>NC_081355.1:47501658-48125408 GCF_030684315.1 Stegostoma tigrinum
GTCTTTTTGAGCTTGGCCAGTAATAGTATTACTGAGCCACTCTTAGTGACGGCATTGAAGTCTCTTACCCAGAATATATTTTGTGCCCTTCCTACCACCTGTGCTTCTGTTCAACATGGAGTATTGATCCTTCACCTGAAGGTTGGGCTGGTTTATGCGGTAGATATTAACCAGATGGATGTTTAATTGCATATTTTTGACCTGATGCCCAAATATGTTTGTAGTAGTGTCTGGGATATAGTCTGCAGGGAATGATTCTATGAGTACATTGCTCAGCTAGTCTGTGGGACAGCTGGCCTAATTATGGTACAAGCTCCCAGACGTTAGTGAGGAGAACTTCGTAGGTTGGACAGGGTTGTTTTTGCCATGGCTGTTTTGGTGCCTAATTTGAAGCCATCCAAATTTATTTCTTTCCTTGGGTTTCATAGTGATTTGATAGACTGAATGGCTTGCAAGGCCAATTTAGAGTCAATCACATTGTTGTGGTTCTGAAGCCACATGTAGGTCAGACCAGGAATGGATGCTGGATTTTCTCCCCTAGAAAAGTCAAACAGATGAGTTTTAATAATAATTAACAAAACCCTTCCTGTTCATATACCCATCCAGATGCCTTTTAAATGTTGTAACTGTATAGCCGCTACCACTTCCTCTGGCAATTAATTCCATACACGTACCACTCACTGTGAAAAGTCGCCCCTTATGCTCCTTTTTAAATATTTCCCCTCTCACCTTAAACCTAGCCTACCCTACATAGGGGCAAATATCTGGACTATTCACTCTATCCATGTCCCTTGTGATTTCATAAACTTCTACAAGGTCAACACTCATCCTCTGATACTCTACGGAAAATAATCCCAGCCTATTCAGCTACTCCTATAGCTCAAACCCTTCAATTGTGGTAACATCCTTGTAAATCTTTTTGGAAACCTTTCAAGTTTCACAACGTCTTTAGTATAGTGGGCATACCAGAATTGAATGCAATATTCTAAAAGTGACTGAATCGATGTCCTGCACACCTGCAACATGACCAGCAAAACACCTGTACTCAATGCCCTGACCAATAAATGCAAGCGTACCAGATACCTTCTTCACCACCTTGTCTACCAGCAACTCCACTTTCAAGGAACAACGAACCTGCACCCAAGGCCTCTTACTTTGACAACACTCCCCAGGAGGTTACCATTAAGTATGTAAGTTCTGTCCTGATTGGCCCTACCAAAATGCAGAACCTCACATTTATCTAAATTGAATGTGATCTGCCACTCCTCAGCACATTTGCCAATCTGATCAAGATCCCCTTTACTCTCAGGTAACCTTCCTCACTGCCCACTACACCGCCAATATTGGTGTCATCTGAAAACTTACTAAGCATACCTTATATATTCACATCCGAATCATTTATAGAAATGACAAAAATCTGGCACACTGCTGGTCACAGGCCTCCAGTCCAAAAAGCAACCCTCCACCATCACCCTCTTTCTTCTACTTTTGAGCCAGTTTTGTATCCAAATGGCTAGTTCTCCCTGTTTTCCATGTGATCCAACCTTGCTAACCAATCTACCATGCAGAGCTTTGTAAAATGCTTTAGTAAAGTCCATATAGACAACATCCAACACTCTGCCTTCATCAATCTTTTTTGTCACTTCTTCAAAAAGCTCAATCAAGTTAATGAGACGCAATTTCCCCTGCATAAAGCCATGTTGTCTATCCTGAATCAGTCCTTACCTTTCCAAATACCTGTATATCTAGCCCCGCTAGTGAACCTGTCACAGTTCCCTGGCTTTTCCTTTCTTAAATAAAGGCATTACATTAGCCAACCTCCAGTCTTCTGGCACCTCCCCCGTGGCTAACAATGATACAAATAGCAAGGGGCCCAGCAATCTGTTCTTTAGCTTCCAGTGGAGTTCTAAGGTACACCTGATCACGCCCTGGAGTTTATTCACCCTTACACATTTTAAGATGTCGAACACCACCACCTCTGTAAATTAACACTTTTCAAGATATCAATATTTATCTCTAAGTTTTCTAGCTTCCGTGCCCTTCTCTGCAGAAAACACTGATGTGAAGTACTCATTTAGTCTCCTCCATGTCTTACGGTTCCTCACATAGGTGACCTTGCTAATCCTTAAGGGACCCTATTCTCTCCCTAGTTACGCTTTTGTCCTTAATCTTTAATCATAGAATCCCTGTGCCATAATCCTATCTGCCAAGCCTACCTTGTGTCAACTTTTTGCCCTCCAGATTTTGCTTGAGTATACTCCTATTGCCCTTATTCTATTCATAGGATACATTCGATCCCTGCTGTCTATATCTGACATATGCTTCCTTCTTTTTCTTGAACGGCACCTTAATTTCTCCAGTCATTCAGCATTCCCTACACTTACTCGTTTTGCCCTTCATCATAAGCGAACATTCTTTCTCTGGATAATGAAATGTGAGGCTGGATGAACACAGCAGGCCCAGCAGCATCTCAGGAGCACAAAAGCTGACGTTTCGGGCTTAGACCCTTCATCAGAGGGTCTAGGCCCGAAACGTCAGCTTTTGTGCTCCTGAGGTGCTGCTGGGCCTGCTGTGTTCATCCAGCCTCACATTTCATTATCTTGGATTCTCCAGCATCTGCAGTTCCCATAATCACTGATACAATTCTTTCTTTATCTTATTTTTGAAGGTTTCCCACTTTGCAACTGCCCATTTACTTACAAACATCCGCCCACAATCAACTTTTGAAAGTTCTTGCCTAACCTAATGTTGTCAAAATTGGCCTTCTTCTAATTTGAACTTCAGCTATTAGACCAGGTCTATCCTTTTCTATAACAATTTTAAATTATGAATTATGATCAGTGGCTCCAAAGTGCTCCCTCACTGACACCTCAGTCACTTGCCCTGCCTTATTTTCCAGGAGAATGTCAAATTTGTTTTTTTTTATTTATTCATTTGTGGGGGATGTGCATGTCACTGGCTGGCCAGCATTTATTGCCTGACCCTAGTTGCCCTTGAGAAGGTGGTGATGAGCTGTCTTCTTGAACCATTGCAACCCACAATGCCGTTAGGGAGGGAATTCCAGGATTTTAACAAAGTGACAGTGAAGGAATGCTGATATATTTCCAAGTCAGGATGGCGAGTAGCTTGGAGGTGAAATTGAAGGTGGTGGTGTTTCCGTTTACCTGCTGCCCTAGTCCTTCTAGATGGAAGTGGTCGTAGATTTGGAAGATGCTGTCCAAGGATCTTTGATGAATTTCTGCAGTGCATCTTGTAGCAGCAGTGTGAACTGAGCGGCTGTGGTGGAAGGAGTGGATGCTTCTGTATGTAGTGCCAATCAAACAGGCTGCTATGTCCAAGATGGTGTCAAGCTTCTTGAGTGTTGTTGGGTTTGCACTCATCCAGGCAAGAGGGGAGTATTCTATCACACTCTTGGCTTGTGACTTGTAGATGGTGGGCAGGCTTTCAGGAGTCAGGAGGCAAGTTACTCATTGCAGGATTCTTAGCATCTGTTTTGCTCCTTCAAAGTAGATACATTCATATTCTGATTAAAGAAAATTTTCTCGTACACTCTAAACAAATTAGACTCCATTGAAACCCTTAACAGTACGGCAGTCTCGATCTGTGTTTGGAAAGTTAAAATCCCCCACCATTTAAACCTTACTATTCTTACAGATAACGGAAACCACCTGACAAATTTTCTTCTCAATTTCTCACTGACTGATAGACCTTAGGTTTAAGTTAAAAGTTCAGCACGACGTTGTGGGCCGAAGGGCCTGAACTGTTCGATGTTCTATTAGGGCTGGGGGTTTGGTGTCTTTGGTGAGCGTCCCTTTCTTATATCTCAGTTCCACCCAAACAACTTCACTGGATGTACCCCCTGGAATAGCTGTTTCACATACAGCCACAATGTTATCCCTAACCAAATATGCCACTCCCTGTTCCCTCTTGCCCCCCTTTCTATCTTTCCTGTAGCATCTATACGCTGGAGCCTTAAGCTGCTAGTCATGTCTATTCTTGAGTTATATTATATTTCTGTAATAGCTATGATATCCCAGTCCCATGTTCCCAACCATGCCCTGAATTCATTTGCCTAACCTGTCAAGCCACCTGCATTGAAATAAATACAGTTTAATTTATTAGTCCTACCTCATTCTTTGCCTTGGGGCTACTGCTTGCCTTGACTGTTTGACATGCTCCTTTTCTCAACCAGCCTGAAATTGATCTGTTTTCTTACTATCTCTGTGCTTGCCCCCTCCACTTACTCATTTAAATCTCCCCAAGTAGCTGAAGCAAATCTGCCTGCCACCGTATTAGCCCCCTTCCAATTCGGGTGCCATCCATCCTTCTTATACAAGTCATTTCCACCATAGAAGAGATTTCAATGATCCTAAAATGTGTATCCTTCTCCCCTGCACCAGCTCCTTTGCCAGCTCTTCAACTACTCAATCCACCTATTCCTATCTCACTAGCACATGGCATTGGGAGTAACTCAGATGTTACTAATCTCGAGGACCTACTTTTTTACATCCTTCCTAATTTACTTTATTCTCCCCTCAGACCTCATCCTTTTCTCTACCTTTGTTGGTACTAACTGAAGAACGACTTCCTGCATGTCACTGTCCCCTTTGAAAATATTTTGCACCCTCTCTGGAAAATTCTTGATCCCAGCACCACCATCATGAGGCAACACACCATTCTGATGTCATGTTGACAGCCACAGAAATGTCTGTCTGTGCCTCAGACTGGAGAATCTCCTTTCATAATTGATCCAGATGTACCTCTTGTGACTGTAGAGCTAGTCTTGGTACCAAAAACCTGGCTGTCAGTGCTACATTCCCCTGAGAGTCCATCCCCTACACATTTTGCAAAATAACATTCTTGTCTGAGATCATGCAATTATCCGCCATGCAGTGTAGTCGTATTCCGTACCTTTTTGTACATCACCTTACCAAATGCCTTTTGGAATTTCAAGTACATTTACTTGTACCCCCTTTTCCACCCTACTTGTCACATGCTGGAAGCACCCTAATAAATTTATCAAACACTATTACCATTTCACAGAACCACGTTCACTGGCCATTTGACCCATCATGCCTGAATTGGTTCTATTACCTTGTGCCAATCTCTTGCTTTTTCCTGATGTCCCACCACAATGTTTCTATTCAAGTAAATGTCCAGTGCCCCCTTGGATGATACAGTTGAATCTATACTGACATTTCCAGGAAATGAATTTCATACCCTATCTACTTGCTGTGTTTTTTAATTCTTTTGTGGCACGTGGGTGTTGCTGGCTGGCCAGCATTTATTGCCTTTTCCTAGTTGCCCTTGAGAAGGTGATGGTGAGCTGCTTTCTTAAACCACTGCAGTCCACCTGTTGTGGGTTGACCCAAAATGCCGTTAGGAAGGAAATTCCAGGATTTTGACCCAGTAACAGTGAAGGAATTTATATTTCCAAGTTAGCATGGGGAGTGGTTTGGAGGGGAACTTGAAGGTGTTGGTTTTCCCATATACCTGCAGCCCTTGTCCTTCTCGATGGAAGTGGTTGTGGGCTTGGAACGAGCTATCTGAGGATCGTTGATGAATTTCTGCAGTATATCTTGCAGGTAGTACATACTGCTGCTACTGACTATTGGTGGGTAGAGGAAGTTGATGCTTGTGGAGGCAGTGCCAGTCAAGTGGGCTGCTTTGTCCTGGATGGTGTCAAGCTTCTGCAGTGTTGTCGGTGCTGTACTCATCCAAACAAGTGGTGAGTATCCATCACACTCCTGATCTGTGTCTTATAAATAGTGGACATGCTTTGGGGAGTCAGGAGGTGATTTACTCACTGCAGTATTCCTAGCCTCTGATCTGTTGTTATAGCCACTGTCTTTATGTAGTGAGTCCAGCTGAGTTTCTTGTCAATGATAATTTCCATGATGTTGAGACTGGAGTATTCAGTGATGGTAACACTATTGAATACCAAGGAGTTGTGGTTAGATTATCTCTTACTGATGATGGTTATAACCTGGCATTTGTGTGGCATGAATATTACTTGGCATTTGTCATCCCGAGCCTGGATATTGCCCAGGTCTTTGTTACATTTAAATATGGACTGCTTCATTATCTGAGGAGTCATGAATGTTGCTGAACATTGTGCAGTTATCGACAAAATCCCCATTTCGGACCTTATGATGGAGAGAAGGTCATTGATGAAGCAGCAGTGAATGGCTGGGCCTAAGACACTACCCTGAAGAACTCCTGCAGAGATGTCCTAGAGCTGAAATGACTGACTCGAACAAGCACAACCATCTTCCTGTGTGTCAGGTATGACTCTAACCACTGGATAGTTTGACCGTTGCTACTTTTCATATCCTTAATGTCACATTCAGTTGATGTAGCCTTGATATCAAGGGCTGTCACTCTTTTATATTGTAGAATTCAACTCTTTTATCCATGTTTGAACCAAGGCTGTCATGAGTCTAAGGAAAATAGAAAGATTACGGCCAATTCCCCTGCAATACTGTCCATTCCTTCAAAATCCGCTATCTCATCTGATCCTGCTACCTTGACAACTTTAAGTGCCAACCATTTAGCCAACACCTTTTCATTATTCCCCTCTGTAACAATGGCTGGGTAGAATCTTTGGTAGCATCTCTTTGGTATGGGCAGATTTGTGCCACACACATACTAGGCAATGATATTCTGCAATAAGAGACCATCTATCACTGCCCCTTGTTATCATCAAAGAATCCCCCAATATCAAAATCTTGAAGTCCGAAGATGTGCAGGCTAGGTGGATTGACCATGCTAAATTACCCAGAGTGTTCAGGAATGAGTAGATTAGTTGGGTTAAAGGGAAAAGGTAGGGGGATGGGTCTGGGTGGGATGCTCTGAATGTTGGTGTGGGATTGTTAGACCAAAGGCCCTGTTCCCACACTGTAGGGAATCTATGATTACCATTAATCAGAATGTGAAATGGATTAGCCATATAAATGCAGTGACTACAAGAGCAGGTCAGAATGCTGCAACAAGTAACTCTCCTCCTGGCTCCCCAAAGCCTGTCCACCACGTACAAGTCAGAAGTGTGGTGGAATACTCCCCACTTGCCTGGATGAGTGCAGTTTCAACAACACTTAAGAGGCTTGAAACAATCCAAGATAAAACAGCCACAAACACCCACTCTGTCCTCCAGTAACCCTCATTTAGAGTGTTTGCTATCTACAAGACGCATTGCAAAATTTCACCAAAGGTTCTTTGACAGCACCTTCTCTGCCTTGCAAATATGTGGAACTTTTAGTTTGGCCACATTTGAAATTTTGTGTATAGTTCTGGTCACCACACTACCAGAAGAATTTGGAGGCTTAGGAGAGGGTACAGAAACAGTTAACCAGGATGTTGCTGGGTTTGGAGAATATTTTTTGTGAGGAATAGTTAGACAAACTTGGTTTGTTTTTACTTAAATGTCGAAAGATGAGAGGTGACCTAATAGAAGGTCAGAAAATTCTGGGAGATATGGAAGATGGATCACCAGAATCTTTTGTCCCAGGGTAGAAATCTCAATTACAAGGGGACATAGGTTTAACGTAAAAGCGCGTAAATTTAAAAGAGATGTGAGAGGCAGGCTTTTTTGCGCAGAGGGTGATATGTGTGCTACCAGAGGATGTGGTGGAGATACAAGAGCAGGATTGAAAAGGCATCTTGGCAGATATGAATAGACATGGAATAGAGGGATATCGACTGCATAGAAGCAAAAGCATTTTAGTTTAAAAAGATGTCATGTGTCAATGTGCAGTCTTAGTGAACTGAAGGGCCTGTTCATGTGCTGCACTTTTCTTTGTTTGATGTGTTGGTAGGATTGAGATAAGAGTTGGAAAGGAAAAATGTGAATTACAGCACAACCCAATATCAGAAGTTAGGCACATTTATATTGCAGTTTATATAACTGGTAGTGATTAGTGAACTCATTCTTATCCAGTTCAATAGTTGATGTGAAGGTTGAAGCTGATCTGCTGTTTTACAGTGTCAGCTTGTGACCTCAGTTTGTAGCCCTCTTGCCTTCATGTCAGACAGTTCCATATTCAAGTTCACTTTCAGGATTTGAGCGCAAAAGTCAGCTGTGCAGTGCTGTGATTAGCTAACTGCTGTATTCATAACTCAGTCCTGTGTGAATGTCATCTCATTAGTCTATTACCACACTGCTCAGTACTCTGACCTTCTGGGAACCTCCAGATGATATTTAAGTTGTTTTCTGAAAGTATGCATGAACCAGAATTCCAGACTAGTCTTTATTTCTTACAATCTAGTCAACAAAACTAACGTCTAAAATTCCAGGAGGGTTGTTCCTGGAATAATTTTGTGGAACCCCTGGAAAAATGGCAAATTATGATTTTTCTTTTGTACAATATTCAGTTTTTGCAGTGAGGGTATTCAAATTTTCACTTCAGACAAAAGATCACTTTACAAATGCTGATTGGCCTGCTGTGTTTGATATGTTTTCTGTTTCTACTTAGTTTTCCAACATTTGCAATTTTTAAAGCTTTCTTTTTGAGAAATAGTTCTCTAATTTTGTGCTCCTAACAAGGAACTTTGGTTGCTGAGTGAAAATCCCACTGAGAAACATAAGCATTGAAAGAATTATGCGCAGGGTTATTTTCTACCACTGGATGGTGTACTTGTGCTTTTGAACAGCTTTCAGCAGCAACACCAATTTTATATGCATATAGTTACTTTAATGGAGTAAAATGTCCTATGTTATGAAACAAAATTTGATATAGAGGTATGTAAAGTGATTTTAGAACATGGAATCAATCACTGTGGAAACAGACCATTTGGCCCAACAGGTCTGCACTGACTGCTGAAGGGCATCCCACCCAGACCCGTCACCCTACCCTATCTATGTAACTCTGCATTTCCCATGGCTAAAAGATCCAACCTACATATCCCTAAACATTGAACAATTTGGCATGGCCAACCAACCTTGCTTACACATTTTTGGACTGCGGGAGGAAACTAGAGCAGTTGGTGGAAACCCATATAGATACAGCGAGAATGTGCAAATTCCACACAAACAGTTGTGCAAGGGTGGAATTGAACCTTGGTTCCTGGTGCTGTGAAGCAGCAGGACTAATTACTCAGCCACTGTGTCACCCATTTTAGGGTAGGTAACCAGAACTTTTATCGAACAAGTTGATGTTAGGAAGTGTCCTAAATTATGAAAGAACATTACAGATATGGAAAGATCACGGAAGGGAATTTGAGAGTTTAGGACATAAGCAACTGAAGGTATAGTCACTCATGGTACAGTAATTAATTATGGAAGTACTGGACTCAACAATTGAATCTTCCTTGGATACCAGTATTATTCCAGAGCTTTGGAAGACTGCAAGTATTAAATCTCTAATCAAAGAGCAATATATAGATAAACAGAACAGCTACAGGCAATTATTTTAACTTTGGTCGTGAGAAAGCTTTTGGAAACTTTCACATAGTCCAAAATTACATCATTTTAACAAAAATAAATTAATTAATGAAAGCCAGCAGAGTTTTGTTAAGTGCCAATCAATTTTAACGACCCTTATTAAGTATTTTGATGAGGTAACTTGTATTTATTTAACTATGTAGGACTGTCACATTAAAAATCCAATCATGTGATGTCATATGGGACCATTGGCCATTTTGGAGGGAAACTCCTCAGTCTAACCTTGCTGCCCGCAGAGTAACCGTATTCTTAATAAAGTTCTTGCTGTCATTAAATGCTTTGGCCTCCTTTTCCTTCTTGAGACGTAACACAAGAAGAACACTGGCAACAAGGACAGGATCTGCTTTAGAACCTATCAGGGTAATTTGTGGAATTGTTGGAAACAAAATCCTCAATACAAATTTCAGAGGCACTTTGATAAAAAGAAGAAATTATAGATTCTGCACAGTGTGGAAAGAGGCTTTTTTACCCATTGAGTCTGCACCCTCCCTCCAAGGAGCATCTAACCCTATATCCCCATAATCGCAGCATTTACCATGATGGACTGGGGCAAACAAGGTCAGAAGTCACACGACACCAGTCTATAGTCCAACAAGTTTATTTGAAATTACAAGCTTCTTTGCTTGTAATGCTCCTTTGTCAGGTGAAGCAGCATTTACCATGGCTAACTCACCTAAACTACACATCTCTGGACACTGAGGCAATTTATCATGGCCAATCCACCAAACCTGCACATCTTTGGACTCTGGGAGGAAACCGCAACATGTGGCAGAAATCCACATGGATGCAGGAAGAATAGACTGTTACCACAAGGCTGGAATCGAGTGCATGTCCCTGGCATTATGAGGCAGTAGTAGTAACTACTGAGTCATCATGCCGCCCTTATTGATTTTAATAGAAATCAAAAGATGCCATTGTCGCATCTTAGCAGGTACAGTCAGTCAGAAAAAATAAAGAAGAGTCCGCTCCAGGGAAGAGGAGAACAGTGCAAAAAAATGCTCATCACGTTCACCATCCTGCATGATCACAGTAAGCAATATGTGGAGGCAAATGTTCTGAACTAGGGATGTAGACTGAGAAAGAAATAGACAGCCTCAAATGTGCTCTGCAGGACCTTCTCATTTAAAAACAAACAATATAAATTGGCAGGAAATTCTGGGGCCATATGAGAGAGCTGGACCTCCTATTTCATTACTTTTTTGTTCAAGCTAATAAAATTATGAGGGGAAACTTCTTACATCCGAGACTTAAAGAAAGTACTTGACGTAGCAGTCCAGATGGAACTAACAGTCAAGGGAGTTCAGCAGCTAAGCTTGAACATGTCAGCTTGCAAAATGGCAGTTGAGAGAATTCACAAAATGGCAGCTGAGGGACAAGCATCAACACAGACTCAAAACTGTAATCTGGGAAAAACAAAACAAAACAGCAGCAAATTGCTGATATGAAATAGTTGTATGCAGAAATAATGTCAGAAAAGGGTACATTGAATGGACGTGTTTGAAGAAGAAACAAACAAAATACGGCAAAAGAGTAGAAACTAAAGAATTGAAAGAAAATCTACACTGTACAAAAAGGGCATAAGAAAAGCTCAAACTTCAATCCAAAGCGTAGCTGTTAATAAACATACTGCCATTACTGGCAACACTAACTGATATTGTGTCATTCCCTTACTGAATAGCAAAAGTGGAGGAGAACAACAGTGGGTTTTTTTCTTTTAAAAAAATTGAACCCATCTTTCTTAATCAGCCTGCTCCAGAAATATTATTAGAGGTGGGACTTGAATCTGGGCCTCCTGGTCCAAGGGTAGGGACTCTACCGCTGTGTGCCAAAAGAGGGCCCTGAGCTGTTTCGTTGATACCTGGAAATGTGTATTAGAAGCAGTTGAGTTATATTGTGCAGCAACTGTTAAAAAATTGCATTATGACAGTACACAGGTGATGTGGTACCTTTAAAGGAGTCAAGGTGCTTAAGAAAGGATCAAGACAAATGATGGAAAATTATAGGCCGATTAGCCTAGCCTCAGTAGTTGGTAAAACTCTAGAATCCATTGTCAAGGATGAGATTTCTAAATTGCTGGAAGTGCAGGGTCAGATTAGGACAAGTCCACATGGATTTAGTAAGGGGAAGTCGTGCTTGACAAACCTGCTAGAATTCTTTGAAGAGGTAACAAGTATGTTAGACCAGGGAAACCCAGTAGCTGTTATCTATCTAGACTTCCAAATGACCTTTGATAAGGTGCCTCACAGGAGGCTGCTGAGCAAGTTGAGGGCCCATAGTGTTTGAGGTGAGCTACTGGCTTGGATTGAGGATTGGCTGTCTGACAGAAGGCAGGGAGTTGGGATAAAAGGCTCTTTTTTGGAATGGCAACCGGTGACGAGTGGTGTCCCGCAGGGTTCAGTGTTGGGGCCGTAGCTGTTCACCTTGTATATTAATGATCTGGATGAAGGGACTGGGGGCATTCTGGCGAAGTTTGCCGAAGATAGGTGGACAGGCAGGTAGTACTGAGGAGGTGGAGAAGCTGCAGAAAGATTTAGACAGTTTAGGAGAGTGGTCCAGGAAATGGCTGATAAAATTCAATGCGAGTAAATGTGAGGTTTTGCACTTTGGAAAAAAGAATACAGGCATGGACTATTTTCTAAATGGTGAGAAAATTCGCAAGTCAGAAGTACAAAGGGATCTGGGAGTGTTGGTCCAGGATTCTCTAAAAGTTAACTTGCAGGTAGAGTCCGTAATTAAGAAAGCGAATGAAATGTTGTCGTTTATCTCAAGAGGGTTGGAATATAAAAGCAGCGATGTGTTTCTGAGGCTTTACAAAGCTCTAGTTAGGCCCCATTTAGAATACTGTGTCCAATTTTGGGCCCCACACCTCAGAAAGAACATACTAGCCCTGGAGCATGTCCAGCGGAGATTCACATGGATGATCCCTGGAATGGTAGGTTTAACGTATGATGAACGGCTAAGAATCCTGGGATTGTACTCATTAGAGTTTAGAAGGTTGAGGGGAGATCTAATAGAAACTTACAAGATAATGTATGGCTTAGAAGGGGTGGACGCAAGGAAGTTGTTTCCATTAGGCGGGGAGACCAGGACTCATGGGCACAGCCTCAAAATTAGAGGGGGTAAATTTAAAACTGAAATGAGATGACATTTCTTCAGCCAGAGAGTGGTGGGCCTGTGGAATTCCTTGCCACAGAGTGCAGTGGAGGCTGGGACGTTGGATGCCTTCAAGGCAGAGACCGACAAATTCTTGATCTCAGAAGGAATCAAGGGCTACGGGGAGAGTGCAGGGAAGTGGAGTTGCAATGCCCATCAACCATGATTTAAATGGCGGAGTGGACTTGATGGGCCAAATGGCCTTACTTCCACTCTTATGTCTTATGGTCTTATATCAATGTGAATGTTCAGTTGTACAGTCAGTCTGAAGGTTCATCTTAGCAGATTGGCAAAGGAAATCTTCCAACTTCATTGGAAAGTATGTGATTGGAGAAAATCAAATTCAGCTGGGCTGAAGTAAAGCACTTGGCAGATACTGAAACTGAGCTATTACAAATTCTAAAGTAACATGCTGTTGTTTTTAATGGGGATCTGAGAAGCAATGAAAGTGTGTCAAATTGAAAATCAAAGCTGAGAATCAAGCAAAGTGTTACGAAGCTAGATCAATGCCTTATACAATCAGACCAAAGATTGAGATAGAATTCGAGAGGCTGGTCAACACAGAAGACTCATTGAATATGAGTGTGAGTAATTAGACCGTGCTTATTGTATCTGTGAAGAAGAAAGATGGATCAGTATACATCTGTAGCAATTTCATGGAAGTTACAATTAATCCGGTACAATGTGCTGAGAAGTTTCCTTTGCCTTTATTTGATAACCTACTTGTTGGACTAGCTGGCGGTCAGCTTTGCAGTAAAATAGGCCTTATTCATCTGGAGATAGGCTTGACTGCAGATACGGAGTTACAGAAATGCTTGATGATTGTAACACATAAAGGACTATACAAATACAAGAGAATTCCTTTTGAAATCACATCTTTGGCTGCATTCTTCCAAATTTCCATGGATCAGATTTTGAGTGGATTGGAAGGAGGCTAGTGTTACCTGGATAATATATTAGCCATAGTGAGAAATGAAAAGAAACCCCTCCACAATTTAGCTGTAATTCTGTAATTTTTAAAAAAATCTTCACTCGAATATTTAGGCCATGTCATTGATGTTAAGGGACTGCATAAGTACATTCATCTGTAAAAGACATAATACAGGCACCACCACCTAACAATAAACCAACTATGATTATTTTTGAGCTTGTTAATTTATGGCAGGTTTGCTCAGACCTTGCAAACATTTTGGTACTATTATACAACTTCTTATGCTAAAATAAGAATTGGGAGTGGAAGAGCTTTTAGAAAGTGAAATAGGCTTTAAGAAAGTCAGAAGCTCTGACCATTTTGACTCAAAGTTATTAACACAACTAGCATCACCAAATGGAGTGGGAGAAGTCATTTCTCACATTATGCAATGGTGAAGAGAAGCCAATAACTACTGCATCAAGATTGTTTTAACAAAGCAGAAACAGCATAGATAGAGAAAGAAGCTCTTGAAATCAATTTTGGAATGAGACAATTATTCCAATAACTGTGTGGCCAGAATTGGCCTTACTAAGAGACCACTGACCACACTATTTTTGTTTCGTACAGGGATACCTTCTGTAGCAGCAAGCCATATACACAGGCGAGCATTATTTCTATCACTTGTAAACAATTAATCCAACTTACACGGGAACACTTATGGTTTTTCTTTGTCAAATGAGTCAACTACAAACAGTCCTTTTGTAAATATTTTCTACTTCAAATAAGTAGAGAATGCGGTAGTAGTGGAAGATGAAGTGCGCCAGAAATGATCCATTACTATCAAAAGTGATGGATATGGTACTTTGTGGCAAAATCACAGGAAAACTGTAGAATGGAGAACACAAGCAGATCAACTCTTGGCAACCAGAACAATTGTGCCAGAGACAAAATTTATTGAAGATCTACAAATAACTTCGCCAAATGAAACCTGGATATATCTGAGGGCAGAATTGTAACTGGACATCGGAAGGGAACAGTACCTTAATAGAGGATACAGCGCATTGTGTGAAAATCCAGACATTCAGTTATCTAAGGAAAATACAATGACAAATGATGTCCTTGTACACCTAAAAACATCAGAACTTAAAACCAATGAGAAAAATAAACAGACGCCTGAGGTTCATCGACAGCCACATAAAAATGAAGATCTTCCAAAATGCCCTACCTGCAGACTACTGCACTCATGATCGTAAGTGTTTTCAGTGAAAGAATCTGTAATGTAGAGAGATGTTGGATATTTCTGCAAGTATAGTGGACTTTTTCTTTAAGAGTCTGATCGCATGATGTCAAGATGACATCATTGGCCTTTTCAGAGAGAAACAGCTCCGTTTTGTTTGCTGCTTGTAGAGTGAATGAAACTCCCAGTTGTTAAACACTTTGGCCTCATATTCTTCTTGAAGTGTAATAGTGACAAAGTGTTGAAAAGGTGTTGTGGTTGTTGTGGTGGTCAAACTCCAAAAAGCATTTGGTAAACTGCAACATAATAAACCCTTCAGTAAATTTAATTTTGTAGCTAAATAGGACAACGGCTGCATGGATTTGAGGTTGACTGAGTGACAAGAAATAGAGAATGGTGATGAATGGTTGTTAGCCAGATTGGACGGTGTTATTCGTTATATATTATTACGGTCAGGTTCTCTCAGGGATCAGAACTAGGACCACAGATAATGGGAACTGCAGATGCTGGAGAATCCAAGATAATAAAATGTGAGGCTGGATGAACACAGCAGGCCCAGCAGCATCTCGGGAGCACAAAAGCTGACGTTTCGGGCCTAGACCCTTCATCAGAGAGGGGGATGGGGTGAGGGTTCTGGAATAAATAGGGAGAGAGGGGGAGGCTGACCGAAGATGGAGAGAAAAGAAGATAGGTGGAGAGGACAGTATAGGTAGGGAGGGGATAGGTCAGTCCAGGGAAGACGGACAGGTCAAGGAGGTGGGATGAGGTTAGTAGGTAGGAGATGGAGGTGCGGCTTGGGGTGGGAGGAAGGGATGAGTGAGAGGAAGAACAGGTTAGGGAGGCAGAGACTGGTTGGACTGGTTTTGGGATGCAGTGGGTGGAGGGGAAGAGCTGGGCTGGTTTAGGGATGTGTTGGGGGAAGGGGAGATTTTGAAGCTGGTGAAGTCCACATTGATGCCATTGGGCTGCAGGGTTCCCAAGCGTAATATGAGTTGCTGTTTCTGCAACCTTCGGGTGGCATCATTGTGGCACTGCAGGAGGCCCATGATGGACATGTCATTTAAAGAATGGGAGGGGGAGTGGAAATGGTTTGTGACTGGGAGGTGCAGTTGTTTGTTGCAAACTGAGCGGAGGTGTTCTGCAAAGCAGTCCCCAAGCCTCCGCTTGGTTTCCCCAATGTAGAGGAAGCCGCACCGGGTACAGTGGATGCAGTATACCACATTGGCAGATGTGCAGGTGAACCTCTGCTTAACATGGAAAGTCATCTTGGGGCCTGGGATGGGAGTGAGGGAGGAGATGTGGGGGCAAGTGTAGCACTTCCTGCAGTTGCAGGGGAAGGTGCTGGGTGTGGTGAGGTTGGAGGGCAGTGTGGAGCGAACAAGGGAATCACGGAGAGAGTGGTCTCTCCGGAAAGCAGATAAGGGTGGGGATGGAAAAATGTCTTGGGTGGTGGGGTCCGATTGTAGATGGCGGCAGTGTCGGAGGATGATGCGTTGCATCCGGAGGTTGGTGGGGTGGTGTGTGAGAATGAGGGGGATCCTCTTTGGGCGGTTGTGGCGGGGGCGGGGGCGGGGTGTGAGGGATGTGTTGCGGGAAATGCGGGAGACGTGGTCAAGGGCGTTCTTGACCACCGTGGGGGGGAAAGTTGCGGTCCTTGAAGAACTTGGACATCTGGGATGTGCGGGAGTGGAATGCCTCATCGTGGGAGCAGATGCGGCGGAGGCGGAGGAACTGGGAATAGGGGATGGAAGTTTTGCAGGAGGGTGGGTGGGAGGAGGTGTATTCTAGGTAGCTGTGGGAGTCAGTGGGCTTGAAATGGACATCAGTTACAAGCTGGTTGCCTGAGATGGAGACTGAGAGGTCCAGGAAGGTGAGGGATGTGCTGGAGATGGCCCAGGTGAACTGAAGGTTGGGGTGGAAGGTGTTGGTGAAGTGGATGAACTGTTCGAGCTCCTCTGGGGAGCAAGAGGCGGCGCCGATACAGTCATCAATGTAACGGAGGAAGAGGTGGGGTTTGGTGCCTGTGTAGGTGCGGAAGAGGGACTGTTCCACGTAACCTACAAAGAGGCAGGCATAGCTGGGGCCCATGCGGGTGCCCATGGCCACCCCCTTTGTCTGTAGGAAGTGGGAGGAATCAAAAGAGAAGTTGTTGAGGGTGAGCACGAGTTCAGCTAGGCGGATGAGGGTGTTGGTGGAGGGACACTGGTCGGGCCTGTGGGACAGGAAGAAGTGGAGGGCCTTGAGGCCATCTGCATGTGGAATACAGGTGTATAGGGACTGGACATCCATGGTGAAAATGAGGTGTTGGGGGCCAGGGAATTGGAAGACCTGGAGGAGGTGGAGGGCGTGGGTGGTGCCACGGACGTAGGTAAGGAGTTCCTGGACCAAAGGGGAGAAAATGGAGTCCAGATTGGTCGAGATGAGTTTGGAGGGGCAGGAACAGGCTGAGACAATGGGTCGACCAGGGCAGGCAGGTTTGTGGATTTTGGGAAGGAGATAGAAATGGGCCATGCGGGGTTGAGGAACAATGAGGTTGGAGGCTGTGGGTGGGAGGTCCCCTGAGGTGATGAGGTCATGAATGGTGTTGGAGATGATGGTTTGGTGCTCGGGTGTGGGGTCATGATCGAGGGGACGGTAGGAGGTGATGTCGGAGAGTTGGCATTTGGCCTCGGCGATGTAGAGGTCAGTGTGCCATACTACCACTGCGCCACCCTTGTCTGCGGGTTTGATGGTGAGGTTAGGGTTGGAGCGGAGGGCTGTCCGTTCTGCGGGGGAGAGGTTGGAGTGGGTGAGAGGGGTGGAGAGGACCACAGTTTTGTTTGATCTGCATCAATGACTTAGACTCAGGGGTGTTGGGCACAATTCCAAATTTTCCAAATAACCTAAAACTTGGAAATTACTGCTCTTCACTGCCAGTTTTAGAATGATCCATTACCTTTGATCTTAGCCTCAAACTTTGCTACATTTAGCATTGACTTGGTTCAATTCCTCAGCCGGTATCCCAGGTGGAACCGAATTGTTGAAAATCTTTGCGCTAAGCTGAGCTCCCACTATAATCACTCCCCATGGAGACTTTGCTTCTGTAATGTGACCCAGCTCTACCTCAGCCTTTTGGCATTGAAATTCACATCTAAACCTTTGTCATGATATTCCAGTGTTATTTTGATTAAGTTCCATCATACACCCTTTGTAAATTTCAGCTCATAACAAATTGTATTGGCCTTATCTGAAACAACAAAGAATAACACCTTGACCATTACTTAGTCTTGCTCACTTTATTACACGTGTCCTTGCTGGTTTACACAGGTTTTTAGTCACCCAAAAGCTCCAACATACAATTCTGTTCAGTGCTATTTTTTTCATTTTTTTAGCCTTCCCACTCCCTATGCCTATAAGTCAGGGATTTAATTAACTAAAACTGCTATTAGCCATAATAAGAAATTAAATTTGAAAAGCCTCATCACTAATAGAATGAAGCCAAGTGGGAGGAGGATGGCCTAGTGGTATTATCACTGGACTGTTAATCCAGAGACCCAGAAAACATTCTGGGGATCCAGGTTCCAATTCTGCCATGGCAGATGGTGGATCCATTGTCGATTGTCGGGAAGAACCCATCAGGTTCACTAATGTCCTTTAGAGAAGGAAACTGCCATCCTTACCTGGTCTGGCCTACATGTGACTCCAGACTCTCAACAATGTGCTTGACTCTGAGCTGTCCTCGGGCAATTAGGGATGGGCAATGAATGCAGCCTAGCCAGTGACGCCCTCATCCCATGAATGAATAAAAAAAAAGTTGACCGAGCCAGCAACACCCTCATTCTCTGAATGAGTAAAGAAAATCAATAACTTGTTCCAGCTTCAATCTACCCCTAAGTTCACTATTGCCCTAGTTGTAGCTTTCAGATCAACCCTTCTGTCCCTTTCCCTACATTAGTACTGATGCCCTTTCTATAAATGCCCATACTTTGTAACTCAAACTCCTCCACCCTTTGCAACTACTTAAAATTTACCCAAACTCAGCTCTTAGATTGCCTATTTAAGGAAGTTTCCTATTTGCTACTTCTTAGGCATGAAATCTCAATATATTTGATTTCTGCTTCAGCGATAAGTTTTGGGATATTTTCCTACATTAAAGGTGGTGCTAAGTAAATGCAATTTATTATAGCTGTTGGCCCAAAGCTGGATATCGCAACATAAATATTTAATATCCTCACACTCCTTGATCGTTTTCAGATAGTGTTAAAGTCCATTAGTAGGTTACCAATTTCATTAACGTTAGTCTGTCTCCATGTAGTCATTCATGCTGGTCAACATACAGAGACATTTTCTTTATTTGAGATGAATGAATTAAAAAATAACCTTGTTCTATAAATGATGAGGCTTTTTGATTTTTAGTTTCTTATTATGGCTAATAGCAGTTTTAGTCAATTGGGTCCTTTATTGAATATTTTTGCGTAAATTGGCTGGGTGAAACCAGATATATAATAAATTGCAATGTGCTATAATATTAATGATTTAGCAAATAATTAGCTGTTATCAGATAGTGATCACATTTATATTGTGAAAATCCAGCCCTGTGACTCTCTGACAGAGTCAGGAAGATTCAGCAGACCTTTGAAAATGACTGGTAGAACTTGGATATTGAAGTCTGACCCCATTTCTGAGAGATCCACACTTTCCTCATAGGTGAAAGGGAATAGATTGCACTTCAGACAAGCAGGAAACTCAAACTCTGCAGGGTCATTTGAACTTCATGCTGAATTCAAATAGACCCCATTTTGGCAGTTGCAATTTCTTTAATTCATGGAATGGGTGTCAAACATTGATGGAATAGACATAAACTTTTCCAAAAAGTGGGTAAAAGCTATGTAAGTGCCATATTCTTTCTTTCTTCTCAATGTCCTACTCTTTAGTCTTGAAAAAGACTTAAGCTGTCAAGGTAAGGAAAAGGGACATTGTCAATGGATTTTGCTTTGTTTGGCAGGCCATCTGGTCTAGTACAAAAGTAAATCAGGAAAGATGATCAAACAATGGATAATTTGAGAAATTAGAGATAGTGTGAACTCCATGGAAGAGGCATACAAATTGGCAAGAGAAACAAAAGAGATCTGAGGAGTGGGAGCATTTTAGAATTCAGCAAAAGGGAACAAAGAGTTGATTTAAGTAAGGGGATATAGGGTACTATGATAAGCTTGTGGGGAACATAAGAAAAGACTTTTAAAGTTTCTATAAATATGTAAAGAGTAAAAGGTTGGGGATGACAAATGTATGTCCCTTACAGCCAGAAACAAGGGCATTTATAATAGGGAGCAATGAAATTGCTGACCAACTAAACACACACTTTGACTTTATGTTTGCAAAGATGAACACACATATCATACCAGAAACATACATGAACAGAGGGCTTTCTGAGAGGGACGTATTGAAGGAAATCAGTATTAGTAGAGAAATTGTGGGATTGATGGCTGATAAATTCCCAAGTCCTGATAATCTATATCAGAATTAGAATTAAATTTTATTGTCATGCGTACTCAAGCATAGGAATACAGGAATATGGTGAAAAGTATAGAATATTTCCATTTTCTGGAATCATAGTGGCTCCAAACTCCAGGATTAAAAAACAACAGCAGAAATAAAGGCAACAGAGCCAAAGGAAAGAAAAATGCCCAGATCTGAAAAAAGAAAGATATCCAGATCTTTAGTAAATATGGACAGAATGCTCTGCCTCTTGTTCAGGTATTCAAGCCTAGCTGCCTTTTCATTCTTTGTGTGAAGAAATTTCTCCTCATCCCTGTCCCAAGTGATTTACCCTGCATCCTTAGACTGTGATCCCTGGTTCTGGATTCCAATGCCATTGGAAACATCCTTCCTGATTGTGTCCTTTTTTAAAAATTCTGTTACAATTGTATCTGAAGACAGACGAAGCTTTGGATGAATATCAGGAATGTAGGGCAAATCTGAAACAAGGAATTAAGAGGGCTAAAAGGGGACATGAGCTATCTTTAGCAAACATGGTTAAGGAAAATCCCTAAGCCTTTTATTCATATGTAAAGAGCAAGAGGGTAACTAGAGAAAGGCTTTACTCACTTAAGGACAAAGAAGGAAAGTTATACGTTGAGTCAGAGAAAATGGTTGCCATTCTTGAGTACTTTGCATCGGTATTCACCAAGGAGAGGGACATGACGGATGTTGAGGTTGGGGATAGATATTTGATTACTCCAGGTCAAGTCAGTATAAGGAGGGAGGAAGTGTTGGGCATCCTAAAAGGCATTAAGGTGGACAAGTCCCCAGGTCCAGATGGGATCTAACCCAGGTTTGAGGGAAGTGAGAGAGGAAATAGCTGGGGCCTTAACAGAAATCTTTGCAGCATCCTTAAACACGGGTGAGGTCCCGGAGGACTGGAGAATTGCGAATGTTGTCCCCTTGTTTAGGAAGGGTAGCAGGGATAATCCAGGTAATTATTGACTGGTGAGCCTGACGTCAGTGGTGGGGAAGCTGCTGGAGAAGATACTGAAGGATAGGATCTATTGGCATTTGGAAGAAAATGGGCTCATCAGTGATAAGCAACATGGTTTTGTACAGGGAAGGTCATGTCTTACCAACTTAATAGAATTCTTTGAGGACGTGACAAAGTTGATTGAGGGAAAAGCTGTAGATGTCATATACATGGATGTAAGTCAGGTGTTTGATAAGGTTCCCCAATGCAGGCTGATGGAGAAAGTGAAGTCACGTGGGGTCCAGGGTGTGCTAGCTAGATGGATAAAAAACTGGCTAGGCAACAGGAGACAGAGTAGTAATGGAAGGGGGTTTCTCATTGGAGATCTGTGACCAGTGGTGTTCCACAGGGATCTGTGCTGAGACCACTGTTGTTTGTGATTTACGTAAATAATTTGGAGGAAGGTATAGGTGGTCTGATTAGCAAGTTTGCAGATGACACTAAGATTGGTGGAGCAGCAGATAGCGAAGGGGACTGTCAGAGATTACAGCAGAATATAGATAGGTTGGAGAGTTGGGCAGATAAATGGCAGATGGAGTTCAATCCAAGCAAATGCGAGGTGATGCATTTTGGAAGATCTAATTCAAGAGTGAACTATATAGTAAATGGAAAAATCTTGGGGAGAATTGATATACAGAGAGATCTGGGTGTTCAGGTCCACTGTTCCCTGAAGGTGGCAACGCAGATCACTAGAGTGGTCAAGAAGGCATATGGCATGCTTTCCTTCATCGGATGGGGTACTGACTACAAAAGTTGGCAGGTCATGTTACAGTTGTATAAGACTTTGGTTCGGCCACATTTAGAGTATTGCGTACAGTTCTGGTCTCCACATTACCAAAAGGATGTGGATGCTTTGGAGAGGGTGCAGAGGAGGTTCACCAGGATGTTGCCTGGTATGGAGGGTGCTAGCTATGAAGAGAGGTTGAGTAGATTAGGATTATTTTCATTAGAAAGAAGGAGATTGAGGGGGGACGTGATTTGAGGTCTACAAAATCATGGGAGGTATAAACAAGTGGATAGCAAGAAGCTTTTCCCAGAGTGGGGGACTCAATTACCAGGGGGTCATGAGTCCAAAGTGAGAGGAGGAAAGTTCATGGGAGACATGCATGGAAAGTTCTTGACACAGAGGATGGTGGGTGCCTGGAGGCGGAGGTGGTAGACACAGACACGATAGTGTCTTTTAAGATGTATCTGGCCAGGTACATGGATGGGCAGGGAGCACAGGGATATAGATCCTTAGACGATAGATGACATGTTTAGACCGAGGATCTCGATCAGCGCAGGCTTGGAAGGCTGAAGGGCCTGTTCCTATGCTGTAATTTTCTTTGTCCTTTGTATAGGTTGTCTCAGTCATCCATCCCAACATCCCAGGTACACTCTGGTAACCTTCACTGCTCAAGCTCTATAATATGAACATCCTTCCTCAGATAAGGAGATCAAAATTGCATACAATATTCCAGATATGCTCTCATCAAGGCTCTATATAATTGCAGAGAGAGGTCCCTGCTCCTATATTCAAATAGTCTGGCTATGAAGATCGACATACAGTTTGCCTTCTTCACTGCCTGCTGCAACTACATGCTTACTTTCAGTAACTGTTGTATGTTGACACCCTAGTCTCATTGCACGTTACCCTCTCTGAATTTATGGCCATTCAGACAATGATCTGCCTTCCTATTTGTGCAATCAAAGAGGATAACCTCACCTTTATCCCTATTATGTTGCATCTGTCATGTATTTCCCACTCTGTCCAAATCACTCTGAAGCATTTCCACATCCAGTTCTCATCTCAACCTCTAGGCTTTATGTCATCTGCACGTTTGGAGATGTGACATTTAGTTCCCTTATCCAAATCATGAATATAAACTGCGAAAAGCTGGGGTCCTAGCACTGATTCAGGCAGTACCACACTTGTTACTGCCTGGCATTCAGAAAAAAAACAATTGTTTATTCCTACTGTTTGTTTCTTATCTACCAAGCAGTTTTCTATACATCTCAATATACTAGCCCTCAATCCCAAGAGCTTTAATTTTAAACAGTAATCTCTTTCCTGGATCTTTGTTAAAAGCCTTCTGAAATTCCAAATAAACCACATGCACCACCTCCCAAATATCAAATCCATGAGTTACATCCTTGAAGAATTTATCAAGTATAATTTCTCTTTTTAAGAATCCATGCTTACCCAGTCTCATCCTGCCACTGTTTTCTAAAGTATTAAGCTCAGGTATTAATTTTTTCATAATGCACTGTAGCATTTTCCTCACTGCTGACATCAGGCTGATTGGTCTGTAAATTTCTTCATGCTATGGAAGTCCCTGCCACAGAAGGGGTAGCATGTTGGCCCAGTAGTTAGCCCTGCTGCTTTATAGCACCAAGGACCGCAGTTCAATCCCAGCCTTGGGCGACTATCTGTGTGGAGCTTGCGCATTCTCCCTGTGTCTCTGTGTTTCCTCAGTGATCTGGTTTCTTCCCACAGTCCAAAGCTGTGCAGATGTGGATTGGCTATGCTAAATTGTCTGTAGTGTTCAGCGATATGAAGGCTAGGTGGATTAGACATGGGGGTTGCGGGGATAGGGTACAGGTATGAGTCTGGGTGGGATGTTGTTCAGAGAGTTAATGCAGACTTGTTGGGCTGAATGGTCTGCTTCCACACGGTTGGGGTTCTAGAGGGCATTCAAGGTCAAACATTGTATGATTTCATGAAGGAATTGGATATAGCACTTGAGGCTAAAGGGTTCAATGGATATTGGTAAAAACAGGATCAGGCTTGAATGATTAACTATAATCATAAAGAATGATGGTTCAAGCTTAAAGGACTGAATGGCAGACTCCTTCACCTATCTTGTCTTGTTCTATGTTTAATTGAGCATTGCAATTACTTTGGTGCTACTCCTTTAGTGTTTAACCGTCACCTGGCTCTCGCAATGCTTTTTTGCAGATTTTCCATCCCCATTCTTGCGGCGTTCAACCCGTGCTGTACTCTGCTAGAATCACTGCTTAGCTCCTCTCCGCTGTTGCATTGCTCCCTCTAACTCACTGCTTTTCCCCTTCTCCGCCCTTGCACTGCTTCATTTGGACTCACTATTTAATTGCCCTGGCACTCGTGCTTTTCCCTCTCAGATTCACTGTTCAACCTGTTGTTTCCTCTCATATTGCTCCATTCATACTCACTTTTTTAATCCCCTTGCCACTGTCATCTTTGTTTGGTGGCTGAAATCTTTGATATTAAACTAGCTGAGACTGTTAAAACAGGTGGCTATTTAATGGGGGTTTTATCATACCTATTGGTGTGGCTGAATGCCTGGTCTCTAAAATCATGCTCAATGTTGTTGCTTAATTGAAAATCAGAATCCCATATCAATAATAAAATCTCTTTTGTGGGTATCATCTAATAGTTCTATCCAAGCAGCTTTTGTTCAGCAGGAAGACAGAAGAAACTACTGTAGGTCAAATGAAACATTTTTTGTATTGGACCAGGAAGAACAAGTTGTTTCTCTGTACAACACAAAGTTTCAATCCTTACTGCCCTGGGTTATTCCCCTCACTGCCACTCTTTCCAGACTTGCCTGCTACCCCTTCTTTGAATTTTCTTTCAAGCTGTCAAATAATCTACCGGCCAAATGATTTTAACCAACCAGCAGAGCGTGAATGAGGACAAAGAATGAAAATAGTCAAAGCCTTAAAGTCTCAGAGAATGTTTAATACTTGTCTTGGCTTCTGCTTTGCTACTTAAAACTCAACTCCAGGTAAAATCCTCTACCTTTACCTAAAGTCTCTTCTTTCTTTTGTTAATTTGTTAAATCTGGAGTATAAAACTTTTTCTAAATGATCACAATTATATTAACAGATCGCTGTTATTCAATGTCTAAAGAAATTTGACTTATTGTGTTGATAAATATCAATTGGAAAAGCAAACCACTTTAAGAAATCAAAATCAATTTTGTCTTTGTTTTTGAATCATGTTTTGTATCCTGCCATCTTTGCTTTTAGGCCTTGTTTTTGGAAGCTAAGCCTACTATTATCTGTAATCATTGGTAAGATTGACTGTAATAATACCCATGATTACTTTCTGTATTCTGCAGACCAAAGTGCTACATAATTGGGCTTCCCTGACAATGCAGCATTTAAATAGAGAAGAAATAAAGACCTTCGATACTGTTTGCTGCTTATCAAAGTTGGAGGGTATGTGAAAGACTGTTCTTTCTCCTCTGTTAGGAATTTTGATAAACGTTGCTTGATATCAATTGAAGCTTATTCAGTGATAATTTTGACAGTTTCACTTCACTACTACATTATAATGGAGCATTGGGAACATTATTTGACAATCCAGAATACTTTTCACTGACAGAAGACTCCTTCACTTAGAAATACACAAAGAGTAAGAATAAAACACACAACTCCAGTAGATATTGCAAAAAATTGAATTTTAGAGTGTTATTTGTTATATTTCTTCAGAAAAATACCTACATGACATTCAGATCCTTAATCTCTTTAATCAAAATAAATATGTTAAAACTTCGTTAAAGTTTGTGTTAAAATAGTTTATTGATTAGTGTCAGTTTACTAATCATTTATTGATCAAATGGTTTATTGCTGCTTTTTTTCTTTTACTGTGATTTTACTTTAACAACTGAAGCAGAATGGGGTCAGATTTGTAAAGGATATTCAAAGCATACAAGCCTATATTTAATCTACAATTGTGGTTGATATTTTATTCAAGAACTTCGATTGGCTCCTTCTAATTGAATTAATGCTAATGTAACCATTAAAAAAAGGAAATCATAGTCTCCTGGATTACTAGATAATGTTTAAACTCATATGTATTTTCAACATTTGTAACCTCAATATTTTTCAAAGCCTCTTTTTGTCCTATGAAATGTAAAGCTATGGATGTTCGCTGCCTATAAAGTGATTAATTGAACCATGATAGTTCTACGTCCTTTCTGCTAGAGAAAACTAAGATAATCCATTGTTTTCTCCTTGCTTATACCTTCCTTAACTAATTCAAACAGTTATCATGTATATAGAAATTTCTCCTAATCGCTCTCCTTTCTTGATTTGTGACAATTTTGTATTCATATCCTTTGTAATCCACTCCACAAGAAAATAAAGAATGGTTTGAATTCCACAGTATCATTTGGGACATTTAAATTATAATAAATAGATAATTATGTCTGTTTAGGATGAATGAGGACAAGAGACATTAACTGTGATGCCATAATTTTACAGGAACAATTTTACAAAGATCAAGAATGCACTTTTAACAAGAAAACTCAATGTTGTATCAAGAAAAAGTCTCATAAGATGTTATCTCCCATCCATTTTTCTGTTTGCCTCAGAAACCTCAACAATGGATAAAGATCTGTGAAGGAAATAGAGTAAGTTGAAATGTGTATGTTCAATGAATGCTTAAAAATTCATGTACAAATTATAAAACAAATAAATTGGTGCTTAGCTTATACATCAGGCAAAAAGGACCTTAAAAATTAAATATAGAAAAGAAAATGCTGGTAGTTTGGCCATTTGATCAGAGCTCAAAGGTGACAGACATGCACCCTCGAGGGCAAAATGAAGGGGAGCAGAAGGAGTAGTTGCAGTTGACTTACACTAGATGTGTGAGAATGACACATGACAGATTAGTTTGGCAAATCATGACAACAGATATCCTGGTAGGAATTGCTAAAGGCAGAAGCAGTTTTGAGTGGATCAAAAGCATCAAGGGTGACTTAACAAGTAAATTGACAATAATTTTAAGCTGCATTTTGAATGTTACTAATGGGACCATGAAGCATCACCTTCTTAAAAATTAGAAGGAGGTGCACTAACAATATGTGAAATCTTCAGTGATTGGAAAGTTGAAACACTGGAAATACAGGCAGAGAGGCTCTGAGGACCATCTGTCTGCACTAGGCCAACTTGAAAGAAGCACATAAAACAGCTCAGGATGAGGCAGGGAAGATGTGGGAAGGAAACCAAAGGCAAGGGCTGTATTATGGGAGATGGGTTGGACCTGGTTAAGGCCCCTATCAACAATGGTGCTAGACAATCCTAAGTTGAGGAAGAACGTGGACATTTTGGAGACCCTCTTGTCAAAGTTGGCATCATCAGATCAGATGTGGTGGAGACAGAGGAACTGGGAGAATGAAATAGTCTTTTAAGAAGCAGCGTGAGAGGATATACAGCCAAGGTAACTGTGGGAGTCGGTGGGTTTGTAGTGGATATTGGTGGCCAGCCTATCGCCAGAAATGGAACCAGATGTTGAGGAAGGGAAGGGAGGAGTCAGAGATGGCCCAGCTGAAGGTGAGAATGGGATGGAAATTGGAAGCAAAATACAAGTAGATAAAATTTTCCAATTCAGGATGAGAGAAGGAAGCAGCACCCATAATGTCGTCATTCTATTGGAGAAAGAATGAGTAGGGGCCAGCCTAGGACTGGAACAAGGAATGCTCCACACACCCCACAAAGAGACATGTATAACTGGGATCCATATGGATAACGACGGGCACAGCTTTAAGCTGAAGAATATGAGACAAATTAAAGGAGAAGTTGTTCACAGTGAGGATGAGCTTTTGTTAGTTAGTTGCCATTTCTGCCACCTTCAGCAGGATGCCACTAACAGACAAATATTCAGTTCCCCTCCTTTTGTCCCTTTTATTACAGAAACTGTTCCCTCCTGATACTGTGGTGTTCTCCTCCTTCATTTCAACACGTCTTCATGGCCTCATGGCACCTTCCTCTGCAATTGCAGAAGGTGTAACACCAGCCTGTTTACTTCCTTCCTCCTCACCATCCAAACACACCTTCCAGGTGAAACAGCACTGTGCTGCTCTCAATGTGGCATCCTCTGCATTGGGGAATGAAGTGCACATTGTGTAACTGTTTTGCAGAACAACTATGTTTCATCCAGAAAAAAAGACCCTCAGTTTCCCTTCATTGCCTGCCACTTCAACACACCACCATAGATAACAAAGTGTGGAGCTGGATCAACACAGCAGGCCAAGCAGCATCAGAGGAGCACAAAAGCTGATGTTTCTGGCCTAGACCCTCCATCGGAAAAAATGAAGGGTCTAGGCCCAAAACCTCAGCTTTTGTACTCCTAAGATGCTGCTTGGCCTGCTGTGTTCATCCAGCACCACATTTTGTTATCTTGGATTCACCAGCATCTGCAGTTCCCATCATCTCTCAACACACCACCATGTTCCCTGGCTAACATCTCTGTTTCAGGCTTGTTGCAGTGCTCCAACAAAGCTCAGCGCAAGCTGGAAGAACAGCACCTCATTTTTTGCTTGAGAACTCTGCAGCCTACTCATCTTAATATCAAGTTCAACAATCTTGGTGCTTGAGGCTGTGCCCTTTCTCCAACCCCAATACATGGCCTTGTTATCACGTGGGCTGCTTCTGCACACAATCTGTTCTCAACCACTACTGTCCTCTTTAGCAGCTATTCATTCACCCGGACTGACCTTTAACAACTCCTTTTTCTGTCCAATTGTTTTTCTCTCTCTTTGGGCTCTTCCCCCACCTATTATTTACTCTCCCCTTCTCTCCAACCCCAATTTCTTCATAAATACCAACCATTTCCTGGCTACCATCATCTCTAAAAAAGGACGACTGGACTCAAAATGTTAACTCAGATTTTTCTCCATGGATCTGTCAGACCTGCTGAGTGTTTCCAGCAATTTCTGCTTTTGTTTTTGTGTGTAGGAACTAGATTGTGGTGTTGAGAAATAAATTATTTAACAATAGCATAGATCTTGTGTTTTATTTTTGATAGTTTTTACTGCGTAAAGATACAAAGGCATAGTTAATTGCATGGGAGTGAAATAGGTTTGGATTAATACATTTTGGGAAATGATCCATGTGGTCCAGCTGTAAGCACCCCTCGTCTACAAGCTCTGGAATCCAGCAATTACCAACCCGTCATGACTATTATGATGCCACTCCAATCCACTTGCAGGATGATTAAGAAGCATAGGCTTACATTGCAGGGTATTCAGCAACTAGCATTGAAAGGCTTCAGCAGGAACACTGACATTCATGGACAGGGCCCCAGCTCACAAGTTGGACCAGACTCCATCTCAGATGCTCACTTCATCTTTTGGTATTCACTCTCTTAGCATTTACCAGCATGCTCATTGCATCCCTGTCTTGTATTGCCATGTCATGTCTGTTAGGTCACTGGTGTTTCCGAAGAGCCAATAGCTATCATATTGTTTTACTAACATGTTCTTTAGTGTAAACATGCCCAGAAAAGCTAATTGCCATGCTTGTCAATACAGATCCATCAGGGAGGAAGCATCTTGCTGTAGGGCACTGGAACATCAATTTAACACCCACCGCATTTGGCAGTTGCCTGGCTGGTAAACATTTTGCGCAGTTTTTGAATCAAATTACCATATTGGAAACTAGATGAGGACTAGTCCTCCGTTAAGTCTAGAGGGTCAGAGCTGTCAGAGAACCTCTACAGTCAGTCAAGTGCACAGTCCACATACATAGTTAGGGGTTTGGCCACCATCAGCACTGGCGTTTGGTTTTCTCATGGTCAGTAAGTTCTTTCTGAATGTAGTCCAGGAAGCAGGCAGTGATCATTCCTGTAGGAATAGAGCTAGCAGTCAGGGAGTCACATATCATCTGTTAGGGAATTGCAAACAAAATGGTCAGGGGTCGGGTCAGTCATGTCAAGGGGCTGCTTGTCAAAGTCAGTTGAAGATCTGGGGTGAATACACTCTGGGGTCTCGTGTTGATCATTCATGAGAATTCGAAGGGTGCCTAAAGGGGCAGCAGGGGTTATCACTGCCAAAAGAAGTGGGTAATCAAGGTTGGGACGAGGATGATAACAAAGTGTGGGGCTGGATGAACACAGCAGGCCAAGCAGCGTCTTAGGAGCATAAAAGCTGATGTTTCGGGCCTAGACTCTTTATCAGAAAAGCTTTTCCGATGAAGGGTCTAGGCCCAGAACATCAGCTTTTATTCTCCTAAGATGCTGCTTGGCCTGCTGTATTCATCCAGCCCCACACTTTGTTATCTTGGATTCTCCAGCATCTGCAGTTCCCATTATCTCTGGTACGAGGATGATGATGGATGGAATCTCGAGGTGTATTGGGGTGTGCGGAACAACTTCAGAGGGCATAGTAAGCTATGGCAGGAAGGTTAATGACAGTGACTATAATCATGGCCTGTACAGGGGGAGCACACAGGAGCAAGATGGATATTATTAAGCTGAAATGCTCAGGGGACAGGGAGGACAGTTGCAAAATGAGTTCAATGTAATAATTCCACTTCAGTCATGGTGGAATCTTTTAAAAGTCCAGTTGATTAGAGTTCAGAACCAGTATGTTCCTGTGAAAATGAAGGACAAGGGTGGCAACATTTCAGAACTTTTATTGACAAGAGAAATTGACAGTTTAGTCAAAAATAAAGACATTTACATAAAGTTTAGGAAACTGAAGACAGAGAAAGCCCTCAAAGAATACAAAAAATGCAGGAAAGAACTCAAATAAGGAGTTTAGAGGGCTAAAAGGAGCCATGAAGTGTAATTGGCGAGCAAGATGAAGGAAAATCCCAAGTGTTTTACACATATATAAGCACCAAGGGAGTAACTAAGCAAAGGGTAGGTCTACTCAAGGACAAAGGAGAAAATTTATGCTTGGAACTGTAGTAAGCAGATGAGGTCTTAACGAATACCTTGCATTCACAAAGGAGAAGGACATCATGGATGGCAAATTTAGAGAGAGAGATGTGTTGATCTTCTCGGGCATGCCAATATAAAAAAGGAGGTGGTGTTGGGTGTTTTTAAAAGCGTTAAGTCAAGTCAAGTCCCCTGGACCTGATGGGATCTATCCCGGAATGATTAGGGAAGCGTGAGGAAATTGCTAGGGCCTTGTATGAAATCTCTGCCTCCTCTTCAGTGACGGGAGAGGTCCAGGGGACTTGACAATAGCCAATGTTGTTCCTTTGTTCAAGGAGGGTAGCAGGGATAATTACAGACAAGTAAGCATTACATCAGTGACAGGGAAATTATTGGAGAAGATTCTTAGGAGCAGGATTTATTCACATTTGGCAAAATAAGGACTTATTAGCAACAGGCAGCATGGCTTTGTGAAGGAAAGGCCTTGTCTCACAAACTTGATTGAGATTTTTGAGGAAGTGGCAAAGATGATTGCTAAGGTCAAAATGGATATTGTCCATATTGACTTTAGCAAAGCCTTTGACATTGTCCCTCATGGCAGGCTAATTTAAAAAAAAGTAAAGTCACATGGAATCTGCAGTGAGCTGGTAAGTTGGATAGAGAGCTAGCTTGGTTATAGAAAACAGAGTGTATTGGTGGAAGGATGTTCTTCTGACTAGCAATCCCTGACCATTGGTATTCCACAAGCATCAGTGCTGGAACCTTTGAGTTTGTAATATACATACATTTTTTCTCCAAAAGATGTATTTCGCCTAATTAGTAGGTTTTGTATATGACACAAAGATTGGGGGAGCTGTATATGATGAGGAGGACTGCCAGAGGATACAGTAGAGAAATGGCAGAAGGAGTTTACGCTGGACAAATTTGAGGTGATACATTTTGGAAGATCTAATGCAGGAGAGAAATATACAGTAAATGGCAGAATTAGTAACATCAACACACAGAGGCATCTAGGCATACAGGTCTACAGTTTCCTGAAAGTGGCAACCCAGCTGGATAAGATAGTCAAGAAGGCGGGCATGCTTGCCACTCAGTCGGGGCATGGACTATAAAAATTAGCAAGTCACGTTGCATCTGTATAGAACTTTAGTTAGTCCCCATTTGGAATATTGCGTCCAATTCTGATTGCCACACTACCAGCAGAATATGAAGGCTTTGGAGAGAGCACAGAAATGGTTTACCAGGATATTGCCAGGTTTGGAGGAGAGACTGAACAAACTTGATTTGTTTTCATTTGAATGTTGAACAAAGAGGGATGACCTGATAGAAGTTTATTAAATTATGAGAGGCATAGATAGATTGGGTCATTGGAGGCTTTCTCCCAGGATAGAAATATCAACTACTAGGGGACATAAATTTAAGGTAAAAGTGGGTAATCTTAAAGGAGATGTGACAGGCAAGATTTTCACACAGAGGGTGGTAGTATCTGGAATGCTATGCCAGAGGAGGTGGTGTAAGTGGATACAATAGCAATATTTAAGAAGTGTCTTGACAGATAGATAAATAGGCAGGAGATAGAGAGATTCAAACTGCATAGAAGCAAAATAGTTTTCATTTAGAAAGTCATCATATGTCGAAGGTTCTATTGCTGTGCTGTTTTTTTTGTCTTTGATGTGGCTTGACATTTTGGGGTTGGAGTGTAATGGCCTGTTGGAGTAGTGTGAGGTAAAAATGGGACCTGCTGGCTTTGGGGAGGTACCTGGCAACTAGACAGAGCAATGCTGATAGTGTCAAGTGTAAGCTGCATCCCTGCCATCACTTTTCATTTTCTGGCAATGTGTTACTAGAAAACTGCTGTGATAATGCCCAGGGTGGCAGAGGCAGTGTCTAAGTGAAACAACTATGCTGGATGCTGGAGCAGGACCTGAGGGCTCCTGGACCAAACTTTTCCAGTGGCTCTGAAGGTGATGGGCACTCTGAACATCTATGTTCCCCCATAGAGTTACTGCTATGATCTTGGTACAATAATTATATGGGCGTACACCAATATCAATATATAAATTGGATCCTCTATTTCTGTTCAGTCATCTGCTGCCTTTGAGAGTGCATCCATCATTACTTGTACCTCACCTGGAACAGAGCTGGTGATCGTATGTTCTGATGTTGCTAAACACTGCTCCTAACTCATCAGGAGTGCTGTAAGGATTTATCATACACTAAACAATGTGAAGTTTTATTGTGTTGGTCATGTTGAATCCAGGAGACAAAGCATTTTTCTCCATTAGAGTTTTTTTGAATGTCAGCAACTGAAGTAAAGACCCCTAGTCCTGGAAACTTTAAACAAACCAAAAGTGTTGAAAACTCACAGACGCTCCATTCACTTTGGATCAATTTTGGAATGAAAGGTTAGCTGCTGCATAATTGTAAACTTTTAATTTGTACAAATTTTACACTCTATAAAATCAGATATACAATAGATTACACCTATATTTTGCAGAATGATTTGAATAAATATTGCAATCATGCAATCATTTAAGTAGTTCACAATGCAATGTAAAGCATATGAGATAAAGAATGAATAAGATACAAGATAAACAATGAAAGGAATAGAATCAGTTGAGGAAAACTTTGAAAGAGTCCCGACTGACAATATTGTTGCCTTTAGTCTTGAAACATTGCATTAGGCAGAGGATTCAGGGTGGGCACTCTGTCACCTTCCTGCCACTGGCTGATCTGGGTCAGGAATGTTTACTGGTGTGCCTTGTCAGCCTGATACCGATCAAGGCCCAAATATGAAAAATTAATGACCACTTAAAGCCTCACCAACCGCTGCAGGTATTTAGTCAGTGGAAGATCGCCATCAGGGATAGCTGAAACGGGAGCCAAAGGGTCTACAGGTTTTCCCATTTTAATAGCTCTCAGTACCTGATCAAGTGACCTGACCTGCTGAGAACCCACCGACTGACCCCTGTTCCAAACCCTCCCAAGCTAAGACCTTCCCCATGACTATTACTCACTTATTCACTGGAACCTTGGTTGTGGCTACAGAAATGCCTATTTATTCACCTTCAGTTGATTACTCAATGATTATTGCCTTTCCACATTTTTGCTCATCCCTGTGTTACAGAGCCAGCTATAGTGCCAAGAATTTGACCATTGTTGTTTTTCCCTGAGAGACCATTCCCCTCAACAGTACATTAAAGTGGTGTATCTGCTTTTTATGGAATGGCCAAAGGGGATACCTACACTGCCTCCTGTTCCTTTTACTCTGCATAGTGGTCATCCATTCCCTTCTTTCCTATGGAATATTAGCCTGCCGTGTGACCACGTCCTGATAAGTCATGTTCACTGTTCTCTTCTCATTGCAGATGCTCCACAGTGTTCCTAGCTGCCACTCCAGCTCCAAAACCCAGAGTTCCAGGAGCTGCAACTGGAGACACTTCCTGCACGTGTGCTGATCCCGTGTAGAGTGAATGTTTCTGGTTTCTCAAATAGAGCAGAAGGAGCACAGCCCGACTTTGAGCACTCCTGCCCTGACTCGCCCTCTTAAATTAAACTTTTTGGAAGATGCTTAAGATCAAATAATATCAATTTCTCAAGAGCCCTTCTTTCCAATTCTCTGTTACAGCAGAATAGATCCCTTAGAAAGTATAAACCATGAAAAGAGCTTGCAAACTATAAGCAATAAAAATTGTAAATATTTACCTGATCTTATCTACTACTTACCAATCAGCTGTCTCCCTTGGATCCTCTACTACTGAAGTAGGGTAAAACCATTTCAGTTTTCCTGTGATGTAACTGTTTCTTCCCAACAAGCAGAATACTTTTCCAGACTGCTTCACCATGATGCTGACTGCAAAGGCACTCCTCCCAGAGGCCAACATATTGTATGAATTCAAGAAGCATTTCGAAATGGCACTTAGGGCTAAAGGGATCAAAGGATATGTGATAAAAGCAGGAACTGGTTATTGAGTTGGATGATCGGCCGTGATCGTAATGAATAGTGGAGCAGGCTTGAAGGGCCAAATGTCGTACTTTTCCACCTAATTTTAATTTTTCAATAGTTAATGCATTGCCAATTATTTTCCAAAATTCTTTTGCTTTCAGAATGATTCCTGTGGACTGAAAGCTTGAAAATGTCATTTAACTATTTAAGAAAGGAGCAGGGGGAAAACAGAGACTTACAGACCCATCAGCCTACAGCAGTAGTAGGAAAAAGTGCTAGATTGACCATAAATGATGTGATAAATGGGCACTTGGAAAAAAATCTGATTAGGTTTAGTCGACAGGGATTTGTGAATGAAAAATTCTGTTTGTCAAACCTGGATTTTTTTCAAGTCGTTACTAACCAAATTGACAAAGCGTAGTCAATGGACTTAATACATACAGAATTTCAATAGGCTTTTGATGCAGTCCACCACTGATGGTTGGTTAGCAACATTAAAGCACATGGTGTAGGTTGATGAACGATAGCAGACCTTTAAGAAAAAGAGCTCATGACTCATCTCCAAGTGAAAAAAGAGGGATTGTAGGAAAAGAATAAACCAGTTGTGGTTAACCAATGAAGTTAAGGCTAGTATCAAATTGAAAGTAAAGGATATACATTATGACAAAGATTAGAGATTTTGTTTATTCACTCATGGGATGTGGGGTTCGCTGGCAGACCAGCATTTTATTAACTACTACTAGTTGCCTTTTAGAAGGTGGCGGTAAGCCGCCTTCTTGAACTGCTGCAGTCCACCTGCTGTAGGTTGACTTACAATGACCTCCGGAAGGGGATTCTAGGATTTTGACCTAGCAACAGTGAAGGAACAATAATGTATTTCCATGTCAGGATCACAACTGACTTGAAGGGGAACTTGCAGGTGGTAGTATTCCCAGATATCTCTCCTTCTATATGGAAGTGGTCGTGGTTTTGGAAGGTGCGGTCTAAGGATCTTTTGTGAATTTCTACAGTACATTTTATAGATGGTACACACTGCTGCTAATGAACATTGGTGATGGAAAGAGTGGATGTGGTGCCATTCAAGAGGGCTGCTTTGTGGTGGTGTCAAGCTTCTTGTGTGTTGTTGGAGCTGCATCATTCAGTTAACCTGGGGAACACTATTGATTACACCTTCCATCACTTTACTAATGATTGAGAGTAGACTGGTGGGGTAGTAATTGGCCAGATTGGATTTGTCCTGCTTTTTGAGTACAGGACACATTTAGGCAATTTTCCACCTTGTTAGGTAGATGTCAGTATTACAAATCTATTGGAAGAGTTTGGTGATGGGAGTGGCAAGTTCTGGAGCACAGGTCTTCAGACCCCATTGCCTTTGTAATAGCCAGTGCCTCTAACCAGTTCTTGATATCATGTGGAGTGAATCGAAGCAGCTGAAGACTGGCATCTGTGATGTTGCAGATCATTGGAGGTGGTCGATATGGATCATCAACTTGGTATTTCAGGCTGAAGATTGCTCCAAATGCTTCACCCTTATCTTTTGCTCTGATGTGCCAAGCTCTTCCATCAATGAGGATGAGGATATTTGTAAAGACTCTTCATCCAGTGAATTGTTTAATTGTCAACCACCATTCACTACAACAGGACTGTAAAGCTTAGATCTGATCCAGCGGATGTGAGATTGTTCAGCTGTTTGATCATTTGCTGCTTGTGCTGTCTGGGATGCAATTACTTATTTGGTAGCTTCACCAGACTGACACCTCACTTTTAGGTATGCCTGGTGTTGCTCCTGGCATACCCTCCTGCAATCTTCATTGAACCCCTGACTTGATAGTAATAGTGAGGAATATGCATATATGATTATGCTGAAGTACAAATTCTGCACCTGTTGATGGCCCATAGCACCTCATGATACCCAGTCTTGAGTTTTTAGAACTTTTTGAAATATTTACCATAGTGATAGTGCCACACGACATTATGTGAAGATAGGACTTTGAGCTGCGGTACCTGTCGGTGGATTGTTCTTGTATTATATGGTATATCCACTTCAGTTTCTGGTCAACGGTAAATCCCAAGATGCTGACAGTGGTGAATTAAGCAATTGTAACACTATTGAATGTTATGTATGCACGATTATGCTTTCTTTTGGTGCAGTGGAAAATTTCCTGGTACTTGTGTGGTGCAAATGTAACTTGCTACTTATCAGCCCGAGACTGGAAAATTGCCTAACTGTTATTGCGTGTATACACCGGCTGCTTTAGTATCTGGGAATTTGCTCATTTTGTTAAACATTGTTCAGTCATCAACAACATCTCTAGTGCTGACCTTATGATAGAGGAAAGGTCATTGATGAAGCAGCTAAGGATGATTGGGTCTAGGACATCATCCAGTGGAACAGCTGCAGAGATTTCTAGGAGCTGAGATGACTGAGATCCAACGACCGCAACCATCTTATTTTATGCAAGATGACTCCAACTAGTAAACATAGAAGATGCAGGCCTTTGAGCCTGCACCGCCATTCTTCATGATCATTCTGATCGTCCAACTCAGTAGCCTAATCCCTATTTCTCCCCATAACCTTTCATCCCATTTGCCTCAAGTGCTATATCTAGTCACCTCTTGAATACATTCACTGTTTTGGCAACCTAGTCACATCAGTTCTGCCATCCCTGGAATCAGCCTGGTAAATCTTCGCTGCTCTCCCTCAAGAGCAAGAGCATCCTTCCTCAGAAAAGGACATCAAAACTGTGCACAATATTCCAGACGTGGTCTCACCAAGGCCCTGTATAACTGCAACAACGCATCCCTGCTCCTGTACTTGAAACATTTCGCAATGAAGGCCAAAATACCATTTGCCTTCTTTACCACTTGCTGAACTTGCGTGCTTACCTTCAGTGGTGCACAAGGTCACCCAGGTCCCGCTGAACACTCCCGTCTCCCCCCGTACATCCATTCAGGTAGTAATTTGCTGCTTGTTTTTTTCTTCTGAAGTGAATAACCTCACATTTATCCAAGTTATACTGCATCTGCCATTGATTTGCCCACTCACTCAACCTGTCAAGATCATGCTGAAGGATCTCTGCATCCTTGTCATAGTTCACCTCCCGCGCTCAACTGGCTATCATCTGCAAACTTGGAAATGTTGCATTTTGTTTACTCATCCAAATCATAAATATAAATTGTGAATAGCTGGTGTCCCAGCACCGATCCCTGTGGCACCCGACTAGTTTCTGCCAGCCAATTTGAAAAGGACCCATTAATTCCTATTCTTTGTTTCCCTCTGCAATCAGTTTCCTATCCTTCTCAATACACTCACCTCCAATCCCATGTGCTTTAATCGTGCACAATAATCACAATAAGGACTAGAGTCTGTAGAATCATGGAAGATAACCACCAATGCAACCATTATCTCTAGAGCTACTTTCTGAAGTATCTGGGATGTAGATTATCGGACTCTTGGGATTTATCAGTCTTCAATCCCAGCAATTTTCCCAGCACCATTTCTCTACTAATATTGATCTCCCTCAACTCTTCATATTCACTAAATCTTGCATCGTCCAACAGTTATGATATCTGATTTGTGCCCTCCTTTGTGAAAACAGAACCAAAGTGTGTATTCAGTTCCTCAGTCATTTCTTTGCCCTTTATTATACATTTTCCCCATTTTTGTTTGTCGGGGACCTACATTTGTCTTTACCAATCTCTTTCTCTTCATGTACCTATAGAAACTCTTAGTATTAGTCGTTATGTTCCCTGTAAGCTTACTTTCATACTCCATTTTCCCCTTCTTAATCAATTCCTTGGTCCTTCTTTGCTGAATTCTAAACTGCTCCCAATCCTCATATTTATTATTTTTCTTGGCCAATCCTTTGTGGAGAATTCTCCCGAGGTTCCCAAAGATTATAAAGTTTTGCCTGAACGCCAAATTCAGTTTAATGTTGTTTCAGAGAAAGTAGGAAGGGACCGCTTTGTGGAACACCTATGCTTGATTTGCACTAAACAAGTCCATCTCCCTGTCGCAAATCACTTCAACTCCCCCTCCCATTCCTCACACGACATGTCCATCCTAGGCCTCCTGCAGTGCCACAACCATGCCACCTGAAGGTTGCAGGAACAGCACCTCATATTTCACTTGGGGCTGCAGCCCAATGGTGTCAATGTGGACTTCACAAGCTTCAAAAGTGCCCCTCTCGCTACCGCATCCCAAAACCAGCCCAGCTTGTCCCCACCTTCCTAACCTGTCCTTTCTCTCACCTATCACCTCCTCACACCTCAAGCACCACCCCCATCTTCTACCTACTAGCCTCATCCCGCCCCCTTGACCTGCCCATCCTCCCTGGGCTGACCTATCCCTTCCCTAACTCCCCAACTACACTCACCTTTACTGGCTCCATCCCTGCCTCTTTGACCCGTCTATCTCCTCTCCACCTAATTTCGCCTCTATCCATCTTCTATCCACCTCCCCCTCGCTCCCTATTTATTTCAGAACCCCCCTCCCCTCCCCACTTATGAAGATGGGTCTAGGCCTGAAACGTCAACTATCCTGCTCCTCTGATGCTGCTTGGCCTGCTGTGTTCATCCAGCTCTGTACCTTGTCATCTCAATTTAATGTTGCCTTGATATCAACAGCAGTCATTCTCGCATCCTCTCTCGAGTTCAGCTCAATTTTGGACCAAGGATGCAATAAGATGAGATGAATGCCCCTATCAGAACACGAACTGAGCATCAGTGAGCAGTTTGTTGCTGAGTAAGTACCTCTTGACAGCATTCAGATGATCATGATTCTACTGATGGGGCAGTGATTGGCTGGCAAACAAAATAGAAATTGCTGGAAAATCTCAGCAGGTCTGGCAGCATCTGTGGAGAGAATTCAGATTTAATGTTTTGGGTCCAGTGACCCTTCTTCAAAATTAGGTCCAAGTTTTAACATTTTGGGTCCAGGTGTTGTAATTGGTTGAGTTGGATTTGTCCTTTTTTTGTGGACAGGGTGTATCTGGATAACTTTTCATATTATTGTGTCCATGCAAGTGCTGTTTTTGTACTGGAATACTTCAATAAAAAGAGATGGAAGATTGCATTGTGGTAAGTATGGTGGGGTGTGGGTTTTGAGAGGGAGGGGGTAAAAGGTAAGAGGTTATAAGATCTGCAGTTTGCACTTCATGCTACAAAGCTGCATGAGTGTGAGATGAGATTTGAGAAGGGATAGAGGCAGGAACATGCTGTCATCATGAAAATTCTTGATGCAGCCAGTTGCAATGTCTTCAGTTACATCTGGCTGAATAAGTGGAGCACTCTCCTCTCCAAAGGGTGATGCAGCTGCCACCATCCCTGTCCCAGTGGTACTGCACTGTTTCCTGCTCTTATAGACAAGCATCTCCTGCAAGAGAAGGGAGAATGTCAGTGAATAGCTTGGAAAGCTTTTGGGTTGTATATCTTCAGTAGTTGAATAGCTGGATTGATGCGGAAGCTGTTAGGTGCAATTTAAAACAAATGTATGAAGATAAAATGAGTTATCTGAATGTTAAGAATCCTAATTGTTGAGGGCTGGTGAATGAAGGTGAGGTACAATTCGAACTTGGGGGGGGGGGGGGGGTGCTGCAAATGCTCTTTGAAGATGAATTCACAGTCTTTGTCATATGTATAATGTCACTGAAGCTTCTGCAGCAAGACCAGTAGACCCTTATTCTGCAGGAACTGTATTCCTTGACCACTACTATAAAAGATAATGGTTATGAAAGAGTTATTGTTGAAGCAGCAATAGCTTCACCTAATCTGGTAAGTTTGCAAATAGTTTGAGGGTAGAGACTGTGGGTTCTACACCAGACTTCATAGAGAGCAGATGTATTTCGTACATCTCCCAAGAATCTGAGATAACAAGGTGTAGAGCTGGATGAACACAGCAGGCCAAGCAGCATCAGAGGAGCAGAAAGGCTGATGTTTTGGGCCTAGACCCTTCAGAACATTCCTAACTTTCTGAAGAAGGGTCTAGGCCTGAAACGTCAGCCTTCCTGCTCCTCTGATGCTGCTTGGCCTGCTGTGTGCATCCAGTTCTACACCTCGTTATCTCAGATTCTCCAGCATCTGCAGCTCCTACTATCTCCCAAAAGTAGTTGTTATGTTTGACTGGTAATGCAGACTGTATTTATTGATAACATGTAACAAGCAATCTTATTAACTAAGACGAGTGTATCTTCTGTAAAGACTTTATAATGGTATATTTTCTGTCACTAATCATTACATAGGTTCATCAGTACAGCATAATCCAGCGAGGATGGTAGCAGGGAACTACTTCAAGCAGTCTTGCCCTGTGCCACTATTAAGGTCATATCACAGCCATCTCCTCCTTTTCCTTTGCAGAAGATACCACCCAGGCTTACTGGCCACATGCTGAAACATGGCCTAACTCCTCTTCTTTTCAATCTCCATCATTATAGCTCCCAGAACCACGCCCAAGAATCTTGCAGCCCTCTCTCTGTTCTGTTTCTGTATTATCAATCTTCCTCCTGTCTGCAAAGATTTTTGAGACTGTTTGAGTAATTGTTATAATGACTGCACTTCCATTTTAAGAAGGGCAGATTACTGTTCAGAAATTCAAGGTACATGTCTGATGAGTGAGACACAGATGCTGTTTAAGCTCTTACCGAGTGTGCAGCCAGTCAGCATCATCTAGCTTTTTGGGCCCCACACAATGAACATGTTGATAAACAGGAAGCACAAAATTTGGTTGTTATCTGTACCTCAAAGGTACAGAGTACTGGTTAATTGTGCATCATTGTTCCTGTGCCTATTAATAGGCATAATTAAAATTTCCCTTTAATATTGCCACGAGAAATTTATTTTAACAGTCTAATATTTATTCTGCACTAGTTTTACAATGCCATCAAAATAAATCTAGAATAAAATCTTTGAACACCCTACCTCACTGGAAGGCATTGGCACACAGTAAGTCCCTTATCAAAACATTGCAGGCATTACATCCACTGAATTTTTCTTATAATTTGTGGAAAGCTTTCTAGCCTTAAAGGCTTTCAAGACAACAGTATATTTTGTGACTTTTGACCCCTCATTGTCATTAAAGGAACTGTGTGTTTCAAAGTCCTTTCTGTTAAGGAGCCTAAGTTTCAACTTAGAATCTGAGAACATTGGTTGTCATGGTGCACTTTCTAAAGCATTTTTAAAAGAAAAGAGTTTAACTACCTGTTGTCAGTTTTGGTGCAACAAAATTGAACAGTCGGACAAACTTGCTGCCTGTCATTCAATTGGATGGTGAACATAATTGCACCCTGGTGTAATATTGCCTTTGGAGGTCTACTTAGCATGATGAAGGCTAGGTGGATTAGCCTTGGGAAATACAGGATTACAGGGATATGGTGTGTCGGAGGGTGGGGGAGGTCTGGATGGTGTGCTCTTCAGAAGGTTGGTGTGGACGGGATGGGATGAATGGCCTGCTCCCATATGTAGGGCTTCTGTAATTCTATGACCATTAACTTAGTATTCCTTTCCTGAGATGGCACTGGTTATTCACGCATATCTTCCAGGTTTTATAAATGCTGTTTATCATGTAACCTGGTACAAGAATTAATTGTTTCTGGTAAGGCACATATACATCTTAAATCTGCTGAATCATTTGCACTAGATGTCAACCGTAGTCACTTTATAAATTGATAAGTGCAGCAGAACATGCTATTCAACAAATAGGTGGCTCAGTGGTTAGTACTACTGCTTCACAGTGCCACAGACCCAGATTCAGTTCTAGCCTCGGGCACTGTCTGCAGGTGTTTCCTCCGGATGTTCTAGTTTTCTCCCACATTCCAAAGATGTGCAGGATTTAGGTGAATTGGCCATGCTAAATTGTCCCATAGTATTAGATGGGTTAGCCATTGGAAATGCAGGGTTACAGGGATGGGATAGGTTTGGGTGGGATGTGCTTTGAAGGATGATGTGGACTTGATGCGCCACGTGGTCTCCTTCTACAGTCCAGAGATTTTATGTTCAAATAATATAGCATATTTCATGGGGAAATTGATTCATATTGGCATATCCAGATTTGAGAAAATGAATACATTAAAAACTAAAATAACTAAAGTTAATGTGATGGAAGACTGTTCAGTTGACATTTCTGGCTTTTAAGGTGGGTTATAAAACTTGTATTGGCAAATCAATGACAATTAGTAACATGTCAATTTTAGACATTTTCTAAGGGGAACAGCTCAGCTGTTTGATTATATTGAGTGAAAACCTATTCTGTTTCTGTAAATTTAAATTGTGTCTGAATTGAAGGTCCCATCAGGAAAATTGTCTTTCTCAGCAGTGCACTTTTAAAAGCTGGGTAATTGCAGTAACTACACATTTTTGTGCCTCAACAGATTGACATTACATACAACAAATCACTGCATATTTAGCAAGCAAATTCCATGTTGTTTTGACATTTCAGTCTGATCTTTCTTGTAATTTCTTGCACAAGAAAATTTTTTCTTCCTGGACACAGAATTAGAATGAATTTACAATGCACTTTGCCAGTGCAGTTTCGAACAATATTGACTCAATGCTTCCCTCAAATTTCAGACATAACTCAATGATTGACAGTTATCTGTTGTTTGGAAATCCCAGTCTTGCTTTAGGGAAAATATCTTGAACTATGTGCGAATTAAATGGTGGGAAACTGTTTTATAACTATTTTATTATTGCTGCAACTAGCTAATGCATAACCACATTCTCTCACTACTTTCATAACTAATAACTTATATTGTATCTGCTTCCACTACCTCCCCCGGCAGTGAATTCCAGGCACCCATCACCCTCTGTGTAAAATATGTGCCTCGTACATAACCTGTAAACCTTGCCCCTCAAACCTAAAACCTTTGGCACCTAGTAACTGACTCTTGCACACTGGGAAAAAGTTTCTGACTGTCTGCTCTGTCCATGCCTTTCATAATCTTGTAGACTTCCATCAGGTCGCCCCTCATTCTCTGTAGTTCCAGTAAGAACAACCCAAGTTTTTCCAACGTTTCCTCTTGCTAATGCTCTCCATACCAGGCAACAGACTGGTACCCTCTTTTCTGTACCCTCTCCACAGCCACCACATCATTCTAGTAGTGTGGCAACCAGAATTGAACACAATATTCCAAATGCGGCCTAACTAATGTTCTATAAGGCTGCAACATTCCCTGCCAATTTTTTAACTCAGTGCCCCGGTTGATGAAGGGAAGCATGCCATATAAGGTAACAAGGTGTAGAGCTGGATAAACGCAGTAGGCCAAGCAGCATCAGAGGAGCAGGAAGGCTGATGTTTTGGGTCTAGACTCATCTTCAGAAATGTTTGATTATATTGACCCTTCTTCTGGAGAAGGATCTAGGCCTGAAATGTCAGCCTTCCTGCTCCTCTGATGCTGCTTGGCCTGCTGTGTTTATTCAGCTCTCACCTTTTTATCTCAAATTGTCCAGCATCTGCCATTCCTACTATCTCTGAGGCATGCCATATACCTTGTTGACTACCTTCTTCACCTGCGTTGCCACTTTCAGTGACCTAGGTACTTATACACCCAGATCCCTATGCCCATCAGTACTCTTAAGGGTTCTTCGTTTACTGTATATTTTCCATCTGCATTAGACCTTCCAAGATGCATTATCTCACATTTTTCTGGATTAAACTCCATCTGCCATCTCTCTGCCCAAATCACTAACAGATATATATCTAGCTGTATCCGTTGATGGTCCTCATCGCTATCGGCAATTCCACCAACCTTTGTTTCATTGGCAAACTTACCAATCAGACCAATTATATTTTCCTCCAAATCATTTATATATATTACAAATAGCAAAGGTTCCAACACTGATCCCTGAGGAATGCCACTAGTCACAGCCCTCCATTCAGAAACGCACCCTTCCATTGCTTCTCTCTGTCTTCCATGACCAAGATAGATTTTTTTATCCATCTTGCAAGCTCACCTCTGACCCTATGTGACTTTACTTTCTATATCAGCCTGCCATGAGGGACCTTGTCAAAGGCCTTATTGAAGTCTATGTATACAATATCCACTTCCCGCACCCTCATCGATCATCATCATCACTTCTTTAAAAAACCTCAACCAAGTTAGTGAGACACCACCTCCCCTTCACAAAACCATGTTACCTCTTTCTAGTATGCCCACTTATTTCCAAGTGGGAGTAAATCCTGTCTCAAAGAATCCTTTCCAATAATTTCCCTACCACTGACGTAAGGCTCACCAGCCTGTAATTAGCTGGATTATCCTTGCTACCCTTCTTAAACAAAGGAACAACATTGGCTCTTCTCCAATCCTCTCGACCTCCCCTGTAGCCAGTGAGGATACAAAGATTTCCCGCGAGGCCCCAGCAATTTCCTCCCTCGCCTCTCTCAGTAGTCTGGGGTATATCCCATCAGGCCCGGGAGACTTGTCCAGCTTCATGTTTTTCAAGACCCCTGTACCTCCTTCCTTTGATCTCAATATGCCCCAAATTATCTGAGTGTCTAGGTTCCCCATTTTGTATAGACAACTACACCCTAAACACTATCTTCATCATGCATGTCAACATGCTAAACAATACCATGTATTAATTATTTAATACATAAATTGAGAATTAACCACTGTTGACCTACATTGGTTCCTCCTCAAGTTTTTTGGTGATTAGCAGCTCTTGATAGAGTAAAATTCGTACAGCACAACAATTTACATAGGCTTTTCGTGATGCAATTGGTTCATTAATTTCTCAGCTTTTGCTGTAGGAACGCAAAGTTCACAGTTAGCTTCTGGAGGAGTTGTTTCTTCCAGTAAATGAATTTAATAGTGAGGATGGTGAGTTAGGTCAAAGAAAACAGGATGAGCAATACAGCCATGTGTGATTGGAAATGTACCCATGGGTGTATCTGCACATTTGAGCCCCAGCCCCAGAAGTCATCCCATCAATAGTTGTGGAATATTTTTCAGGGTGGTCAACCATTTAGGCTATAGCTACTAGCTCAGCAGCCTGAGCATTCATTATGTTGGAGAGCTTCAGCACCAGCTCCATTTAAGAGTTTGGCTCTGTGGTTCTCCACATGTGTATGGCAGCATGGTGATTCTATAGTTAGCAAAGTTGACTCACAGTGTCAGGGACTTGGTTTGTTTCGAACCTTTGGTGACTGTCTGTGCACACATTGCATGTTCTCACTATGCCTGCATGGGTTTTCGCAGGGTACTCTGGTTTTCTTCCATAGTCCAAATATATGCAGGTTAGGTGAATTGGCTATGCTAAATTGTCCCCTAGTGTCCTGGGATGTGCAGCTAGGTGGATTAACCGTGGTAAATATAGGTTTACAGGGATAGGTTAGGATGTTTTTTGGAGGGCCGGTGTGGACCTGATAGACTTAATGGCCTCTTTCTGCACTGTGCAGATTCTATGATTTTATATACGATATTCCATCTTTTGTTGTCCATCCTCCACTACAGACTATCTAGCTATGAATATTTTTACAGGGCTGTCTTCTGCTCCCTAGGTTCCATTGGGTCTCCTTTTGTTTTGTTTTGGTACAAATGGTCTGAAATTGTTGTGGTTCTCCTCTGTAGTTCAAGTTGGCTAGGAACATGGGCACTTTGGTATGTTTGACTGCAATGCTGTGACCCTATAATATAAGGGTCCACTGTGGTTTGGGGTATTGGAAGACTATTGTCCTCAATCCTGCCACCCAGCAGACATTAAATGGAGCTGTGGTCTGTCAGAATGGTTAGGGAGTTCAGACTGATATGATGGGCAACATATTGAATGGCCCAGAACATGGCTACCCAATTCTTCTCGCATGGAAAGAAGCCTTACTGTACTGGTGAATGAGTTTGGGAAGCATAATTTATCGATCTGAGGTTATTATACTGTTTTGGAGAAGTACGACTGCCAGTCGCAGCCATGGATGCAACACTGGCAAGGTGAAGCGAAGTTCTGGATCAGTTACCTACAGTGCAGGGGCTTGAGCTGGACCATGTTTTAATTCCGCAAAAGAATACATGTGCTGTTCTGTCCATTCCTTCCGGGTAAAATTTTTTAGGTGTTTGGAGAATGGGATGGCTTTTGGGCTGTGAAGAAGGTTAACAGTTCCTTTAGCCATGTGAAATGTTCGGTCCTTATCTCTGACTATAGGAGAGATTGTTCGCACACTGTGCCAAGTCGTCCAGTCAGGAAACCCTCTCTAATTCTGTAGCCAGCCTCTGATGAAATATTAACAGAGAATTGTGAAAACCTGGGGCAAACAGGTCTCTGTGTGTTTTTGTCCCTGAAACGTGAAGATGAATTTATATTGGCATTGTCAGTACAAAAGGATAGACCAAAATTCAATGCTAATTTCCTATGCAGTGAAATATTTTGCCCAAGGGGCTGAACTCATCATGGTTTCAGGGCTGGTTGCTACAATCGGTGCTGTAATTGGATGCTTTTAATTTAGTTCCCAGTAATTGCAGGTGAGCCACCAAGAACCATCTGGTTTCTTAACTGGCCAGATGGAGAGTTATTAGATAACAAAGTATGGAGCTGGATGAACACAGCAGGCCAAGCAGCATCTCAGGAGCACAAAAGCTGACGTTTCGGGCCAAGACCCTTCATCAGAGAGTGGGGTCAGAAGGGTCTAGGCCCAAAATGTCAGCTTTTGTGCTCCTGAGATGCTGCTTGGCCTGCTGTGTTCATCCAGCTCCATACTTTGTTATCTTGGATTCTACAGCATCTGCAGTTCCCATTATCACAGATGGAGAGTTATTGCTGGTTGCTACAGGGTATAGAACTCTTTGTTTTGACAAGCTGCTAATAACCTTGTCCACCACCCCCTCTGCCCACTTTGTGGCTTTGGGTCTGATCCATCTATCGCTACCTCATCCTGTATAGAACTGTAGTCATGTTTGTGAGAGATAATGGGAACTGCAGATGCTGGAGAATTCCAAGATAATAAAATGTGAGGCTGGATGAACACAGCAGGCCAAGCAGCATCTCTGGAGCACAAAAGCTGACGTTTCGGGCCTAGACCCTTCATCAGAGAGGGGGATGGGGAGAGGGAACTGGAATAAATAGGGAGAGAGGGGGAGGCGGGCCTGACCTATCCCCTCCCTACCTCCCCACCTACACTCTCTCCACCTATCTTCTTTACTCTCCATCTTCGGTCCGCCTGAGTCATTTACTCAGGTCTAATCAATAATTTGCCCATGGTACAAATTCACTATGTATGTGCCGATCACAATCTTTACTGGTGTTGCTAATCCCTATCTATCATTGCAGGATGGTTGTATGGAGGTCGATGGTGCTGAAAAATACTTCTAACGTTTAGGTTGCCCTCTTTGTTCCTCCTGTCAGGGCCTGAGTTTGTGGATTTTACTGTGTGCATTTTCCCATGCCTAATTTGGGGTGTTATGATTCATGAATCTCTTTCTCCCAAGCTTGGGCCATCCTCCTTATCATTCATCGTTCTACATGGGTGGTGTCTGTGGGATCAAAATTTTCATAAGCTTTCTTCCTTTCAACGACGCGCAAGACAAACATTAAGGTCCGATTTGCTCTGTTTGAGGTATCACTGCAGCCCAATCTGGATTACTGAAGATTCCAATGAATTGTGTCTGCACGTGCCTGGCAAATGTAGTTGGGTGTTCTCCCTTTTGCAGCATACATAGATTTAATCCTTCCATTGGGTCTTCCCTAATATATCGTATAGCAGGTAGGATTGCCATTTTCATGGCCTGAAAATCCCTTCGTCCCATATTTTGAGGATTGGGTAAGGCAGAATAGTTTGTGGGCTCAGGCACATGAGCATTAATTTTACCTCCTCAACGTCGTTGAGCCCACAGGGAGCCCTTTGTTAGTGGGTGCTGTTTAAAAACATAGGTGGATCAGCTGTGGGCTGATGCGCAATGGCCTATTGGTATTATCACTGAACTGTTAATCCAGAGACCCAGGTAACGTTCTGTGGACATGGGTTTGAATCCCACCATGGCAAATTGTGAAATTTGAATAAACATCTGGAATTAAGGATCTAATGATAATTAAGAGTCCATGACAATTGTCAGGAAAAAAACCCACCTGGTTCATTAATGTCCTTTCGAAAAGGAAGTTTGCCGTCTTTGCCTGGACTAGCCTACATGTGACTTCAGACCCACAGCAACGTTGACCCTCAACTGCCCTCTGAACAATTAGACATGGGCAATAAATGCTGACCTATCCAACAATGTCCACATCCTGTGAATGAATAAAGGCAAAAACTTCTAATTGAAACTACCCAGGGATGCCAACATTTTCCATGTTTTGGACACTTGACCAGTTTATGTTTTAAAAAGTTCTCTTGTTGGTGAGACAGGCAAAGGAGCATAGAATTCAGTTTGTAGATCAACTCCATTTTAGATTAGATTCGATCCCCTACAGTGTGGAAACAGGCCCTTCGGCCCAACAAGTCCACACCGCCCCTTGAAGCATTCCACCCAGACCCATCCCCCTATAACCCACACACCCCTGAACACTATGGGCAATTTAGCATGGCCAATCCACCTAACCTGCACATCTTTGGACTCTGGGAGGAAACTGGAGCATCCGGAGGAAACCCATGCAGACACGGGGAGAATTTGCAAGCTCCACACAGACAGTTAACTGAGGCTGGAATCGAACACAGGTCCCTGGTGCTGTGAGGCTGCAGTGCTAACCACTGAGCCACCATGCCGCCCCAAATATTTATTAACAAAATATTCTTTATTAAAAACACCATGTAACTATTACCAGATTTCTACAATATTAATACTCTATCTTGCTGTATATGCCTGAGAAAGGATATTACCCACCAGGATCCATATGTTTGAGCTGGGCCATTGGAATCCCCTTCCTTGAAGGTGGTCTCATAGGTCAGGGCAGATCTCCTCCTGGGTCTTCTTGGGTTGCTGCATGGTCTTCTCTCACAAGTCTTGCTGTGAGGTTTTGCTGAGGGGGTGATTTACCCATGTGTGTTTTTGTCCCCTGCACCCTGGACCTTCCTGGATGCTCTGTGGCCTTGGGTCATGGAGGGGTCGTGCCATTACCCTTCACTATTACTATGCCAGGGAGGTGTAAAGTGCACATCTTCAGGGGTACTGGCTAGAAGTCAAGGTGCCAGAAAATCTGATTGATACTTCTCCAGTACACAACCTTTGGGCTGGTTGTAAGCAGTATCCCCTGAACATTTGTGACCACATTGACATTGGTTTCCACCATTCACTGTAGCTGATAACTACTGGCTGCTGTTTAATTTGGTTTGGTCAATTTTCTGTCAGGCCTGAGTTCTCTGACTGTGGGTCAATTTAGAATATCCAATTCTGGGCCCATGGTCTCTTGACCACAACCTATCTCTGAGCCAGGGGGCACAGGTTCAAATCAGATCTACCCTAGATGCATTAAATAACGTCCCTGAACAGGTTGATTAGAAAATATCCACAAATGACTGCTCCAGAGAGGAACCAGCCAGTGCAAAAACTCTAATAGTACTAATTAATAGTAACAATATAATACAATTATTCTATTTGTGAAGATTGAGCCCCTGCTCTGCCCAAGGTTTCTGTGAGCATCCTTTCTCATTGTTATCAGTATCTTGGACTGCTGTCAAGAAGGATTGGTGACAGTGATCTACTCAGCACATCCCAGATGTTTCCAGCAAAATCATAATATTACAAGTTTATGCCAGCCACAGGTAGTTAAGCCACACCATTATAAGATTTGCCAGTTTTTAAAATTATTGTTTCACAAGAAAGAAGTATGCCTGTGTTGTAGATTTCCAACACCTTGAGTCCAATTTGAATCATGAGAGTTGAGAGTGGGCAATTTGCCTAAGGAAGGAAGAGAAAATTAACACCTGGAGGTTGGGTGGTTTAGGAATGGAAATAAGTATAATTTTGATCTCTTCATCAAGAAAAGATGCTGGGTAATGTGGTTAAATTGGAATGGGGTGTATGTAAAAGTTGGAGATTAAGAGATGTAATGAATGTGAACTAGTGTAAGTAAACCACACTAGCTTTTGTTTAGTGTTTAATTTTATCTACAACTAAAAAATAATTGCTTCAATATCTTGATATATACATTTGGTACTGGAAGACATTGTTGAAGATCTGAAATAAAAACAGAATGCTGAAAATTTACAGCACGGCATTCAGCTCATGTTTCTATTGCTAAACCCTATAGCTGACTCCTGTTATTTATTTTAAGAAAGAAATTGCTTATTTTCTAGTATTGTGGAAACATTCTGAATAAAAGCTACAAGTAGTTAGTTGTATCTTGCTTTCATTGCACAACTTCAAATTATGCATGTGTTCTCACTTTCAGAAAAATACTCGACTATATGTGACAAAAAATAATGCTGTGGCATACAAATCTTCCCATCAACTCTCACCCTAATCCCAAGTGGTGCTGTTTGTTGATCTTATTTCACCCTCGCTGCCCATACTTCATTTTGATGCCTTTCAAAATCAATTGACTTTGACCGTCTTCATTGCTTTGGCGATAGCATACTTTTATGGATTTTCTAGCCATTTTTTATTTCTTGTAATACTCATGTATTGCTGCTGCCTTCTCCAATTTCTTCACAAGTATTATTTTAATTTCTATTGATTTCAACCAGTTTTCTTAGCAAATGCATTTTTAAAACGATCACCAACAGAATTTGTGTGGACCAATTCTGTTAAAACAAAGATACAGAGGTTCTCTCAACACTGACAGATATTCCATTCTGACCATTATCAGCTCATTGTTTGCACAGGCTCGAATGTTATCCAAAATCTGATAATCACTTCAACCTTTCACAAAGATATTTCTTTTCCTTGTCCAGTTTTACCAAATATATGTACAAATCATTAAGGCAAGGAAATGTTTGTCTTCAATATAGTGGGTCTTCAAACGGTAAATCAGATGGAGGGAACAGTAAACTATTTGACTGAAGAGTATTAAGCCTGTCAGTCTCTAGTGATTTGCCATTGATTTATTGCTAAACCCAGTTATTTCACTAAAAAATGTTCGTTTTTCTTGATCATAAAAATAGGAGGCAAAAGGTGTACTTATTAAAACATATAAGATTCTTAGAAAACTTGACAGGTTGATGTGGAATGGTTGTTTTTCCTTGTTTGAGAATCTAAAACCAGAGGGCATAATCTCAGATTAAGAGGATGCACATTTCAGACAGAGATGAGGAGGAATTTTTTCTTTCAGAGTTGTGAATCTGTGAATTCTTTACTACAGAGGGTTATCGAGACTGTGTCCTTAAATATATTCAATACTGAGATAGACAGATTTTTAATCTGAAAGGGTATCAAGGGCTATGGGGCAAAAGATGAGAAAGTAGATTTGAGGAATATCAGGTCAGCTATGATCTCATTGAATGGTGAAACAAACTAAATGGACTGAATTACCTACTTCTGCCCCTACATCATATGGTCTTAAGATTTTTCTATGTTTGTAAACTTTACCCTTTCCTACCCCATTCTGGTATCATTATTTAAACAGCTGCTCTGTAAATGCTGGTGTATCCTCTTGCTTTGTTGGCCAGCATTCCCCTCTGCAAACTCTCCCCCTTCTAATTAAAGTCCTCTCACACAACAAGTATACCAGGGTACTGGCCCCAGCACAATTCAAGTGAATCCTGCCTCACCAGAATATTCCCTTCTACACCTACCCTGGAGCCAGTGCCCACAAATTGAAACCCATTTCTCCCACACCAATCATTGAGCTATGCATGTAACTCCTTGACTTTATTTACCCTCTATCGGTTTGCAAGGTAAATGATCTTCATTACAAGAGGAGTTGAGTTGAGATGTAGCAATGATTTATTGAAATTATAAAAAGCTTGGTTAAGACCTCATCTGAAGTATGGCATTCAGTTTTAGGCTCCCTACCAAAGACAGGATACACTTGCAGCAAAGGTTCACTAGGTTGATGATGGGGCTGGTTGGACTTTCTATGAGGAGAGATTGGTTTAATGGGACTTTTATTCACCAGAGATTAGAAAGATGAGGGATTTTATTTTAAGATTTTAAACAGTACTGGAATAGAATCAAGAAGAACGATTCCCCCAGTTGGGGAGTCTAAAACCAAAGGTCATGAAAAAATTTCTTCGCTCAAACCTGTGGAATTCTCTAACACAAAAGACCAGCAGAGGCCAAGTCACTGAATATATTCAAAATATATATATATATATATATTTAGATTTTGCAAGACACAAAAAGATATGGGGAGAAAGTAGGAATATGACATTGAGATAAATGAATCATCATCGTCATATTAAATGGAAGAACATGCTTGAAAGACAGAACGGCCTCCTGCTCCTAGTTTCAATGTTTCTGTGCCCACGGCTCAGAGTCTGAACATAGACCAAGTTTGAACCACCTTGTGTGAGGGGTGCGATTGCCCTCTGGAGAAAAACGTCCCCTTCCCTGATGTAGTGTCTCTAGCTCAGACTCCAGTTCCACAACTTGGATCCATAGTCCATGAACTGCAAACACTTCCAAGAGATGTGTTAGCTCTGGATCACGTTGGTGTCCAATAGCTTCTGCATGTTGCAGCAGCAACAAATAAAACATCTTGCCATCGCTATCACATTTGATTTACTTTATAAATTAAGGACACTAGATTGCGTCCATTTTACACCACCATAATGATATTTCATTTTAAATTAAATGAAACTCACTAGTATCACTCTTATACTTAAGCAACTATTTTTAACGGTTTTAACTATTTTTCACTGATACTGAAGACCTGAACACAAACTGAACATGTTAGTTTAACTTAAAAGGCTAGAAATATTTACCAATCTTACTGACCAATCAGCTTCTTTCTCTGCATTTGTGTTGCAGCTTTTGATGATACTAAGCCACTGATCTCGCAGCAAGTTGGCCTCTTGATTCATACTTTTTATCCTCTCCAACTTACTCTTGCTCAGGAGACTTTACTTTTTTTAAATAAGCCTTTGTTAAATTGCTTCCATCAGTCTTTACACCAAATTCCCAATTTGAATCAAATTTCCACCATTACAGTCATTCTGCTGAAGTTTCCAATACATTAGCCATACACTTTGTTCACAAATTCTGAATAAAAAGATAGTTTCATGGTCACCATACTGAGACTATTATCCATTGCCATAAAAACCATCTGGTTCCATAATGCTCTTTAGGATTATGAATCTGCCATTCTTATCTGTTTGTACTAAATGTAACTCCAGATCCAGGGCAACATGGTTGACTTTTAGTACTCCTGTTTAGTGGCACAGCAAACCATTCAGCCCAAAAGCAATGAGGAATGGGCGACAGACTCACCTTGATTGTCTCAAGTCAGCCAATGATTGCTGTTGTTCTCAAAAGCTGCACTCATTGCTCCAATAAAAGGCACCAGACTCCTCAGTCCCTCCTAAATTATTTATCTTGTGCCAGGACTTACCACTGTTGTGAAGTTCTGTTTCAATTTCTGCTGGAGTTTTCTTCACTTCAGATCTGCCTGGAAGATATGGGGGCACATGGTAAGTTAAAGCAAAGCCTAGAACATCAGCATTACCTACCTAAGGCCTTGCCCCACCTTGTCACTCTTGATATTGTGTGATCCTGGGGCATGATCTTCTTATCCATATTCACTCATGGAAACAGGAGTTGGACAAGGGTTGAAATAAAGGGTTGTATTCCACTAACATCAACCTTTCGTTTACCTGTATCCCTCACCCTGACAGAGAGTGAGAGAAAGTAGAAGAGGGTGTGAGGGTAAGTGTCAGAAATTTGGATGAGAGTCAAGGTAAAATAGAATAAGAGTGAGAGAAAGAGGGTGAGATGAAAAGAGTGAGACAATGAGAGTGATCAAAATAGGGAGAGAGGTGGATTGGCAGTGGAAGAAATCCCTAACAAGAAAGGGAGTGAAAATTTATCAGGGTAGGCAGGAATGTGGAGCATTTAGATCAATTAGATTAGACGGGTGAACTAGCTCAAGTGGCTACTCTGGCTCCTGTTCTGAATTCATACGTTCATACGTTCATATGTTCACATGTGAAAAGAAGGGTGAGACAGTGACTGAGATTTGAGAGAGAGTAAGTGAGATAGATTAGGTTAGAGATTGAGAGACAGATTAAGAAAGAATGAGTATGAGTGAGATATGTGTCAGAGTGAAAGAGAATGAGTGAGAAATGGAAGAATGTGAGAATGAGAAGGCATATGAGAGAGTGAGGGTGTGTGAGAGAGTGAGGGTATGAGTGTTTAAGAAATTGAGAGTGGGAATGAACGAGAGAGGGCGAGAGAGGGCGAGAGAGAGAGAGAAAGCGTGTGAGAGAGTGTGAGCGTAATCCTGATACTGGGACTAAACTGGACACACTCATATAAAAAGGCAGAGTTTATATTTTACATTCCCAGCAATGGCAGAACTTTGCTGTCTTATTATATGTTCCATGCTAGATATTTGTAAGTGTGCTTAGTTTCAATTTAAAATAGAAAATGTCTTGGTTTTGTCAACAAAGCCCACTTATGGGGATACAAATACACATTATTGCAGATGAATTGGTCAGTGCTAATACATTGGAATGTTTCATATTCTCAAACTTGATAATGAAACCAGGAATCATGAGCTAATAGCTTATGCTTAGTGATACACGCACAGATAGACACACATAATTATTGAGACTGCTCAGTGTATAGACTTACACACAACAGACATGCACACACGTGCATACACAGAGCCACTTCCCAGGAAAGAAGAAAACCCAAAGACGGGCACCAAGCATCCAGTCCCAACTCTTGCATGAAATCTGCTGAAGTCAGCCCTGGTGATTATGACATGCCACCTATTCAGACCCTAGCTCTGTTTCTGACGCAAAAAGGGCAAAATAGTTTTATTGGTTACATGGCACTTTTATTAATAACTGTTTTTCTAAAATGATAAATTTACTCCTTTGACACTAATTTTATTATTTTACTCAACTGGTTGTTTCTGTTTTTCTCATATCTGAACTTTTTGAAAATTTATTTAAATGTTGCCCTGGGCAGCTATTGCTGGATTATTTTAGCTGAAGGGAGCAAAGAGGCTTTCAAGAGTCTGATTGCATTTTGGAAGGCTGGCAGAAATGTTTTTCCTCTCCAATAGAAATTGGAAATGCTGTAAATGCTCAACATATCTGAAGCCACATATGCAAGGAGAGGCATATTACTGATCCTTTGTCTAAACAATTCTAGATCATGGACCTGAAGCCTTCACTCAGTTTCTGTCTCCATAAAAGCTGCTGGCCCACTAAATTCTTAAAGTAATTTTTGTTCATACTTTACCTTCCCAGCAACTGCTGAACTTTGCTGTCCTATTTTATGTTCCATGCTAGACATTTGTAAGTGTGGTTAGTTTCAATTTAAAATAGAAAATGTCTTATATTTGTTAACAAAGCATACATGTATGGATAGAAATGCACATTGCAGGTGAATTGGTTAATACTAATTCACTGGAATATTTCATATTCTTAAACTTTGTAGTGAAACCCCAAGTCATGTGCTAATTGATTATGCTATTATCATTTTGACACCTTTTTGTTTCCAATTAGGATTGTTGTTGGCAGTGCTTCTGACTTTTTTTTTGTTTTCTGGGTATTTTGTCGAGGCAGTTTCAAAGAACTGAAAGCAACACCAAAATACGAGTGACAAGCTTGAGTGTAATTTTTTTGCCAAAGGAGTGGTTATAAGGTGTATCATACCAAACTTAAGTTTTTTGATGGACTTTATAAATAGAAGCAAAGATTACCAGAAGTTTTGCTATAATTATACAAAAGGTTCTGTGACATGATTCATGATTCCTGGCATCTGAAGGATGAAACGATAACATTTAAAGTTGTGAGGGGAGGTGGAATAGATAAGAGTCTTGGAAACATTTGAAGTATTACAGCCAGTGCTTTCTCTCTTTCTCTCGTCGTGCCTAGGTGGATAAACTTGGCTAATGTCTTACCTGAATGACAGCAGCTCCAACATTGCAGCAATTCCACAGTATTAGATTGAGTACCTAGATTATGAATGCAAGTTCTACAGAAGAACTTGAACAACAATTGTCTGATCCTGAGTTGAGTGCTATCGGTGTGCTAAGTGGATAATAGATGGTGAACAACAATAAAGTCCTGGATCAAATGGAATTTGACCATTTGAAAAGACATTGTAACTGCACTGTGACAGATATGAGAGTAGCGACAGGAGAGATTTGTTAGAATGGAATGACCAACAGTGCTGAGAGTGGCAGATGTGTTGAGAATGAGTCATCATTCATTTAACATAGTTGCTGCTTGGGTAATAATATCTGATTTTAATTTGATTGTTTCGCAATTTTGAGCTTTTTTCAACTTTTGCTGTATGTTTGGTACATAACTGAACAAGCCAAAAATATTTTTAAAAGTCAGTGACTGCCTACAAAGTGTGTGAATTGAATTTAAAGAACTGGAACAGAGTTATGCGGCACTTGACTTTGTAGTTGGGTGGCAATGATGCATGGAAGAACTTGCAGAAAAAGGGTAAGTTACAGAAAGAAAGATGGTGAATTGATTAAGATAAATATTTAAAAACATGCAAATAGCTTTGAATAGACGAATGTAACTTCTTCTAAGCATGATGGCAAGTGTAAATACTGTATGAAAGATGGGATGTGATTCCATTCCTGTTGGAACATAGCGAGGAATGCAAGCTGTAACAATTATCCATTGCTACAGAGGCCACAAATAAGGGAAAAATTTAGTTCAGTTGCTGTATAAGCTAGTAGTCCTAAGGTTGAGATTGCGATGGGCTGGCATGTTGGTTGCTTTATTAAGCTGTGAATAAACTGTGCAGAAACTTTTGTATTTGCTGAGAAGCTATCCTGGACCATCAGTGACTATTGTACTCGGCATGTTTTTATAAAAGCTATAATAACTAAACTCAGGTCTGAAAATTGTCTGAGAATTGCCACAGTAATTTAGTACTGCAGCCAGGGTCTATGCAATGTCAGTTGGTGACACCAAATTGAACATTGACATCAAAGGATGATTAAGTTTATTTTCCCATCTATTTAATTGGGCCTTGGGGGAAGTTGCAAAAATTGGGTGGATGGGGAGGTGGTGTGGGTGTTCAGTGTTCAAAGCAGGGTTAAATGAGAGAGATCATTTCCTAGAGCTAATGGGAACTGCAGATGCTGGAGAATCCAAGATAACAAAATATGGAGCTGGATAAACACAGCAGGCCAAGCAGCATCTTAGGAGCACAAAAGCTGATGTTTCAGGCCTAGACCCTTCATCAGAAAAGGGGCATGGGGAGAAGTTCTGAAATAAGTAGGGAGAGAGGGGGAGGCGGACCGAAGATGGATAGAGGAGAAGATAGGAGGAGAGGGGAGTATAGGTGGGGAGGTAGGGAGGGGATAGGTCAGTCCGGGGAGGACAGACAGGTCAAGAGGGCAGGATGAGGTTAGTAGGTAGGAAATGGAGGTGTGGCTTGAGGTGGGAGGAGGGGATACGTGAGAAGAAGACCAGGTTAGGGAAGCGGGGACGAGCTGGGCTGGTTTTGTGATGCAGTGGGGGGAGGGGAGATTTTGAAGCTGGTGAAATCCACATTGATACCACTGGGCTGCAGGGTTCCCAAGCGGAATATGAGTTGCTGTTCCTGCAACCTTTGAGTGGCATCATTATGGCACTGTAGGAGGCCTAGGATGGACATGTCATCAAAGGAATGGGAGGGGAGTTAAAATGGTTTGCGACTGGGAGGTGCAGTTGTTTATTGCGAACGGAGTGTAGGTGTTCTGCAAAATGGTCCCCAAGCCTCCACTTGGTTTCCCCAATGTAGAGGAAACCACAATGGGTACAGCGGATACAGTATACTATATTGGCGGATGCGCAGGTGAACGTCTGATTATGTGGAAAGTCTTCTTGTGACCTGGGATGGGAGTGAGGGAGGAGTGTGGGTGTAAGTGTAGCACTTCCTGTGGTGGCAGGGGAAGGTGTTGGGTGTGGTGGGATTGGAGGGGAGTGTGGAGCAGACAAGGGAGTCACGGAGAGAGTGGTCTCTCCGGAAGGCAGGCAAGGGTGGGGATGGAAAAATGTCTCGGTTGGTGGGGTTGGATTGTAGATGGCAGAAGTGTCAGAGGATGATGCGTTGTATCCGGAGGTTGGTGGGGTGGTATCTGAGGACGAAGGGGATTCTCTTTTGGCGGTTATTGTGGGGGCGGAGTGTGAGGGATGAGTTGCGGGAAATGCAGGAGACATGGTCAAGGGTGTTCTCGACCACTGTGCGGGGGAAGTTGCGGTCCTTGAAGAACGAGGACTTCTGGGATGTACGGAAGTGGAATGCCTCATCCTGGGAGCAGATGCGGCGGAGGTGAAGGAATTGGGAATAGGGGATGAAATTTTTTCAGGAAGGTGGGTGGGAGGAGTTGTATTCCAGGTAGCTATGGGAATCGGTGGGCTTGAAATGGACATCGGTTTCCTAGTCAGGTTGGGTAAAATGGGGAACCCCACTTCCCAGAAAGAAAGCGTGCCCTCAGAATATTAACATAACACATTAGCAAACATAACAAAGGCAAATGAGAGGCTGGCATAGAGATGCAGATTACTTTGCTGTGTGTTTATGGTGTTGGAGTTTAAAGCGAAACTGGACAGGCAACCTCCACTGGTAATGGCTGAGTCAAGACAGACGATACTTTAGTTAACTTACGTATTTGTTCTCAAAGAAAGCAATTTGAGATTTTCATTCTTACTGAGACATAAGTTAATGCAAGACTTTGTATTTAGCTACAGTCACCTAGATTATTGTTGAGGTTCCTTTAACACTAGACAGAGTGGAGCATCTATGGTTTTGGACAGGCCTTCTGGCTTTTCAGAGGGGTCAGGTATGTTTTGCTGCTGCCCTGTTTGTGAGGTATCCGCTTTCAGGTGATCCAAGCGTTTGTTCAAAGACTGTATCACATACCTGAACTTCGTAGAACATAGAACGTTACAGCAGGAATACCCTTCGGCCCTCAATGTTGTGCCGACCTGTCATACCGATCTCAAGCCCATCTAACCTACACTATTCCATGTACGTCCAGATGCTTGTCCAATGATGACTTAAATGTGCTTAAGGTTGGCGAATCTACTACCGTTGCAGGCAAAGCCTTCAATTCCCTTTCTACTCTCTGAGTGAAGAAACTACCTCTGACATCTGTCCTATATCTTTCACCCCTCAATTTAAAGCTATGCCCCTTCGTGCTCACTGTCACTGTCCTAGGAAAAAGACTCTCCCTATCCACCCTATCTAACCCTCTGATTATTTATACGTCTCAATTAAGTCACCTCTCAACCACCTTCTCTCTAATGAAAACAGCCTCAAGTCCCTCAGCCTTTCCTCATAAGACCTTCCCTCCATACCAGGCAACATCCTAGTAAATCTCCTCTGCACCCTTTCCAAAGCTTCCACATCCTTCTTATAATGCGGTGACCAGAACTGTATGCAATACTCCAAGTGCAGCTGCACCAGAGTTTTGTACAGCTGCAGCATAACCTCTTGGTTCCGGAACTCGATCCCTCTATTAATAAAAGCTAAAAGCCTTTTTAACAACTCTGTCAACCTGGATGGCAACTTTCAAGGATCTGTGTACATGGACACTGAGATCTCTCTGCTCATCAACACTACCAAGAATCTTACCATTAGCCCAGTACTTTGCCTTCTGGTTTCTCCTACAAAAGTGCATCACCTCGCACTTGTCCGCATTAAACTCCATTTGCCATCTCTCGGCCCAGCTCTGCAGCTTATCTATGTCTCTCTGCAACCTACAGCATCCTTCGTCACTATCCACAACTCCACCGACCTTAGTGTCGTCTGCCGATTTAATAACCCATCCTTCTATGCCCTCATCCAGGTCATTTATAAAAATGACAAACAGCAGTGGACCCAACACCGACCCTTGCGGTACATCACTAGTAACTGGTCTCCAGAATGAACATTTCCCATCAACTACCACCCTCTGTCTTCTTTCAGCAAGCCAATTTCTGATCCAAACTGCTATATCTCCACAACTCCATTCCTCCGCATTTTGTACAATAGCCTACTGTGGGGAACGTTATCGAACGCCTTGCTGAAATCCACATACACCACATCAACCGGTTTACTCTCATCTACCTGTTTAGTCACCTTCTCAAAGAACTCAATAAGGTTTGTGAGGCACGATCTACCCTTCACAAAACCGTGCTGACTATCCCTAATCAATTTATTCTTTTCTAGATGATTATAAATCCTATTCCTTATAACCTTTTCCAACACTTTACCAACAACTGAGGTAAGGCTCACTGGCCTATAATTACCAGGGTTGTCACTACTCCCCTTCTTGAACAGGGGAACCACATTTTCTATCCTCCAGTCGTCTGGCACTATTCCTGTAGAAAGTCACAGAACATGACCTCGCATCAACCTTGCCTCCTACCCATATAGAGCCATTTCCACGGTTCCAACACAAAACGTTGTCTCCGGAATTAAACTGTTTCTTTGTCTCTCTCATTAAGAGGTGGTATGTGGCTGCTATTGGCATTCCTGCTGTTGTTTCACCCACTACACCCACCCCCCCACACACCCCACCCCCCTAACCACCTCACATCTGTCCCTGGTCTAGAAATATCAGGTTTAACATGGTGTGGAGCCTTCTCCCCATCAGCAACTCCACTGTTGCATATTGCGATTCTACTGGTAATCAAACAGGAACTAGGACAGTTTGGTATCCATTGACACTTCTTTAAGCCTTCAACGTTTGCAGCACTCTTTCTGGTAGGCCACTGGACCATGGATGATATGGATCTGTCCTTATGTGCCGAATGCCATCGAATCTTAGAAAATATTTGAATTCTCTGCTGGTAATTGACATCCATTGTTCATGACCAATACTTCCAAGAGTCTTTGTATTGGGAATAATGCTTACAGCTTCTCAGTTGTCATCCCTGAGTTTGCTGAGTGAACTTAATGCATGTCTAACCACTTTGAATGGGTGTCCACAATGACCAGGAACTTTGAGCCCATTGAAAGGACCAGTATAGTCGACCTGCAACCGAGTCCACTGTTTTCCTGGCCATTCCTAAGAATGTGGGGCCACTGCCTGTGACAACCTTTGTCCTTGTTGGCACTCTGGGGACTGCTCCACCAATGCAGCTATGTCAGAATCTAACCCTGGCCACCAATATCTGCCAGTGGGAGACAGCTCAAGGCATCCACATTAGCAAGTTGGCTTCTTGGACGGTGTTATAACTTGCAGTTGTATGTACTGAGAATAAGGGCCCAATGCTGAATTCTGCCAGAAGCTATTGACAGCACTGCCTTGTCTTCTTTCAGTAGCCCTAGCAGGGGTTTGTGATCTTTTATTCTGTAGCAAATCATTTGTAAAGGTACTGGCGGAACTTCCTCACACCAAAGATGACCACTAAGCCTTCCTCCTCTATCTAGGCCCATTTGTTTTCAGCATCAGCCAGAGAAAACGGAAGCAAATGCTATCATGCGTTCCTCTCTGTTGGGCTATTGGTGAGCCAGCACTACCCCGATACTGTATGGGGAGGCATCGTATGTCAACACCAGATCTCGCTTGGGATCATGATGTGCCAACACTTTAGATGACAATAGCTGCTTTTTGTCTTCCCTGCTTCTTGGCGATGTGACTGTTTTCAAGGCTGACTCTTTTTCAATAGCAGGTGTAAGGATGTCAAGATGGTGGCCAGATTACGTATGAATTTTCTGTGGTAATTCACTAACCCAAGGAAAGACCTCAGCTCTGGTACAGACATGGGAGCCAGGGCTCTTCTGATCACTTTCTCGTCTAATGGGTGTAACCCAGTTTTGTTGACTGTGTAACCCAAGTAGGTCAGTTGGGGCACCTGGAACACATGTTTCTCATCAAAAGCATATGCCCGCCTGGGAGAAATGTTTAAGCACCATGTCCAAGTTCTCCAAATGCTCTTTACTGGTCTTCCCTGTTATTAGCGTGTCATTCAGACAAATAGCAACTTGAGGTAAAATGTTCTCTGTGGTCCACTGGAAAAGAACACAGACTGATGATCCCCAAACTGCAGCTTTGTATATTGATACAAACCCTTATGGGTCTTAATTGTGGCGTACATCTGGGCCTGCTCATCCAATCACAATTATAGATAGACGTGGCTCATGTTCAGCTTCATAAAGGACAGTTCACTTGCCAACTTTGCGTTCAAGTTGTCTATGGAAAGGGTCGTGTAATTATCCAGCTGCAAGAAGTGGTTTACCGTCTGCTTAAAATCCCCACAAAGGCAAACTGAGTCGTCAGGCTTCACAATTGGTACGACCAGTGCTGTCCATTCTGCAAACTGCATTGGATTGATGATCCCTTAATTTTCCAGCTTCCATCATCTTTGGTGTGAGGAAGTTCCGCCAGTACCTTTACAAATGATTTCCACTTCTACTTTTGCCCAACAGGCAAATGGCATTGGATGGGCCTTGCAAAATGTCAGAATTGCATCCTGGTTTACATGGCTTTGGCCCCTTTGATACTCCCAAGCCCTTCTTGAAAATCTCTTGGTATTTCACTAGGACTTCACTGAGGCAGTCATTTTCCAGTCGAAAAATATTGAGCCACCTGTGGGCTGGCCTAGGGTCCCTCTGCAGAGGTTATGCCCTGCATGAGGCTCTGTGATTGCCTACACTCAAGTGGAGTTCCCCAAGCTCTGTTGTACAGGTGAGGGTGTCCAGTTCCATTGTGATGCCCTGGATTTCCCATCTTTCACTTTGCTGCATTTTCTAATGGACAAGGCAAGTTTTCTAAAGAAGGATCCAGACTCGAAATGTCAGCTTTCCTGCTCCTCAGATGCTGCCTGGGCTGTTGTGTTCATCCATGTCCACACCTTGTTATCTCAGACACCAGCATCGGCAATTCCTACTGTCCCTGAGTTGTAGTACCTGTTTGAAGTCCAGCCAGTAGGTGCTTCTGCATGGTTATGACATTAATCCCACATACTAAGTGGTCTCTCAGCATCTCATTCAGTGTTAACGCAAAATCACGTTCCTCTGCCAGTTGTCTTAACTTCATCAAAAATCCTGAAACACATTCCCCCGGTTTTCTAATAGGCAAATAAAACCCATAGCATCTCAGGATTAGAAGAGGTTTGGGTTCATAATATTCCTTAACAGCTCCATCATCTCGTGGCAGGTTTTAGTGTCTGGTCCCTCTACGAACGTTAAGCCCCTTTTAACTGAAAACTACACACAGCCAGAAGGATTACTCATTGCTTTTTATCTGCCCCAATGTCATTTGCCCAGAAAAATTATCACATTCTTTCCACATACTGAACCTAGTCTTCGACAGATGGATCCAATGAGTCAAGCTTCCCAGAGGCATGATGTCAGAAATGCTCACCTCAAATCCAAGATGATGGTTGCAAGCAAACATCCTCCTGGCGTGTCCTGTTTTCTCCCATCGCCCCAAAAATAATTGCGCAGAGGCTGGTTCCTATCACTAAGTCATCATTATTTACTAGTGCACAGTACACTGGCTGTGGACAGTCAGCTCAGAGTCAGTGCTCAATTGAGGAGATTCTAATCTTCTGGTTACATTTTTTTTCATTTTTTTTTACAATACACTGGTTGTAAGCAGCCAGTTTAAAAAAGAAGCATTTCTCCATTGAGAATTGAAATCCAGCAGTAACACTGGCTGTGATCTAGCCAGCCTGGAAATCAGTTCTCAAAAAGTGGAAATGAATCCACAGTACCACTGGCTGTGGCCCAGCCAGCTCAGAGTCAGTTCCCTAAAGTGAGGACATCTAACATCCTGGTTATACTTCTTCTAAAAACCCCTGTACTGCTTCCAACTTCTGTTTATATTGGTCAGCCAAGGCTTTCCTGACTATCCCAGCTTAACAACTTTGTAGATAATGAGGTCTGCCTGGTTCCAATCACTATAATATGGTTTTTGTCAAACCTTCATGATCTTCAAAATATCTGTTTAATATATAGTGCACATCACCCCTGCCATCCAAGTGCACTCAAAGAGATTTTTTTTCTTTCTTTTCCTCTCATTACATCCTAGTGTTGTCCCAGATTAGGCAACTGGGGTGAAGGAAACCTCCTCAGCAGTGAAGCCAGTTGACCATCTCTGAGACCCAATGGTACATATATGGATGAAGGTACAGTTGAGAACTTAGAGCTCTATAAATCATAAATAATTTATTAAGTACTTAAACGAGTAAGATAGACTTTTAACTATTAAAGATACCCATCACTATCTTTCACTACCCTGATTTCAGTGACTGAACCCAAACGTTATTACCCGGCAGAGTTTGCAGCTGTCTTGGCTGAAACTCTGTTCGACATCTTCACCGTGCCTCATGATGTAGGGTAGTTCTTGCACAACGTTATTCTTCGAATTGTTGCCGAACAAAAGGATTTCTCCAGGCTCTTATACTCAAGACTGTGCCAAAAATGTGTCTTATTTGGCATAATCCATGCATGTCACCAATCGTGAATATTTTGTCCAAATGCATGCCTTATTAGGCAAGCCTTAATCATGCTTGATTGGTGAGAGTGAGACTTCTGAGGTGACATAGGGACATCTCCCCCGCTAATGTCCTCAGTTGACACCCAGTCTGGAACTCTATGAGCATCTAATTTTTGTGCTAACACAGTGCAGATCTGAAGCAACACTTCACCTGCACTTCCCAGAATCTAGTCTACTGCATTTGCTGCTCACAATGTGGTCTCCTCCAATTAGGGAAACGAAGCACAGACTTGGTGACTGCTTCACAGAACATCTACATTCTGCTCGCAGAAAAGACCCTGAACTACCCGTTGCCTTCAATTTTAATGCATCTGCTCGCAGAAAAGACCCTGAACTACCCGTTGCCTTCAATTTTAATGCACCACCCTTCTCTCTGGCCAATATCTCTGTCTCTGGCTTGCAGCAAAGCCTAACACAAGCTGGAGGAACAACACCTCATTTTGCACTTGGGGACCCTACAGCACTCCGGACTCAATGTTGAGTTAAATACTTTTAGGGCCTAGGCTCTCCCATGTTCCAGCCCCCTACCCCACTCACCAGGCCTTGTGATCACATAGCCTGCCATTACACACCTGCTGTTGTGTGTCACTAATAGTCCCCATAAACAACCGTTCACCCTCCCGGCCTGATTGTTAATAACTCCTTTGTCTGTCCAACTGTCTTTTTCTCTCTTTGGGCTCTATTCTATCGTTTAATCCCTACCCCACCCACCTCCCCATTTTCTGCATATAAACTGATGTTTTGCCAACATCAGTTCCGAGGAAGGGTCACCGGACCCAAAACATTAACACTTTTTTTCTCCTCCACAGATGCTGTCAGACCTGCTGAGCTTTTCCAGCAACCTTGTTTTTATTGCATATGTGTGTCCTGGCTTCCATTCTCATGGGATATTTTTCTTTAGTAACATCATTAGTGGTACTGCCTTTTTGGCAAACCTATCAATATGGTCTTTACAGTCCCCAATTACGACCAAAAATGAACTTAATCTCTCCACGTCCCCGGCGATAGAAATTCTAGTTGCTGTTTAAATTTTTTGTTTGTCTTCAACTCTTTTTCCTGGTGTGAACACCACTCCCAGCTAACTCACTTCCTGCCTCATTATCTGAGCATACTTTGAATTCACTTTTAACCCAAGCTCCTTTGGTAGTTGCAACAACGTATTTAGGAGCTGGTAATGCTTCTGTTTAGTTTCCGTTTGCAGAAGAAAATTATCAACATATGATATCAGGCAGTCTGGCCTAGAAAAATCCTTCAATCCATTGCTTAATCATTTATGAAATATTGGGGAGTTTTGAAATCCCTGTGGCAAAGCTATCCACATATATTGCTGTCCCTTAAAGGTAAATGCAAATTTTTACTGACACTTCTTATACAAAGGGGTTGACCAAAATCATTTCTTATATCTGTAAACCACCAAGCAGATTCACTCTGTTTCATCATAGTTTTAGACCAACAGCTGTACATGCTGTTAAGGGTGTTACATTATTTAGTTCTTGATATTCAATAGTCAATAGTCAGTCACCAACTCCCATCTAGTTTCTACGGGGATGGGAGCCAGGTGAGGAGGTTAGTGGACAGTAAAGAGGTTGTAACCAAAGCCTGTAAGGAACTAAATAGTGAAGTCAGTATGACTAAGGGGAAGAGTAGGCAGAGAGCAGATGATGAATGCAAAGGGACAGGTGGTCTGAGGTGCATTTATTTTAACGCAAGAAGTGTAGTACGTAAAGTGGATGAACTTAGGGCTTGGATTAGTACCTGGGAGTATGATGTTATTGCTATTACTGAGACTTGATTGAGGGAAGGGCAAGATTAGCAACTAAATATCCCAGGATATAGATGCTTTAGGCGGGATAGGAAGGGAGGTAAAAGGGGAAGAAGAGTTGCATTACTGTTCAAAGAGGATATCACAGCTGTGCTGAAGGAGGGCACTACGGAGGACTCCAGCTGTGAAGCAATATGAGCAGAGTTCAGAAATAGGAATTGTGCGGTTAACAATGTTGGGGCTGTACTACAGGCCTCTCAACAGCGAGCATGAGATAGAGGTGCAAATATGTGGACAGATTATGGAAAGATGTAGGAGCAACAGGGTGGTGATGGGAGAGTTTAATTTTCCCAACTTTGATTGGGATTCACTTAGTGTTGGGGTTTAGATGGAGCAAAATTTGTAAGGAGTATCCAGGAGGGTTTTCTAGAGCAGTATGTAAATAGTTCAACTCAGGAAGGGGCCATTGTTAGGGAATGAGCCCGGCAAGGTGGTTGAAGTTTCAGTAGGTGATTACTTTAGGAATAGTGATCACAATTCCATAAGTTTTAGAATACTGATGGACAAAGACGAGAGTGGTCCTAAAGGAAGACTGCTAAATTGGGGAAAGGTCAATTATAGCAAAATTCGGCAGGAGCTGGGGAATGTGGATGGGAAGCATCTGTTTGAGGGTGAATCCACATTTGATATGTGGGAGGCTTTCAAAGAATGGTTGACTAGAGTGCAGGACAGACATGTCCCTGTGAAAATGAAGGATAGAAAGGACAAGATGAGAGAACCATAGATGACAGGTGAAATTGTGAGATTAGCAAAGAGGAAAAAGGAAGCATATGTAAGGTCTAGGTGATTGAAAACAGACAAAGCTTTGGAAGAATATCAGGAAAGTAGGACCAATCTGAAATGAGGAATTAAAGGGGCTAAAAGGGGTCATGAAATACTTTTAGCAAACAAGGTTAAGGAAAATCCTAAAGCCTTTTATTCATACATAAGGAGAAAGAGGGTAACTAGAGAAAGGGTTGGTCCACACAAGGACAAAGGAGAGAAGTTATGCGAGGAGTCAAAGAAAATGAGTGAGATTCTTAATGAGTACTTGGCGTTGGTATTTACTGAGGAGAGGGACATGATGGATGTTGAGGTTAGGGATAGATGTTTGACTACTCTAGGTCAAATCAGCATAAGGAGGGGGGAGGCGTTGAGTATTCTAAAAGGCATTAGGATGGACATGTCCCCAGGTCCGGATGGGATCTATCCAAGGTTATTGAGAGAAGGGAGAGAGGAAATAACTGGGGCCTAAACAGATATCTTTGCAGCATCCTAGAGCACGGGTGAGGTACTGGAGAATTGCTAATGTTGTCTCCTTGTTTAAGAAGGGTAGCAAGGATAATCCAGGAAATTATAGACCAGTGAGCCTGACAACAGTGGTGGGGAAGCTGCTGGAGAAGATACTGAAGGATAGGATCTATTTACATTTGCAAGAAAATGGTCTTATTAGTGATAGGCAGCATGGTTTTGTGCAGAGAAGGCCATGTCTTACCAACTTGATAGAATTCTTTAAGGAAGTGACAAAGCCAATTGATGAGGGAAGGGCTGTGGATGTCATATGCATGGACTTCAGTAAGGCGTTTGATAACGTTCCCCATTGTAGGCTGATGGAGAAAGTGAAGTCGCATGGGGTGCAGGGTGTACTCGCTAGATGGATAGAGAATTGTCTGGGCAACAGGAGACAGAGAGTTGTAGTGGAAGGGAGTTTCTCAAAATGGAGAGCTATGATCAGTGGTCCACAGGGATCCATGTTGGGACCACTGTTGATCTCGAGGAAGATATAGTTTGTCTGATTGGCACGTTTGCAGATGACACTAATATTGATGGTGTAGCAGATAGTGAAGGGGACTGGAGGAGAATGCAGCAGAATATAGATAGATTGGAGAGTTGGGTAGAGAACTGGCAGATGGAGTTCAATCCAGGCAAATGGAAGGTGATGCATTTTGGAAGATCCAATTCAAGAGTGAACTACCCAGTATAAGTAAAAGCCCTGGGGAAAACTGATGCACGGAGAGATCTGGGTGTTCAGGTCCATTGTACACTGAAGGTGGCAACACATTGGAAAGAGTGGTCAAGAAGGCATATGGCATGCTTTCATTCATTGGATGGGGTATTAAATGCAAGAGTTGGCAGGTCATGTTACAGTTGTATAGGACTTTGGTTTGACCACATTTGGGATACAGCTTACAGATCTGGTTGCCACATTAACTAAAAAGATGTGAATGCTTTGGTGAGGGTGCAGAGGAGGTTCACCGGGATGTTGCCCAGTATGGAGGGTGCTAGCTATGAGGAGAGGTTGAGTAGGTTAGGATTATTCACATTAGAAAGACGGAGGTTGAGGGGGGACCTGATTGAGTTCTACAAAATCATGAAGGTATAGATAGGGTGGATAGCAGGAAGCTTTTTCCCAGAGTGGGGGACTCAATTATTAAGGGTCACAATTTCAAGGTGAGGGGGGAAAAGTTGAAAGGAGATATGTGTGGAAGTTCTTTACACAGTGGTTACTGGGTGCCTGGACCGCATTGCCAGTGGAGGTGGTAGAGGTGGGTGCGATTGCATCATTTAAAATATATCTAGACAGATACATGAATGGGCGGGGAGCGGAGGGATACAGATTCTTGGAAAATAGGTGACAGCTTTAGATAGAGGATCTGGATCAGCACAGGCTTGCTGGGCTGAGGGCCTGTTCCTGTGCTGTAATTTTCTTTGTTCTTTGATCTTTACTGGCCAATCCTGGCCCTAATATGGGGCATGTGTCTTCTCAATTTCAGCCTCAGGTAGGGTGTTGGAAAATTCACAGGTTATTTGGACTGGCATTGGAGTTACTTCTTGTCGATGCACACCCAGGACACTAAAAATTCATGTTGCCCATTATGTGCATTCCTTAATGACAATTATACATGCACTTGATCAATTCCGAATATTTTGTCCAAACATGTGCCTTATTTATTAGATCCAGCAGTTATCAATTTTCTGCATTTTAAATCTTAGTAGACCTGCACGATTTATTCACATTCTATTCACATATTAGCCTATTTTTAAGCCTCATATCAGATCATGTTATCTTCACCCTTATCCAACACCAGGAGGTTTGGTTTTAGCAGCCCAGACGCACTTAGGTTCTTGAAAGTTGACTTTCCTCAGCTTGAACTTCCAAGGATCAGAAAGAGACAAGCAGGTTGGAGGGCCTGGCCACCTCAAGAATGTCCTGAGAGGAAGCCTCTGGAATGTGTGTACATGTGTGTGTGTGCATGCATGTTGTTTCTCCTTTGTCTGGGTCTTGTTCTGGTATTACTTTGTTTCCTCATGAGGAAGTGGCAGCTGAAAAGCCTGCCAGGTTCCCTGTTTCCATGTCACCATGCCTTCAATCTGAAGGCAGCAATGGTTGGTTGAAAGTTTAGCCAACACCTGTAACTATGGAACAAGAAAATATAGGTTACTGCACTTAAAAGATCTTAGCTTCACAAACCAAAACTCCAAACTATCAATATGATACAAGTCGTGTCATAAGAAATGCAAAGCAAATACTTCAGGTTGCGATACCCGTAGAGCCCAGAACGATCTCTCGACATCCTTTTGGTAGAGTGTCCAGATGAATGGACTCCTTGTTTAGAGATTGTGAGCACGGCCAACAAGAGGGAATGAAGTGAGACAATTGATTTTGATTGAAACAATCAAACATTGTTATGTGCATTTTCTTGAAGCATGATGGGAGCTGAGAAGAAATTAGCATGATGTGACCCAGAAGATTGACACTGCGAAGGGAAGTAAGGGTGGAGAAGACAAAGGTAGCCTTAATTTTGGAATGAAAGCAGTCCATGGATGCTTAGTTTTCAATATCATTGATCGGAACATTTGTGGAAATAACCCGGAGAACATTGGTAATGCTGGAGCAGAGTTCAGGGATGTCCTTTACATCTCGGTTGCCATAGAGGAATAGGCTAATTATGCAACAGGGGAAAATGCACAATCATATTGAAGGTGGCCAAGGCAGTAATAACTAGCTCAGTTATGATGAGTTCAACCCAAGCCTGAGTTCTTATGCATTTCCTAGAAAATTCTTATGGACGATCTTAGCCAGTTGCATGTTTGCTTGAACATGGAGAACATAGAACAATACAGCACCGCACAGCCGCTTTGGCCCACAATGTTGTGCCAAACTTTTACCCCAATCCTAAGGTCTATCTAACCTCCACCCCTACCTTATACTATCACCCATACGTTTGCCTTAATGAATTTTTGGCATTGGGTTCTACTTTCACCGCAACACTGCCATTTATGTCATTTCCCTGTAGTTTTATTTGTTACCTGTTGGTACAATAATGAGAAACTGGAAAAACCTGAGAGAATGTCAGGGCTAAAGTGCGATACTAGAAACCTCCAAAAATGAAAAGATAAATGACAGGTTCTAAAAAAATGCCCTTTGCAACATATGAGGAGTTTTATTTTGTGAAATTAATTGATTTTAGGAAAAGGATATATCATAAATGAGTGATTTATTGTTTTAGAATCTCAATACTTATGATTTTGTAATTGCACTATCATTTTAAAGGCAGAACCATTTAAAAGCTGACAATTAGAATGACAAATGACAGCTGTATGAATAATCTTTGGCTCCACTCAAATGTTTTGTTGGAACAGCTGTGGCTTTCCTTACTCATTAACATTTTAATAGTGTCTTTAGACTGAAAACAATTTTGTTATTTGCTTTATCAGAAAAAATCAGATGTAATATTTAGCACTTGGAAGCAAAAAATCCTACATTTGTTTGAAAAAAAACCGACACTGTTTCTCCAGAACTTGAGACGGCCATTTTCAAAATACTTGCTCTAGCCTTGACTTTAATTCTTGTGATTTTTTGGTGATAGTTCTTCTCATAGTTACATGATGCTCACTTGTACACCAGATCCTTATTAGAATAGTACTGAGTTTTTTCTCCCGACCAAACTGTTCACTATCCTGAATTTACAGCATAACAGTAGGTGCAGTCTGCATACCTAGCATTGTGACCTTCCTGATCAGTTCACCGCCTGACAACACTTGCTAAAATTTTTTATTTTATTTCTTTTGTGTGAAAGACTCTTGTGTGGTAATGGTTGCATGTCTTAATATTATTTTTAAAAGGATTAGGTGAAGTATTGCATGACATATCAACTTGAGCACACCCTTAGTTTAGAACAGAACATGCAACAATGTTGACTAATCTCTAGCACTCATAAAGTAATGGAGTCATAGAGATTATACAACACGAAAACAGACCCTTCAGTCCAATTCATCCAGCCCGGACAGATATCCTAAAAAAAGTCCGAGTCCATTTTCTACTGTTTGGCCCATGTCCCTCTAAACTCTTTGTATTCACTTACCCATGCACTTACCTTTTAAAATTTGTAATTGTACCAGGTTGCACTACTTCTTCTTGCAGCTCATTTTATACGCTCACCACCCTCTGTGGGAAAGGATTGCCTCTTGGGTCTCTTTTAAATCTTTCCCCTCTCACCTTAAACCTATGCCCTCTAATTTTGGACTCCTCCACCCTGGGGAAAATACCGTGCCTATTTACCCTTCTGCGCTCCAATGATTTTATAAACCTCTATAAGGTCACCCCTCAGCCTCAGTCTGGGGCCAGTGGCACAATGATAATGTACGTGACCAGAGAAGTGAGAGATTGCAGGTTTGATTGCGACCTGGCTCAAATGCAATTCTCAGTTTTTTTGGGGTGGCATGGTGGCTCAGTGGTTAGCAAGGCTACCTCACAGCACCAGAAATCTGGGTTCAATTTCATCCATGGGCGACTGTCAGAGCAGAGTTTGCATATTCTCCCCAGGTGTGCGTGGTTTTCCTCCGGGTGCTCTGGTTTCCTCCCACAGTCCACAGATGTGCAAGTTAGGTGGATTGGTGATACCAAATTACCCCAAGGTGTCTGGGGATGTGTAGGTTAGGTGTGTTAGCAATGGAAAATATAGTGTAGGGGAATGGGTCCAGGTGGATGCTCTTTGGTGGGTTGGTGTGTGCTTGCTGGGCCGAATGACCTGTTTCCACACTGTAGGGACTCTACAACTCTATGATGCTCCGGGAAAATAGCTCCAGTCTATTCAGCCTTTCCCTATAGTTGAAACCCGCCAACTCTGGTAATATCTTTGTAGATCTTTTCAGAAACCTTTCAAGCTTCGCAATATCCTCCCTATAGTAGGGAGACCAGAATTGCATGGGTGGGATGTCCTTCAGAGGATCAGTGTGGACTCAATGGGCTGAAAGGCCTGCTTCCACATTGTGGGGATTTTATGATTCTAATACTCCAAAGAATGTGATGGTTGCTGGGGATAGAGATAAAGAACTGTTATCTTATTTATTCATTCAATCACTTGATGCAAGTGTTGCTGGTATCTGTAGAAGTTGGTTGGCGTAAGCTATCCATGGATTAGGAAGATTGTTTGATTTATGCAATTCATCCTTGAAATCCAAATAGTTCCCATCCCACAAACGCCATTATAACATCGAACTTAAATGATCGTGCTCCCAATACCCAACATGGAATTTTAGTCCCAGCTGTTCTTTCCTGGTGAGAAGATTTTTCTATTACCTGTCTGAAGTGTTCTCACACACAGCCAAACTAGTTTTTAGTTGCAAACATAAAGAAAATAAAACTTAAGGCTCAAGAATGCCATTCAGCCCATCATGTTTGTCCCAGCCAAATATACTGTTGATCCATTTTTCTTGAAGGTTATATCACTTCAAATGCATGTCCAAATATTTTCTTTTACATACGATGAGTGTTTTTGCCACTAGCACTCTTTCAGATCCCTGGCATGATGATTGGCTTCTCTACCACAGGGAAAGGGCCCTTCCTAATCACTCTATCAAGGACGCCATAATTTTATATGCATAGTTAAATCATCGTTCAGGCTCTTCTGTTCCAAGGAAAATGGTCCCCATTTCTGAAGAAGGGTCCTGGCCCGAAACGTCAACTTTCCTACTCCTCTGACGCTGCCTGGCCTGTTGTGTTCCTCCAGCTCCACACTATCCCTAACTATTCAAATTATTATTATCAGTAAAATTCACCATCCCTGTCAACATCTTTGTAAGACACTTCTGTGAACAATAGGTGAAATCGCCAGCATCCTACCTGATCATGGAGGGGTGGTTTAACCTGTGAATCACCATGCCTCAGGTGAGGGGAGAGATTGAGAATGAGAGTCCTTCATGATAATCTCAGCCAGGACAGGAATTGACCACGTGTTTTGGGATTACTCTGCATCAAAAACCAGCCATCCAGTCAACTAAGCTAACTTACCCCCATCTTAACTCTTCTGTGCATCCTTAAATATATTACTCATTCTGGTGAAGAGGTCTGTACACATTACCAGAGATATATCTTTAGCTTAACTTACTTTATCATCTAATTTGACCATAAGACCACAAGACATTGGAGTGGAAGTAAGGCCATTCGCCCCATTGAGTCCACTCCGCCATTTAAATCGTGGCTGATCGGCATTTCAACTCCACTTCCCTGCACTCTCCCCGTAGCCCTTGATTCCTTGTGAGATCAAGAATTTATCGATCTCTGCCTTGAAGGCATCTAATGTCCGGCCTCCACTACATTCCGTGGCAATGAATTCCATAAGTCCACCACTCTCTGGCTGAAGAAACGTCTCCTCATTTCCGTTTTAAATTTACCCCCTCTAATTCTAAGGCTGTGCCCATGGTCATCTCCCCACCTAACAGAAACAACTTCCCAGCATCCACCCTTTCTAAGCCATACATTATCTTGTAAGTTTCTATTAGATCTCCCCTCGACCTTCTAAACTCTAATGAATACAATCCCAGGATCCTTAGCCATTCATAGTATGTTAAACCTATCATACCAGGGATCATCTGTGTGAATCTCCGCTGGACACGCTCCAGGGCCAGTATGTCCTTCCTGAGGTGTGGGACCCAAAATTGGATGCAGAATTCTAAATGGGGCCTAACTAGAGCTTTATAAAGTCTCAATTTGTGCTTCAATCATTGAAGAAAAGAACCCAAGATAACAAGGTGTGGAGCTGGAGGAACATAGTAGGCCAGGCAGTATCAGACGAGCAGAAAAACTGACATTTTGGGTCTGGATCCTCCTTCAGAAATGGGGGAGGGGAAGGGGGCTCTGAAATAAATGGGGGTGTTCAGTGATAGAAGTTGGATAGTGGAGCAGATAAGTGGGAGAGAAGATGAACAGGTCAAGAAGGCAGGGATGAAGCCAGTAAAGGTGAGCATAGGTCGGAAGTGGGGTTGGGGGTTGGTCAGTGAGATGGGAGGAGTGGATAGGTGTGAGAGAAGACGGACAGGTCAAGGAGGTGGGGATGAGAGGGGCGTTCTGGTCTTGGGATGAGGCTGGAGGTGGGGAGAGTTTGAAGCTACTAAATTGTGCATTGAGACTATTGGGTTGTAAGGTTCCAAGGTGGAAAATGAGGTGCTGTTCCTCCAGTTTCCGGGTGCCATCATTGTCACACTGGAGGAGGCCCAAGATGGACATGTTGTCCAGACTACTCATCCCTCCCTCCTTGACCTGTCTGTCTTCTCTCCCACTTATCTGCTCCACTTTCGACCTTCTATCACCGCCCCCTGCTTCTCTATTTATTTCAGCAGCCCCTTCCCCTTTCCCATTTCTGAAGGGTCCAGACTCAAAGTGTCAGCTTTCCTGCTCCTCTGATGCTGCCTGGCCTGCTGTGTTCTTGCAGCTCCACACCTTGTTATCTCAGACTCCAACATTGGCAGTTCCTATTATCTCAAAGAAAAGAACCCTGTGTGCTCTCTTCATCTGCCTTCATCAGGGAACTGGAGGACATGCATTCCAAGGTTAGAATATAAGACCAGAAGACCATAAGACATAGGAGTGGAAGTAAGGCCATTTGGCCCATCATGTCCACTCTGCCATTTAAATCATGGCTGATGGATATTTCAACTCCACTTCCCTGCACTCTCCCCGTAGCCCTTGATTCCTTGTGAGATCAAGAATTTGTCGATCTCTGCCTTGAAGGCATCCAACGTCCCAGCCTCCACTGCACTCTGTGGCAATGAATTCCACAAGCCCACCACTCTCTGGCTGAAGAAGTGTCATCTCATTTCAGTTTTAAATTTACCCCCTCTAATTTTAAGGCTGTCCCCACGAGTCCTAGTCTCCGCGCCTAACGGAAACAACTTTCTAGCATCCACCCCTTCTATACTTTTACTCACAATGATGAATTTTTGGCTAAGTCCAACATGGACCAGATTTTCTGGAGGGTTTCTTACTACAAGGCCTACTGTTCTTTTTTAAACTTATCTTACCAAACCTGTCTCATTTTTTTTACCTACCATATCCTTATAGAACCTCACCTCCAATTTCCACTCCATCTTACCATATGCTATTTTCAGAACACCTCACTGTTTCGCAGATATTTCTGAATTTACAGGCATCCTTTGTACCTGCCCCATCTTTGAAAAGCAATTGTTTGCCCAGACAAGCACTGTCAATCTGGAGCTGTTATGCATATTCCTGATATTTGCCCCACATATGGAAAACTGGGGGAAATCAATGCCCCACTTCTGGGCAATGTCCTGGAATCCCTGCTGGATGAATGATGCACGACTCCTCATCCCCTCGGTCAGCAGTGGAGTGCCTGGCATCAGACTATGCCAACCTGGTCCAAAGTTGCCACCCAGGTAAAAGACTTTCAGCCATCTGGAGGAATGTTCTGCACTATAGAAAAAGTATAATGTCATAGTCCACTCCGCCAGTATAAATTGCCACCACCTTCTCTCTGATACCTCACAATCATTCTATCTCTGCTGCTGTACCCAGATCCCACCAATGCTCATTATTGTTTGCAACATCCTCCCCACTTCACCTGCCCCAACTCACAATATCACAGGAGGTACTGTATCTGTATTGGAACAACTTGAATATAAACCTGATTAGTTCTCAAGTGCAAATTTCCAGTACTATGGCCAGAAAGTTGACAGACTCAATAAGCTTTACAATACTTCAAAGTATCTCTTAATTCTTTGTATCGAGAAGTGAACACAGAACTCAAGTCTGATCAGATTGCTGCAATGTTTGATCATTGCTGAAAAATGTGATACAGAACATGCAACGTAGTTCTACGTTTAATGCTTTGTTCATTGCTGCACGAACATGTTTCATACTAAAACCACAATGATCTGTATTAACTTTTGTTTGCCATTATTTTACTGTCCAGGATAGATTTTTGGAGATGTGAGGGTGTCATGGCCACCAAGCATGTGCACCATGTGATCAATGAACTGTAGATTGATACAGTTTGAGTAGGCTCCATTTTTAAAACATGTAATGTCTTATGTTAATACAGTTCAGCAGTCAGACTTTTATTTAAACAGATTAAATATTAGTTTATTCCAAATTATTACTGAAGGTTCTTTAGGTGATGAAGTTGTGAACTAAAAATTACAGATACCAAGATTAAAGCATTTACAGGTAAGTCAAAAGAATATTTGTGTCACAGAAGTCCCAATATGTCTCCATGGTCTATCATTGGGACCTATTGCTTGTGTTTCTTGTTCCTGAAGAGAAGATGTTAACAATTGAAGTTAGATCTAACATCTGTGATGACTTCAATTGTTGAATACATGGTGTTTACTTGTGCAGGTGAACGTATCAGAATCACAGACTTTGAGAGGAAGAGAAAGTTCCCTAATCTTCAATAGTTTTGTGGTTTAGCACTTTCTGCCTCTTACCTTCAACATAGCAGTGTTTGATTTTAAGTAAACCTTCTCCCCTTGTCCTCGCAATAGGCAAGCTCCCCTCTTGAGGTAATTTCTCGAAGCCACCTTCTTGGAATTCAACACACTACAGTGGCTGAGTGGTTTTTAACAATTTCACATTTTCAAAATATCTGTTTTGGATTGATGAGAATTCTTCCTGACTGTTAAGGGCTGATTGGTTCAGGTTTGTGCACTGGACGTATGTATTGGCTTTTAGCTGAGGCACTCAGCTTTTCAGCTGCTATAGTTACCAATTTGGACAGTTCGTGCTTTGGTGTCTGTTGAGGCAGTAAGCACCTTTTGCACTGCAGAATAACTCATTGTGTTGTTCAGGGCTATATACATTCTAAAAATCAACCTTTTGTGAGTTAAAGTTGATGCACTTTAAATAGACTTTCAAACAGTGCACTGTAAGAGGCATGATCTCAATCGTGAAAAAAACTTTTCAAGTTTAACTTTCCATGTAGAGATTTTTGAAGAAGAAATATCTCTTCAATAAAATTTCCTTCAAAATGTATAACATCAGATGGCATCTTCATAACAGAGGGCCACAGTTTAGACATTTTCCAGCACTTTTGATTCACGTTGGTGATATGGACCAGATCACAACTCCTCAAGATATTTTAAGAAGGTAGCCTAGGCCCTAGCTTTTTCTGATTTTAAAGGGAAGTGTGAGGTGCTGTGTTTGAGATACAATATGACTGGTCAAACTACTTGATGTTAAGCAAAACACAATTTATTTAAACACTATAGTTAAAATATAAACAAAAGAAAGAGGAATTTAGAATACCTTAACTATTTGAAAACTTAAGAGAATAATAGGTACAGTACCAATTACTAATTACCTGTTCCAACGTAGCATCATCCCACAAACACACCCCTTGGCGAAAAGGCAAGTTCAGACACACATTGTCACATGCAGTTCTCTAATACCGGAGGAAAAGCAGATTGAGATGATTCAGAGAAAGTAGCAGCCAGGAGAAATTCACTGAAGCTTCCAACTTTTTTGAGACCCCAATGGCTTCTGCTTAAAAACTAACCTAAAAACGAAAAAAAAACCTAGAAAGAGAGCTGGCCACACCCAGGCTACTTCAATTGTTCCAACTTAAAAAAGAACCCAAGGCCTCACAAATTGTTTATATTCTTAGAAACAGCTTGGCACCTCTGCCTTCCAATTCCTCTTGAAAAAAAGGACAAAATAATCTTTTAAAGTAACAGCATCGTCACATCTCCCCCTTTAAAAAAAACCCATCAATATACAAAGATGGCTTCATTTTTAAAACCCTTAGTTTTACTGTACAAGTACACTCCAATATTTATGCATTACATTGTCTCTAAGCGTGCAAACATTCACTATAATCTATTTCAGTCCATGAGCTCCTGTCATGGAGCTCCTCAAACTTCCTTCATCAAAGTCATGGCAAGTGTCGGCAATTAGAGATCCTCATCCTGCCATGTGCAATTTTCAAATTGAATGGCTGCAATAATAAGCTTCATCTATACAGTCTGGAAGTTTTGTCCTTAAATTTCTTTGCTGACGCCAAACTCAATGTTTTCTTCTTAATCGTGGAATATTCTGTTAATGAGTATTAAATTTTCTGGAAAAATACTCAGTAGCGCTTTCAAACGTCTTGTCCACTTCTTATAAGAGTGCAACACTGGCATCTACATCATTCGCATCAATAGCCACCTTGATTGATTTTGCATAATTAGGTGTGACTAACATTGAGGCAGCAGTTAACACAGCTTTCATGCTGTCAAATACCTTCTAACAGTCCGCCATTCACTGAAATTTTCTACATTGCTAACCTTCGGTCCAGATGTCTAATAAAACACAGTCCATCCCCAGAATCGTAGCACTGCCTTCTTCTTCAATGACATTGGAAACTCCCCAATAACCTTTGTTTTCACATTCTGTGGGACCAGTTATCCATGTCTAGTAACACTGCCCAGGAATGTGACTTGTGCTTTTGTGAATTCACTCTTAACCAGGTCGATCACTAAGTCTGCCTCCTGAAGCCAATCAAACAATTCCAATAAATGCTCCAAATGTTCCTTCCAGGTGCGACTAAAAACTATCAGGTCGTTGGGGTACACCACACAGTCCAGAAATGACTTTACTGTTCGTCTTTGAAATTTGGCTGGAACATTTTTCATACCAAATGACATGAATTTAAATTGGTATAGTTCATTCAGTGTCACAAAAGCCGAAATTGTCTTCGCATTTTTGGATTAAGGTATCTGCCAGTATCCTCTGAGTAAGTCCAACTTAGAAATATAAGTTGCTTGTCCCACCTTCTCAGTACAATCTTCAAAATATGCATGGGATAAGAATCAGACTTGACTTTGCGATTGTCCATACATAATCGTTGGGTGCCATCTGGTTTGGCACCATTATCATGGGGGAGCTCCAGTTGCTGCAATTCAATTCGATGATGTTGTCTTTGAGCATGCATTCAATCACTTTTTGAACTTGAGTCAAATTTAAATGTTTAAGTTTGTAAGTTTAATTGGAATAGCATTTCCTATATCTATATCATGCCTAATTAGATTAGTACTTCCCAACTTATTCTCAGATACCTCCACATGCAATAGTAATAACTCTTTCAGGTCATTTTGATTTTCCTCTGGAAGGTAACTCAAAAGTTTATCCCAATTCTTGACAACTTCTCCATTGTCCAATTTAATTTGAGCAATGTCCAAGTCAGAATCTTCTGAATGTGTTCTTTACTCTGTGTTGTAACCAGTAACACATTTCTCCTTTGCTTTTCTTCCCTATCAAAATACTCTTTGAGCATATTTACCGTGCACATTCTGTCAGATTTCTTTCTACCTGGCATTCTTATCAAATAATTTACCTCACTCAATCTATTTTTGATTTGATAAGGCCCACTAAACCTTGCTTTTCAAGGTTCACCTATCACTGGTAGTACCATTAACACTATCTCCACTAGCAAAATTGCAGATTTTTGATTTCTTGTCTGCTTCCTATTTCATCACACATTGTGCTAATTTCAAATGCTGCCTAACCAATTCACCTGATCCATTTAATCTTTCCCCAAAATTTGATACATTGTCCAAATATGTGGTTTCTGAACTCTGACTCACGAATTTCTCTTTAATTAAGTTCAATGGTCCTCTCACCTCATACTCAAAAACTAATTCAAATGGATGAAGTTTGGTAGATTCATTTGATGCATCTCTAATTGCAAAAATAACAAATGAAATTCCTTTATCCCAATCATTTGGATATTCTTGGCGATAAGCCATCAACATAGAGTCATAGATCTGTACAATCATGGAAACAGACCCTTCAGTCCAGCTTATCCATGCTGACCATACTTCCTAAATTAATCTAGTCCCATTTGCCAGCATTTGGCCCATATCCCTCTAAACCCTTCCTCTCATGTACCTATTTAAATGCCCTTTAAATGTTGAAATTGTACCAGCCTCCACCATTTACTCTGGCAGCTCATTTCATATACGCACCATTTTCTGCATGAAGAAGTTGTCCTATATGTCCCTTTTAAATTTCTTCCCTCTCACCTTAAACCTATGCCCTCTGGTTCTGGACTCCCCCCAACTCGTGGAAAAGACCTTGGCTGTTTACCCTACTCATGTCCAGCGTGATTTTATAAAACTCTGTAAGGTCCGTGTTCGGCCTCCGATGCTCCAGGGAAAATAACCCCAGCCTATTCAGCCTCTCCCTTTAGCTCAAACCCTCAAACCTGGCAGCATTCTTGTAAATCTTTTCTAACCCTTTCAAGTTTCATAACACCCTTCCTATTTCAGGGAGACTTGTATTGCACACAGTATTTCAAAAGTGGCCTAACCAATGTCCTGTACAACACAACATGACCTCCCAAATCCTATATTCAATGCACTGTCCAATAAGTGCATTCTTACCAAACACCTTCCTGACTATCCTGTCTGCCTGGGAATCCACTTTCAAGGAACTATGAACCTGCACTCAAAGGCCCCTTTTTTCAGTAACACTCCCCAGGACCTTGCCATTAAGTGTATACGCCCTGGTTGCCTTTCCAAAATGCGGCACCTCACCTTTATTTAAATTAAACTCCATCTGCAACTCCTCGACCCATTGGCCTATCTGATTAAGGTTCCGTTGTACTCTGAAGTAACTTTCTTCACTGTCTATTACACCTCCAATTTTGGTGTCGTCTGCAAACTTACTGACCACACCTCCTATGTTCTAATCCAAATCATTTATTATGCTAAACTGCTGGCCAAAGGCCTCCAGTCTGAAAAGCAATACATGGAGTATTCCAAGTGATCCAACCTTGCCAACCAGTCTGCAATGAGCAACCTTGTCAAAAGCTTTACTGAAGTCCATATTGATAATGTCCACCACTCTGTCCTCATCAATCCTCTTCGTTACTTCTTCAAAAAACTCAATCAAGTTAGTGAGACACAATTTCCCACACACAAAGCCATATTGACTATTCTTAATTAGTCCTTGCTAGTCAAAATACATGTAAGCTCTGTTTCTTAGGATTCCCTCCAACAACTTTCCCACCACTGATATCAGGCTCATCAGACTGTAGTTCCCTGGTTTTCCTTACCATCTTTCTCAAATGGTGGCTACAACCTCCAGTGTTCTGACACCAGGGGCAGCACGGTGGCTCAGTGGTAGGGGTGGCACGGTGGCTCAGTGGTTAGCACTGCAGCTTCACAGCACCAGGGACCCCGGTTCGATTCCAGCCTCGGGTGACTGTCTGTGTGGAGTTTGCATATTCTCCCCGTGTCTGTGTGGGTTTCCTCCAGGTGCTCCGGTTCCCTCCCACAGTCCAAAGATGTGCAGGCTAGTTGGATTGGTCATGCCAAATTACCCGTAGTGTTCAGGGGTGTGTGGGATATAGGGGGATGGGTCTGGGTGGGATGCTTCAAGGGGTGGTGTGGACTTGTTAGGCCGAAGGGCCTGTTTCCACACTACAGGGAATCTAATCTAATCTAATCTAATCTCACCTGTGGTTATTGATGATACAAATATCTCAGCAAGGGGCCCGACAATAACTTCCCTCTCTTCTCAAATAGTTCTAGGATATACTAGATCTGGTCCCAGGGATTTATCCATTTTTATGCATTTTAAGACATCCAGCATCTCCTCCTCTGTAATATAGACATCTTTGAAGATGTCACTAATAATTTCCCCACATTCTTTAGCTTGTCTCCACAGTAAACACTGATATAAAATACTTGTCTTGTTTCTCCCCATCTCATGCGGTTCAGCACATAGATCGTAGAATCCCTACAGTGTGGAAACAGGCTCTTTGGCCCAACAAGTCCATGCCGACCCTCAGAGCAATCCACCCAGAAACCATCCCCCTAATCCCTGAACACGATGGGCAATTTAGTATGGCCCATCCACCTAGCCTGTACATCTTTGGACTGTGGGAGGAAGCCGGAACACCCAGAGGAAACGGCACAGACACGGGGAGAACGTGCAAACAGACAGTTGCTCCAGGGTGGAATTGAACCCGGGTCCCTAGTGCTTGGAGGCAGCAGTGCTAATCACTGAACCACTGTGCTGCCTAGATCTTTAAGGCAATCTGCCCTGTCCCTTGTGACTGTTTTGTCCTTAATGTATTTGTAGAATCTCTTTGCATTAGCCTTAACCCTATGTGCCAAAGCTATCTTCTGATCACCTCTCTTCCCTCCTGATTTCCCACTTCAGTATACTCCAAATGCCTTTATACCCCTCTAAGGATTCATTTGATTCTAGCTATCTATACTTGAGATATGCTTCCTTATTTTTCTTGACCAAAATCTCAATTTCTCTAGTTATCCAGCATTCCCTACACCTATCAGCTTTACCCTTCACCCTTACAGGAACATATTGTCTCTGGACTCTCATTATCTAATTTTTGAAGGCTTCCCATTTCCAGCCATTCGTTTACCTGCGAACATCTGCCCACAATGAACTTTTGAAAGTTCATGCCTAATATCAACAAAATTGCCCTTCCTCCAATTTGAAGCTTTAACTTTTGGATCTAATCTATCCTTTTCCATCACTATTTGAAAACTAATAGAATAATGGTCACTGGTCCCAACATTCAGCATGTCATACTTCATTCACTTGCCTTGCCTTATTTCCCAAGAGTAGGTCAAGTTTTGCACCTTCTCTAGTTGGTTTCTCTACATACTGAGTCAGAAAATTGTTTTGTACACACTGGACAAATTCCATCCAAACCCTTAACACTTTGGCATTCCCAGTCTATGTTGGTTAGTTAAAATCCACTTTCTTAAACATCCTAATATTTATTCAGGTAACTGAACACTCCTTACAGATTTGTTTCTCAATTTCTTGCTGAACTATTAGTGGTGTACCCAGTAAGGTCATTGTCACTTTCTTACTTCTCAGTTCAACCCAAATAACTTCCCTGGATGTACTAGCAGGAATATCCTCCCTAAGTACAGCTGTAATATTATTCCTAATCAAAAATGCCATTCCCCCTTCTCTTGCCCCCCCCTTTCTATCCTTCCTGCAGCATTTACACCCTGGAACATTAAAATACATGTCCTGTCCATCCCTCAGCTGCGTCTCTATAATCATTATGATATCCCAGTCCCATGCTCCCGAACATGCTCGGAGTTCATTTGACTTCCATTAATTGGGCAAAGGCCAATTACATCCAAATTGGACAGAACCGTGGAATGCGGATTGGGGGCAGTTATTTGAGGGCAAAACTAAGTCTACCATGTGGAATGCTTTTAAAGACTTGATTCAAGTGCAGGAGTTGCATGTCGCTGCAAAACTGAGGGATAAGTATGGCAAGATTCAGGAACCATGGATGACAAGGGAAATTGTAAGCTTAAACAAAAAATAAAAGGAAGCATGCAATAGGTCTAGGCAGCCACAAATTGATGAAACCATTGAGGAGTATAGAGAAATTAGGAAGGAACTTAAACACAGAATTGGGAAGGCTAAAAGGGACCTTGAAATGTCTTCAGCTTCAGGGTCAAGGAGAATCTCAATGCTTTTTATATACACATTGGAAAAAAATGGGTAGCAAGGGAAAGACTAGTCCCGCTCAAAGGCAGAGGAGTTATGCATAGAGCATAAGGGGTGGATATCAGTATTCACTGAGGAGAAGGGCATGACTGATGCAGAAGTCAGGGATGAGTGTGTGAATACTCTGGAGAATGTTGATATGTTGAAGGAGGAAGTTTTGGGTATCCTAAATTGCATTAAAGTACACAAGTCTCCAGGGTTAGATGGGATTATCTCAGATTTTTGATGAGAGGCAAGGGAATGAAAAAAGCTAGGGGGTTAGCAGATATCCTCACATCCTCTTTGAATACAGGTGAGGTTCCAGAGGACTGGGCTTTGGAAAGAGTGCAGAGAAGGTTCACTAGGATGTTGCCCAATATTGAGGGTGCTTGTTATTAGGAAAGGTTAAAAAGACTAGGATTGTTTCAACTGGAAAATGGCAGCTGAGAGGAGACCTGATAGAGGCCTACAAAATTATGAGAGGCTTAATAGAGTGGATAGCCAGAGGCTATTTCCCAGGATTGAAGTTTCAGTTACAAGGGAGCATAAATTCCAGGTGAGAGGGGGAAAGTTTAAGGGAGATGTGTGAGGTAAGTATTTCACGCAGAGAGCTGTAGGAACCTGGAACGCACTGTCAGAAGAGGTGGTGGAAGAAGGCACATTTAAGAGGCTTTTGGATGGTTACATGAATAAGGGAACAGAGGAATATGGACCGAATAAGGGCAGAAGGTGTTTCCTTGATTTATTTAGGGCATGATGATCAGCATAGGCTTGGAGGGCCAAAGGGCCTGTTCTTGTGCTATACTTCTCTTTTACTCTTTTTTTCTTTTGTTTGTACCTGCAACTCAACAAGCACTCAACTTGTTATGGACCAGACCAGAACCGCTCAATATATTTTAAGAAGGTAGCCTAGACCCTGACTTTTCCTGATTTTAAAAGGAGATGTGAAGTGCCGTGTTCCAGATGCAATGCAACTGGTCAAACTACTTGATGTTAAGCAAATCGCAATTTATTTTTAAACAGTGTAATTAAGATACAAACAAATGAAAGCAGAATTTAGAATAACTTAACTATTGGAAAACTTTAATAGAATAATAGGTACAATACTGATAACCAGTTAACTGTTCCAGTACAATAACATCCCACAAATGCACCTGTTGGCAAAAAGACAAATTCAGACACGTGCAGTTCTCCAATCCAAGGGGGAAAAGCATCAAGAGAAGGCTCAGAGAGTCTAGCAGCCAGGACAAATTCACTGAAGCCCCAACTCTTTTGAGACCCCAATGGCTTTTGCTTAAAACTAACCTAAAATCTAGGGGAAGAAAAAAGCTAGAAAGTCTGGTCTGTGAGGGCTAGCCACACAAGGCCTCACAAGTTGTTCACTTTTTTAGAGACAGTTTGGCGCCTCTCTTCAAACAAAAACCAGGCCAGAATAATTTCTTAAAGTAAGAAATCCTGTGAATGAAAATCTGCAATAGTTGGACTAGTTAATTGGATTCCCCCATGGCCCCTCATTACTCCTAGGCCCACCCTGCGCCTCTTTGTCACGACCCAAAACTCCTCATAGCTCCATGCCACCTACTGCCCCTTTATTCATCTCTCATACTTCTATACCCTATGTCCTACCATTCTCCATTGCTCCCCATATTTACTATATCACCACATGCTACTCCACCCACTCCCAGTGAACCCTCATGACTCTCTAGGCCACCCTACTCCCCTTTACCTATTCGGATAACCCTCGACCTCCCTATATCCCTCTATCCATCTCCCAAGGCACCACATACTCCCTAAACCACTCCATGTCCATCTTTCCATTGCCACATACCACGCTGCCAACTTAATGCCACAGCACGCCAAACCACTGCACTCCCGTCCCTTCTCTATCATGTCAACTCACTAGTACCCATTAATGTCCAAGTACACTGTTATAGTTATTATCATGAGTCATCTTAATTTCTTTGAACGGCTTTTGCAGAAGGCTTCTCCTGGTTCAGCGACGAGGTGGCTTCCAGCAGTCTGGCAGGCAGTCTTGTCCAGGAGTGGCAGTCTCGGCCTGGCATGGTGGTGATCTTCAGTGGAGGCTTCCAGTCTAGTATTCCAGCAGCCCAGTGTGACAGCTCATCTGACATAGCGTTCTAGTCAAGGAAAGGCAGCCTTGTTCCAGCTGTGTGTTGCAAGTATTCCATTGTTTCTTAATTGGCTTTCCCCAAATCCAGAAGGCATTAACCGAACTGTGATGAACTTTGTCTTAATTTAATTTTTTTTAATCATGTATAACTTATGTATTGGCGCAGTGTTAGGGGGACTTCTAAAACTTTTTATTGTATTTTTCATGTAAAATTACATGTGACAATAAATTTCTATTCATTGTTCAAAAAATAAAGTTGTCTTAAAAAAGTTCCATATTGTAGATGATTCACTATTGAAGAAAAGTAAAGGTTCATGTGGTATAGTGGGTATGAAGAATAATGGAAGATGGGTAGAGAGGGATTGAAGAGAAATAGAGCGATGGAGATAGGCAGAAAGCATTAAGTGGCATGGGTTGACATAGAAAGGGATAGGAGTGTGTGGTCTTGATGGGGCATTATGAGGGTGAAGGCTGATGCAATGTTTTGTATTTTATTCTGAAGTTTAATGTTTGAACACATTGCTTGTGCCCCATAGCAGACTTTCTGACCAGCCTTCTGTGACAATTAGCAACATTTTCTGCTCTTCCCAGGCTGATTTTCAATCCGGCTGGTCCCTCAGGACCAAAATGTTGAATGACAGCTGCCATTTTTAAAAATTCTGGATTTCACCTTGCACACCTGACTCAGGAATGAAAATCAGGGCTTCTATTTCTACTCCATTGTAATCTTTCACAAGTTTACGAACATCCATTAATTAACCTGTCACTATTCCCTTTATGTGGGGGGAAAAAGAACCCCAGCCTGTTCATTATTTCATAAAGGTAACCTTATATTTCCAGTGTTATAATTTATGTTTGCATCCTTTCCAGTGCTTCTATAATATGGAGATCAGAAGTGTACAGAATAGTCTAAGTGTAGCATCGTGAAGGTTTAATTCAAATTTAGCATAATTTAACAAATTTCTTACTGTATTACTCAAGAAATAAACTTACCATTCTTAGTTTTGTTTCTAAATGGCCTTATTTATCTGCATTTCTACATTTACCAGAGGTGGACATACACCTGTGGAATGTTAAGATGTGACAATTTGGGTTGAAAAGTGATACGAAGATAACAATCTGAAGAAATGTAAGGGTGTTAGAAATTCTATAGGCAGTAAACTTGTGTTGCAGTTATTAGCACAGAGGTCCTGATTCATGACGTACCATTGCTCATTCTGTTCTGTTCATGGTGGATGTAGATAAATTTGGTATTCCATCTCACCCACACCAATGTAGAATGTGGCTAACTGAATCTTATGCTGCTTCCACCTTCTTTGAACCACTAGCTGCCTCAATGCTCAATGTTATGCAGTCATTCTGTGCTTTTTAAAGGCAGACTCTTTACAGATCAGAAGCTGCACTGTTCTGTTTCTAAACTGTTGTTCAGTCATTTTGCAATACTGAAGCGGCAGAGAAATGGTATAGCTGACCAAGTAGTGAGTTTCTAGACTCAGTGACGCTTCTTAAGAGGTACATGTCATGTAGATTGAGTCAGGAGAGAAGACATGTTTCTGTGGGAATGCAGAAACCCTCAAAGAATACCAACTGAATAGAGCAGCAGAGACTTGCCAGGAGTTGATTCTTCGAGTCATGTCTTGATTATATGTCACTATCGATGAAGAAAGATTTATTGACCTCACACAGGTAGTCAATGACACCACATCTCATACGCAGTGTACCACCAACCATTCCAACTGCTCAATGAAGCAAACCTGCACCTCTCACCTAACATTAAGAGACTACATACTTAGGAACAGGAGCAGAAATAGTCCATTTGGTCTCTTAAATCTTCACTGGCATTCAATGATATCATGACTGATCTTTTTGAGTTCAAGTTCCACATTCCCATTTATCCTTAACCTTTTATTCCCCTGCCCCAATAAGAATCTACCTTGGAAATATTAATGATCCTGCAATGACCACATTTTGAGATAGAGAGTTTCAAGTTACACTGTCCTGTGAGAGTTAAGAATTCTCCTCATTGCTGTCCTAAAGGCGCAACCCCTAATCTTAAAACTATGTCTTCTAGTTCAGGACCTACCCCCGAGAGAAAACGTCCTTTCCACATCTACCTTGCCAAGACCATACAGGATCTTATGCATTTTAGTCACATTACCCCCTCACTTTTTTAAACTCTAATGGAATGAAGCCCAGCCTATTCAATCCATCTTCATAAGACAACCCACTCATTCTCAGTATTAATCAGGTCAACCTTTTCTGAACCACCTCAAATGCATTTCTGCCTAAAATGAAGAGACAAAACTCCACATTGTATTTGAGACATGGTCTCACGTTGCCTTTTTAACTGAAGTATCCTTTTTAATGTAAAATTCTGCTTTTTATGAGGGATATCATACCTTTAATCTTCTTGATTATCTGCTGTATCTACATACCAAACATATAGTGACACACACTACAAAACTTAGATTTCTCTGTGCAGCAGAATTCTGTCGTTGTCTTCTGTTTAAACAATACTCTGTTGTTCTTCCTACCAAAAGAAACAACTTCAGATTCTCCTGGAGGCAGACTCTGTTGAGGCATTCAAAAGGGCATTAGATGATTATTTGGATAGTATTGTTGGCAAAGGGTAAAAGCAGGAGATGGCACTAGATAATGATGTTCATTTGGAGAAACAGTAAAGCCATGATGGCCTAAATGGCCTCTTCTGCTCTGTCATACTTCTGTAATTCCCACATGATATTCCAATCTGCCAGTTGTCATGCCCCCTCACTTAACCTGCTAACACCTGTAAATTCCTGTGTCTTCACAATATGCATTTGTGATGACTGCAAATCTAGAATCATGGCTCTTGCTCGTCATATCAAAGTCTTCCAAGCCAAAGGTTGAGGCCGCACCTTATAGCCCTGCAGGGCTCCATTCATCACACCCTGCCAAATAAACAAAGCCACATTTAAGCACCTTCTCTGTTTTCTGCGCTCCAGCTAATCTTCTATGCTAATTTATAACACCTTTATGATGAGCATTTATTTTTTGCAATAACCTTTGATTTGCCACTGAATCAAATGCCTTCTAGAAATCTACTTAATATCCAAATAATTGAGTTTACTCACACATACCAACAAATGCTACCAACCACACATTTGTCTCTTACTGCCTCCATTGACTATCAGCAAGCAAGTGTCAGACAATCAAAAATATTATTTTCTCTCTCTCCTATAAAAAAAAGGGTACATAATAGGAAGTGAACTAGAGGTCTCTTGGAGAGAGAACACAAGTTCATCCTCTGAGGCCCCCGGAGGAGACGGTGTACTTCATCACTGAATCAACCCATACATCAAATCCATGTAGGGGATTCAGGGTAATAACTTTCTGCAGAGTTAACATTTCAAAACATGACTGTTTTCTCTCCATGGAATGCTGCTAGAACTGCTTAGTTTCTCTAGCAATTTCTGTTTTGTTTCAGATTTCCAGCATCCATAGTTCTTTGTTTTACATCAACTTTATGCCTCCTTCTAACACCCTCTTCATCCTCATCTTGACATATGACTTGAAATAGAAACTGCGGATGCTAAGACTATGAAACTCCTGCTTTCCTTCTGACAACCTCTCCACCACCCAAAACCTCACATTCTGCTTCTGTGTTTTCAAAACTGCTGAATGGAAAACTTTCATGTAGTCAGGAGGAAGGTGAAGAACAATCCCATAACAGCGAAAATGACTTTCTGGAGAAGGTTCACTGTACCCAAAATGTTGACTCTGCTTTCTCTCCATTGATGCTGCCAGACCTGCTGAGTTACTCCATCAATTTCTGTTTTTGTTTCAGATTTCCAGCATCTACAGTTCTTTATTTTTTTTCTTTGTCTGACATTTACAGTTGCCAGCTCAAAAACAGAATTCATGAATTGTAGTGACTTGTATAAAGTGAGTAAAACGAGCACCTGGAGACAATAAGCATCATTTAGAAGAGCAGGTGAAAAGATGAAACAGAAGCAGTCAGTTCTATCAAGAATATAAGAAAAAAACATATTGTTGCATATTTTTGAAATGTGAGGGTTTTTTTGAAGCTTCTTGGCAGGCTTTATCGTTGTTTGTTCTGCAAGGTGATGTTGTTGAGAGCGGAGTCTGAAATCAATTGGGCACGGTGCGCCTATATTGACAGGGGGAGGTTGTTTCAGTGGAAGTAGATCCTCACAGTGCATACAGTTACACACGGTCTGCGATTCCATCCCTCTGCCTCCCCCTTCCCCCTCTTCTTATTTTTCTCGAAGTGGATACTGAGTTGCAGGACACAATGGTAGAATTCTCATAATGTCCATACTGTGGTTGGCATAGCAGATCACTAAAAGCATTGTGGCCACTTCCAGCATGTGCTGCAATAATCCCTAAGAGATCAAGGCAATGGAAGAGTTGTTTAAAGAGGCCAGAAGTCCACTTCCATTATAGGCCTATATTACTCATGTGGTTAGTTGGCAGAAGGGATTTGAAGCTACATGTAGAGAAGTGTCACCTAGCAGCATTCTTTGATTGTTCTTGTAGCCTAGAAGATGACAAGATAGCAGACATGAAAGACTGGTGCAGTTGTAAGGGCATTATTATTGCTGCCAGGATTGTGGGCATTTGTTGAAATGAAGGTTTGATGCGGTGCACCCCTACAGTGTATTTACTGAGTTGGAACCTTTGCAGTTTCCACACTTCTCTTCCCATTGTCAAGGGGAATTCATGGTACTATATAGATGCAGTTGATAATGCCCTGCAATGTCAGGAATTCTTTAGTCCTAGCAAAGTCACATTCCCTGAACTGGTTCTTTCCTCTGGTTGAAATCCACACAATTGTCATAAATGGCCTGTGTGTCCTCTAAGTGACTGACAGGTATGGCAGTTTGTGAGCATTTTGTGATTGTTGCCCACCTGGAAGGATCAGAGAGACAAAAGATAAGGGTCATATTGACCTTCATGGCCATTGGCAGGACTGTCCTTGCCTGATTTAAGACTCCTCTTTGGTTAGTTGGAATCCTGTCAGGTAATGCTCCTGCTTCATGGTTTTGTGCAGGGAAGGTCATGTCTTACCAACTTAATAGAATTCTTTGAGGACGTGACAAAGTTGATTGATGAGGGAAAGGTGGTAGATGTCATATATATGGACTTCAGTAAGGCGTTTGATAAGGTTTCCCATGGCAGGATGATGGAGAAAGTGAAGTCACATGGGGTCCAGGGTGTGCTAGCTAGATGGATAAAAAACTGGCTAGGCAACAGGAGACAGAGAGTAGTAGTAGAAAGGGAGTTTCTCAAATTGGAGACCTGTGACCAGTGGTGTTCCACAGGGATCTGTGCTGGGACCACTGTTGTTTGTGATATATGTAAATGATCTGGAAGAAGGTGTAGGTGGTCTGATCAGCAAGTTTGCTGATGACACTAAGATTGGTGGAGTAGTGCTTGGTGGAATAGTGAAGGGGACTGTCAGAGATTACAGCAGAATATAGATAGACTGGAGAGTTGGGCAGATAAATGGCAGATGGAGTTCAATCCGGGCAAATGCGAGGTGATGCATTTTGGAAGATCAAATTCAAGGGCGAACTATACAGTAAATGGAAAAGTCCTGGGGAAAATTGATGAACAGAGAGATCTGGGTGTTCAGGTCCATTGTTCCCTGAAGGTGACAACACAGGTCAATAGGGTGGTCAAAAAGGCACATGGCATGCTTTCCTTCATTGGGCGGGGCATTGAGTACGAGAGTTGGCAGGTCATGTTGCAGCTGTATAGGACTTTGGTTCGGCCACACTCTCAAAAGGATGTGGATGCTTTGGAGAGGGTGCAGAGGAGGTTTACCAGGATGTTGCCTGGTATGGAGGGTGCTAGCTATGAAGAGAGGTTGAGTAGATTAGGATTATTTTCATTAGAAAGACGGAGATTGAGGGGGGATCTGACTGAGGACTATAAAATCATGCGAGGTATAGACAGGGTGGATAGCAAAAAGCATTTTCCCCAAGTGGGGGACTCAATTACTAGGGGTCATGAGTTCAAAGTGAGAGGAGGAAAGTTTAAGGGAGATATGCGTGGAAAGTTCTTTACACAGAGGGTGGTGGGAGCCTGGAACGCGTTGCCAGCGGAGGTGGTAGGCGCAGACACTTTAGCGTCTTTTAAGATATATTTGGACAGGTACATGGATGGGCAGGGAGCAAATGGACACAGACCGTTAGAAAATAGATGACAGGTTAGACAGAGGATCTTGATCGGCGCAGGCTTGGAGGGCCGAAGGGCCTGTTCCTGTGCTGTAGGTTTCTTTGTTCTTTGTTCATTTCAAGATTGGAGAACACCTCCTGGAAAGCTAATACTTCATGTTCAATAGAAATCCCTTGTCTGTTCTGAAGAACATGCTCTTTCTACTTATTTTATTGAATTTTCTCACCATTTGCAAACCAGAAGTCTCTGTAATAACTAACCCTAGTGTGAATTGCAGAATCTTGAACATATTGACCAATTGACATAAGCCACCTCAAAATCTTGGACAATTGTCTGCGTGGAGTTTGCACATTTTTCCCATGTCTGCATGGGTTTACACTGGGTGTTCCAGTTTCCTTTCACATTCCAGTGATGTGCAGGTTAGGTGGATTGACCAGGATAAATTGCCTGGAGTGTCCAAGAATGTGCAGGCTAGGTGGATTAGCCATGGGTAAAACAGGGTTACAGGGATTGGTCTAGGTGGGGTGCTCTTCCGGGCCGAATGACCTGTTTCCACATTGTGGGATTTTATAATTCAATGAAGAATGAAGCACACAGCTGTCAGCAACTCCACCAAAGCAAAGGCAAATGAAAAACATTTCACAGTTTAAATGATCTTGGATCAGAACTCTCCTTAAAGCAGAAACCCTGATCCTTGGTAAGTGATATATGAATTGGTGGTCTGGGTATATATGAAATAGATATCCTGACAGGCATCAATCTGCTAGGTTGTGTGACATTCAGACTATGTTGTTTCACAGACTTATAGCACACACTAGGAAAGACCCACATATGTTCTTTCATGAATGTAACATCCAGTGGGTTGTGCATGAAGTGTTTGAGTATCATGTTTGCAGTGCTAAGCAAAGACTTTCCATCCTGTAACTATTAAACCGAAAAAGAAAAATGTTATTCAACCAAGTTGAATAAATAAACGTGTTAGACAATCTTTGTTCACACTAAAAATGAGATACCTTTCAGAACAGAAAACAAAACAGAAGGAATGTTTGGTCAAATTCTCTCTTTCAGTTATCTTCTTCCTTATTTAAGAAAATCACACAAACAGTCTAAACCAGGTATTCCAAATTGACAGCAGTTCTATCTACACACGTTTAAACATGACTGTAACTAAATACTGCCACTTCAACTGTTTTCATGAGGTATGGGATCATAATAAAGAAATGATTTCAAAACATTTTGATTTCACAGATTTGAAGATTTGAAAGAAGGTAAGGTGATTTTCTGTATGGTCTTCATAGATTTTAATGTGAGAGAAGAGTAGACTGTTGCCATGGCTCACTTTGACTTTCTTACTGACAATTTGAGAATGATGAGCATAGAGCAATGTAAGGATCTTTCGTAAAAATGAAGAGATGTTCCCCATGAGAAAATAGATTGTTTACAAGTTCCTTATGAAGTGTTGGCCTGAGGTTATTTACAATTTCTTTTTTTGAGATACTGAATAATTTTTTTGTATATTTCTGCAGGGCATTTATCTTTTAAACCTGGTCTTGTCCTGCAGCCCATGTTGCCAATGTCCAAAGAATCCTCAAATTTCTAGTCTGTTAGATCTTTTTCAACAACTGTAAAATACGAAATATGCCCATTTTAAAATCACAAAGCAATAGTGACAAATAATCATGACAATTTGGAAATCTTTTTAAGATGATAAATGTTTATTTTGAAGTTTCTTGTTTTTAGCTATTACAGATTACCATTCTTTATTATCTGAGTTGAGCTTCTTGTCTCAGAATGGAAATCATTTATGACAAATTAAAAAGGAAACTGACAGCAATGACCTTACAGTAAACATTAGCAAGACACTGAAATCTGCTGTATTAGAATAACAAGAGGATTTTACAGCACATAAAAATACTTGTGTATGTGCGCACAATTCACAAACTGAAAGCACTATGCATAATTCATATACAATGGTATCACTCACATCAACTGTTCCTTTTGGTGGGCGCTATCAGAAAAACATTAGCAATGCACACAGAAAAGTGGTGCTAAATTAATAATAAAATGTTGTTCCTCATAAATCTATACATTACTTTGTTGCATGTGTTAATTTTGGAATGTCTTCATACTTTTCTGTGATTATAATTTGAGTTTGAATTCAAAGAAAGAGATGAGTTTACTCTTAAAATATAAGGTATTTAAATATTATAAAATGGCAATGGTGACCTCATTGAACTATTCCAGAAAGCGAAAATGTACTTTTAAAAAAGAAATTGAGTCGATGGTTGTCATCTGAAACTGTTAATGGGTAGAACACTTGATGTTGAAGGATAATGTTTTTCTTGCTTCATTTTCTATTAATATTAAGATGCTGAATTTGAAATGATCTTAAATTACTATCACTAAGATTGCCTAATAATATTAACAAAGTTTTAAACATGACCAGGTGACTAGCATTAGATAATTATGCTAAGGAACATTTTGGTTCCAACTGACATGTATGGATAGGGTAAGGCAGACATGTCACAGACTTTCAGAAAGAGGAAACACTCAAGTAAGACACACTGAGCACATATGCAATTCACAATATCTACCCAGCAAAATGAGTTTCTTCTGTTTCTGTCCAAAGTATTCATCTGGAATGAAACAGAATAAGGACTCTACAGAGAATTAATCTGATATCAATCTCTTTACTCAGAGAGTAGTAAAGGTATGGAACGCTTTGCCTGCAATGGTAGTAGATTTGCCAACTTTAGGTACATTTAAGTTGTCATTGGACAAGCATATGGACGTACATGGAATAGTGTAGGTTAGATGGGCTTCAGATTGGTATTGCAGGTCGGCACAACATTGAGGGCCGAAGGGTCTGTACTGTGCTGTAATGTTCTATGTTCTAAATGTTCTATGTTCAATCTTTAAGTCATAAATCAGAGGCAATGGTCGAGACAGTGTTCCTGGGAAGATATTAATTTGACTATTATGCAGCTACTTAAATGAAGAACTTGAGGTTCAACAGGCCTGCGTCTGGACTGGGATTCAGTCGTCTTCCCTGCTAATCACTGCATTTGTTCTCCCCTTCAATCTGCTTATTTGTAAGGCAAGGCAATGAAAATGTAGCATATCTTAGAGATTTTGGAGGGGCAACATTGCATTATCTTTCTTGATTTGTCTAAAATCTGAACCCTTTTTCTTACTAACTGAGATTAATACAGATACCAGACATTCATCACCCGTCCTGCCACCCTTACTCAGTTTTCATTAATTATGTTCTCCACCGATTCCATGCAGTTCAAATGAATTTACCACTGTCTGCTTGTCTTGAGGTCCTCATCTTGCCTAATCCTCTTGAGGCTGCTGAATAGCTGCCTTAGTGTTCTCACCATGCCCGTTCCTCTATGTAATGAAGATTCCCTGTCTTGGGTTATTCACACTCTCACTCCCACTCCTCTAGGTAATACTGGCTGCCTGTCTCAGGACTTTTACCTTGCCTGATCCTCAATGATATTTAGTGCCTCCTTTAAGACCCTCGCTTTGCCACTCTTCTCAGCATCCTTTCAGCATTCACTCTGTCAAGTTTCCTCAGGATATCATATGTTTCAACAAGGTCACACTTCATTCTTACAAGCTGCAATGGACATAGACCCACTGGCTCAAGATTTCTCATGAGAAAATCTCTGAATATCACACGTGTCAGTCAAATTAACATCTCTGAACTGCTTCTAGCATGTTTATATCCTTTTCTAAATAGAGTTTAAAATAGGAAGTGGTAATCCAGATGCGGTCACACCAATAACTTGTACAAGCGTAGGAAAACAACCCAACTCTTGTATTTCATTCTCCGTGGAATGAACAACTACATTCCAGGATTTCCGAGCTGGCTTAAGTGCATCTTTGAGAATAAATACTTGGCACATGGACAAACACTTCAGAAAAACCATCCATTCATCTGCAAATCTCAGGGACAGGATTGTAATTTCTGGTAGTTTGCATTGTCCTTAATTGCTGCCTAGTTCTCTTTTGTTCTGTCCCCTCTTCAGTCATAGTAACACATAATGGATCACTAGACCAAGATTGAGAAGTCTTCACTGTGGCCACAGGTGATATGGACTGAGGGTCTATGTCTTCACAATCCAGGAAGCAAACATTTCAGGGGCGTCATTTTCTAATGGCTTCTGGAGTTGGTTTTGCAGATCAATGTGAAGGGTAGTGGTGGAAGTATCTATGCAACTGTTTCATGCTGGTTCTTTGGCACAATCCTGCTTCTGTGTACTATTTTAGTGTAATAGCTAACTTCCCTGCAGCAGTGGGAGATCAATTAGGAAATATGCAAGCATTCCCTATTCTGACAGTAGTTTGAAATTTTCCCAATGGTCTGCAGATTCCCTGGTATTGGGAATCCAGCAATACAGCTGTAGGTCTCTTTGAACCCTGTTATTACTAATTTGCTGGCAGTAAGTATAGTGCTCAGTTTCCCCAAACAGAAAGCATGCCACTGGAAAAAAGTCATAGAGATTGATGTCTCCGTTTATACAGCTGTTGCTGCAATGGCAGCTGCTGCAGTACTACAGGAAGTGACCCAACAAGCTGCTGCTACTCTTAAGGCTGGCCTCTCAGCAACGCCCACACAGTGAGGGCAGATGGTCACTCTGAATATACCTCCTGGCTCTTGGACCTAGCAATGTCCTTAATTGGATGGGGCTCCCAGGGCTTTACTGCTCATGTGAAAATCATGCTTGATGTCTCATGATGGCGACTCCTAGGTTTTGAACTTGGAATCAAGGTGATTATTAGGCTTGCTATCAACCCAGAGAAATTTGACCCAAAGGCTGGGAGTCTTGTGGAGGTGATGGGGGCTTTGCCTGCCAGTTGGAGAAACAGTAGGAACCCCAATTTGTCTCAATACCCATCCCCTCCCCACAGAGAACAATGGTCAAATGTAAAGGTATAAACGAGGAGAAATTCTTCTCTGAGGGTTTTGAGTCTTTGGAATTCTCTGGTCCAGACAGTAGTGGAAGTAGAAGCATTGAATGAGTTAAAGCAAGGGTAAATAGAAACTAACAACAGTCAGTCTGGGAAAGATTGGAAAGTGGAGTTGAGTCCACAATCAGATCAGTTGTGATCTTATTAAATGGTAGAGTAGACACAAGATACCAAATGGCCTGTGTGTGCTCCTAATTTGTTTGTTTGTTTTGAGAAGGTCTGCTGCATCTTGTTCCACTTGGGCACTTTGCAGGTCAGTGGTGGGCCTTCCGCTAAGATAAAGGACCTTTGGGGAGAAGTCCCAACCATTGAGATCCAACGATCAATTGAAATCTGGCAGCTCCATTGGGTGCCAAGTTCATCAGGGAAGTATAGCTCCTAACAGTAAGACACCTACCAATGGTCTCGGATTTTCATGGAATCCAAGGGCAGAGGTGATGAGGATCATAGAGGCAAAGGTCAGTAGCAAGAGTAGGGGGCTAGTTCTCAGCACGTATTTCTCCTGATTGTTCTTTGATCAGGTAAGTGCCTTTAAACAAGGGACCCTTCCTTGGAGGCTGGAACCCAATGGCAACAGCCTACACGTGAAGTCATTAAATGTGAGGAGGCTATTACTACAGCTACCTCATGGTTAAAGCTGAACAGTAATCCCTCCTGCTCTTACCTTCACCTTTGGCATATTAGAAAGATTTGCAGCTTACTATCAACCTGTTTGGCAATATCATAACTACACCTTTTGTGGCTATCGAGTCCTAGAATGGAAGATGAACCTGGAGTTTAGCACTTAGAAGGAGGAATGTTACCTACTGGGCCACGAGGCCTCTCCTACTTACAAAATGGTAGTCAACTTGCAGACAGTCTTAAAACGTATGAAAGCAGTAGCTTAATAGTGGAAATTGGGCAGCTTCCTTTTGATTTCCCTACCTTAAAAATTCCTGTACATTTTGCTTCTTGAGTTTCTTCACATTTTCAAGTGTCTCTGTAATCTTACTGCTATATCATAATTAATCTCATTTGTATACTTCAAGCTGACAGTGCTCCAGCTCCCAAGATTTATAATGGCAACTAACTGGGCTCTTATTTATGATTGAAAAGTAATTGTGAGGCTTCCCGATCCAGTTGAAGTTGCCTTCCAGGAGTAACTAATTGGAAAATTTCTTCTTGAACATTAATACCAAAAGGCATTGTCCATTTCCCACTTAATAAGTAAAGGGGAGATCGTAGCTGCTCTGATCTAGTCTCGGAATGACGCCAAAAGAGTTAGCAACTCATCCTGTCTTTTGTACGCTCAAACACACCAGAATCTAGAATTAATGATTTGTTTAAAATGTTGAGTATCAATGGAACTTCTTTACAACTAACAATTTGAGATTATAGGTGTCATTAAGGCAACCCACATTTTGAGAAAATACAATGAATTGCCCTGATGATTCCATGAAAAAACTAGGCAGAATTTAATGTAATCTATAGTCACAGTACACTTCTTAAACAGTGTTAGCCAGAAATTCTGAGAAACAGATTTATAAAGCCAACAGCTATGTTCAAATTGCTGATGCTTTTCTAAAATAAGGTGAAAGATCAATATATAAATAAAATATTCACTGGTTTATTTTATTGGGAAAACATTAGCTGCCTGGCTCAGAATATCTCAAGTCCTGAAGACTTGTGACATAACAGTATTAATGTCTTTTGTTACTGAAGATTCAAAATATACTGAAAGAAGAGAGACCTTGTTATTTTAAGAAACAATGCGATCTCTAGTTAGTGCCTGTCGTTTCAGGATGATATACATATGTAAAAATGTTTTAAATAAATCCACCTAATCATAAGTGCAGTGGTTACAAACTCTCCCATTATTTTCCAGTGCTGCTCTCACAGGCTGCTGGTTTGAGCTCTCCAACTCTATATGTGGATAAGTTGTGTAATAGAACAATTATCTCCAATCCTTCCTAGCTTTGGGTTTTTCTGTTTCAGTATGGGAACCTTTCTACCATAGAAAATGGAGAAACTTAGCAGAGAGTGAACAGCACTGAAATCTGGAGTTCTGTGTTGTTGAGTTCACCAAATTCAAATAGTCAAACACCAGCACGGAAATAGGTTTGGGTCAGAATTTGAAGGTAAAATTGCAATATGGTAAAAATGGACTTATACACCATTATCATGCTCAAACTAGCTGGCAACTTATTGTGGAGAAAATGATAAAACGATGGATTGCAAATTGGTATAAACTGCTAACTAAGCAGCGCCTGCCCACTGTTAGTTTGTTCAAAATGGCATCTTGTCCTTAACTTTTGAATACATTCAGGGATGTGAGTTTTACTGCTGAACAAACATTTGTTGCCCATCTGTGATTGACCTGGAAAAGGCAGTAGTGAATCGCCTTCTTGAACCATTGCAGTCCATTTCATGTAGGTACACCCACAATATTGTTAGGGAGGAAGTTCCAGGATTTGACCCAGCTCTCGTGAAAGAGCAACCATATTTTTCCAATTCTGAATGGTGCGTGCCTTGAGGAGGGACTTGAAGGTGGTGGTGCTCACATCTATCTGCTGCCCTTTTCCCTATAAATGGCACTTTTTGCATCTGTCCGTGAACAGAGTTGGCTTAAAATGGCTGCCTGGGGCTTTTTAGCTGACATAAAATGGCTGAAAAGGGGTTGCCAGCTGCACAAAGCAGACCTTCTCAACCAGACGTGTGGTGTCCATTGAGTTACCAGATAACATAATGTAAGTACCTATGGGAATCATAATGGGATCCTGGTGAGAAAAGAGAGGGGAATTTAATTAGATTTCTGTAGGTGGGCAGCTCTAAGCATGTATGCATTTTTTGATAAGGAGAATCCTTGAAAAACCTAGTGAAGAGATGCCTCGGCGCTAACCACAGTCCCAAGTTTGTTATTTAGTAAAATGCAGAAGAAAAAGTCTGTTCCCACAGTATCGTGAACTTTTTAGGTAATTGTAAATCAAAATGCAGCCTAAAAATTAACCTGAAGTCATTCAGCTGAATTCCTATGAAAGTGTATTCCTAGACAGTAAACAGAGGCCCACTTCATTAGCAGGGAAGATGAAGCAATAAATGGTGTAAACAGATAACCTCTAAGAGAGCATCAAGAGACAGTGGCATCAAGAGACAGTTAGCTTCAAAGAGGTTGTAAAGCATGGTCAGTGTGACTTCAATAAAATAAACAATTGCAGCTTTACAGCTTCACAAACAGCCTAGTAAAGATGTAAATAATTTGACCAGATCTTTGGTTCCAAATCTCAAAGGAAGAATGCCAGATAAATTATAACATAAGGGTGAAAGTGAGGTCATGTCCTGTTGTACCTTAAGAATCCAAATAAGTTTCTTTTAATGACTTGGTAAAATTCTGAAAGTGACTGAATTTCATTCTCATCCATGGAATTTTTATAAGACTGGAATAGAATTCCTACAGTGTGGAAACAGGCCCTTCGGCCGAATAAGTCCACACCAACCCATAGAGCATCCCACTCAGATCCACTGCCCTATAAACCCACCTAATCTACACATCCCTGAACACTATGGGCAATTTAGCATGGCCACTTCACCTAGCTTGCACATCTTTGGACTACAGGAGGAAACCCAGACAGACGTAGGGAGAATGTGCAAACTCCACACAGACAGTCACCCAAGGCTGGAATCAAACCCGGGTCCCAGTTGCTGTGAGACAGCAGTGCTAACCGCTCAGCCACGTATTGGTGCTGTCTTATTTAATAAAGAGAACTAGTTTAGGATAGAAACAGTAAGGTTCTTCTCAGAATCAAACCTCTATTGAAAACCAACGTAGAGCTACAACAAAGTCAGTTATGGCCTTACAATTATGATGAATTCAAAATCCAGCAAAGGAGGCTGAAGAGATAATACAGAGATGGAAAATAAACTACCAGGGTAAACTAGCAAGGAATATACTGACAATAGAAGTTTCTCCGAATACATAAAAATGAAGATAGCAGTCAAAATGAACATTGATCACTTACAGAATAATAGTTATAGGAACAAAGAAATAGCAGAAAATTAAATTGATATTCTGTATCAATCTTTACATAGAAAACACTTTGAACATTCCATTAATACTAAAGAATAACAGGAAGGAATTAAACACCATCACCATGAATAGAGAGTGGTATTAAACAAACTAATGGAGCAAAAAGTAGTTATGTCCCCTGGCCTGGATGGCTTGGAGGATCCTAAAAGAAGTAGTTACAGAGATAGTGGATGCATTGGTTGTAATTTTCCAAAAGCCCTTGGATTCTGGAGAAATACTAAAGGACTGGAAAACTGCCAATGTGACATCCCAATTCAAAAAGGTTTGGTGGGGGGGGGAGGTGTGCGGAAGCAAAAGCAGGCTATGATAGGCCGATTAGCCTAATATCCATTGTCATAACAGTGTGGAATTAATTAAGGAAGTAATAGCAGAACATTTGGAAAAATCATAACCTAAACAAGCAGAATCAGAAGTGCTACAAAGAGGGGAAATCATGTCTGACTAATCTGTTAGAACTTTTTGAGGAAGTCTCAACCAGAGTGGATAGGGAGAAACTGGTAGACATATTGTATTTTGACATCCAGAAGGCATTTGACAACAGAGAGTCATAGAGATGTATAGCATGGAAACAGATGACCAGATATTCTAAATTAATCCAGCCCCATCTGCCAACGTTTGGCCAGACTCCTGTAAACCCTTCATATTCATATACTCATTCAGATCCCTTTTAAATGTTGTAATTGTACCAGCCTCCACCACTTTCACTGGCAGCTAATTCCATACATGCACCACCCTCTGAGTGTAATCTCACAAAAGGCTAAGTCATAAAATAAAAACCCTTGCTGTTGGAGGTAGTGTATTGGTGTGGATAAAGAATTGGCTTATGTGCTGGAAACAGTGATTAGGAACAAGAGTTTCTTTTCCAGGTTGGCAACCTATAATCAGTGGGGTTCTGTGGGGATTGGGTGTTGGGACCACAACTGTTTATAGTATATATTAATGACAAGGAGGAAGGAAGCAAAGGTAATGTAGCCAAATTTACAGACAACACAAAAAATATGTCGAAAGGAAAGTTGAGAGAGGGGTACAAACAGTTTACAGAGAGATATTAATGGGTTAAGTAAATGGGCAAAACACCACAAAATGGACTATAAAATGGGTGTTGTAGAGGCCCTTAACTAAGTTGGCAAGGTAGCTGCTTGGGCATTTTTAGCTAACACAAGATGGCCAAAAGGGTTTGACAGTTGCATATGACAGACTTTCACAGCTGGATTAGTAGTCTCCAAATAGATATATATATATTGGATACGATCAGATTTTCCACGGAAGAGACATTAGGGAAGTTAATCAGGTTTCTCTAAACAGGCAGATCTAAACATATAAGCATTCTAATAAGGGGTATTTTTGTAAGGCTTAATTTAGTCACAGTCCTAAGCTCGTTACTGAGTAAAAGTAGAAGGATAAGTCTGATCCTCCAGTACTTTGAACTGTTTATGTAATTGTAGAATTAGAAAGCCAAACAGTAAATTTGTGTGAAAAGATTAGTTGAACTCCTTGAGCAAATGTTTCTAGGCAATAAAGAGGCACAATACATACTTATAAGCCAACTTCAATGTATTGAAGTAAAATGGTATAAACATGACTTTCAAAAAAACATTTGCCAGGTCGTAAAAAGAGAGGTCATGACTGTGAGGATAAACAGCTGAAACTTAAGTGCAGGTAAAGATAATTTGAACAAATACCTACATCCCAAGATCAAGGGAAGAGTGACAAAGACAGATTACAAAATACATTATGAAGATGGAGGTGTCCCCTAGTTGTTTGTAGAGGAAAGCCACAGACGTATAAGACCAGCACCATTTAAATTCCCCTCTACATCACAACATTCAGGTTTGGAGATATATAACTCTATTTCATTAATACTAAGTCAAAATCTTGGACCTCCCTTCATAATGGAATTATCAATGTACTTACAACAGATGGAAAACAGTAGGAAGAAAGAGTATCTTTCCCAGGTCAATTAGGAATGGGTAATAAATGCTGGCTTAGCTAGTAATACTCATATCCATTGAATTAACAAACCAAGCACTGCTTTTAACAATATAATGAAATGTGAGGCTGGATGAACACAGCAGGCCCAGCAGCATCTCAGGAGCACAAAAGCTGACGTTTCGGGCCTAGACCCTTCATCAGAGAGGGGGATGGGGTGAGGGTTCTGGAATAAATAGGGAGGGTGGGGGAGGCGGACCGAAGATGGAAAGAAAAGAAGATAGGTGGATAGGAGAGTATAGGTGGGGAGGTAGGGAGGGGATAGGTCAATCCAGGAAAGACGGACAGGTCAAGGAGGTGGGATGAGGTTAGTAGGTAGGAGATGGAGGTGCGGCTTAGGGTGGGAGGAAGGGATGGGTGAGAGGAAGAACAGGTTAGGGAGGCAGAGACAGGTTGGGCTAGTTTTGGGATGCAGTGGGTGGAGGGGAAGAGCTGGGCCATTTGTGTGGTGCAGTGGGGGGAGGGGACGAACTGGGCTGGTTTTGGGATGCGGTGGGGGAAGGGGAGATTTTGAAGCTGGTGAAGTCCACATTGATACCATTGGGCTGCAGGGTTCCCAAGGGGAATATGAGTTGCTGTTCCTGCAACCTTCGGGTGGCATCATTGTGGCACTGCAGGAGGCCAATGATGGACATGTCATCTAAAGAATGGGAGGGGTAGTGGAAATGTTTTGCGACTGGGAGGTGCTGTTGTTTATTGCGAACCGAGCGGAGGTGTTCTGCAAAGTGGTCCCCAAGCCTCCGCTTAGTTTCCCCAATGTAGAGGACAGCCATACTGAACCCTGCCGCATCTTCTCCATCCCCCCAGACCTCCCACTAACTGAGGACGAACGGTCAGTCCTTAGTAAGGGGCTCACCTTTGTCCCCCTACAACCACACATCAACGAATACCAGTCACGATTGGACACAGAACAGTTTTTCCGCTGCCTTTGCCTCCACGCCTACTTCTTCAACCGGGAACCTAACCCTCCCTCCACTGACCCCTTCACCCGCTTCCAATACAAGTCCTCCTCCTGGATACCACCCCCAGGCCTCCTACCTTCCCTCGACCTCTACATCTCTAACTGCCGTCGAGACATTAACCGCCTCAACCTCTCCACCCCTCTCACCCACTCCAACCTCTCCCCCGCAGAACAGGCAGCCCTCCGCTCCAACCCCAAACTCACCATCAAACCCGCAGACAAGGGTGGCGCAGTGGTAGTATGGCGCACTGACCTCTACATCGCCGAGGAAAAACGCCAACTCTCCGACACCACCTCCTACCGCCCCCTTGATCATGACCCCACACCCGAGCACCAAACCATCATCTCCAACACCATTCATGACCTCATCACCTCAGGGGACCTCCCACCCACAGCCTCCAACCTCATTGTTCCCAAACCCCGCAAGGCCCGGTTCTATCTCCTTCCCAAAATCCACAAACCTGCCTGCCCTGGTCGACCCATCATCTCAGCCTGCTCCTGCCCCAGCAAACTCATCTCCACCTATCTGGACTCCATTTTCTCCCCTTTGGTCCAGGAACTCCCTACCTACGTCCGTGACACCACCCACGCCCTCCACCTCCTCCAGGACTTCCAGTTCCCTGGCACCCAACACCTCATTTTCACCATGGACGTCCAGTCCCTATACACTTGTATTCCGCATGCAGATGGCCTCAAGGCCCTCCGCTTCTTCCTGTCCCGCAGGCCCGACCAGTCCCCCTCCACCGACACCCTCATCCGCCTAGCCGAACTCGTCCTCACCCTCAACAACTTCTCTTTCGATTCCTCCCACTTCCTACAGACTAAGGGGGTGGCCATGGGCACCCACATGGGCCCCAGCTATGCCTGCCTCTTTGTAGGTTACGTGGAACAGTCCCTCTTCCGCACCTACACAGGCCCCAAACCCCACCTCTTCCTCCATTACATTGATGACTGTATTGGCGCCGCCTCTTGCTCCCCAGAGGAGCTCGAACAGTTCATCCACTTCACCAACACCTTCCACCCCAACCTTCAGTTCACCTGGGCCATCTCCAGCACATCCCTCACCTTCCTGGACCTCTCAGTCTCTATCTCAGGCAACCAGCTTGTAACTGATGTCCATTTCAAGCCCACCGACTCCCACAGCTACCCAGAGTACACCTCCTCCCACCCACCCTCCTGCAAAAATTCCAGCCCCTATTCCCAATTCCTCCGCCTCCGCCGCATCTGCTCCCACAATGAGGTATTCCACTCCCGCACATCCCAGATGTCCACGTTCTTCAAGGACCGCAACTTTCCCCCCACGGTGGTCGAGAACGCCCTTGACCGAGTCTCCCGCATTTCCCGCAACACATCCATCACACCCCGTCCCCGCCACAACTGCCCAAAGAGGAACCCCCTCGTTCTCACACACGACCCCACCAACCTCTGGATACAACGCATCATCCTCCAACACTTCCGCCATCTACAATCCGACCCCACCACCCAAGACATTTTTCCATCCCCACCCCTGTCTGCTTTCCGGAGAGACCACTCTCTCCGTGACTCCCTTGTTCGCTCCACACTGTCCTCCAACCCCACCACACTCGGCACCTTCTCCTGCAACTGCAGGAAATGCTACACTTGCCCCCACACCTCCTCCCTCACCCCTATCCCAGGCCCCAAGAAGACTTTCCACATTAAGCAGAGGTTCACCTGCACATCTGCCAATGTGGTATACTGCATCCACTGTACCCAGTGTGGCTTCCTCTACATTGGGGAAACCAAGCGGAGGCTTGGGGACCGCTTTGCAGAACACCTCCGCTCGGTTCGCAATAAACAACTGCACCTCCCAGTCGCAAACCATTTCAACTCCCCCTCCCATTCTTTAGATGACATGTCCATCATGGGCCTCCTGCAGTGCCACAATGATGCCACCCGAAGGTTGCAGGAACAGCAACTCATATTCCACTTGGGAACCCTGCAGCCCAATGGTATCAATGTGGACTTCACCAGCTTCAAAATCTCCCCTTCCCCCACCGCATCCCAAAACCAGCCCAGTTCGTCCCCTCCCCCCACTGCACCGCACAACCAGCCCAGCTCTTCCCCTCCACCCACTGCATCCCAAAACCAGTCCAACCTGTCTCTGCTTCCCTAACCTGTTCTTCCTCTCACCCATCCCTTTCTCCCACCCTAAGCTGCACCTCCATCTCCTACCTACTAACCTCATCCCACCTCCTTGACCTGTCCGTCTTTCCTGGATTGACCTATCCCCTCCCTACCTCCCCAACTATACTCTCCTATCCACCTATCTTCTTTTCTCTCCATCTTCGGTCCGCCTCCCCCTCTCTCCCTATTTATTCCAGAACCCTCACCCCATCCCCCTCTCTGATGAAGGGTCTAGGCACGAAACGTCAGCTTTTGTGCTCCTGAGATGCTGCTGGGCCTGCTGTGTTCATTCAGCCTCACATTTCATTATCTTAGATTCTCCGGCATCTGCAGTTCCCATTATCACTGCTTTTAACAATGTCTGCCATTCAAACTCTCTTTACCAGCAATTGAATAACTGTTCTTCAAGTTGTAAATTGTGTTTGATATCAAAAATAACTAATTTTAAATTTTAATCTTTATTTCATACTTTTCATTTCTGTTTCTTTTTTTCTTCTGTTGTTTAGTTAACTTTTCTTCTCCTCTTTTCCACTGAAAAGTTCTCTTTTTGTACTGGATTCAACTTTGAATTCACCCTTTTCTCTATTGTTCATCACTCCTCAATCTTTCCTGTTTATTTTGTAATTGTTTGTTTCACACTAACTAATGGAATTAATCTTTCTCCTGTCATTCACATGCTTGGTGCACTGTTGACCACTCGCATTTCCAGCAAATTTGTGGGCATTCTTTCCTAAACATAAATATGTACAATCAAGTCTAACTGGCGCACTATGAGATGTTCTACTTTGGAAAAGTCCGCTCCAAGGTTCCACTGACCTCTGGTCTCACAACGACCAGGATTTGAAGAGAGAGCAAGACTTTGTTGAAGGTGCGGGGGTGAGGGAGGATCAAACCACTGCAGAGTTTATAGTTGACAAATTGGGAGTGCTGTAGTACTGTAAACTTTTACTAGCAAACTGTATTTGAGGCATAGCAGAATTGTGTGGAGTAAGTAAATTCAATGATTTATAATAACTATTAAATATTTGATATCAAAGGTAACTTCAATATATTTGAAGTAGGATTTTACTTTGGGGAAAATGGAGCAAGCCAAAATATAAACATAGCAAGTTAATCAACTTGTCTTATCAAAAATCCATTTTTATGTCTTTTGTGCAATTTAAACATCGACAATAAGCACCAGAACTTGTTTTCTTTAAACATCCACAAATTAACAAACATTAACAACTGATTTTGGTAGATTCTAATAATCCTTATCAATCTAAACTATAAAGTGTATTTTTACGAATAATACTTTAAAAGGATACAGCATATTGTTAAATGTGACAACTGTCAATTAAAATTTAAATAATCCAAGTCTCCCTTGTAGACAAATAACATAATAACAGCAGGAGTTATTAAATTTGCATTGAATCTTGATACAATGGAGAGAAAGGAAAATTGCATTTTAATACTCTGAATTATTTAGTTCAGGTATGATGAAATGAAAAATAAGTGTTCATTCGAAAACTGAAATTTATATTTATCTGAATAATCCTATTAATGTAAAATAAATGTTCTTAAACCAAGTAACCAGCACTGTACTAAACATATTCGTTTTCATAATATTCATTCAAATTATATGCATGGAAAACGCGAGCATCTTCCTTTTTGATTTGACTGATGCAACTCAAAGTCAAAGCAATGGAAGAATTTGAGTCACAGTATATGTAGCATCACTTACACAACAAATTTCACGTTTTCAGACTTTTTAAGTATAATTTTGAGCTGTTTTTCATCTTTCACGTGTGTTGAAAGGAGCTGATATTTTCATTTTTGTCTGTGTTTTCCATGTCCTTTCCTTTTGTACAATGTTTTCATATCATAAGCCAATGGCGCAGCTGTAGATAGTAAAATATAAGTTTTTAATTTGAAATTCTTACATTTCTTGTGACATGTAGATATTTGATCTCTTTTGGTTGTTGACAAATATCATTAAAAATTCTGTCTTCAGCTAAATATTCCCTCTGCTTGATGGCATGCAGAAGAATCTTTTGCAGGATGGAAGATTTATTTCTAATTACTTTTTCTCCACTCTTTCAGTCTCTCTCCCTTTCTGTAAGGCTCATATGCACAGTTGTTGCTTTTGAGTTTGTCTCTGTCAATAGTACATATTAATACTTGGCCGTGAGCCCTCAAATTAATTATTCTGTTGAAACAGCTGAAAAACATTCTTTGATTGATGACTGTGGCTTTCTGATCTCTTCTGTTGTCTGCACAATGCTTAATTATGTAAGTGAAAAAAGATTTTAAGTATTTGCAGTTATAGCTATTGGTGCTTTAAAACATCTGGATGATTGAGATTTATTGACCCATAATAAAGTTAGCTTTTCTTTAAGCAAAGTGAAAGATATAGTATCTAACAATTTTTAAAAAAAGAAACCTTATTAACACATTCTACCATTGTTATAAGATTTTGTTAATATACAGAGTGTGCAGTGGTACTGAGAAGACATAATTTAGCATGAAGATTATGAACAGTCATAGAAGGTGTCACAGGGCAAACCTGGGCACAAATGGTATGAGAACTCATGGAGTGTGGATGGATAGGCATGGTTTGATATACAGGGTGTGAAGCATCATCACTTGCAGTGGGGAGCATGGGTAAAACATTCAGAACTTCATTTTCAAAATGTTCCCCGATCTAGGTTATGGTGCATGATACTCCAAGGCTCCATTAACCAGGGCTCTTTGGAAAGTTGGTCTGACTCCCAAGGAAAATTTAAAGAATGTAAAGGCATAAAGGCATTTTATCTGAATGCTCGGAGCATTCGAAACAAGGTGGATGAGTTGACGGTGCAAATCATGGCAAATGGGTATGATTTAGTGGCCATTACAGAGATATGGTTACAGGATGGTCATGACTGGCTATTAAATATCCAGGGATATCAAACTGTTCAGAAGAACAGACAGTAAGGTAAGGAAGGTAGTGTTGCTCTGATTTTTAAGGACGATATCAGGGTGGTAGTGAGAGATGATATAGGTTCTACTGAACAAAATGTCGAATCCATTTGGGTGGAAATTAGGAACAGCAGGGAGAAGGGGGTGGTACGGTGGCTCAGTGGTTAGCACTGCAGCCTCGCAGCACCAGGGGCCTGGGTCGATTCCAGCCTCGAGCAACTGTTTGTGCGGATTTTGCACATTCTCCCCGTGTCTACATGGGTTTCCTCCGGGTGCTTTGGTTTCCTCCCATGGTCCAAAGGTGTGTAGGCTAGGTGGATTGGCAATGCTGAATTGCCCATAGTCTTCAGGGGTGTGTGGGTTATAGGGGGATGGGTCTGGGTGGGATGCTGCAAGGGGCAGTGTGGACTTGTTCGGCCGAAGGGCCTGTTTCCGCACAGTAGGGAATCTAATCTAAAGAAGTCACTGATAGGTGTGGTCTATAGGCCACCAAGTAACGGCATCATGATGGGATGGGCAATAAACAAAGAAATAGCGAATGCATGTGAAAATTCTACAGCAATTGTCATGGGGGATTTTAATCTACATATTGATTGGTCAAAACAGGTCGGTCATGGCAGCCTTGAGGAGGGGTTCATAGAATGCATCCACAATAATTTCCTTGAACAATATGTAATGGAACCTACAAGGGAGCAAGCTATCCTAAACCTAGTCCTGTGTAATGAGGCAGGAATAATTAATGATCTCACAGTTAGAGATCCTCTAGGAAGGAGCGAAGACAGAATAGTTGAATTTAAAATACAGATGGAGCGTGAGAATGTTAAACCCAGTACCTGTGTCCTGTGCTTAACCTAAGGAGACTATGAAGGAATGAGGAAGGAGTTAGCTAAGGTAGAATGGGAGCAAAAACTTTATGGTGGGTCAATTGAGGAACAGGGAAGACTTACAAAACAATTTTTCACAGTGCTCAGCAGAAATATATTTCAGTGATAAGGAAGAACTATAGGAAAAGAGAGAGCCAGCTATGGATGTCTAAGGAAATAAACGAAAGTATCAGATTGAAAAAAAATACATACAAAAAAGCAAAGAGTTGTGGGAAACTAGTAGACTGGGAAATCTTTAAAGGCCAACAAAAAGACACAAAAAAAATTAAGAAGAAAAGTAAGATAGATTATGAGAGTAAACTATAGCTCAGAATATAAAAACAGGTAGCAAAAGTTTCTATAAATATGTAAATTTTAAAAGAGTGGTGAAGGTAAACATTAGTCCTTTACAGGATGAGAAGGCCAATTTAATAACTGGGAATGAGGAAATAGCCAACACATTAAACAGTTATTTCGTGTCGGTCTTCACAGTGGAAGACATAAATAACATGCTGAAAACTAATGGCAAGGTGGTTATAGGAGATGAGGACCTAGAAACTATCATTATCACTAAGGAGGCAGTGCTGGGCAAGCTAATGGGGCTAAAGGTAGACAAGTTTCCTGGACCTGATGAAATTCATCCCAGGATACGAAAAGAGGTGATGGGGGAAATAGCAAATGTGCTGGTAATTATTTACCAAAATTCACTGGACTCTGGGGTGGTTCCTACAGATTGGAAAACAGCCAATATGACACCACTGTTTAAAAAAGGAAGTAGACAAAAAGCAAGTAACTATAGGCCATTTTAGGAGCACTGCTGCTTGTCCTGCTGTGTTCATCCAGCTCTACACTTTGTTATCTCGGATTCTCCAGCATCTGCAGTTCCCATTATCTCCGGTAACTATAGGCCAGTTATCTTAACTTCGGTAGTGGGGAAAATGCTTGAATCTATCATTAAGGAAGAAATAGCAAGACATCTGGATATAAATTGGGAACACCCAGCATGGGTTCATGGAGGGTAGGTCATGTTTAACTAATTTGGTGGAACTATTTGAGGACATTACTTGCATGGTAGACAATGGGGTAACCTGTGGATGTAGGGTATCTGGATTTCCAGGAGGCATTTGAGAAGGTGCCATACCAAAGGCTGCTACACAAGATAAAGTTGCACGGTATTACAGGTAATGTACTGGCATGAATAGAGGTTTGGTTGACCAGTACAAAGCAAAGAGTAGCGGTAAGTGGGTGTTTTTCTGGTTGGCGGTCAGTGGCTAGTGGTCTGCCTCAGGGATCAGTGCTGGGACCTCAATTGTTTACAATTTACATAGATGATTTGGAGTTTGGTCTAAGTGTGGTTTGTCAAAATTTGAAGATGACACTAAGGTGAGTGATAGAGCAAAGTGTGCAGAAGACACAAAGTCTGCAGAGGGATATAGAAAGTCTAAGTGGGTGGGCAAAGGTCTGACAGATGGAATACAATGTTGATAAGTGTGAGGTCATCCATTTTGGTAGGAATAACAGCAAAATGAACTATTTTTTAAACATAAAAAATTACAGCACGCTGCTGAGGAGAGGGACTTGGGTGTCCTTGTGCATGTATGGCTAAAAGTGGGATTGCAGGTGCAGCAGGTTATTAAAAAGGCAAATGGAATTCTGTCTGCCACTGCTTGAGGAATGGAGCTTGAAAACAGGGAGGCTATGCTGCAGAGATAATGGGAACTGCAGATGCTGGAGATTCCAAGATAATAAAATGTGAGGCTGGATGAACACAGCAGGCCCAGCAGCATCTCAGGAGCACAAAAGCTGACGTTTCGGGCCTAGACCCTTCATCAGAGAGGGGGATGGGGGGAGGGAACTGGAATAAATAGGGAGAGAGGGGGAGGCGGACCGAAGATGGAGAGTAAAGAAGATAGGTGGAGAGGGTGTAGGTGGGGAGGTAGGGAGGGGATAGGTCAGTCCAGGGAAGACGGACAGGTCAAGGAGGTGGGATGAGGTTAGTAGGTAGCTGGGGGTGCGGCTTGGGGTGGGAGGAAGGGATGGGTGAGAGGAAGAACCGGTTAGGGAGGCAGAGACAGGTTGGACTGGTTTTGGGATGCAGTGGGTGGGGGGGAAGAGCTGGGCTGGTTGTGTGGTGCAGTGGGGGGAGGGGATGAACTGGGCTGGTTTAGGGATGCAGTGGGGGAAGGGGAGATTTTGAAACTGGTGAAGTCCACATTGATACCATATGGCTGCAGGGTTCCCAGGCGGAATATGAGTTGCTGTTCCTGCAACCTTCGGGTGGCATCATTGTGGCAGTGCAGGAGGCCCATGATGGACATGTCATCAAGAGAATGGGAGGGGGAGTGGAAATGGTTTGCGACTGGGAGGTGCAGTTGTTTGTTGCGAACTGAGCGGAGGTGTTCTGCAAAGCGGTCCCCAAGCCTCCGCTTGGTTTCCCCAATGTAGAGGAAGCCGCACCGGGTACAGTGGATGCAGTATACCACATTGGCAGATGTGCAGGTGAACCTCTGCTTAATGTGGAATGTCATCTTGGGGCCTGGGATGGGGGTGAGGGAGGAGGTGTGGGGACAAGTGTAGCATTTCCTGCGGTTGCAGGGGAAGGTGCCGGGTGTGGTGGGGTTGGAGGGCAGTGTGGAGCGAACAAGGGAGTCACGGAGAGAGTGGTCTCTCCGGAAAGCAGACAGGGGAGGGGATGGAAAAATGTCTTGGGTGGTGGGGTCGGATTGTAAATGGCAGAAGTGTCGAAGGATAATGCGTTGTATCCGGAGGATGGTAGGGTGGTGTGTGAGAACGAGGGGGATCCTCTTGGGGCGGTTGTGGCGGGGGCGGGGTGTGAGGGATGTGTCGCGGGAGATGCGGGAGACGCGGTCAAGGGCGTTCTCAATCACCGTGGGGGGAAAGTTGCGGTCCTTAAAGAACTTGGACATCTGGGATGTGCGGGAGTGGAATGTCTTATCGTGGGAGCAGATGCGGCGGAGGCGGAGGAATTGGGAATAGGGGATGGAATTTTTGCAGGAGGGTGGGTGGGAGGAGGTGTATTCTAGGTAGCTGTGGGAGTCGGTGGGCTTGAAATGGACATCAGTTACAAGCTGGTTGCCTGAGATGGAGACTGAGAGGTCCAGGAAGGTGAGGGATGTGCTGGAGATGGCCCAGGTGAACTGAAGGTTGGGGTGGAAGGTGTTGGTGAAGTGGATGAACTGTTCGAGCTCCTCTGGGGAGCAAGAGGCGGCGCCGATACAGTCATCAATGTACCGGAGGAAGAGGTGGGGTTTGGGGCCTGTGTAGGTGCGGAAGATGGACTGTTCCACGTAACCTACAAAGAGGCAGGCATAGCTGGGGCCCATGCGGGTGCCCATGGCCACCCCCTTAGTCTGTAGGAAGTGGGAGGAGTCAAAAGAGAAGTTGTTGAGTGTGAGGACGAGTTCCGCTCGGCGGATGAGAGTGTCGGTGGAGGGGGCCTGGTCGGGCCTGCGGGACAGGAAGAAGCGGAGGGCCTTGAGGCCATCTCCATGCGGAATGCAGGTGTACAGGGAATGGACGTCCATGGTGAATATGAGGTGTTGGGGGCCAGGGAATTGGAAGTCCTGGAGGAGGTGGAGGGCGTGGGTGGTGTCACGGACATAGGTGGGGAGTTCCTGGGCCAAAGGGGAGAAAATGGAGTCCAGATAGGTGGAGATGAGTTCGGTGGGGCAGGAGCAGGCTGAGACGATGGGTCGACCGGGGCAGGCAGGTTTGTGGATTTTGGGAAGGAGATAGAAACGGGCCGTGCGGGGTTGGGGAACAATGAGGTTGGAGGCTGTGGGTGGGAGGTCCCCTGAGGTGATGAGGTCATGAATGGTGTTGGAGATGATGGTTTGGTGCTCGGGTGTGGGGTCATGATCGAGGAGGCGGTAGGAGGTGGTGTTGGAGAGTTGGCGTCTGGCCTCGGCGATGTGGAGGTCAGTACGCCATACTACCACTGCGCCACCCTTGTCTGCGGGTTTGATGGTGAGGTTGGGGTTGGAGCGGAGGGAGCGGAGGGCTGCCCGTTCTGCGGGGGAGAGGTTGGAGTGGGTGAGAGGGGTGGAGAGGTTGAGGCGGTTGATGTCTCGACGGCAGTTGGAGATGAAGAGGTCGAGGGAGGGTAGGAGGCCTGGAGGTGGTGTCCAGGAGGAGGACTTGTGTTGGAAGCGGGTGAAGGGGTCAGTGGAAGGAGGGTTGGGTTCCCGGATGAAGAAGTAGGCATGCAGGCGAAGACGGCGGAAAAACTGCTCTATGTCCGACCGTGACTGGTATTCGTTGATGTGTGGTTGTAGGGGGACAAAGGTGAGCCCCTTACTAAGGACTGACCGTTCGTCCTCAGTCAGTGGGAGGTCAGCTGCAGCTGTATAGAGTCCTGGTGAGGCCACACCTGGAGTACTGGGTGCAGTTTTGGTCTCCTTACTTGAAAAGAGATATACTAGCACTGGACAGTGTGCTGAGGAGATTCATTCGGTTGATTCCAGAGTTGAGAGGGTTGGATTTTGAGGAGAGACTGAGTAGGCTGGGATTATACTCATTGGAATTCAGAAGAGTGAGGGGAGATCTTATTGAAACATATAAGATTATGAAGGGAATAGATGAAGTGGAGGCAGGGAGGTTGCTTCTGCTAGCAGGTGAAACTAGGACTAGAGGGCATTGCCTCAAAATAAAAGGAGGCAGATGTAGGACTGAGGCTAGGAGGAACTTCTTCGCCCAAACGGTTGTGAATCTGTGGAATTCCCTGCCCAGTGAAATGGTTGAAGTTACCTCACTGAATGTTTTTAAGGCAAGGCTAGATAAATTTTTGAATAGCAAAGGAATTAAGGGTTACGGTGAGTGGGCGGGTAAGTAAAGCTGAGTCTAAGATTAGCCATAATCTTATTAAATGGTGGGGCAGGCTTGAGGGGCCAGATGGCCTACTCCTGCTCCTAGTTCTTATGTTCTAATATGATTCAAACATGCAGATCCTTTCTATGGAGCTGGCGAAGTCAGGGGTGTTGGGTGCAGGCCCAAGATCAACATCAGCCCTGTGCCCTTAAAATGCTGTGCTGAAAATGTAATATTACATTCACATCACATCAAGACAGTTAACCCGAGTAGGCTGTTGGGTTTAGACATATACCTGGACTACCCCAGATGCAGGGAGCCTGTTACTGTGCATATTTGTCTATCAGGTCTTTGTTATAGCGCATAGGCCTCTTTATGAACAAAAAAGGCTTTTGTTCCCTTAACTAGCAGGTTGTGAAACCACAATTCATGCAGGCTATGAATTTCACAGAAAAGTGCCACAACTTTCCTATCCTTACACAATCCTAATAGCCACAAGTCCTCAAGCCTCCTAAGCCTATTCCTCGCTAGATGCTAAGAGTCAAAAATTATATCCACTGAAGTCATGGTTACTGACAACTTTATCCAACTGAGTGTAAAAGCACAAGACAAATATAATTGTTGCCATGTGACTGGAAATGCCACCATTGTGTAGACAGTGGTTTACTGAAGATGTACTGTACTTTTGAGGTTGTAATGGATCTGACTGAGCCTGCAATCCATACCATCAAGGCTATACATATGAACATGCACATTTGGAGTGGAACTAGACTATTTGGCCCTTCAAGCTACCTCTGTCGTTCAATAAAGTAATGGTTGATCTATTTATGTTGTGAATTCCACATTCTCATCTGTTGCCAATAATGGTTTCTTTTTCTTGCCTAACAAAAATCCACCTCCATCTTGTTCAATGTTCAATGACTCTGCTATCACTGCCATTTGAGGCATAGAATTCCAAAGTCTCAAAAGCCTCTGACAGCAAAAGGTTTCTCAGATTTCTGTCCTAAAAGGGTGATCCCTATTATAAAACAGTGTCCCTTAGGTTTGGACTCACTCACCCACAAGAATCGTTTCCACATCCGCCTTGTGAAGACCATTCAGTATCTTATAAATGCCAATAAAATCAGCCGTTACTCTTCTGAACTCCAGTGAAAATAAGTCTAGTCTGCCCAACCTGTACTCATAAGACTACCACTTATTCCAGGTTCAATTTGGTAAACTTTTGAACTTGCTCCAATGCACTAATATCCTTTGTAATATAAGGAGCTGAAAACTGCACACAAGATATATTTTTATCAGTGTCCTCTGTAATAAAGCACAATATAACATAACTTCTAAGTTCATTGCATAATAAAGAACATATTCCATTAGCCTTCCTAATCATTTGCTGTAATTCTAACTTTTGGGACAGGAACATCTGGAATCCTTTGCAAAATGAAACTGAAGAACTGCAAATGCTGGAAATCTGAAAGAAAAACAGAAATTGCTGGAGAAATTCAGCAAATTTCACCACCACGCCTTTGTTGTCCTAATCCATGGCATTGTTAAAAAAATTTATAAGAACATATCCCACTTTGTTATCATCTACTGAACATTGCAATACCTGGCACTCTGGGGGGAGTAGCACCAGAGCTGGAGGAATGCAATGAATGAGTTGCATCCTCAGACGAGGAGGAGAATGAGGACCTTCAAGAGGGAATTGACACTGGATGGAAGTGGAGATTTGTCCAGGAGACAGGAGAGTGGTCCATGCAGCAGGGAATTTTATGACTGATCAACTGACCTGTCAAATAAGCCCAAGTGGAAGAGGACAACCACTGACCTGTTACCAGATACACTCAAGATCAATATGTTATCGTGATCACTGTGTAAAGGCCATTATTAATGCAGGTCCTTATGGGTGCCTATACTGTCATTGGATTTAACAGCTGTCTAATGTCAACAATTAAATTCAAATAAATGGACAAATCATTTCCGTGCACAATTCAACAATATTTTCTATTGTTAAACATAAGTTTACATGTGACAATTTAACGACACTCAGTGCTAGTCCATGTATATGGGAATATGCTTGTTATAGCTTTCTTAGATGCTTCCTCTACATCTCTAGCTGCAGTGCACAGTGGCCTTGGTCTGCATCCTTGTGATACTATAGCCATAGTGGAGCACATTTGGGACCACAAAGCATCTGTACAAGTAGCAGAGGAGCATCTAGTTTGTCACTGTCAAAGGGTCTGAGGATATGTCTTTAGCCATGGAAGCACTTTAAGAGGGGCCTGCATTGCCTGTACCGTTCCTGTCATTTGCCCTTGAAGACTCACATTCACTCCTGTGTTCACCTCCTGGAATCAAAAAGACACAGGATAGCCCATCCATCTATCACTTCAATGACCTGATGGTTAAGATCATGCCCTGTACGTCCTTTTCGAACAATTGCATCCACAGTATGCTCTACATGTCTCTCCATTTGGCTTGCCATCCTCTCCATCAAGAACATAGATGAGAGAAGTGAGTCATGCATGATAGGATTCCTCCATCACTTGCACAAGAACCTCACTGCACCCAGTAAACTCCAGTAGATCTCCACATATCTTACGCATTGGCAGTAGCCTCTGCATCTTAGATGAAAACATCTGATGCTCACCATCTGCTTGAAGCTGAGCATTGCTGGGCCTCACTTTACTCCTCTGAGGTGAAATGCCTGCAACTTCCACTATTTCCCAATAGTGCCACCAATACTGTACACAAAACAGAGCCACAACACACCATAAAATTACACAGTCAGGAAGGATCAGATATAGGCACTGAAAGTCAACTGTAAAACTACAGCTTCCCCAATCACCTCTCCCCACTCACTCCACCACTTTTACTGCTGAAACTCCTCTGAAGACCACACCTACCATGTCTTCAATCACCTGTGGAACTTAAATTCAGTTAATATAATAAGGCTGAAATAAAAAGCTAGTATGATGACCAAATAACTCTGATTAGGAAAGAAAATGTGTTGAGTCGACGTAATCTTGTCATCTGTGATGCTAGACATAATATGCTTTAGCCTTAACTGCCTATGGGATGACTGAACGAGTAGCTTTGTTGTACCAAATCTTCATAACAAAATGATAATAATAATAATAAGAACAAAACCAGACAACCTATATGATAGCAGTCTAGGCACCAGATTTGGAAATGACAAAGGCATGCCCATTTAAACTCTGCTCCTCCTTGCTCCCAAAACTGGGTGAACTGTGGTACGGGCTTGTCAGCAACCATATGACATAATCGTATCTTTCAACACCAGATCTCTCCATTATCAAGCCCGGCTAGATGCTGTCCCATCAATCGGTCTGACTCACTGGAGGTGGCAGCACAGTTTCAGACAGTAATGCTGGAGAAGTCATACTATTAACCATTGACTCCAGGCCTCATGCAGTGCATGCCTCATGGAATTAGGTCAAACATAAGCAAGAATCCTTTCCTGACTACTGCATATAACAACCTGCAGCCGAGGAAGCAATGATCTTCCATGTTGAACAGCATTTGGAGAAAACATTGAGCGTAGCAAGGGCACAAAATGTAACCTAGACCAGGGGCTCCGATGCCAAACAGCAAGAATGCCTTAGCAGCACTACTCTTGTCAACTGACCTAATATTGAAATATATAACTTTGAGATTGGGGTTGTAGCAGCCGGAGAGAGAGCTGCTACAAAGAAAAATCTACTTGACTTTGTCACAGAGCATCTGCCCAGGACAGTAATGATGGAAGTGGCCCTCAGCTTCAAGACAGCCTCTATGATTTGTCTGGCAATACCTTTGTGCTATATGGGATAGATTTAGAAAAAGGTCAGGCACTGAATCCGGGCATTCAGAGTTCAAAAATGTATCTATCAACCACAGTTCAATGCATTAGTAGAAGGGATAGGAAGAATTTTAAAAATTGAAACCCATTCTACTGGTATTTTGTATGTTGCATTTCAGTAATACGTTGATATTCAAGTCACTTAATCTTCACATGGTCATTACACACCTGTGAAGCAGGTGGAACTTGAACTGAGTCCTTCTGGTTCTGAGGTAGGGACATTACCACTGCACCACAAGATCACTCCAATAATTTTTCTACTTATGTATATTCTAATCAATTCATTTTTAGATGTTACCACACACTTCTGAAGAAGGTGGGACTTGAACCCAGTCTACCTGGTTCAGATTTAGGAGCACTACCAATCCAAACTTTCTACAACATTAATAACTCACTGAGTAACAAATGAAATTAACTGACCCAGAAAACTGCAATATGTGCACTTACATGGCTACTCTCAGTCTCTGCTAGATGTGGCATTAGATGATGGCCTGAGAGTACAGTGAAAGAGGGCATCTAGTCATGGATGTTCACTGAAATTCTTCTCTGACTTGCCGAGGATCACTTGAAAACAGAATTGACAGAAAGCCTCTCTTCTATTCCAAGATTTAGGCCCTTTGTGAGCAGAATGAGAAACTTTTAAAGTTAATTTCACTTTTCTTTGTTATGTGATTTGCCCTATTTTACTTCTTTCACTATATCATGTCGAACCAAAAAAGAAATTCACATCCTGTTTTTATCCATAGTATAGACATGAACAAAATTGTGAAACATTGGATTTTTTTTATATCCAGGATAAGAAACCATGAAGGACCATTATACCGGTTATTCATGCTTCATAAACCATTTGTGATAATATATTATCTCTTTTATACATATATACAGGTGAAGCAATGATTTACTCAGCTTTGACCTTCCAGTTTTAGCAGGAACTACAGATGCTGGAGAATCTGAGATAACAAGGTGTAGGGCTGGATGAACACAGCAGGCCAAGCAACATCAGAGGAGCAGGAAATCTGACATTTCAGGCCTAGACCCTTCTTCAAAAATGGTTTCTGATCTTGGATAAAAAAAAACAATGTTTTACAATTTGATTCATGTCTGTACTTTGAATAAAAACAAGATGTGAATTTTTTCTTTTGTTTGACATGATATAGTGAAAGAGGTAAAACATGGCAAATCGCATTTCTGAAGATGGGTCTAGGTCTGAAATGTCAGCTTTCCTGCTCCTCTGATGCTGCTTGGCCTGCTTTGTTCATCCAGCTCTACACCTTGTTATCTCTTGACCTTCCAGTTGCCTGCTATTTCAATACACTAGAATAAAAAGAAAGAACTACAAATGCTGGAGATATGAAACAAAAATAGAAAGTGCTGCAGAAACTCAGCAGTTCTGGCTTCATCTGTAGAGAGAATGGTTCTAATGAAGAGTCAATGGACTCATTATGACGTGCTGAGTTTCTGCAGCATGTCTATTTATTTCAATGCACCATTCTGCTCTTGTACTGACACTGCTGTCCTCGGACTTCTGCAATTTTCAGTGAAACCCAATGTAAACTGGAGGGATGGCACCTCACTTTCCACGGAGGCACTTTCTAGCCTTGAGGGCTCAACATCGAATTCACCAATCTCAAGCAAGAACACTGTTTTCCATCTTGATTACATTGACTTCCACCATTCCGCTTGCACCTTGATGGCATGGGTTTTCTCTCAGCAGAGTGGACCTATTTTTAACGAGTTGCACCTATCATTCACACCTATTTTGCATCTAGATTGCTCCTTTACAACCATCTCAAAAGAGCAGAATTTATAAAACAGACAACTGTTTATGTTCATAAAGCAAAATAGTACAGATACTGGAGATCTAAACTAAAAATAGAAAATGATGGAGAACCGTAGCAGCAGTTCTGGTAGCCATCCTGTTCCCTTTTCATTTCGGGACAGTAGGCATCTGTTCCACTTGCTTCTCTTGCACTTCTGTCAACAGTGTAAAAACCATGGTTTTCTATACCCCTGCTGTCCTAAAGAAGAGCCATTGGACTCAAAACACTAACTATATTTCCCTCTTTTCACAGATGCTACCAGAACTGCTGCTACGGTTCTCCATCATTTTCTATTTTTAGTTTAGATCTCCAGTATCTGTACTATTTTGCTTTACGAACATAAACAGTTGTCTGCTTTATAAATTCTGCGCTTTTGAGATGCATATTCCGCCTTCAAAGTTGTTTTGGTTTACATGACATAATTACACATAATATTACTGAAGTCTATTTCTCATTGGCTGTTACTTACAGTAAGCTGGCGAAGTTCTTCATGCTCCACCAGATGGTGGTCCTTCTCAGGTGTAATTGCATAAACTAATCTCTGAAATGAGATTCCATGCATCATTAGCAAATAGACCATGACTTCACTCCATCCCACCTGAGCAATCTCCATTCAGCATTCCTTGTGTGTACTTGCTATTTTTTACATACTTTTGGATTCTTGCTCCATGTTGACCCCCTTGGCTGCGCTAGCTATTTTTTCAGTCATGATGTTTAATCATTGGGATTGTCTCACAACATGTACACCCACTCACATCTTTCTATGCCCTCAAAACCTTATTGAGGGGCTATCTCTTTAAAGATGCTATCAAACTGTTTTTGCCTTATACCTGACATTTAAGCTTTGCCTAGTGCTTTATAAAGCTCTTTTAGACATTTGTTTTTAAATTGTAAATTATTCTTTAATTTTCAATTCTACTTAAAAAAATGAAATTCAATTGAACTGTGCAAATGTATTGCTACTGATATTCTTTCTTGAGAGGCTTAAAGCATTTTCTGAGTGATTATGGAGCCATATTTGCCTCTTTTTCAGTATTTCTCTGCTAGTCATTAGAATATTACCATCCATCATTGTGGGTCAAATGACAAGCAGTTTACTGTCTCTCTGTCTCCCACCAGTGTTATTTCTGAATAGACTACTATATAATGTACATGTCTGACCTGTGGCAATAATCTTTCAATTACAGTTTGGGTGCTGTCAGTGCACAGTTCTGGTGGAGTGGGATTGGACCAGAGTCTGCATTTTTCAAAACCGAAAATTTACTGTGTCCCATGTCACCTGTCTACTGTGCATTTTTAAAATTTCTTTCCATTGCCAATCAAAAAATGACTTTTCATATTATTTAGAAATCTTCTATTATATTGTTTGCAGACTATTTAACCAAGTAAACCCATTATCAGAGCATTTTTTTTCTGATGAAGGGTCTAGGCCCGAAACGTCAGCTTTTGTGCTCCTAAGATGCTGTTTGGCCTGCTGTGTTCATCCTGCTCCACACTTTGTCATATCAAAGCATCCTTCTCACCTGTTGCCTTTTTCTGCCATTTTCAATTTTACTTAGGAATGGAATTATTTCTATTTTACATCTGATGAATGATTATAACTGTTATCCCGCCTTTTCTGTTTGATAGATGCTGACCAACCTATTACTGAAGTCTATTTCTCATTGGCTATTTTTAGCATTATCTAATGGTGTCAAATGATTGAACAGAAGCATCAGTTGTAAAATCCATGAAATTGCCCATATGAATCATTATATAAAATCCTTTATTGATTCTAAGGTTTTGGAGTAGATCTGTAGCTTGGGTTGTGGGTGTTGAGGTTGGTTGGTTCACCAAGGTGGTTTGTTGTTCTGCAGACGTTTCGTTAACGTGCTTGGCAACATCCTCAGTGCAACCTCTGATGAAGCGTCAGTGTGTTTTCCCGCCTGGCTTTTAAACTCTGGGTCTGTGGCAATGGATTGCCTCACTTCCGGGTTTCCCCCGTAATGGCATGTATATGGGGTCAAGTTCAATGTGTTCATTAATAGCCTGCTTCGTGGAGTGCCATGCTACCAGGAATTCTCATGCTTGTCTCTACCTAGCCTGTCCCAGGATGTTGGCGTTGTCCCAGTCGAAGTCGTGGTTCTCCTTGTCCATGTGGATTGAGATGAGTGAGTATTGGTCGCGTCTTTTTGTAGCTAGTTATTTGTGTAGTCTCATTAGTTTCCTTTCTGTTTGTCTGATGTGGTCTTTCTCACAGTCTCTGCAGGGGATCTTGTAGATGACACTGGTCTGTCCATGATGCGGAGTGAGTCTTAAGTTTGGGTGAGCACTTGTCGTAGGGTTGGTGGGGGATTGTGCGCCACTCTGATGCCCAGTGGTGGTTGAAGTCTTGTGGTGAGTTCTGGCATGCTCCTGATGTAGGTTAGTGTGATGAGTGTGTCAGGGCTTGTAGAATCTTTCTGATGCTGTTCCTGTAGGCATCTCCTGACCCAGTTCTTTGGATATCCATAAGCCTTAAACACTTGGAAGAGGTATTCCTCTTCCTCTTAGCGTAGTTCCATGTTGCTGCAGTGTGTTGTTGCCCTTTTAAATTGTGTTCGCATGCAGCTTCATTTGTGTGTGCTGGGATGGTTACTATTGAAGTTCAATACCTGGTCTGTGTGTTTGGGTATTGATTATAGCAGAGTCAATGAGGTTTACAGCATGGAAACAGGCCGTTCAGTCCAACTTGTCCATGTCGTCCAGTTTTCATAATTAATCTAGTCCCTTTTACCTGCATTTGATCCATATGCCTCCATATCTATTCTATCCATGTGCCTGTCCAAATGTTTCTTAAATGGTAAAAATGTACTCGTCTCTACCACTATCTCTGGCATACCCTCAGTATGAAGATTGCTCTTTTGGATCCTTATGTACTTCTCCCCTCTCAGCTTAAATCTATACCATCTAGTTTTAGACTCCTCTATCAGGAAATTTGGTGAATTTTCAAAAAATGATTTATTTCTGTCCCTAAATAACCTTTTGATTTTGGCTATAAGAATGAATGCTTTTCTCTGAGTTTTACACAAGGAGAACAAAAATAAGGAACAATAAATCATTTAATATCTCTCAAGTCTATGACAGGAACAAAAGAAATCAGCTACTGATGAACGAATTTCACAAATCTACTCACCTCACGCAAGGTCCCACGCAGGGTGATACATTTGTACGCTGCAAAAATGGGTACAATTGCCATTGATGATATGGCGATACACCATCCAATAACATTGGCCCATTCTGGAAAGATGTAATTGCCATATTCTGGTGCTTTGAATGTTGAAATGCTGACGACCACAACAAACTTTATTTAATAATTTGGGAGGAAAGATGGAAACAGATAATGCAATTGTTAAGTACATCCTGAAACAGCTTTTACACTTGTAGACAATTTTGATGAATAACTGAAAAGTAAGTTCATATTTAAAGCCATTGATTGCTCTAAAACAAGTGATAAGACTTCCCTTACTGATAAACTGCAACAATTAACATGCCTGTACTGTGCTACAGTAGCACTGAAATTTCGTACCTCATATTTATTGTCATCAATGACTATATTATCTCAAACTTAAGTGCATCATTTGTTGTTCATCTGTTGAAAATGGGAACTATAAAGAAGAGCCATAGTCAAAGCATATGTAATTCTTTGTCTTTGACCTTCTTCCTAGACAAGTCAACTTTACTGCTGTGTGCATCTGGCCTCAAGAGGTCTGTATACTACTATCATTATCCTCCCTGCATGTATCCTGACATATTTCTACCACAATGATTGTACATTTAAAGGAGTTTGTCAGAGAAATTCAGGTAACTCTGTGCCATTGACAATTCCCCAATATTGAATAAACAATACGCTTCAAACAACATGAGAACTGGCTTTATATGAATGCCTAACCATTGTATATTTGGAGTGGACGTCCCACTACTGTGCAGACAGTTTATGTAGCAGGCTTATGTTTTGCAAGGCTACTAAAATTGCAGCATCTTCAAGTTTGGGTATCATTTGGAGTGTATTTATGGAAATTGCCACTGCGTATCAAGATAGAAATTTGAATGTATGGACATAATTTTAAAAATTGATTTTAAGGAAAATGTTTCTTCTAAGATGAAAGCTCTGCGAAGTAACAGCACAATCACTGTATGAATTTCACACCCCTATTATTTCACTGAAATCACTGATCCAGATGAACAGCCTATTACTTCATTCCTTTTGGTTGTTGACCTCACATAACTTTATGAATAAAACATTATGGCAGGGAAACAGATGTGAGAATAGTTAAGTGCATTGCTGTTTGATTGCACATCTAGGTATTGTGATTGTACTGCCTTGTAAATAGAGAGATCTTGCATGAGTTAATACTAGGCTGTTCTACTTAAAGCTAACCTGCACCTCTGTACGCATTAAGCATTGTCACAAATTGTCTAAAGCAGGCTGAGATAATAGACTAATGAGAAAGTCAGTGGAAGAGCAGTGGCCTACATATAAACAGATATTGCATAATGCTCAGTAAATTTTTATTCCAGTCAAATGAGAAGGATGAACCAAATGAGCTTAATGAAGGTGATCAAGGAGAGTATCCAATCAAAAACCAAGGCATACAAAGTGGCGAAAAATAGTGGCATGCCAGAAGATAGGAAACTTTTTTAGGAATCAGCAACAGATGACTCAAAAGCTAATAAAGAGGGAGAAAATTGATTATGAAAGTAACTTAGCAAGAAATATAAAAAAAACCTAGAGTTTTTCCACATATGTATAAAGAATGAGTAATTGAATCACAGTCATAGAGGTCTACAGCACAGAAAAATGCCTGTTAGCCCATCAAGACTCTGCTGGTCAAAAATGACTTAACTATTCACCCTCACCCCATCCTCCTCTCTGATGAAGGGTCTAGGCCCGAAACGTCAGCTTTTGTGCTCCTGAGATGCTGCTTGGCCTGCTGTGTTCATCCAGCCTCACATTTTATTATCTTAACTATTCTAATCCCATTTTCCAGCCTTGTATGCCTTGGCATTGCAAGTGTACATCTAAACTTCTTAAATAGTATGAGGGTTTACGCCTCTACCACTCTTGCAGGTAGTGAGTAGCTAAAATAAGTGTGGGACTCCCTGAGGATGCAATTGGGGAACTGATAATGGGGAACAGTGAAATGGCAAATAATATAAAGCAATATTTTGCATCAGTCTTCAAGGTGGAGAATGCTATAAACATCGCAAAGATAACAGATTAGTAAAGTACTAACTGTAGAAAAGATCTCTATCATGAGAGATAAGATATTTGACAAACTTAATGGGACTAAAGGTAAACAACTACATCCAAGCCTGCATCCAAGAGTTTTAAATGAAGTAGAGGTATTGGTTGAAATATTCCCAAACACATTGGATTCCAGGAGGGTTTTGATGGGCTGGAAAACTGCTATTGTGATGCCCCTGATCAAGAGGGAGGGAAGCAGATGTCAAGAAGTTACAGACCAATGACATCTGTCATTAGGAAAGTACTAGAGTCCATTATGAAAGAAAAAATAATAGGACATTTAGAAATATTTAATGGTATCAAATAGAGTCGACATCATTTTGTGAAAGGGAAGTCATGGATGGCAACTTTGTAAAGGCTCTCTGAGGATATACTAAGTAGAGTTGCTAAATAGGTACTGGTTGATGTAGCATACTGGAATTTTCAGAAGGAATTTAATAAGGTGCCACAAAGGTACCACATAGAGGAGTGAATGGTATTAGGACTAATGCATTCGAATGGATTGAGCGTTGGCCAACACACAAAAGACATAGAGATAACAAGGTGTAGAGCTAGATGAACACAGCAGGCCAGGCAGCATCAGAGGAGCAGGAAGGCTGACGTTTCAGGCCTAGACCCTTCTTCAGAAGTGGGGGAACGAAAAGGGGATCTGAAATTAATAAGAAGAGAGGGGGAAACCTCTTCTAAAGATGCCTACCCTGGAGAAGTTATGCTCCTCCCTCTGGAAAAAAAACTTCAGTGGATCTCTCTCCCACTGCAACTCTCTCATAATCTCTTCTATCTGCCTCCCCCTCTCTCCCTATTTATTTCTGATCCCCCTTCCCTTCCCCCATTTCTGAAGAAGGGTCTAGGCCCAAAATATCAGCCTTCCTTCTCCTCTGACGCTACTTGGCCTGCTGTGTACATCCAGCTCTACGCCTTGTTATCTCAGACTCTCCAGCATCTGCAGTTCCTACTATCTCTGACACAAAAGACATAGTTGGATTGATGGGCCTTATTCAGATTGGAAAGATGAAACTAATGGAGTGCCTCAAGGATCAGTCCTCGAGCCACAATTATTAACATATTTATCATATCTATGTTAATTACTGGGAGGAGAGGAGTACTGGGGACAGTTTTGGTCCTCATACTTAAAAAATAACTAACATTGAAGAGAGTTCAAAAGGAATTTTTTAGACTGATTCTTGGGATGAAGTGGGAGAGAGAGATAATGGGAACTGCAGATGCTGGAGATTCCAAGATAATAAAATGTGAGGCTGGATGAACACAGCAGGCCAAGCAGCATCTCAGGAGCACAAAAGCTGACGTTTCGGGCCTAGACCCTTCATCAGAGAGGGGGATGGGGGGAGGGAACTGGAATAAATAGGGAGAGAGGGGGAGGCGGACCGAAGATGGAGAGTAAAGAAGATAGGTGGAGAGGGTGTAGGTGGGGAGGTAGGGAGGGGATAGGTCAGTCCAGGGAAGACGGACAGGTCAAGGAGGTGGGATGAGGTTAGTAGGTAGCTGGGGGTGCGGCTTGGGGTGGGAGGAAGGGATGGGTGAGAGGAAGAACCGGTTAGGGAGGCAGAGACAGGTTGGACTGGTTTTGGGATGCAGTGGGTGGGGGGGAAGAGCTGGGCTGGTTGTGTGGTGCAGTGGGGGGAGGGGATGCACTGGGCTGGTTTAGGGATGCAGTAGGGGAAGGGGAGATTTTGAAACTGGTGAAGTCCACATTGATACCATATGGCTGCAGGGTTCCCAGGCGGAATATGAGTTGCTGTTCCTGCAACCTTCGGGTGGCATCATTGTGGCAGTGCAGGAGGCCCATGATGGACATGTCATCAAGAGAATGGGAGGGGGAGTGGAAATGGTTTGCGACTGGGAGGTGCAGTTGTTTGTTGCGAACTGAGCGGAGGTGTTCTGCAAAGCGGTCCCCAAGCCTCCGCTTGGTTTCCCCAATGTAGAGGAAGCCGCACCGGGTACAGTGGATGCAGTATACCACATTGGCAGATGTGCAGGTGAACCTCTGCTTAATGTGGAATGTCATCTTGGGGCCTGGGATGGGGGTGAGGGAGGAGGTGTGGGGACAAGTGTAGCATTTCCTGCGGTTGCAGGGGAAGGTGCCGGGTGTGGTGGGGTTGGAGGGCAGTGTGGAGCGAACAAGGGAGTCACGGAGAGAGTGGTCTCTCCGGAAAGCAGACAGGGGAGGGGATGGAAAAATGTTCCCTCCACACTGCCCTCCAACCCCACCACACCCGGCACCTTCCCCTGCAACCGCAGGAAATGCTACACTTGTCCCCACACCTCCTCCCTCACCCCCATCCCAGGCCCCAAGATGACATTCCACATTAAGCAGAGGTTCACCTGCACATCTGCCAATGTGGTATACTGCATCCACTGTACCCGGTGCGGCTTCCTCTACATTGGAGAAACCAAGCGGAGGCTTGGGGACCGCTTTGCAGAACACCTCCGCTCAGTTCGCAACAAACAACTGCACCTCCCAGTCGCAAACCATTTCCACTCCCCCTCCCATTCTCTTGATGACATGTCCATCATGGGCCTCCTGCACTGCCACAATGATGCCACTCGAAGGTTGCAGGAACAGCAACTCATATTCCACCTGGGAACCCTGCAGCCATATGGTATCAATGTGGACTTCACCAGTTTCAAAATCTCCCCTTCCCCTACTGCATCCCTAAACCAGCCCAGTGCATCCCCTCCCCCCACTGCACCACACAACCAGCCCAGCTCTTCCCCCCCACCCACTGCATCCCAAAACCAGTCCAACCTGTCTCTGCCTCCCTAACCGGTTCTTCCTCTCACCCATCCCTTCCTCCCACCCCAAGCCGCACCCCCAGCTACCTACTAACCTCATCCCACCTCCTTGACCTGTCCGTCTTCCCTGGACTGACCTATCCCCTCCCTACCTCCCCACCTACACCCTCTCCACCTATCTTCTTTACTCTCCATCTTCGGTCCGCCTCCCCCTCTCTCCCTATTTATTCCAGTTCCCTCCCCCCATCCCCCTCTCTGATGAAGGGTCTAGGCCCGAAACGTCAGCTTTTGTGCTCCTGAGATGCTGCTTGGCCTGCTGTGTTCATCCAGCCTCACATTTTATTATCTTGGGATGAAGTGGTTGCTTTATCCAGAACAGCTAAACAGAATAGGCCTTTATTCATGAAATCTTAGAAGAATAATGGATGATCGTAATCAAAGATACAAATTTCTGAGACAGCTTGACAGGGTAGACATTAAGATGAATTCATTATTGGGGGAATCTTGAACTAGGGGACACATATACATGAATGGCTGAAGGTGGGATTGCAGGTCCAGCAGTTGATTAAAAAGGCAAATGGAATTTTGTCTGCCATTGCTCGAGGGATGGAGTTTGTCCACTGGGACGTTACACTGCCACTGTATAGGGTCCTGGTGAGGCCACACCTGGAGTACTGTGTGCAGTTTTGGTCTCCTTACTTGAAAAGAGATATACTAGCACTCAGTTGATTCCAGAGTTGAGAGGGTTGGATTTTGAGGAGAGACTGAGTAGACTGGGATTATACTCATTGGAATTCAGAAGAATGAGGGGAGATCTTATTGAAACATAAGATTATGAAGGAAATAGATAAAGTGGAGGCAGGGAGGTTGTTTCTGCTAGCAGGTGAAACTAGGACTAGAGGGCATAGCCTCAAAATAAAAGGAAGCAGATGTAGGACTGAGGTCAGGACGAACTTCTTTACCCAAAGGGTTGTGAATCTGTGGAATTCCCTGCCCAGTGAAGTGGTTCAAGCTACCTCACTGAATGTTTTTAAGGCAAGGCTTGAAAAATTTTTGAACAGTAAAGGAATTAAGGGTTTATGGTGAGTGGGCGGGTAAGTGGAGCTGAGTCTCCAAGATTAGCCATGATCTTATTAAATGGTGGGGCAGGCTCGAGTGGCTGATCCTGCTCCTAGTTCTTATGTTACAGAATAAGGGTACACTCATTTAAAAATGAGACACAAAGGAATTCTTTCTCTCAGAGGGTAGTGAAAGTTTGTAATTCTCAGGGTGTTGATGGCTTTGCTGAGCTAGCATAGAAGTGGAATTGAGTCTTGTGGCAAGATCAACCATGATCTTGTTGAATGTAAGAGGTAGGCCTACTTCTACTTCTATTTTAATGTTCTTGGTGTGGAGGGAAAGTTTGACTGGAGATGGAAGCCATTATAAGACTGGGTTTAACGTGAGATTTACAGAAGACTAGTGAAATAGGGCAGAGAGCATTCTCCAAGATTTTCTTTCACTACACTTGGCTGAGGTCTAGGCAGATGTCACACATCCATAAGGGGCCAGAGGCCCTCTGGACAAACTCTTTGAAGGCTGCAGGAACAAAAAGATATGGAATTCAATATAAAAGAAGTCTAGCCCTAGGAACATGGATGCCATATCACAACAAGTTCACACAAGTCGGTAAGTTCATCAGTAAACTTTAAAATCCCATTGCATTTACCACCACCCTCAGGCAGTGTTCAATGTATCACAATCCCATCTTTGCCCACCAACAATGACAAAACACAACTCAGACTCAATATTTAAGTGTTACTTCAACCTGACACATGTAGCTCTTCTGTAAGCCTCAAACCCACATATCACAACTTGCATACATTGTCAGCTATTCAGTCAAGAAAGGAACATCATACAGATACCTGCACTGTATTCAATGACACTGTTTCCACCTACTTGCATGACAGGGTTGTGTATAATTGGAGGTAGCAGCATTTAAACAGCATGCAAAAGATTGGCTGTGTGTCCTCAAATAGTTGAAGTGGCTGATGCCAGGCATCATTGGAGTAGCCATGACTATGGCCATTAGTGGGCCTGGTACCATGGAAGATGTGGTATGCTTAAACTAGAAGATGGCTCTCATCTTCATGGATTCCTCACTGAACACTTTGGTCCATCTATTTAAGCCAAACAGCGGTCCTTTTCCTCTCTGATAAGTAAGAGAAACTCTCTTATAAGACCTGGTTGACCTAAGCTCAAGTTATTCATGAGGTCAGCACCACAAGGAGGCCTACAATTGTAAAATGTATGAAGAATGCACTGTGCTCCTCAAAGACAAGTGCCATTATCTTGTCACTGCAATCTCACACTCATGGGACCGTCACTCAATTTCCAACACCAACACAGCTGAGGATGAAGCTTCTGACATCCCAGTTGATGCACTGGCGAGGCATTCACTCGCACCCTCTCTAGACACTGTCAGCCCAATAGGTATATTAACACAGGGACACAAGCAGTTATCATCACTGTTCAGTATCGGCAGTTAGTATTGGAAGAATCACTCGAGTTATCTGGCTGTCTGAGTACTGTTAAAGATTAGGCATGAGCTCAGCTTGAGGCAGGTGATGTGGCTCTGTACCTGGCCACAACCAACTTGCATAATTTGCAGAGGCAGGCAGCGGAACATCAGGCCAGAATGCCAGAGGTCCACACTGGTCTAAAATGAAGGATGAGGGTGGGTTATTTATCTTCTGTTTACTGTTGTGCTTCTTCAGCATGTGATTACTTGGCTACTTTCATAGAAAGGTTGGTGGCTACCTTGGAGAACTAGGTTCAGCAGACAACTCAGTGGCTGTGACATAGGCACATGGATGTGCATTCTATCACATTAGCCACGGGTACTCAACATTAGTCACAAGGTGAGAGGAAGTGAGGTGCCTTAATACTCTCAAGGAGACAGGGTGGCACTAGCAAGCACTCACACAGCAGAAAATTGACAGAAGAAAACGCCATGAACTTCATGTCAGAATGCTTCAGAGGTGCCTTGCCCCTCTAACTTCACTCTGCCAGTGAGTCAATTGCTAAGGTTAGGCCAGGTCAAGGTGGATGCAAATGCATCTGTGCAAGAGACTCTCATCATTAGGTGGGGCACCAGATCTTGAGCCCACAGTGTGCATGCCAAAGTATTAATGTCGCAGGGCATTCCAGGCAGCAGCCTTCCTTCACCCCAGCAAAGGAGTTGGAGCCCTGGCTAAGTGAGTGTGGTAGGCAAAGAAAGAAGAAATCCTCATAAGACAGGATAATAAAGTGTGAAGCTGGATGAACACAGCAGGCCAAGCAGCATCTCAGGAGCACAAAAGCTGAACTCTGATGAAGGGTCTAGGCCCGAAACGTCAGCTTTTGTGCTCCTGAGATGCTGCTTGGCCAGCTGTGTTCATCCAGCTTCACACTTTATTATCTTGGATTCTCCAGCATCTGCAGTTCCCATTATCTCTCATCCTCAGAAGACAGTCCCTCCATTCCTGATGTCAACCTAGTGAACATTCTTTAGCCAGCCTGCGATGCAAATGTATTTCATAATTTTAGCAAGGCCTCCCTATTTTTATTCTCTATTCTCTTTGAAATAAAAATCAACATTCCATTTGCACACTAACGCTTGCCTACATCATATTCTATCTGCCAGGTTTTTCCCACTCACTTAACCTATCTATATCCCTCCATCTACTCCCTGTGTCATCTTCACTTTGCCTTTTAATTTATTTGCATATTATTCACAAACCTGGCGATAGTACATTCAGTTCCATCATCCACATCATTAATATATATTGTAAATAACTGTGGCCACAGCACTGATCCCTGTGGCACTCCATTAGCTATAAGTTGCCATTCCTGAATATGGTCATTTATCCCAACTCACTGTCTTCTATTTAGTAGCTAATCCTCTATCTATGCTAATGTAATATCCCAACACCATGAGCTCTATTTAAGTAGTCTACATGTGATACTTTAATGAACATCTTTTGAAAATCCAAATGTGTTAGATCCAGTGGTATCCGTTTATCTAAACTGCTTGTAACCTTCTTAAAGAACTGTGGCAGATTTGTCAAGCATGCTTTTCCCTCCATGAAACCATGTTGACTCTGCATGATTGGATTATATCTTTTTAAATGCTCTGCTATTATATCCTTTACAATAGACTAATATTTTCCAGTGACAAGTTTACTGTTTTATTTTACCTGTTTTATTAGTTTCCCTACCTTTTGAATAAAGGTGTTATGTTGGCATTTTTCCAATCCTGAGACTTTTCTAGAATCTAAGGATTCTGAGGAAGATTACTCTAGAGCACTCACCATCTCTATTGCTATTTCCTTTCAAATCCTAGGACATGTCCCATCAGATCCAAGGGACTTATCAGTCTTTAGCCCATTGGTTTCGAACTAATATAACGCAGCATGTTGGAATAATGGGACCATTTTCAGGAAGGCAATTTATACTTTGTGGGTGCCACAGGTATCAGAGCTGGCCCATAATTATTGAACATAGAACATTACAGCACAGTACAGGCCCTTCGGCCCTCGATGTTGTGCCAACCTGTCATACCGATCTCAAGCACATCGAACCTACACTATTCCATGTACGTCCATATGCTTATCCAATGACAACTTAAATGTACCTAAAGTTGGCGAATCTACTACTGTTGCAGGCAAAGCGTTCCATTCCTTTACTACTCTCTGAGTAAAGAAACTACCTCTGACATCTGTCCTATGTCTTTCATCCCTCAATTTAAAGCTATGCCCCCTCGTGCTCGCTGTCACCATCCTAGGAAAAAGGCTCTCCCAATCCACCCTATCTAACCCTCTCATTATTTTATATGTTTCAATTAAGTCACCTCTCAACCTTCTTCTCTCTAATGAAAACAGCCTCAAGTTCCTCAGCCTTTCCTCATAAGACCTTCCCTCCATACCAGGCAACATCCTAGTAAATCTCCTCTGCACCCTTTCCAAAGCCTCCACATCCTTCTTATAATGCGGTGACCAGAACTGTACACAATACTCCAAGTGCGGCCGTACCAGAGTTTTGTACAGCTTCACCATAACCTCTTGGTTCTGGAACTCCATCCCTCTATTAATAAAAGCTAAAACACGGTATGCCTTCTTAACAGCCCTGTCAACCTGGGTGGCAACTTTCAAGGATCTGTGTACATGGACACCGATATCTCTCTGCTCATCTACACTACTAAGAATCTTACCATTAGCCCAGTACTTTGCCTTCCGGTTACTCCTACCAAAGTGCATCACCTCACACTTGTCTGCATTAAATTCCATTTGCCACCTCTCAGCCCAGCTCTGCAGCTTATCTATGTCTCTCTGCAACCTACAGCATCCTTCGTCACTATCCACAACTCCACCGACCTTAGTGTCGTCTGCAAATTTACTAACCCATCCTTCTACGCCCTCATCCAGGTCATTTATAAAAATGACAAACAGCAGTGGACCCAACACCGACCCTTGCGGTACACCACTAGTAACTGGTAACTATTCACAATATAATGATTTGCATGATGGAACTGAACGTAATAAAATCAAGTTTGTTGATGATACACAAATAAGGGGGAAGCCCATCAACTTTTTCTCCTTTAGCCCTGTGAGGATTAGCACTCTTGGAATGCTATTGGTGTCCTCTACCATGAAGTCTGATGCAAATTACTTGTTCTCCGTTATTATTTCCCTGGTTTCTTCCCCTAAGGGGCTTTGTTCAGTATTGCCTTTCTCTTTTTTACGTATTTAAAGAGGTTATTGCTATCTGTTTGTATCTTACATTTTAGCTAGCCCCAATAATTTATTTTCTCCCTCTTTTTATGTCATGGACATCTTTTGACAGCTTTTAAAACTACTCCAATCCTCTGATTTACTACAAATCTTTGCCACATTCCATACGTTTTTCATTCAAATTGATACTACCTTTAACTTTCTTAGTTAACCATTGCAGTTTTATCCCTTTTTTTAATTCATTCACAGTACAAGGGCATAGCTGGCTGGGTTAGCATTTATTGCCCATCCCAGAGGGCAGTTAAGAGTCAACTAAATTGCTGATGGATCTGGAGTCACATGTAGGCCAGACCAAAGACAGTTTCTTTCCCCAAAGGACATTTGTGAACCAAGTAGGTTTTTCCCGATAATTGCCAATGGATTCACGGTCATCATTAGACTTCTAATCCCAGATTTTTACCGAGTACATGCTTCAACAGGTGCCATGCTGGTTCCTTGGGAAATCAACTCTAAATAACTCCGGAAACCACCAAGTACTTTGACAGCTGTAGCAAGTGCCAGTGAAAAATCAATCAGCAACTCATTTGTAAATAGTTGATTTGAATAGGACTGGTTGTGTTGTGCCCATGATTAGAATTGTTCCTGATGGTGACCATGTATTCAGCTGTGCAGGGTCAAGAGAGTTTGCTAATTCAAGTGATGAGCTCTAAAATGGAAGCGCTGGAGTCAAATCAGCATTGCACACATATAGATCTTATGATCTACCTACTTTACATATTTCCAGTGGATGCTACCTGCATATTTGCATTCTACTATGCCTGACATAACCGAGAACAAAAATATGTATACACTTTGGATATAATATGGCACCTGCAGAGCTAAAGAAATGTGTTTGACATATCTGAACTTTACAGCATATAAGTGGTTATGATTGAGAGGCCTACAAATAGTGTCTAAAATGTAAGTTGATCAAAGATGGACTGGAAACACTAAATTGAAAAATAGACCATCAGTCAGCTCTCAAAAATCAAACATTTGATGTTAAAGTAATTTCTTAATTGATTTTAATCAATACAAAACTGTTTCCCAATATGTATCCCAGCTATCTGTGATTCAAGAAATAACTAGAACAATCAAATGAAAAGGGTAGAATAAATTACATACACCGCATGTACAGTATTTACAACAAAAGCACTTTTCTAAGATTTTGGAGTAGATCTGTAGCTCGGGTTGTGGGTGTTGAGGTTAGTTGGCTTGCTGAGCTGTTTGTTGTTCCACAGACATTTCATTACCTTGCTTGGTAATATCCTCAGTGCAGCCTCTGATGAAGCATCGGTGTGCTTTCCTGAGCGCTTTATAAACTCTGGGCCAAGAGGAGGAGGAATATCTCTTCCAAGTGTTCAAGGATAATGGATATCCAAAGAACTGGGTCAGGCGATGCCTACAGGAACAGCAAAGAAAGATTCTACATGCCCTGACGCACTACCCTACATCAGGAAATGTCAGAACTCACGACAAGACACCTACAACTGCTGGTCATCAGAGTGGCACACAAGCCCACATCAACCCTCCGACAAGTGCTCACCCGAACTAAAGACCCACTCCCCACCATGGACAGGAACAATGTCATCTACAAGATCCTCTGCAGAGACTGCAAGAAACACTACATCAGACAAACAGGAAGGAAACTAACAACAAGAGTACACGAACACCAACTGGCTACAAAAAGACACGACCAATATTCATTCATCTCAATCCACATGGACAAGGAGAACCACGACTTCAATTGGGACAACACCAAGATCCTCGGACAGGCTCGGCAGAGACAAGCATGAGAATTTCTGATTGAGCAGCAGCGCGAGCGGGAGCTTGGAGCTTGGACCAGGAGCCTGTCAGGAAGCCGGTGAGTCACTGTTTTTGAATCTATAAAAAGCTTGCCTCGAGTGTCAGTGCCTTCCATTTCTGGTTGCAGCAGCGGCGTGAGTGGGAGCTTGGACCAGGAGCCTGTCGGGAAGCCTGTGAGTCACTGTTTTTGAATCTATAAAAAGCTTACCTCGATCAGCAGCACCTCGGAGCAGAGGTTTTCGGGAAGGGAGTGACTCTTTTTTCATGCCTGTGCGAGATAACTGATCGTTGTGTAAACCCGAGACGCTACCCTTGTAGGGCCTCCCACCCATCCACCTCCTCTAACCTTATACACCAGGGACAAATCAAGGTAAGTTTCTCTTTTTTTTTAACCTTCTGTTTAGGGGATTAGCAGGGATGGCAGTGCAGGTAGAGGAATGTTCCTCCTGCATGATGTATGAGGTGAGGGACGCCACTAGTGGCCCATCCAAATACTTCTGCAGGAAGTGCACCCCACTCTTGCTCCTCCAAGACCGCATTAGGGAACTGGAGCGGGAGCCGGATGAACTTCGGATCATTTGGGAGGCAGAGTCAGTGATAGGCAAGAGTTTCAGGGAAGTAGTACCTCCTAAGCGAGAAGAAAGCTGGGTAACTGTTAGAAGGGGGAAGAAGCAGTCAGTGCAGGGATCCCCTGTGGTCGTTCCCCTGAAAAACAAGTATACCGTTTTGGATACTGTTCGGGGGACGACTTACCAGGGGCATGCAGTAGGGTGCAGGTCTCTGGCACAGAGTCTGTCCCTCTTGCACAGAAGGGAAGGGGGGATAGGAAGAGAGTGATAGTCACTGGGGACTCAATAGTTAGAGGGACTGATAGAAGGTTTGCCGGCAACGAAAGAGACTCACGATTGGTGTGTTGCCTCCCAGGTGCCAGGGTCCGTGATGTCTCGGATCATGTCTTTGGGGCCCTGAGGGGAGAGGGTGACCAGCCCCAAGTCGTGGTCCACGTAGGCACCAACGACATAGGTAGAAAGAGGGATAGGGGTGTCAGGCAGGATTTCAGGGAGCTAGGGTGGAAGTTGAGAGCTAGAACAAACAGAGTGGTCATCTCTGGTTTGTTACCCGTGCCACGTGATAGCGAGGCAAAGAACAGGGAGAGATTTCAGCTGAACACGTGGCTGCAGAGATGGTGCAGGAGGGAGGGCTTCAGGTACATGGACAATTGGGGCTCATTCTGGGGAAGGTGGGACCTCTACCAACAGGACAGTCTCCATTTGAACCAGAGGGGCACTAATATCCTGGGTGGGAAATTCGCTAGTGCTATTCAGGTGGATTTAAACTAGCTCAGAAGGGGGATGGGAAACTGAGGTGTAGTCCTAGTACACAGGAGGATGAGCATAGGGAGGACATGGTCAGGACCTCACTGTCACAGGAGTGTGCTGGTAGACTGCAAGCTGGATTGAAGTGTGTCTACTTTAATGCCAGGAGTATCCGGAATAAGGTAGGTGAGCTTGCAGCTTGGATAGGTACCCGGGACTTCGATGTTGTGGCCATTTCGGAGACTTGGATAGAGCAGGGTCAGGAATGGATGTTGCAGGTTTCAGGGTTTAGATCTTTCATTAAGGTCAGGGAAGGTGGTAAAAGAGGGGGAGGTGTGGCTTTGTTGGTCAAGGACAGTATAACTGCGGCTGAAAGAACCTTTGATGAGGACTCGTCTACAGAGGTGGTATGGGCTGAGGTTGCCGAGGAAGGTTTGTCGACTGAGTCAGTATGGGTGCAAGTTAGGAACAGCAAGGGAGCAGTCATCTCACTGGGGGTTTTCTACAGACCCCCAAATAGCAGTAGAGAGATCGAAGAACTCATTGGCCAGCAGATTGTTGAAAAGTGCAAAAGTAGCAGAGTTGTTGTTATGGGTGACTTCAACTTCCCCAATATAGATTGGAACCTCCTTAGTGCAGATGGTTTGGATGGAGTCGTTTTTGTCAGGTGTGTTCAGGAGGGTTTCCTTACTCAGTATGTGGACAGGCCGACGAGGGGGGAGGCCATTTTGGATTTGGTGCTCGGCAATGAGCCAGAACAGGTGTCAAATCTCGTGGTGGGAGAACACTTTGGCGACAGTGGCCACAACAGCCTCACATTTACCATAGCCATGGAAAGGGAAAGGAGCAGTTACCAGGGGAAGATATTTAACTGGGGTACAGGAAACTATGATGCTATCAGACAGGAGTTGGGAAGTACAGATTGGGAGCAATTGTTCCACAGAAAGGCCACTGCAGACATGAGGAGGCTGTTTAAGGAGCAGTTGTTGTGAGTGCTGTATAAATTTGTTCCTCTGAGACAGGTAAGAAGGGGTAAGATTAAGGAGCCTTGGATGATGGGTACAGAGGTGCTTCTTGTCAAAAAGAAAAAGGCAGCGTATGTAAGGTAGAGGAAGCAAGGGTCCAGCACAGCTTTAGAGGATTATAGGCTTGCTCAGAAGGAACTCAAAAGTGGGCTGAGGAGGGCCAGGAGGGGGCACAAGAAAGGCTTGGCAGGAAGGATAGGGAGAACGAAGGCATTTTACTCATATGTGAGGAATAAGAGAATGATCAGGGAGAAGGTAGGGCTTATCAGGGATAGCGCAGAGAACTTGTGTGTGGAGTCTGAGCAGATAGGAGAAGGCCTAGATGAGTTTTTTGCTTCTGTTTTCACGAAGGAAAGGGACCTTGTTGTGAATGAGAACTTTGAGGAGCAGAAAAACAGGCTTGAACAGATCAAGATTGAGCAAGTTGATGTGCTGGAAATTTTGGCAAACATTAAGATTGATAAGTCCCCAGGGCTATCCTAGGTTGCTCCGGGAAGCGAGAAAGGAGGTTGCGAAGCCGCTGGCGAAGATCTTTGCTTCCTCACTCTCAACGGGAGTCGTACTGGAAGATTGGAGGGAGGCAAATGTTGTTCCTCTTTTCAAGAAAGAGAATAGGGAAACCCCTGGAAATTACAGACCAGTAGGTCTTACATCTGTGGTCAGCAAGGTTTTGGGAAGAATTCTGAGGGATAGGAATTGTGACTATTTGAAAAAGCACAGTGTGATTAAAGGGAGTCAGCATGGCTTTGTGAGGGGCAGGTCATGCCTTACAAATCTTATTGAGTTCTTTGAGGAAGTCACGAGACAGGTTGACGAGGGTCGAGCAGTGGATGTGGTGTACATGGACTTCAGCAAGGCATTTGATAAGGTTCCCCACAGCAGGCTCATTCATAAAGTCAGGAGGTATGGGATACAGGGTGATTTGGCTGTCTGGATTCAGAATTGGTTGGCTGACAGGAGGCAGAGAGTGGTTGTAGATGGTAAGTATTCTGCCTGGAGGTCAGTGCTGGGTGGTGTCCTGCAGGGCTCTGTTCTTGGGCCTCTGCTCTTTGTAGTTTTTATAAATGACTTGGATGAGGAGGTTGAGGGGTGGGTTAGTATGTTTGCTGATGACACAAAGGTTGGAGGTGCTGTTGATAGTATCGAGGGCTATTGCAGGCTTTAGCGAGACATTGACAGAATACAGAGCTGGGCTGAGAAATGGTCGATGGAATTCACCCTGGATAAATGCGAAGTGATGCATTTTGGAAGGTCAAACTTAAATGCTGAATACAGGATTAAAGGCAGGATTCTCGGCAGTGTGGAGGAACAGCGGGATCTTGGTGTTCAAGTGCATAGCTCCTTCAAAGTTACCACCCAGGTGGATAAGGTTGTTAAGAAAGCATATGGTGTTTTGGCTTTCATTAACAGGGGGATCGAGTTTAAGAGCCATGGGGTTATGCTGCAGCTCTACAAAACCCTGGTAAGACCACTTGGAATATTGTGTCCAGTTCTGGTCGCCCTATTATAGGAAAGCTGTGGAGGCTTTGGAGAGCGTGCAAAGGAGGTTTACCAGGATGCTGCCTGGACTGGAGGGCTTGTCTTATGAGGAGAGGTTGACTGAGCTCGGACTTTTCTCTCTGGAGAGAAGGAGGAAGAGAGGTGACCTGATCAAGGTGTACAAGGTAATGAGAGGCATGGATAGAGTCGATAGCCAGAGTCTTTTCCCCAGGTCAGGATTGACTGCCACGAGGGGTCATAGTTTTAAGGTGTTAGGAGGAAGGTATAGAGGAGACATCAGAGGGAGGTTCTTCACCCAGAGAGTTGTGAGTGCCTGGAATAGTTTACCAGTGGTTGTCGTGGAAGCGGAGTCATTAGTGACATTTAAGCGACTGCTGGACATGCACGTGGGCAGCAGTTAATTGAGGGGAATGTAGGTTAGGTTATTTTATTTTTGGATTAGGATTATTTCATGGCACAACATCGTGGGCCAAAGGGCCTGTACTGTGCTGTACTTTTCTATATTCTAAGTTCTAATTCCTGGAAGCATGGCACTCCACAAAGCAGGCTATTAATAAACACATTGAACTCTACCCCGTACACATTCCACTACGGAGGAAACCTGGAAGTGAGGCAATCTATCGCAATGGACTCCAGAGTTTAAAAACCAAACAGGAAAACACACCGACGCGTCATCAGAGGCTGCACTGAGGGTGCTACCAAGCACGGTAACAAAACGTCTGCGGAACAACAAGCCAGCTCGGTGAGCCAACCAACCTCAAAACCCACAACCCAAGCTACAGATCTACTCCAAAACCTTAGAGACCTACGGGCACAACACGCTCAAACTGGCAAGGAAATGGGAATGCTACGTTAAATAAGAGTGCAACCACAAACAACTCTATTTCCTACACTATGCCAAGAGGACAATAGACAATAGACAATCAGTGCTGGAGTAGGCCATTCAGCCCTTCGAGCCAGCACCACCATTCATTATGATCATGGCTGATCATCCACAATCAGTATCCTGTTCCTGCCTTATCCCCATAGCCCTTGATTCCACTATCTTTAAGAGCTCTATCTATCTCTTTCTTGAAAGTATCCAGAGAGTTGGCCTCCACTGCCTTCTGGGGCAGAGCATTCCATATATCCACCACTCTCTGGGTGAAGAAGATTTTCCTCAACTCTGTTCTAAATGGCCTACCCCTTATTTTTAAACTGTGCCCTCTGGTTCTGGACTCACCCATCAACGGAAACATGCTTCCTGCCTCCAGAGTGTCCAATCCCTTAATAATCTTATACGCCTCAATCAGATCCCCTCTCATCCTTCTAAACTCAAGTGTATACAAGCCCAGTCGCTCCAATCTTTCAACATATGTTAGTCTCGCCATTCCGGGAATTGACCTTGTAAACCTACGCTGCACTCCCTCAATAGCAAGAATATCCTTCCTCAAATTTAGAGACCAAAACTGCACACAACACTCCAGGTACGGTCTCACCAGGGCCCTGTACAGCTGCAGAAGGACCTCTTTGCTCCTATACTCAATTCCTCTTGTTATGAAGGCCAGCATGCTATTAGTTTTCTTCACTGCCTGCTGTACCTGCATGCTTACTTTCATTGACTGATGTACAAGTACACCTAGATCTCGTTGTACTTCCCCTTTACCTAACTTGACTCCATTGAGATAGCAATCTGCCTTCCTGTTCTTGCCACCAAAGTGTATAACCGCAAATTTATCCTCATTAAACTGCACCTGCCATGCATCCGTCCACTCACCTAGCCTGTCCAAGTCACCCTGTATTCTTATAACATCCTCCTCACATTTCACACTGCCACGCAACTTTGTGTCATCAGCAAATTTGCTAATATTACTTTTAATGCCTTCATCTATATCATTAATATATATCGTAAACAGCTGTGATCCCAGCACCAAACCTTGTGGTACCCCACTGGTCACTGCCTGCCATTCCAAAAGGACCTGTTTATCACTACTCTTTGCTTCCCGTCAGCCAGCCAATTTTCAATCCAACTCAGTATTTTTCTCCCACTACCATGTGCTCTAATTTTGTTCACCAATCTCCTATGTGGGACTTTATCAAAAACTTTCTGAAAGTCCAGGTACACTATATCCACTGGTTCTCTCTTATCCATCTTCATAGATACATCCTCAAAAAATTCCAGAAGATGAGTCAAGCACGATTTCCCTTTCGTAAATCCATGCTGACTCTGACCTATCCTGTTACTGCTATCCAAATGAGTCGCAATTTCATCTTTTATAATTGACTCCAGCATCTTTCCCACCACTGACGTCAGGCTAACTGGTCTATAATTTCCTATTTTCTCTCTCCCTCCTTTCTTGAAAAGTGGGACAACATTTGCCACCCTCCAATCTGCAGGAACTGATCCTGAATCTATGGAACCTTGGAAAATAATTACCAATGCATCCACAATTTCTAGAGCCACCTCCTGTAGCACCCTGGGATGTAGACCATCAGGTCCCGGGGACTTATCGGCCTTCAGACCTAACAGTCTATCCAACACCATTTCCTGCCTAATATAAATACCCTTCAGTTCGTTCATTACCCTAGGTCCTTCGGCCACTATTGCATCTGGGAGATTGCTTGTGTCTTCCCTAGTGAAGACAGATCCAAAGTACCTATTCAACTCATCTGCCATTTCCTTGTTCCCCATAATAAATTCACCCGTTTCTGACTTCAAGGGCCCAATTTTAGTCTTAACCATTTTTTTTCTTTTCACATACCTGAAAAAGCTTTTACTATCCTCCTTTATATTTTTGGCCAGTTTTCCTTCATAGCTCATTTTTTCTCTGTGTATTGCCTTTTTAGTTATCCGCTGTTGCTCTTTAAAAGCTTCCCAGTCCTCCTGCTTCCCACTCATCTTTGCTATGTTATACTTCTTCTCTTTTATCTTTATACAGTCCTTAACTTCCCTTGTCAGCCACGGCCGCCCCTGCCTCCCCTTAGGATCTTTCTTCTTCTTTGGAATGAACTGATCCTGCACCTTCTGCACTATATCCAGAAATACCTGCCATTGTTGTTCCACTGCCTTCTCTGCTGGGGTATTGTACCATTGAACTTTGGCCAGCTCCTCCCTCATAGCTCCATAGTTCCCTTTATTCAACTGCAATACTGACACTTACGAATCTCCCTTCTCCCTCTCAAACTGCAGATTAAAACTTATCATATTATGGTCACCACCTCCTAATGGCTCCTTTACTTTGAGGTCCCTGATCAAATCCGGTTCATTGCACAACACCAGATCCAGAATTGCCTCCTCCCTGGTAGTCTCCAGTACAAGCTGTTCTAAGAATCCATCTTGGAGGCACTCCACAAACTCCCTTTCTTGGGGTCCAGTACCATCCTGATTCTCCCAGTCTACTCGCATGTTGAAATCTCCCTTAACAACTGTAGTGATACCTTTGCCAATTTCAACTCTTGATTCAACTTGCACCTGACATCCTGACTACTGTTTGGGGGCCTGTAGATAACTCCCTTTAGGGTCTTTCTACCCTTCGAATCTCTCAGCTCTCTCCATACTGACTCTACATCTCCTGATTCTATGTACCCCCTCGCAAGGGACTGAATATCATTCCTCGCCAACAGGGCCACCCCACCCCCTCTGCCCACCAGTCTGTCCTTTCGATAGCACGTATAGCCTTGAATATTCATTTCCCAGGCCCTGTCCACTAGAAGCCACGTCTCAGATATCCCCATAACATCATACTTGCCAACTTCCAACTGAGCCGCAAGCTCATTCACCTTATTTCTTATGCTTTGTGCATTCATGTATAATATTTTTAATTTGTTTCTCCCCTCACCCTTCCTATCAATCCCTATTTCACTTGGCCATACTGTACAATCCCTTCTTGAATTTTCTGCTCTGTTGTCTTTCTTAACTTCTCTTATTCTCACTTTCCCTTTAACTTGATTCTTAAATTTCCAGTTTGGTCCCTCCCCCGCATTACTTAGTTTAAACTCGCCTGTGTTGCAGTGGCAAACCTCTCTGCCAGAATGCTGGTCCCCCACCTATTAAGATGCAAACGATCCCTCTTGTACAATTTATCCTTACACCAAAACATACCCCAGTGATCCAAGAATTTAAATCCTTGCTTCCGGCACCAGTCCCTCAGCCACATGTTCAAGTTCATTATCTCTCTGTTCTTGCCCTCTCCAGCCCGAGGAACTGGAAGCAAACCAGAGATAACCACCCTGGAAGTCCTGCTATTCACCCTTCTTCTGAGTTCTCTGAAGTCCCGCTGTAGAATGCCCCTCCTTTTCTTCCCGACGTCATTAGTGCCGACATGCACCACCACCTCTGGCTCTTCACCTTCACCCTTGAGGATTCTCTGCACTCTATCAGTGATGTCCTGGATCCTGACACCAGGAAGGCAACACACCATCCTCAAATCTCGCCTGTTGTCGCAGAAACTCCTGTCAGTCCCTCTCACAATGGAGTCCCCTATTACCACAGCTCTCCGTGATGTCTGACTTCTCGGCTCTGCCTCGACACCAATTTTTGACTTGCAGACCTGTCCACCTCTCAGACTGGTAGTGTCGTCTGTTCGACAGTTTCCAAGACAGTCAGCCTGTTTACAATTGGTGCTTCCCCTGGGGTCTCTCGTACTTCATTCATGTCTTCCTTGGTCATCGACACTCCCCTTCTCTCTCCAGGTATCCTCGGTGTAACAACCTCGCTGAAGGTCCTGTTCAGAAAATTCTCGTTCTTTCGGATGAGCCTGAGGTCATCTAGTTCTTTCTTCAGGACTGCAACAACCTCCTCAGAAGCTGAATGTGTACACACTTACCACAGCTATAGGAGCCAGAAACATCATCAGTGTCCCTGACCTTCCACATCATGCACGCTGCACACTGAATCAGCTTTGCAGTCATGTCTTCACCCTCTTCAACAGCGGCGTAATCTCCTCACTGAGCCTCTTCGTCGAAAATTCCTGAGCCAAAGACTCGCACTGTACTCAACAGGCACTTCCTTCAACCCTTGTTTTTTGCTGTGAGTCTGTGGACTCTTAATTAGGTTAGAGGAGGAGGGTGGGAGGGAGGCCCTGCCGTGTAGGACCTGGGGCTGAGAACACACCTACTTAAATAGCACTCTCTGCCCTGACCTCATGTCCGCCCAGCTCCCGCCGCTCTCCGCTGCAAAAAGGACCGCTGGCTTCGAGGTAAGTACTTAAATAGCACTCACTTACCTTCCCAACTGCCTCTCTGCCCTGACCTCATGTCCGCCTGGTTTGAGCCGCTCTCCACTGCAAAAAGGAGGAGGAATACCTCTTCCAAGTGTTCAAGGGTAATGGTTCCCCAAAGAACTGGGTCAGGAGATGCCTACAGGAACAGCATCAGAAAGATTCTACATACCTCGACCCACTCATCACACGATCCTACATCAGGAACACATCAGATCTCACCACAAAACATCTATCACCGTTGGGCATCAGAGTGGCACACAAGCCCACATCAACCCTACGACAAGTGCTCGCCTGAACTAAAGACCCACTTCCCACCGTGGACAAGACCAATGTCATCTACAAGTTCCCCTGCGGAGACTTCGAGAAACACTACATCAGACAAACAGGAAGGAAACTAAGAACAAGAGTACATGAACACCAACTGGCTACAAAAGGACACCACCAATACTCACTCATCTCTATCCACATGGACAAGGAGAACCACGACTTCGACTGGGACAACACCAAGATTCTGGGACAGGCTAGGCAGAGACAAGCATGAGAACTTCTGGAAGGATGGCACTCCACAAAGCATGCTATTAATAAACACATTGAACTCGACCCTGTATACATTCCACTACGGAAGAAACCTGGAAGTGATGCAATCCATCGCAATGGACCCAGAGTTCAAAAACCAGGCGGGGAAACACACCAATGCTTCATCAGAGGCTGCACTGAGGATGTTACCAAGCACAGTAACAAAACGTCTGCGGAACAACAAATCAGCTCACCGAGTCAACCAACCTCAATCTCCCTTTTCTACAATGATGAAATGGCCTCATTGCAATACTAGGACATCTATTACTCGCCATTAACCTCGTACTGTGTGTGAGTAACATCCGTGCTATGGTTCAGATTCCAAAGTTGAGTTGATAATCAACAGCTTTTGTAATCTCACATTATTGTGCTTGAATATAACAAATATTTTGGTGTTACGATTACATGCATTAAGGTATTGTGGTGTTGTAGTTACCAGACTAATAATTCAGAAAAATTAATTTAAATCTAACTGTGGCAGTTTAAAAGAAAACATCTGTAAAATAAATTATACTAATAGCATGAGTGACCACAAAACAGTCAGACTGATTTAGTTTGATAATCGCTGTGAAAATCAATTAAATCACTTGTGTTGTTTAACAACTACCTCCACCATCCCTGATCGACCTGACCCTCACTCTGGCCATCCACTTGTTCCTCACATAAGTATAGAACACTTTGGGGTTTTCCTTAATCCTACCCACCAAGGCTATATCATGCCCCATTCTAGCACTTCTGAGTCCAATCTTCAGTTCCTTCCTGGCCACTTTGTAACCCTCTAGAGCTCTGTTTAATCCTTGCTTCCTCAACCTTATTAAGCTTCCTTCTTCCTCTTGACTAGATGTTCCACTTGTCTTGTCATCCAAGGTTCCTTCACCTTATCATCCTTTACCATCCTAATAGCATTGTAATTCCCCTTCCCCAAGTAAATACTTTCTCATATTGTCTACTCCAATCCCTCTCCATGACAGTAGTAAAGGTCAGGGAGTTGTGATCAATATCACCAAAATCTTCTCCCACCGAGAGATGTGGCAACAGACCTGGTTCGTTGCCAAGCACAAAATCCAATAGGGCCGCCCCTCTAGTCAGCCTATTAACATGCTGAGTCAGAAATCCTTACTTGACACACCTAACAAAATCTGCTTCATCCAAATCATTTGCACTAAGGAGGTTCCAGTCGATATTAGGCAAGTTGAAGTCACCCAATCCACCACAACAATCCTATTACTTCTGCACCTTTCCAAAATCTGTCTCCCAATCTCTTCCTCAGTATCTCTGTTGCTATTGGAGCTCTACCGAAAACTACCAATAAAGTGATTGCTCTTTTCCTGTTTCTGACTTCCACCCAGACTGACTCAGCGGAGAAACCCTCCTCAATGACCTCCCTTTCTGCAGCTGTGACACCGTTCTTGATTAGCAGTGCCACTCCCACACCTCTTTTACCTCCCTCCCTTTTGAAACATCTAAACCCTGGCACATCCAACAACCATTCCTGCCACTGTGATATCCAAGTCTCCTTAGATGCTACAACATCATATCTTCTATATTTCTGTGAGGAACAAGAGAACAGCCAGAGTGAGGGCAGGGCCTTTCAGGGATAGTGGAGGGAAGTTGTGCGTGGAGTGGGAGGAGGTAGGGGAGATACTTAATGAATAGTTTGCTTCAGTATTCATCAGTGAGAGGGACCTTGACATTTGTGAGGGCAGTGTGAACTGGGCTGATATGCTCAAACAGGTTGATGTTAGGAAGGAGGATGTGCTAGAAATTTTGCAAAACATGAGGATTGATGAATGCTCTGGGCTGGACAGGTATACTGAAGGTTGCTACGGGAAGTGAGGGAAGAGATTGCTGCACCTTTGGCAATGATCTTTGCATCCTTACTGTCCACTGGAGAAGTAACTGCTGATTGGAGGGTTGCAAATGTTATTCCCTGGGTCAAGAAAGGGAATAGAGATAATTCTGGGAATTACGAACCAGTCAGTCTTACTTCAGTGTGAAGCTGGATGAACACAGCAGGCCAAGCAGCATCTCAGGAGCACAAAAGCTGATGTTTCGGGCCTAGACCCTTCATCAGAGAGGGGGATGGGGTGAGGGTTCTGGAATAAATAGGGAGAGAGGGTGAGGTGGACCGAAGACGCAGAGAAAAGAAGATAGGTGGAGGGGAGAGTATAGGTGGGAAGGTAGGGAGGGGGTAGGTCAGTCCAGGGAAGACGGACAGGTCAAGGAGGTGGACTGAGGTTAGTAGGTAGGAAATGGAGGTGTGGCTTGGGGTGGAAGGAAGGGATGTGTGAGAGGAAGAACACGTTAGGGAGGTAGAGACAGGCTGGGCTGGTTTTGGGATGCAGTGGGGGGAGGGGAAGAGCTGGGCTGGTTGTATGATGCAGTGGGGGGAGGGGAAGAACTGGGCTGGTTTGGGATGCGGTGGGGGAAGGGGAGATTTTGAATCTGGTGAAGTCCACATTGATACCATTGGGCTGCAGGATTCCCAAGCGGAATATGAGTTGCTGTTCCTGCAACCTTCGGGTGGCATCATTGTGGCACTGCAGGAGACCCATGATGGACATGTCATCTAAAGAATGGGAGGGGGAGTTGAAATGATTCGTGACTGGGAGGTGCAGTTGCTTATTGCAAACCAAGTGGAGGTGTTCTGCAAAGCGGTCCACAAGCCTCCGCTTGGTTTCCCCAACGTAACCTACAAAGAGGCAGGCATAGCTGGGGCCCATGCGGGTGCCCACGGCCACCCCCTTTGTCTGTAGGAAGTGGGGCGAATCGAAAGAGAAGTTGTTGAGGGTGAGGACGTGTTCGGCTAGGCGGATGAGGGTGTCGGTGGAGGAGGCCTGGTCGGGCCTGCAGGACAGGAAGAAGTGGAGGGCCTTGAGGCCATCTGCATGCGGAATACAGGTGTCATGGAATATGTGGAACAGTCCCTCTTCTGCACCTACACAGGCCCCGAACCCCACCTCTTCCTCCGTTACATTGATGACTGTATTGGCGCCGCCTCTTGCTCCCCAGAGGAGCTCAAACAGTTCATTCACTTCACCAACACCTTCCACCCCAACTTCAAGTTCACCTGGGCCATCTCCAACATATCCCTCACCTTCCTGGACCTCTCAGTCTCCATCTCAGGCAACCAGCTTGTAACTGATGTCCATTTCAAGCCCACCGACTCCCACAGCTACCTAGAATACACCTCCTCCCACCCACCCTCCTGCAAAAATTCCAAACCCTATTCCCAATTCCTCCGCCTCTGCCGCATCTGCTCCCACGATGAGGCATTCCACTCCCAGATGTCCAAGTTCTTCAAGGACCGCAACTTTCCCCCCAAAGTGGGTGAGAACGCCCTTGACTGCGTCTCCTGCATTTCCCGCAACAACTGCCCAAAGAGGATCCCCCTCGTTCTCACACACCACCCCACCAACCTCCGGATACAACGCATCATCCTCTGACACTTCCGCCATCTACAATCTGACCCGACCACCCAAGACATTTTTCCATCCCCACCCTTGTCTGCTTTCCGGAGAGACTACTCTCTCCGTTACTCCCTCGTTCGCTCCACACTGCCCTCCAACCCCACAACACCCGCCACCTTCCCCTGCAATTGCAAGAAGTGCTACACTTGCCCCCGCGCCTCCTCCCTCACCCCCATCTCAGGCCCCAAGATGACTTTCCATATTAAGCAGAGGTTCACCTGCACATCTGCCAATGTGGTATACTGTATCCATTGTACCCAGTGTGGCTTCCTCTATATTGGTGAAACCAAGCGGAAGCTTGGGGACCGCTTTGCAGAACACCTCTGCTCGGTTCGCAATAAACAACTGCATCTCCCAGTCGCAAACCATTTCAACTCCCCCTCCCATTCTTTAGATGACATGTCCATCATGGGCCTCCTACAGTGCCACAATGATGCCACCCGAAGGTTGCAGGAACAGCAATTCATATTCTGCTTGGGAGCCCTGCAGCCCAATGGTATCAATGTGGACTTCACCAGCTTCAAAATCTCCCCTTCCCCCACCGCATCCCAAAACCAGCCCAGCTCTTCCCCTCCCCCCACTGCGTCCCAAAGCCATCCCAGCCTGTCTCTGCCTCCCTAACCTGTTCTTCCTCTCACCCATCCCTTCCTCCCACCCCAAGCCGCACCTCCATTTCCTACCTACTAACCTCATCCCACCTCCTTGACCTGTCCGTCTTCCCTGGACTGACCTATCCCCTCCCTACCTCCCCACCTATACTCTCCTCTCCACCTATCTTCTTTTCTCTCCATCTTCAGTCCGCCTCCCCCTCTCTCCCTATTTATTGCAGAACCCTCACCCCATCCCCCTCTCTGAAGAAGGGTTTAGGCACGAAACGTCAGCTTTTGTGCTCCTGAGATGCTGCTTGGCCTGCTGTGTTCATCCAGCTTCACACTTTATTATCTTGGATTCTCCAGCATCTGCAGTTCCCATTATCTCTTAAGTCTTACTTCAGTGGTGGGAAAATTACTGGAGAGCATGTGAGAGGTAGTATTTATGGTTATTTGGAAGAGCATAGTTTGATTATAAATAGCATGGCTTTGTGAGGGAAAGGTCGTACCTCACAAGCCCTATTGAATTATTTGAGGATGTGGCAAAATACATTTATGAAGGCCGAGCAGTGGATGTGGTGTATATGGATTTCAGCAAGGCATTTGATAAGGTTCCCATGGTAGGCTCATTGAGAAAGTAAGGAGGTATGGGATTCATGGAAATTTAGCTGTTCTGGATCCAGAATTGGCTGTCCAATAGAAGACGGAGGGTGGTAGTAAATGGAAAATAGTCAGTCTGGTGTTTGGTGACCAGTGGTGTTCTGCAGGGATCTGTTCTGGGAACTCTGCTCTTTGTAACCTTTATAAATGATTTTACAACCTTTATAAATCATTTTTATAAATGATGAGGAAATGGAAGGGTGGGTTAGTAAGTTTGCCAATGACACCAAGGTTGGTGGAGTTGTGGATAGTGTAGAGGGCTGCTGTAGTATGCAATGGGACATTGAAAAGATGCAGAGCTGGCAGATGGAATTCAACTCAGAAAAGCGTGAAATGATTCATTTTGGAAAGTCAAATTTGAATGCAGAATACAGAGTTAATAGCAGGATTCTTGGCAGTATGGAGGAACAGAGGGTTCTGGGGGTCCATGTCCATAGATCCCTCAAAGCTGTGCCCAAATTGATAGGGTTGTAATGAAGGCGATGGTGTGTGGCCTTTCATTGGCAGGAGTATTGAGTTTAAGAGCTGTGAGGTTATGCTGCAGCTCTATAAAAAGCTCATTAGACCACACTTGGAATATTGTGTTCAGTTCTGGTCGCCTCATTATAGGAAGGATATGGAAGCTTTAGAGAGGATGCAGAGGAGATTTACCAGCATGCTGCCTGGACTGGAGGGCAAGTCTTACGAGGAAAGGTTGACGGAGCTAGGGTTTTTCTCACTGGAGCGAAGAAGGATGAGAGGTGACTTGATAGAGGTGTACAAGACGAGAGAAGCATTGATTGAGTGGATAGCCAGAGCCTTTTTCCCAGGGTGGAAATGACTATCACAAGAGGGCAAAACTTTAAGGTGATTGGAGGAAAGTGTAGGGGAGATGTCAGAGGTAGGTTCTTTACACAGACAGTGGTGGGTACGTGGAATGCACTGCCAGCAGTGGTAGTAGAGTCAGATACATTAGGGACATTTAAGTGACTCTTGGATAGGCACATGAAAGATGGTAAAATGAAGGGAATGCAGGTTAATTTTGATCTGAGAGTAGGATGATAGGTTGGCACAACATTCGGGGCTGAAGGGCCTGTATTGTTCTATGTTCTAAAGGAAATTCTCTGTCATTACCCAACCTCACCAATATTTAACTTCAGTTTAACACCAAAATGGCTGAACCTTAACCACTCTTTGATACGACATAGGAAGCCATAAAATTGCACCAGCAAAGTCACTGAGCAACTAACATAGGTAATATGTCAGCATTGCCCACATTCTGAGGTTATTTTTGATAAAACACACATCTTTTGACTCACCAGTAGGAAACAGGGACTGACAATTTTCCAGCACAATCTCCAATATAAGCCAGGTCTTTTGCCTATCATTTTTTCAATGTCATCGCTAAAACGATCAACTCCTAGAAAAGAAATACAATCAATCTATGATGGAAAGATTTGTTTAATTAGAAGATTTTCAGGTATGTCACCAAATGTTTCTTATTTGAAATGGAGAGAACAACATTTTGAATTTATATCCTTGACTTAAATAAGGACAATAACAGAGACATGAAGAAAGAGGTGTAAAGTGGGCTGGAAAAATAGACTGAGGAAAAGGTCAGTGGATGAATAATGTAAGATATTTAAACATATATTTCATAACGCTCTGGAAAAAAAAGTATTACTGTCAAAAAGGACTTAATGTAAAGCATGATCCCACCCATGGCTAAGAAAGGTGGTCAGGGAGAGTATCCAGTCACTTAACAAGGTACAATGAAGCAGTGAAAACTAGTGGTAGGTCAGAGGATTTGGATTCTTTTTAAGAACTAGTAGAGGACTACTAAAAAGCTAATAGAGAGGGACAAAATTGATAATGAAAGTAAACTAGCAAGCAATAAAAAATAAATAGCTGCAGCTTGTCTCTGTATAGAAAAAGAAACAGAGAGCATATCTTATAGGGGTCTAAACAACGTGGCAAGACATCAGTTCCCTGTGGGATCAACATCAGGAGCATGTTACGCCATCTTTTATGCTTTTCATGGTCAGTGGCAAGTTTCTCGCTTGGCAGTAATGAGTTGGCCATCAAGGGGGATTATTGCTTGTTAAACACCTTGTCAATGCTGCAAATTACCTCATTAATACTCAGCTTCCCATCTTACCAAACTCGTCAAATAAGCTAGACATCAAGAAAACATGACATGCAAACCTGAGTTCATACCAGTTGGATTAAGTCTGCTGCTTGCTTTGAATGACCTCCTTGTTACTTTCAATAAAACTGCAGCCCACGGAATGATCCACAGCAACCAGCTGCACATACCCCTTGTTCACTGATATTGATACCTGGCATTTGACAAACTCTCATGACCATTGGCACCTTTCCAATATAATGGCATTGCTCTCTAGTACTACAGTCAGACATTGTAAGGACACAAGCAATTAGCACTGAAAGGCTGTAGCAGAGACACTTGTGCCTAGGCACCCAGCTCAAGGATTGGACCAGACTGCATCTCAGGGCTGCTGCCTGACCTCTTAGTGCTATTCTGTCAGTGCTTGCATCATCCCTGCCTTGCCATGCCATTGCAATGCCAACTAGGGCAATCACACAACCATGCAGCTTGCTTTGCTGGTCAGCAGTTCTTAGTCTAAGGGATGCACACATGGTGAACGGCAGCATACTACATCGGGCTAACACTTGCACCATGTGCCAGAAACATAAGTGGCAAATACTCTGCATGTGCTTTAACTAAATGTCTCAAAGTCTTAAGAGAGTGACACACTGATGTCTGTGGAGGAACTTGTCAGTCAGAGGGTCTTGGCACAGTAAGTTAAGGACAACTTCTCAACGCAGTCCAGGGGATTATCCACAGGCAGTCATTCATTCAAGGTGATCTTGGTCACTAGACTGTACATCTGCTATCCATGGGGTGGATCACGGTCAGACTTGTAGCTCTGTAGCAGACAGTACAGTGTTTGGGGTGGGCTGAATATGTAAGCCTCATATAACCTGGGAGATGTACAGCCAGCAGTCAGCGATCTGGGCAATTCTCAACTGGCTTTATCTATTTGAGTCATTCAAAGGGGTGAACCACATTTAGTCTTTAGCTCTATCCTTAGAAACTAGGGGAAAGTGTTTAGTTGGGATGGAGCAGAACGTAGGAGGAAGGGTGGTGGGATGATTTTGAAAAGGAGGCAATGGTATCTGCAAGGAGGGATATAGTAAAGCATAGGGAGAAGAAAGTCATGTGGTACGGAGGTTCATTGTTGGTCAGGAGCACACTGGCTTCAAGGGGTTAAAGAACACATCTGGAATGGTTGTTTTGGAGCTGTGTGGGAAAGGTAGGCAGTACAGGCACATGTAGATGGGTTGGATGGGGCCTTGTGAAGCTGCAAATGTGATTTGCAGCTTCACAAGGTGATTCACAAAGGTGATTTATGGGAAGGGCCGTCAGGAGGGGAATTTGGATGCTCAGGGGAACATCAGCATGGTCAAGGAGCGTTCACTATCATCTTACATTGTGCTAGAAACTGAAAGTACACAGTGGGGAAAAAATGGCTGTGAGAACATTTTGTGTGGGTTCGGTAGGTGTCTCAATCTGTGAGCGAGGGAACTCATTGATATTGGGGCTTTTAAAGGGAAAGAACATTGCACACAGACGCATGCACTGTACAGAAGACAGAGCTGTAGTGTCTCTAGCGCTGGCCATGCTAATGTATTGCCCCCATCTCTGTATGGCAGACCTCCCTGCCAGAGACATTGTTTAGAAATACACTGACAGCTACACTTTTGGATACAGAAGCTGCAGAACGAAAGGAATGTCATACAAGGAGAACCAAAGGATTCAGCATGACTCAATGCCATGTGTACATTTTGATTCTCTTGCTTCCAGATGATGCAGCATGTTCTCAGCATTAACCTCCATGGAACTTCATCTGTGGCCACAAAGTAGTGCATAATGTTGCAATAATGCCATCAGAGAGACTAATAAACAAATCTGAGGTCAAATTAGTGATATTTATATATAAGTACAAAATCGGTTATCAATGCATTATTTCCTATTCCAAAAAAATCTCTCAATAAGTCTTCTCATTCCTTTTCCTCCAAATACTTCTCAGCGTAGTCCTGGTTTGAAAACTGGGTGGGAGGGAGCCTGGTTGGCAGTATAGCTTGTTGGCCCTGGAGTTTTAGTTGTGTGACCCCGGGGATGTTTGTGTCTGGATAGTCCAATTATGCCAAGGGTCGTCTTCAGAAATTGACTGACCCTCCTTAGCTTCAACTTCCAAGAATCAGAGGGGTAAAGGAGGCCAGAGGTGGAGGACTCCACTTTTTGAGAGCTCTAATTGGTGACTTCTGAGGGGAGTGCTGTGTTGCTTCCTTCTCTGACTGTGTGCCCCCTTGCATCAGCCAATGGCTCAGTGAGAAATGAGCAGCTGCAGTGTGTGTCAGGTTCCCCGACCACTGTCGTCATACCTTTGGTCCCTGAGGTCCAATGGCAGTGCGACTGGTGCAAGTGTGTGCATCTCCCTAGCATCCTGACAATGCTGGGCCTGGTGCTTAATGGCAGCTGTGAACCTGTCCATGGAGACAGATTCGCTACACTGCTGTAGCTTCTGGGCAATTGCATTCTACTTATCCATCTATCATTCTTGTTCCTCCTTGCACATGTGAACGAAGTCCCTGATAACGGGCACTACAGGGTCTTCTGCTGCCTTGTGCTGATCAGGTGCTTGGCTGCAAAGCAGTCCTTTGAGTGCCAGTGGCTACCACAGGAAAGTGCTCACCAGATTGAGCTCCTACACTCTCAAAGCCTAATGTTCCCACCAGGTGTCAGTATCTAGGGGGTGCAGGAGGAAGACATGCTAATGCTTCCTCTGAGGTCTTTGAACCTTGGCCCTTAGAGATCAAGAAGTTGGCTTCTGAAGGAGCTGGACATTTCTCTGCAGTGGTGATGGAGATGTATGATGTGGAAAATATGACAGAGTTGCCACAGCAACTGGTTAGAAGTGATGTGCAATGAATTTGACCTAGTGTTGCCAGTGTATGAGTTGCAGTGGAATGAAGTTCAGTTGGCTGGATGGCTGGTTTGTAATACAGAGTGATGCCAAGAGCAAAGGTTCAATTCCTGTACCAGCTAAGGGTAACATTAAACTTTCCTTCTCAATTTTTCTCCTTGCCTGAGGCATGGTGACCGTCAGGTTGAACCACCACCAATCATCTCTGTCTTACGGTCTGGTAAGACTATGGTGACTTTTTTTTAAGCTGGCTGATAGAACATGGGTGTCATGGCATTCCTACAGCACTGGTCCTGGTCTTCTCAAGTCAGCATACTTTCCACATAGGGGTTGGAGCATAATATCAGGCACCCTTCCTACTTTGTCCTGTTATGGGCTTTTTTCTTCTAGAATGGGAAAAAGGGAGGGATTGAGTGCAATGAATGTTGATGGCTGGTGCAGATAGTTAAAAGGTGGTGAGGTGTAATCAGACAGTGAAAGACAATGCAGAGGCCATGCTGTGTTAGTGGTTGTGGGTTGTTGGGGTAGGTGTGATTTGAATGAAGGATGGTGTTGCAGACAATAGTGAGAGTTGGTGAAGACAATTCTTGGTGGTAGCAGACACAAGGTGAGTGCCAAGTAATACAGAGAAGAGTGTGGCATTTACCCTGGCACAGTGGCAAAGGTCACTGACCTATTAACAGCATTGCCGGATGCTCATCTGCACCTTGGACCCATGGCATGGACCCATGTGACAAGCTCAAACCAGACTTCCAGCTTCCTCTGCTAGTCTTCCTGAAGGAGGATGACCACCTTTGTGCCACCTTGATCAGTTTCTCTCAGATCTTAACAAAGAATCATGGTGCCATTTTCCCCCTTTCTGACAGCTGCACAATTTGTTCTTGAGTGAGCATGGCAGCTTCAGAATGCCGTTGCTTGTTTGGGTGCACAGTGGCCTTTTGAAGATGGTACAGGTTTGTGGGATGCCAGTCTTTTGGTGCTATCCACTGCGGAGTGAGTTGCTACAGGAAAGGCATCTAATAAGAAAGGGCCAGTAGGGGCACCTGTTTAGGCAGTCCCTAAAATTGTTTCACAATCTGTCCAAATTTTTTCACAAAAATTACAAATCAAGACGAATTTTGCTGAGTTTGAAGGACTTTTTGCAGAGCATTGTACGTGACTTGCTCTTCCATTATCTTGACCATCATTTGATCTTTAACCCAGCATTGTATTGTCAGACTCTTATTTAATGAAGAATGTCAGATAGCTATAATAAAAATCATAAATGCCTAATATGTGTGATATTTAAATTATCAAAAAATTATACTCAGTCACAAAACTTTCGGCTGTGCCTGTTAACGATAAACCTGATTGTTCAAGTCAATACTAACTTACCATAAAACCAGGAGACTCCAATGGTTTCCATAAGTACTCCAAACAGTATGGATGTCTCTGCTGAGAACTTGTCAAGTAAAGTAAACACATAGATGCCACCCTAGAAACAAAAAAAAATTCCAAGAGTGGTGATTGCAAAACATTTAATGGAATGAGCAATATCGTTAAGACTAAAAGAAATTCCAACATCGAGCCAAGAATGAAACTGATTATTGTCATCATATAAAGTTTATGGCTATAATAAATCTGCCCTTTTCTTCTAATATTTTCAGAGTCATCTTTTCCTAAGCAATAGGCTGTTTGTTTTCCATCAAAAGACTCTAACAACTTCTTATTTAGAAAATGGCTGTTGTTGAAGTGACCTACATTAGTTACACAGAAGAGAGACACCAGAAAGGTAATTGTAATGATGAACAGTGTAAAGATCTCTCTGTGATTACGCAGGAGTTTGAATTCATCAATTAGTCCTGTAATTACTGATTCCATGCCACCCATCTGTGGGAACAAGAAGACCAAATGTTAGGAAGCATATAACATAATACACCGTATTTTCCATTCACCCCGAGTGATTGTTACATCTATTTTGATGCAGTTGAACATTCACTTATGGCCACCATTGAATTCCTTTCCAAATGTGTAAACTTATCAAATACACAGATGAGGCCCATGACAGGACAAAATTATATTAATGGTTCTATTTAATAGAGATTAACATGTTAAACTCCCATTAGTTTCATAGGGAAAAATCACCTACCAGGCCATGATGCAAGTTTGAAAATCAACTTCAGATCAGATTTTATAACCTGAAGCTAGCTATGCAGTGCATCAGGGAAGGAGAAAATTATTTGGATTTTTCTGGAGTTCAAAGGCAGGGTCTTCAGCCTTTGCAATAGTGTAACAAATCTGAGATTTTTCAAATATTTTTGACTGCAGAATGGATTAGCAAACTGACCGTAGTATGTGCGATGGGAAACCGTTCAAGTCGGAGGAACAAGGTATGTAGCAGTATTAGGGCACAGTGTAATAATGGCAAATTATACCATTCTGCACAGCAAATGGGTCCAGATGTCTGTGTTGCCTGCCAGGTGCTAGGGTTTGGGGCATCTGCACAGGGCTGTAGAAGAACTTGCAGTGGAAGGGGGAGTATCCAGTAGGAACCAATGATATTAGTGGGACAAAGAAGGAAGTTCTGCTCAGTCAGTACGAAGAAATAGGCTGCAAATTAAGGTGCAGAAACTCAATCTCTTATTAGTTGAACCATATGCAAATTAGCACAGGGCAAATCTAATTAGAAAACTGAAAGTGTTGCTCAAAGACCAGTTGGGAGAATTGGGTTCTGGTTCATGGAACATAGAGTCACAGAGTCATACAACACAGAAACAGAATCTTCATGCCAACCATAATCCCAAACTAAACTAGTACCATGTCCTATGCATGGCCCTTATCCCTCCATACGTTTCTTATTTATGTACTTATCCAAATGTCTTTTAAATGTTATAACTATACTCATATCCACCACTTCCTCTGGACGTTCGTTCCATAAACTAAACACTCCCTGTATAAAAAAATGCCTTTCACATCTTTTTAAAATCTTTCTCCTCCATTAAAAATGTTTCCTAGTCTTGAAACACCCCCCCCAGGGAAAAGACACCTGCTATTCACATTATCTATGCCCCTTGTGATTTATAAATCTCTGTAAGTTCAACTCTCAACCTTCTATGCTCCAGAGAAAAAAAAATCCAGCCTATCCACTTTCTCCTTATAACTCAAACCTTCCATTCTCTGCAACATCCTGATAAATCTTCTCTGAACCCTCTCTAGCTTAATAGTGTCCTTCCAATAACAGGGCAACCAGAACTGCACATAGTACTCCAGAAGAGGTGTCACCAACATCTTGCACAACCTGACCATGATATCCCAACTCCTATACTCAAAAGGGCTGAGCTATGATGGCAAGAGTGCTAAATGCCTTTTTAACCACCCTGTCTACATGTGGCACAAACTTCAAAGAATTATGTACCTGAATCTCTAAGTCTCTCTGTTCTACACTACAAGGCCCTAATTTTACTTGAATAATTCCTACCCTTGTTTCTTTTACCAAATTGCAATTCTTCACCTTCTACATACTTCACATTTTCCAGTTTAAACTCCATCTGCCCATTGACCTAATTGATCAAGATCTCTTTGTATTCTTAGATAACTGTCTTCACTGTCCATTATACCACATATCAGTAATGGGGAAAATTGGATCAGTATTGATTGGATGGACTCCACCTGAATCATGCTGAGGCAGATTGTCTTGCTGACAGCTTAACTAGAAGCATTGAGAGTATTTTAATCTAATTAATGGGGACAAGGAATCAAAATTATTAATATGGGAAACAATAAACAGATCATAACTGGGAAAGATAGAAAAATCTAAGGGTAAACTGACATATAGGGGTGCAGGTTACAGAAGTTAATTAAAGAATACATTTAAAGACTCTATGTGAATACGTGAAGGATTTAAAATACGACAGATGAACTAGAAGTACAAGTCAAGAAAAATAGTATGATCTGGCAGCCATTACAGAGTCATGGCCAGAATGAGAGCTTTTGCCAACGTGGTGGCCATACTTCATGGGTGAGTGTAAAAGTCATAATCACCCTCAAATTATTTTCCCCCAGCTTCTTCCTGGGCTCTGCCAGTAGCGTTTGCAGGAACATGCAATCATACGAGCACATTAATGCACAAGGTAGGTGACTAATGGTTTGTTTTGCATGGTGGACTGGCAATAATGCCAACTTTACCAATGGTGCCTGTTTAGCTGCCACAATTTTTTTTTGTCTTGTAGCAGTTCACCCTCCTCAATCTCACTGCACAGAATGATTGGCTATTTGGAAACAAGGGGTACCCATTTAAAAAAATGGAAACAGCATCCATGAACAACCTAATGAATGAAGCCCAGGAGTGAATGAATGTCAGAATGATAGATGCATCATTAAACAAGCCATCAACACACAGAAGTTGCAATTTTGGTGCCCAGGCAGAACTGGAAGCACCATTTAGTTGGCAGCAATGAAGGTTTCCAGAATGTATTGCAGTCTGCACAACATTTTCCAACAGTGAGGTTTAGATTAGAGGGATAAACATGACACAGAGCACAGACCTTCATCATATGATTGCTCGAGCAGGAGGAGGCAGAATATGACTTTGCCAATGTTAGCAATATTGCTACCCGAAATGCATGGGATGCCCTCATTATTCTGGGGTTCCTTTGGATTTCACCAGTGCACTGATCTGGCAGTCTCAAGCAATAACCACATCACGTGTCCCTCAACTTCTCCCAACATAAAGCAATTAATGCAAACATACAACTTTCTCTTTCTCAGCTACTCATTACTTGTAGTCAATTCTTGTCTTACGATTCATTACAAATGAAAAAGTCATGTTCCAGACTGCAACCAAAATTAGGCAAGAACCAAAAACAGAAAAGTTTCAGTTTAACACAATCACAAAATACTACAAATACTAGAAACCTCAACAAAAAACACAATATGTTGTAAAAACCTGGCAAGTTCGGCAGGCTCAAAGAAAAGAAACAGACTTGTTGCTGTATGCTGATGACCTTTAAAGGAGAAGATCATATATGAAGGTAGGCTAGCTAGTAATATTAGAAATGATAGTAAAAGCTTCTTTCAATACATAAGAAACAAACGAGAGGCAAAAGTAGATATTGGGCCGCTCCAAATTGATGCTGGAAGGCTAGTGATGGGAGATAAGGAAATTTCTGAAGAACTTAATAAGTACTTTGCATCAGTCTTCACAGTGGAAGACATGATTAGTATGCCAACAATTAGGGAGAGACAGGGGGCAGAGTTGAGTATGGTAGGCATTACAAAAGAGAAAGTGCTAGAAAAGCTAAAGGGTCTAAAAATTGATAAATCTCCTGGCCCTGATGGGCTACATCCTAGAGTTCTGAGGGAGGTGGCTGAGAAAATAGCGGAGGCTTTGGTCGTGATCTTTCAGAAGTCACTGGAGTCAGGGAAAGTCCCAGATGATTGGAAAATTGCTGTTGTAACTCCCTTGTTTAAGAAAGGATCAAGGCAAAAGATGGAAAATTGTAGGCCGATTAGCCTAACCTCGGTTGTTGGTAAAATTCTAGAATCCATTGTCAAGGATGAGATTTCTAAATTCCTGGAAGTGCAGGGTCAGATTAAAACAAGTCAGCATGGTTTCAGTAAGGGGAAGTCATGCCTGACAAACCTGTTAGAATTCTTTGAAGAGGTAACAAGTATGTTAGACCAGGGAAACTGAGTAGATGTTATCTATCTAGACTTCCAAAAGACCTTTGATACAGTCCCTCACGGGAGGCTGCTAAGCAAGGTGAGGGCCTGTTCTGTTTGAGGTGAGCTACTGGCTTGGATTGAGGATTGGCTGTCTGACAGAAGGCAGAGAGTTGGGATAAAAGGCTCTTTTTCGGAATGGCATCTGGTGACGAGTGGTGTCCCGCAGGGTTCAGTGTTGGGGCCACAGCTGTTAACATTATATATTAATGATCTGGATGAAGGGACTGGGGGCATTCTGGTGAAGTTTGCCGATGATACAAAGATAGGTGTATAGGTACGTAGTACTGAGGAGGTGGGGAAGCAGCAGAAAGATTTAGACAGTTTAGGAGCGTGGTCCAGGAAATGGCTGATAAAATTCAATGGGAGTAAATGTGAGGTTTTGCACTTTGGAAAAAAGAATACAGGCATGGACTATTTTCTAAACGGTGAGAAAATTCGCAAATCAGAAGTGTAAAGGGATCTGGGAGTGTTGGTCCAGGATTCTCTAAAGGTTAACTTGCAGGTAGAGTCTGTAGTTAAGAAAGCGAATGTAATATTGTCGTTTATCTCAAGAGGGTTGGAATATAAAAGCAGCGATGTGCTTCTGAGCCTTTATAATGCTCTAGTTAGGCCCTATTTAGAATACTGTGTCCAATTTTTGGCCCCACACCTCAGGAAGAACATACTAGCCCTGGAGCATGTCCAGTGGAGATTCACACAGATGATCCCTGGAATGGTAGGTTTAATGTATGATGAACGGCTAAGGATCCTGGGATTGTACTCATTCGAGTTTAGAAGGTTGAGGGGGAGATCTAATAGGAACTTACAAGATAATGTATAGTTTAGAAGGGGTGGACGTTAGGCGGGGAGGCTAGGACCTGTGGGCACAGCCTTAAAATTAGAGGGGGTAAATTTAAAACTGAAATGAGACGACATTTCTTCAGCCAGAGAGTGGTGGGCTTGTGGAATTCATTGCTGCAGAGTGCAGTGGAGGCCCGGACGTTGGATGCCTTCAAGGCAGAGATCGACAAATTCTTGATTTCAAAAGGAATCGGGGAGAGTGCAGGGAAGTGGTGTTGAAATGCCCATCAACCATGGTTTAAATGGCGGAGTGGACTTGATGGGCCGAATGGCCTTACTTCCACTCCTATGTCTTATGGTCTTTCAACTGAAAGTAATACAAATGTTTGTGTCCTAAAGCTGTTAGAAAGAGGAAAGGAATTGGTATGGAGCAGAAGGGGGAGATCTGTGATCAGCTGGAGGGCAGTGGATATTAAATATCAAAAAGAAAAGGTGCAACTGCTAAAGAGACTATGGGAAAGAGACAAAGGTTGATTCTAATGACATGTGAATGGTTCCATAATAACCATCTGAATGTAGCATGAAAAGACAAAGGAAGAAAGAAGTCCAATCCAGCAAAAACAAACAAAAAAGGAGAGACAACATCATTGAACAGGATGGAGCCTGATCTAAATTTATGATTTAAAGTTTTTGAATTCCATGTTGAGTCCTGGAGTCTGGAGAATGCCAAGTCAAAACATGAGGTGCTGTTACGTGAGCTTGAGTTCAGCTTTACTGGAAAGCATGAAACAGACAGAAAGGTCAACATAGGAGGAATATAGAGAGTGAAAATCACGAGCAACTATAGGCTCAAGTTCATGCTTGTGAACTATACTTAAGAAACTCACATGGCAGTCACCTGGGCTACATTTGGTCTCCCAATGTAGGGAAGGTCATACTTTGAACAATGAATATGATAAAAGATGAAGTCATCATTGTCGTTCTTGCTCATCACATGATGTGTTTAACTTGAGAGTCACCATACCTCAATTGAGGGATGAGGTTGCAAAGATAGGACCTTCTTGGTAATCATACACTAGTACAGGAACTGAACCCATGATGTTGGTGAAACTCTCACAACACAAACCAGCTGAACAGCCACCTGAACCAACTAATCCTTAATGGATGCAATACACTAAATTGAATGAAATATCAATAAGTCAGTTTCAATTGGAAAGTGTGTTTAGAAGCTTGGAATGATGAGAAAGGAAGAGGTGAAATGATAAATATTGCATTCCCTCTGCTTGCATAGTGACTAAAGGGATGCTAGAGAAGGCTGTTTAATTTTTGGGTCATTGAAATATTAACTATCTAACACTAACCATTTACAAATATTTACTCTTCTTTCTCTGAGCATTTCTATTTGGTGCAATGCCGGTGGCTTAAGTAGAAGTAGAAACAGTCATAGTGCATCCCTGTTCTAGTAGCTTAAGCTGCTCTTTGCTAATTGCTGTTATTTCATTATCATGAGTATCCTACCAAAGACTGCTGAGTTGTGAGGCAAAGAGACGAGTGGCAATGGAGGTTGGAGGACATGGTAGTTGAAGCGAGATAATTGGAAGTGCTGTGGCCACAGCTCATCTTCCATGTGTGTTTTCACCTTCTTCCCTCTCACTTCCTAACTGCACATTCCTGCAGGCATTGAGCTGGACAGCACTTTACTGCTTGTAAGTAAGGCTCTGATAGTCTATAGCTGGGATTTCAAGAATCATGCTTAGAATCCACAGTGTCCAAGCTATATATGAGTGTAGAGACCCCCACTATATTTCCTATTTTTTCTCAATTTCTTTGGTGGAACTGTGAATTGAAGTTAGGGTTAGTTGAAACTAATTTTGAACAACTGCATGTTTCAGAAAAGAAATAAAATACATTTATTAGCTTTTGGTGACTGGCCTAGCTGTTCATGGAACATAATCACTAATCTAAGGAACACTGTGGAAAATTTGACAAGATGTACTGCCATGCCCAAGGCTACCAGCTAGTTGGATGTTGAATTGGTCAAAGGAGGACTGGTACTAACCTGCTGACCACAGAGTATGTTGATTAAAAAAGGAAGAAAACCAGTTCTGACTGGTTTTGGCAGGTGCATGATGATGTGGAAGGCTTCAAACTGGCTGTTAAGTTTTACTGTCTCTAGTTTTCTATCCATTTAAAGAATTGTTGATATTCTTTTCTCAGGACATTCAATCTGTAGGAAAGAAGTAAATACTTCTGGAAGTTTACTGAATTGCTCACTTTCACTGGTGACTTCAAATTATATATACAGTTATGTGTTTGGGTACAACCGTTATCCAGGGATTGCATAACAACTTGACATCCATTGCTTGAAACTGTTTAACTGAACTGGCAAATTACAAACTTTTATTTTGTTTTTAAGTTATGTTTTAACTATGGCTATCTGTCGGTCTGTCCATGTGTGAGTGGAAGTTATGGTCAAAGAAGACTGGGTCAATTAGATTACCTTGTTGTTTAGCTTTGTTGTTATATAGATACAATATTATGAATAAATTGTTCATTTTTATTTAAGTTATAAACTTGATGTCTAAGATCTGTTATTGTTTAATGTCTAATTAAGAACAATTAGGCAGTTTTGAGTGTCATTGAATATTTTCATGTCACTTTGTTGCAAATCTAGTAATAGTAAGGATGATTTGATTTGGCTTGCTATCCCTGATCATAACATGATGGCCTGTATGCACTCGTTTGATTGACTGTCTGCCTGGAGCATTATGTGACATTCAGTCTATGAATTAACATAACATTGCAAAACTCTGTTGCATCATACCCCATCGGTGCCTGAGTGCAACCCCTGCAATCTACCTGCAGCTATGCAGTCAAAGACAATTGGAAAGCCTGCCAGTACATCACACGTTCTATACTACTACTTCAGGTGTATTCTCTTCAGTGTTGGCTTTTGATATTCAGCAAAACCTGCGAATCCTGGGCCTCTAACATGACTGTCCATTGCTCACCGTTTCCATCACCTGCTCTTGTTCACGTGTAACCAGTGAGACACAAAGCAAAAATCAAACTGTATTCCTTACTGGTTCAAACAAACTGAGTGTCTGAGTTGGTGTACGGTCTGTATGTGATGGTGCAATCTGAGTGAGGGATATCCTCTGAGGATTTGCTGTCATCCTCCCACTTCAACCTTGTGCTGGATTTTTGAAGGTTGTCTGGGAAAATAAATCCATGAATGAAAGCTGCTGCAGTAAAAATGTTTTATGTAATCATTAACCACCTGAACAAATTTGGCTCACTGCTAACATCGTCAAAATGCATCTTGCATACATGTAATGATCCAATATTCTGTCACCAGGAGGGGCATCTTTATTTCTGATGATCAAGCCTCCTTCTCTATATCTGTCAGTTGAAGCTTGGCTGAAGAGGCACTTCTGCTTCTCTATCTCTCCCTCATATCCTGTACTGTCTTTGCCTGAACCGAAGCAAGGAATACATCTATTAATGACACTGGCATGATTTAAATAGATGGATTCAGAATATTTGTTCAGTGTAAGTACAAGGAAGTGATGTGATTTAAACATGAGGATGAATGTTAGTGATAGTTGGATAGACAGATGTGAGGAAGGACATAGAGAGAAAGGAGATGAGTAAAGTAAGTCAGTGCGAGGAATGATGTGTTCAAGTAGTGATAATGGGAACTGCAGATGCTGGAGAATCCAAGATAACAAAGTGTGGAGCTGGATGAACACAGCAGACCAAGCAGCATCTCAGGAGCACAAAAGCTGACATTTTGGGCCTCGACCCTTCATCAGAGAGGGGGATGGGGAGAGGGAACTGGAATAAATAGGGAGGAGGGGGAGGCGGACCGAAGATGGAGAGAAAAGAAGATAGGTAGAGAGGAGAGTTTAGGTGAGGAGTTAGGGAGGGGATAGGTCAGTCCAGGGAAGACGGACAGGTCAAGGAGGCGGGATGAGGTGGTAGGTAAGAAATGGAGGTGCGGCTTGAGCTGGGAGGAAGGGATGGGTGAGAGGAAGAACAGGTTAGGGAAGCGGAGACAGGCTGGGCTGGTTTTGGGATGCAGTGGGGGAGGGGAAGAACTGGGCTGGTCTGGGGATGCGGTGGGGGAAGGGGAGATTTTGAAGCTTGTGAAGTCCACATTGATACCATTGGGCTGCAGGGTTCCCAAGCAGAATATGAGTTGCTGTTCTTGCAACCTTCGGGTGGCATCATTGTGGCACTGCAGGAGGCCCATGATGGACATGTCGTCTGAGGAATTGGAGGGGGAGTTAAAATAGTTCGCGACTGGGAGGTGCAGTTGTTTGTTGCGAACTGAGCGGAGCTGTTCTGCAAAGCGGTCCTCAAGCCTCCACTTGGTTTCCCCAATGTAGAGGCAGCCACACGGGGTACAATGGGTACAATATACCACATTGGCAGATGTGCAGGTGAACATCTGCTTGGCATGGAAGGTCATCTTGGGGCCTGGAATGGAGGTGAGGGAGGAGGCTGGGGTCAAGTGTAGCACTTCCTGTGCTTGCAGGGGAAGGTGCCGGGTGTGGTGGGGTTGGAGGGGAGTGTGGTGCGGACATGGGAGTCGCGGAGAGAGTGATCTCTCCGGAAGGCAGACAAGGGTGGGGATGGAAAAATAGCTTGGGTGGTGGGGTCCGATTGTAGATGGCGGAAGTGTCGGAGGATGATGCGTTGTATCCGGAGGTTGGTGGGGTGGTATGTGAGAACGAGGGGGATCCTCTGGGGGCGGTTGTGGTGGGGGTGGGGTGTGAGGGATGTGTTGCGGGAAATGCGGGAGACGCAGTCAGGGGCGTTCTCAACCACTGCGGGGGGAAAGTTGCGGTCCTTGAAGAACGTGGACATCTGGGATGTGCGGGAGTGGAATGCCTCATCCTGGGAGCAGATGCGGCAGAGACGGAGGAATTGGGAATAGGGGATGGAATTTTTGCAGGAGAATGGGTGGGAGTAGGTGTATTCTAGGTAGCTGTGGGAGTCGGGGGCTTGAAATGGACTTCAGTTTCTAGCTGGTTAACTGAGATAGAGACTGAGAGGTCCAGGAAGGTGAGGGATGTGTTGGAGATGGCCCAGGTGAACTTGAGGTTGGGGTGGAAGGTGTTGGTGAAGTGGATGAACTGTTTGAGCTCCTCTGGGGAGCAAGAGGCGGCACCGATACAGTCATCAATGTAACGGAGGAAGAGGTGGGGTTGGGGCCTGTGTAGGTGCGGAAGAGGGACTGTTCCACGTAACCTACAAAGAGGCAGGCATAGCTTGGGCCCATGAGGGTACCCATGGCCACCCCCTTTGTCTGTAGCAAGTGGGAGGAATCGAAAAAGAAGTTGTTGAGGGTGAGGACGATTTTGGCTAGGCGGATGAGGGTGTCGGAGGAGGGGGATTGGTCGGGCCTGCGGGACATTTCGAAGCGGAGGGCCTTGAGGCATGAGAAATACAGGTGGTACCATAAATAATGTGTTCAAGTTGGATTGGAAAGATGGAGTAAGTGTGTTGGCGTAGATGAATGCCCTCACCTTTTATGCCGTGTATGGAGTTTCAGTGAATTCATTATGCAGCAGCATACAGCAAACTGAGAGCTGTTGCTTGTATCTTCAGCGGCAGTCTAGAAAGAGCCAAATGCATAAAACTTAAGAGTCAAGGTAAACTTGACTGCCTTGCACTTTGCTGTACTTGTTCTACTTTTGATGTTGTAGTTTTGATTGTAAGCAGATGACAGATTTCTTCAGTGGAGCAAGCATATTTCAAGGTATAGTCTTATCTTAAATTAAGTTTAGAAAATTTCTCCCTAAAAACTTTACATTGATACTGTTTACAGCTGAGAGCCTTTTTCATTCTGCTATTCTGTTGTCTTCTAGCAGCTTCTCAGAGTCTGTGGTTTCACTTCATTCTTCCAGTTTTGCTCAATACCAAGAGGAAGATCTACCAGATTACCCATGTCTGTCAGCAACTTATTTGAACAGAAGCTATTTAATGAACAGAAACTACTTCAGATGATTCCCTGTAAAATATAAAAGCTTCTACCAAGTAGAAGACAACTCCAGAAATTTACTATAATACTAGCATAAAGAGAAAATCTAGCAGCTAATCTGTAAAAGAAAGATTCAATAGCCAATGTACCAGGCCTGAACTCTGTCACATCCACTTGTGAATGGAGTGGATAATTGAACAACTAACTGCAGTAGGAGGCTCCACAAGTATCTCCACCCTCAGTCATGAGGGGGTCCAACACATCAGTGCAAAAGAGAGACAGAAGCACTTACCACTTTCTTTAGCCAGAAATGCTCAGAGGATGATTCATCTCAGCCTACCTCCTGAAATCCACAGGATAATAGATGCTAAATGGCCTATGCCATGCCCTCAGACTGTGAGCCCTGGTTTTAGACTCACTTGTCATTGGGAACACCCTTCCTACATCTACTATGTCTGATCTGGCTAGCACTGGACCAGCTGAATAGCACAGTTCGTTCTGAAAATTCTGTCATCAGTACTATTGCCATGATGCTGTCAGGGTCCGTAGCCTTGACAATATATTAGAAGATGGTACATAGCAATTTGTTCCATATATGTACCATCTGCTATATTAAAGGGATCAAAGGACATTGGCGGAAGACAGGGAACAGGCTTCTTGAGTTGCATGATTACATATGATCACAGAATGAAGGGCAGAGCAGGTGTGAAGGGCCAAAAAGTCTACACCTGCTCTTATTTTTCTATATCTATCAGACAATGTGGAAAACTGTCCAGCTTTAACCTGTCAACAAAGGAAAGCTGACATCTTCCATGTTACCTGGCCTATTGGTCTCTCAGTTACCACTGGCAGTTTGTAGTTGGAATAGCGTGCTGTCACCAATCCTCCTTCCTGTGTTGAGTTTAAGAATTTATCAAATTATTGACGGTAGATAATAGACCTATGGTAAGTGTTAACAAGAAGAGGCACTTGTCTTAATAACAAGAGACAACATGATGGCAATTGATATAATTTACATTAACATTTTAGGCAATAGTTACTTAAAGCTATTAGGAGTCAGAGGAGACTTCTGTCTCCAACAGGACCTTACATAAGACTTCTCAATTCTGCACCCAAAAATGGTATGTCATCATTAGATTGGTGACAGCTTCATACATATTCAATATTAACTTTTTAAAAATCATTACATTATACAATGAAATCTCCATAGTTCTACTATGTAGAGCATAGGGCCACTCTCTCAATATAGAGAGCAGACCAGTGGTGGCTTAACCCAAAGGTCATCACACCTCAAGTGAGAGTCCTTTATGGTAATCCCAGCCGGTATTGGAATTGAACCCACATAGTTGTATTCACTCCAAATTGCAAACCAGTCATTCAGACAACTGAGCTAACCAAACCAGGCAACAATGCTTTGAAGCAGCACTTCCTCAGCAACAACCTACTCATTAGTTCTCATTTGACATTCCACCATGTCCACTTAGTTCCCGACTTCATCACAATCTTCTGAAACAGAGACAAAACAGCTGTCTTTCAGAAGACAGGGTGACAGACTTTATATTCAAGGCAGTATTTGATTGAATTGGGTATCAAACAGTCCCAGCAAATCTGACCTTAATGGGAATTAGGGGAAATCTCTTCCCTGGTTTGAGTTATTCTTAGTACAAGTGAAGATAGTTGTGAATATTAGAGATTCAATCATCTCAGTCTCACCATATTGCTACAGCAGTTCCTCAGGACAGTATGAAAACCTTCTGTCCATCATATGATCAGAAGTGGGAAGATACATTGATGATTGTGCTATGTTCAGAATTGAAGCACTCCATGTCCATTGGCAGCAGGGCCTAGACAACATCCAGGCTGAGTGGTTAAATGGCAAGTAACATTTGCACCACACAACTGCCAAGCAGTATTCATCTCCCACAAGAGTAAATCTAGCAATCCCCCCTTGTCACTTAGTGGTATTACGATCACTGAAGTCCCCACTTGGCAGTTACCATTGACTAGAAACTGAACTGGAAGCCATACAAGTTTGGCTATAAGAAGTCAGAGGTTAGGAATTCTACAGCAACTAACTCATGCTCTGATTCCTCAAAGCTTGTGTAGCATGTATGAGGCATTATTCAGGTTTGTGGTAGAATACATTCCATTTGCCTATATGAGTGCAGCTCCAACAAGATTCAAGAAGCTTGACATCACCCAGGATAAATCAGCCTCATCTACCACCTTAAATGTTCACTACTGCCACTATCACCATATAGTTTCAGCATGTAAGAGGCATTGCAATAATTTACCAAAGTTGTTCAACGGCACCTTCCAAACACACAACTTCTACCACCTAGAAAAATAAGAGCATCTGACACATGGGGACACCATGTTAAAGTGGAAACATTACCCTTCAAGTCAGATGAAATCTTGATTTGGTCTATATCACCATTCCTTAACTGTTAGCAGTCAAGATCCTGGAACTCCCTCCCTAGCAGCGCTGTTGGTGCACATATCTCCAGTAGGCTTCAGCGATTCTGGCAGATGACTCAAGATGACCTTTTCAATGGAAATGTAGGATGGATAATAATTATTCACCTAACCAATGACACCTGCATTCCAAGAAAGGATTTTGAAAACAAAAATCATGATTCCTCTCAATAGCATCATAGAGTCATTGAGTTTTACAGCATGGAAACAGACGCTTTGGTCCAACTTGTGCTTGCTAACCAGATAACCTAAATAAATCTAGTTCCACTTGCCAGCCTTGTAAATCCATCCTATTCATGATCCCATCCAGATACCTTTTAAATGCCTCAACCACTTTCTCTAGCAATTTGTTCCATATATGTACCATCTTCTGCATGAAAAATTTGCCTCATCTCCCTTTTAAATCTTTTCTCTCTCACGTTAAATCTACGCTCTCTACTTTTGAATTCCCCTGGGAAAAAGACCTAGGTTATTCATCCCATACATGCTCCTCATGATGTTATAAACGTCTATACAGTCATCCCTCAGCCCCCTATGTTCCAAAGAAAATAGCCCCAGCTTATTCAGCATATCCCTATAGCTTAAATCCTTTAACCCTGGCAACATCCTTCTAAATCTTTACTGAAACCTTGCATGTCTGGTGATACTGTAGCTTAACAGGTTATTTTGTCCTGTTTTTCGTTAAAAGAGAGATTTTAAGACAGAGGTGCAGAGCCAGTAAACAGCTTGAGGGGCCCAGGTTTTCTTTTTAAAAGTTGGAACAACAGAAGTAGCTTAAATGGATGTGGTCAAAATCCCACAGAAGCAGGATCTTTAGTTTAGCTTTCAGCAGTTGTTGTTGGGAACTCAAGTATGGTGTTCTAGAAAACATAGGGGGGTGATGGACTCTCAGGGGAATATAGCAGTGGCAGCCAGGTTTCTGGTTCTGAGACTGGCTCTAATGTAATGAAGGGTACACCAGGTTCCAAGTGATCAATTGTGATAGGGAACTCTTTACTCAGAGTCTAGGACAGACGATTCTGCAGCTGACAGTGAGACGTCAGAATGGTGTGTTGCCTCCCTGGAGCCAGGATCAAAGATATCTTGGCGAGTGTGCAGAATATTCTCGAGTGCGAGCGGGACCAGCAGGAGGTCATTGTACATATCGGACCTAATGACATAGGAAGAGAAAAGGACGAGATTCTCTGGAAAGAATACAAGAAGTTAGGCAGCAATTTAAATAGTAGGTCCTCACGGATAGTAAAATTTGGATTAATCCCAGACCCATGACCTAGTGAGAGTAGGAGTAGTAGCGTAGAGCAGATGAATGTGTGGCTGAGGAGCTGGTACAGGGAAGAAGGGGTCACATTTTTGGATTATTGGAATGTCTGCTTGGGTAAAAGCGACCTGTGTAAGAAAGAAGGATTGCACTTAAATTGGAAGGGGATTAATATACTGGGGGGAGATTTGCTAGAGCTGCCTGGGAGGATAGGAACCAGTAATAGGGGATTGGGGTGGAACCCAAGGGAGATAGTAAAGAAAGAGATCAGTCTGAGACTGGTGCAGTTGGGAAAAGGAGCAAGTCAAACAGCCAGGGGAAGCAGGAACAAAGTAGCGAACAGGTAAAACTGATAAGTCAAACTGCATTTTTTTTTAATGCAAGAGGCCTAACAGGTCAAGCAGATGAGCTCAGGGCATAATGAGACATGGGACTGGGATATCATTCGGTTTACAGAAAAATGAATCTGGGATGGACAGGACTGGCAGCTTAATGTTCAAGGAAATAGATGGTAGAAGAAGGAGCAAGGTTGGAGGTGGGGGGGAGCAAGAGAGGAGGGGAAGTGGTGCTTTCATTTAGAGATAACATTACAGCTGTATTTAGGGAGGATATTCCTGTGAATACATCCAGGGAAGTTATTTGGTAGAACTGAGAAATAAGGAAGAGATGATCACATTATTGGGATTGCAATATAAACACCCCAATTGTCAGTGGGAAATTGAGAAACAAATTTGTAAGGAGATCTCAGTTATCTGTAAAAATAATAGAGTGATTATGGTAGGGGATTTTAACTTTCCAAACATAGACTGGGAATGCAAAAGTGTTAAGGGCTTGGATGGAGGGAAATTTGTGCAAGAAAATTTTCTGATTCAGTATGTCGATGTACTTACTAGAGAAGGTGCAAAGCTTCACCTTCTGTCGGGAAATAAAGCAGGGCAGGTGACTGAGGTGTCAGTGGGGGTGCAATTTGGGGCCAGTGAACATAATTCTATTAGTTTTCCCTTTCTTAGACAACAGAGTGATGATAGCCCTGTGCCAAGAAAGGGGCATCTCTCCATTCGTGATATAGTTCTCCAGGACACACACATAGCCACCCCCTTAGGATGTCCTAGAACGCCCTGAAGAACTCCATAGTCAGCCCATCTAGCCCCAGGGAGTCGTCTCTAGAAAGACGGTTGAGGGCACCTGGCTTCTCCAATCTCAGAGGCGTGTCGAGAATCTTGACACACTTGGGGCTGAACTGCAGGAGGTCCTCCCACAGAACTCTTTCAGCTTCCTCGCTGGATGGATCCAGAGAGAAGAGAGCCCTATAATAGCCAGGAACAAAAACAAAGTTGCTGAAAAAGCTCAGCAGGTCTGGCAGCATCTGTGAAGGGGAAAAAACAGAGTTAACATTTCGAATACGGTGACTCTTCTTCAGAACAGTTCGTCCTCTCTGATGAAACTATGGAGAATAGACACTTACTGGAAGAAGAATGTCTTAGTCCCATCTAAGACATGTGTACAATCATGAAATGAAGCACTGTGCCTCCAAAATGAACTGTGACTTGCAGTAGATGGCTTGGCACTTGCTCCTTGATCCTCAAGATATCTGGCTGAGAAAAGTGGACCAACAAGATAGCCATTCTGCCGGAATTGGAGGCCAGGTGATTCATGAAGACCTTCTACATCACACCAGAAGCCATATTGCTTCATCTCCTGAAACGGTACGGGTTTCTTGCAGGAGGCTCACTGCGAACTTTTGTACCCTGAGGAGCAAGAGAACACAAAGTCTGTGCCAGACCTTCCCACTGCCATTGGCATTGAAGCTAGCTATGGAGGAACTCTTTGACGATTCTACAAAGCAATCCCTGGCACTGCCGCTTTGTGTTCTTGTCCCTTCCCAGGGCTGTCAATAGCTGCCGAACAGACATGATCAGATGTGGTAGAGAATTCCAATGGCCCATAGCCAACTGGACTCTGTCTGCCTGACCAAGTACTACTTGCAGAAAGTCTTGGAGATCCTCAATGGTGATGAGGGGGACCTCGTCCGTGAGCACCACGTCGTTCACCCCCTCATCTAACTCAGCAGTCCTCACAATCGATCCCAATCCTCCTCTTCTGACCCCGAACGCTTCCTCACCTTGCCTACAAGGGGTAGTCCGGAGTCACTGGTTGGGCTCACTCCTGCCTTGATCCTATCCCCAAGTTCAACAGCAGGAGGATCCTTTGCAGGTTCAAGTCTTGGATTATTTCAGATTTAACTAAAATGTAGACTAAAAGGTCATGCCCCCCAGGTGAAAGTGGATCAGAAACCTGCTCCACTCCTGGCACCGGATCATCCTCCGTATCTGGGGAAAGATCCCCAGTAAGGGTGGAGGTGCTTGATGTAAAAGCCTGCAAGGAGGTCTGCTCTTTTATCATTGCCTTCCAGGATGCCCTCAAGGTAATTATCGCCACTGCAGTCCCCAGCTAGCACAGGCAGCACCTAAAGGCCTTCCAGGTCTTGTAATGTGGGCAAGACCTCACTGGCTACGCCCAGCGCAGCCTGTGGGGTGCCTGGTCCAGTTGCAGTGCTCTGCAGGAGTGGGTTTGTGTCCTGCTCCTCTGGCGGGGGGAAGAGAGGTTTTTCTGGGGGATGCTATTTCATCATCCCCGGGGAGTTGTTGTTACCACTGGACTCACCCTGTCCCTCTGACCCTGAGGAATATCACCTCCCTCTCTCCAGTGTCTTGATGCCCTCTGCTCAAATATCCACCCTTTTCCATTGTCCTTCACAGATTTTGGGGCACGCAGGGGACCGGGGAAACTGGGGGCAACACCTGTTCACTAGTACTTTACCATTGACGGGTGCCAGGCTGGGCTTCAAATCCTGTGCCTTTCTGACGGGCCCAGAACTGTTATCCTTCACAAGGGATCCCTCCCCAGGCTGGAGTCTGATGGCCTCAGGGTTACATGGGAAATCCTTCTGGGAGGATGCCCCAAAATGCTTAGTCTTCATCCAGGCTTTCTGCCCCTGCAGATGCTCTGCTCCCACCCCACTGGTGTCTTTAAGTGAGGTAGCTCCCTCCTGTGGGAGTTGATGTGGGGGGGGGGGGGCATGAGGGGAGGGGTAATGATGCCAGCTGCAGCATCTTGGGTATTAGCAATAGCCTTCGAGGCAGTGCAATCTGCCTGGAGGTGCAGGTATGACACCGCACACCCTTTGCCAACCAGAGCTCCCGGTAAGCAGCACTCTCATGCTCAAGCTTGAAGGTGCCCTCTGTGACCGCCTCCCTGGCCAGGCAAATGAAAACCTGCCACTGGAAGTAGTTAATGTGTCTCAAATGGCTTCCTTCACACTGAGCTGTAGTGCCACCATGCTCAACCTCATTTTCCCAAGCTTGTGGAGGTGGGGGAGGAGGAGCTCAGATGGAATGAAGGATAGGACGTTTGATAAAATGACCCTCTGGAGAAATAACTTCCAGAGGGTTGACAGGGAATAACACCCCATCGACAGTAAGCCTCTCTCCAAAGTGAGGTGCACCTCACACTCAGTCTTCAAGACGAACACTGTCTTCCCATATGTCATTGATGCAGCAACAATGGTGGCAATACCGACTGCCCCAGCCAATGCTGCTGTGCATGCCTCAATGGCCATGTTGGGGTGAATGTAACATTTCACCCTGAGCTGTTTTATTAAATGTGTAAAGGGCGATGAGGCCGCCTCCGCCCACACCTCCCGGGGTGTGGGGGGACACAAAGGATGCAATCACTGTTTGTAGGAGCAACTGAGCCCCACCTCAGAAGTTGTTTTAGAGCACCCACAGTCTACATCTTCCTCTCAAATCAGGACCAACACTTCCCCTCACATAAATAGTAGGTAAAGGAAACTGACAGTCCATGAGGCCTCGCTTGCCAGTATGTTGCCTCAGGCGGCTGTGTCCTGGCCTGACTCCCAATCCATAGGTCCAAAACAGTTGGATGTTTTGGACAGATCCCGATGCCCACAGGCGATAATCACTGGCTTCAAAGAGGCCACATTCACAAGATAATAATAGGGAGATGGGCCGGGCTCTGAACAGTTCCAGAACCCAGTCACTCACAGCAAGTGTTCACGCCTCAAGCAATTAATGCCCAGGCCTGAATTCCCAGATTGAAGTAGTAGTCCGAGGTCCATAAACAAGCCTCCGTGGCATCAGCTAAACAGAAGTGCAAGCTACAAAACTTCTCAGGGCAGCAGCAGCAAGTCCTAAGCTTTGGTCCTTTCAAACAAGCAGGCCAACTGCAGCACCTGATGCACCGAGCTCTAGGCCCCAAACTATAGCAGCTTCTCCCTGGTGCAGTAGGTGTAATTACAGCAGTCATCACGTCACCAAGGAGAAATGCAGGCCACCAGGCTTCCAAAGACAGCTGCAACGGAGAATTCCAGGCTCATATCCCTTTAGGGAGGCAGACAGGCTGCAGCACCAGAAGCTCCAGGCTCTAGGCTTCAACCAGATCCAACTGCTCACAGTTGCAACAGGTGTTGCAACTTCAGCCTCCAAGTTCCAATTACAGCAGTGCAGACTCCCAATACACTGCTCTCTACAAGGAAAACAAACCTCTATCACAATCCACTTCACCAACACCTTCCACCCCAACCTTCAGTTCACCTGGGCCATCTCCAGCACATCCCTCACCTTCCTGGACCTCTCAGTCTCCATCTCAGGCAACCAGCTTGTAACTGATGTCCATTTCAAGCCCACCGACTCCCACAGCTACCTAGAATACACCTCCTCCCACCCACCCTCCTGCAAAAATTCCATCCCCTATTCCCAATTCCTCCGCCTCCGCCGCATCTGCTCCCACGATAAGACATTCCACTCCCGCACATCCCAGATGTCCAAGTTCTTTAAGGACCGCAACTTCCCCCCCACGGTGATTGAGAACGCCCTTGACCGCGTCTCCCGCATTTCCCGCGACACATCCCTCACACCCCGCCCCCGCCACAACCGCCCCAAGAGGATCCCCCTCGTTCTCACACACCACCCTACCAATCTCCGGATACAACGCATTATCCTCCGACACTTCCGCCATTTACAATCCGACCCCACCACCCAAGACATTTTTCCATCCCCACCCCTGTCTGCTTTCCGGAGAGACCACTCTCTCCGTGACTCCCTTGTTCGCTCCACACTGCCCTCCAACCCCACCACACCCGGCACCTTCCCCTGCAACCGCAGGAAATGCTACACTTGTCCCCACACCTCCTCCCTCACCCCCATCCCAGGCCCCAAGATGACATTCCACATTAAGCAGAGGTTCACCTGCACATCTGCCAATGTGATATACTGCATCCACTGTACCCGGTGCGGCTTTCTCTACATTGGGGAAACCAAGCGGAGGCTTGGGGACCGCTTTGCAGAACACCTCCGCTCAGTTCGCAACAAACAACTGCACCTCCCAGTCGCAAACCATTTCCACTCCCCCTCCCATTCTCTTGATGACATGTCCATCATGGGCCTCCTGCACTGCCACAATGATGCCACCCGAAGGTTGCAGGAACAGCAACTCATATTCCGCCTGGGAACCCTGGTATCAATGTGGACTTCACCAGTTTCAAAATCTCCCCTTCCCCCACTGCATCCCTAAACCAGCCCAGTTCATCCCCTCCCCCCACTGCACCACACAACCAGCCCAGCTCTTCCCCCCCACCCACTGCATCCCAAAACCAGTCCAACCTGTCTCTGCCTCCCTAACCGGTTCTTCCTCTCACCCATCCCTTCCTCCCACCCCAAGCCGCACCCCCAGCTACCTACTAACCTCATCCCACCTCCTTGACCTGTCCGTCTTCCCTGGACTGACCTATCCCCTCCCTACCTCCCCACCTACACCCTCTCCACCTATCTTCTTTACTCTCCATCTTCGGTCCGCCTCCCCCTCTCTCCCTATCTATTCCAGTTCCCTCCCCCCATCCCCCTCTCTGATGAAGGGTCCAGGCCCGAAACGTCAGCTTTTGTGCTCCTGAGATGCTGCTTGGCCTGCTGTGTTCATCCAGCCTCACATTTTATTATCTTGGAATCTCCAGCATCTGCAGTTCCCATTATCTCTCCTCTACCACCATCGTTCGTCTCCTATCTTAAAGCCAATTTTGTATCCAAATGGTTAGCTCTTCCTGGTTTCCATGTGATCTATTATTGCTCACCAATCTCCCATGTGGAACCTCGTCAAACGCCTCTCTGAAGTCTATACAGAAAATGTCTACTGCTCTATCTTAATCACTTCCTCAAAAGCTCAACCAAGTTAGTAAGACACAATTTCCCATGCACAGTCATACTGACTATCACTAATCAGTCCTTACCTTTCCAAATACATGTAAATCCTGTCCCTCAAAATCCCCTCTAATAATTTACCTACTACTGACATCAGGCTCACCGATCCATATTTCCCTAGCTTTTCCTTGCCAATTTTCTTAAATAATGGGACCATATTAGCCACCCTCCAGTCTTCTGGCACCTCACTGATGGCTATCAATGACACAACTATCTCAGCAAGGGGCCCAGCAATCACTTCCCTAGCTTCCCATAAAGTTGTGGGGAACACCTGATCAGGTCCCAGGGATTTATTCACTCTTGCGCGTTTTAAGAGGTCCAGCACCTCATTTTCTGTAATATAGACACTTTGCAAGATATCACTCTTTGTTTCTCCAAGCTCTCTTGCTTCGATATCTTTCTCCACAGTAAATACTGATGTTTAATATCACACCAATCTCCAGCAGTTGCACACATAAACAGCCTTGTTGATCTTTAAGGGGTCCTATTCTGTCCCTAGATACTCTCATGTCCTCAATGTATTTGTAGAATCTCTTTGGCTTCTGCTTAACCCTATTTTCCAAAGCTATCTCTGGTCCCCTTTCTGCCCTTCTGATATCCCTCTTCAGTATACTATGAATGCCCTTATACTCCTCCAGGGATTCACTTGATCCCAGTTATCTTTACTTGACATATGCTTCCTTCTCTTTTTTGACCAGAGCCTCAGTTTCTCTACTCATCCAGGGTTCCCTGCACCCACCAGCCTTGTCCTTCACCCTAACAGGAACATACTGTCTCTGGACTCTCGTTATCTCAATTTTGAAGGCTTCACAATTTCCAACCATCCCTTTACATGTGAATAGCCTGTTCCCAATCAACTTTTGAAAGTTCTTGCCAATATTAGCCTTACTACAATTCAGAATTTTAACTTTTAGATCAGGTCAATCCTTTTCTATTATTACTTTAAAATTGGTGGCTCAGTGGTTAGCACTGCAGCCTCACAGTGCCAGGCACCTGGGTTCAATTCCAGCCTCGGGTGACTGTTTGTGTGGAGTTTGCACATTCTCCCCATGTCTGCGTGGGTTTCCTCTGGGTGCTCCGGTTTCCTCCCACAGTCCAAAGATGTGCAGGCTAGGTGGATTGGCCATGCTAAATTGCCCATAGTGTTCAGGGGTGTGTGGGTTTCAGGGGGATGGGTCTGGGTGGGATGCTGCAAAGGGGTGGTGTGGACTTGTTAGGCCGGAGAGCCTGTTTCCACACTGTAGAGAATCTAATCTAATCACTGACCCCCAAAGTGCACCCCCACTGACACCTCCATCATTTGCCTTGCCTTATTTCCCAAGGGAAGGTCAGGTTTTGCTCCTTCTCTAACAGGTGCGTCTACGTTCTGAATAAGAAATTTTTCTTGTACACACTTAACAAATTCCTGTCCATTCAAGTCCTTAACACTATGGCAGTTCCAGCCTATGTCTGGAAAGTTAAAACCCTCTACCATTACAACTCTATCATTCTTACAGACATCTAAGATCACCTTACAAATTTGCTCCTCAACTTCCCACTGACTATTCAGGGGGCCTATAGTACAATGCCAATAAGGTAATAATCCATTTCTTATGTCTCCGTTCCACCCAAACAACTTCAGTGCATGTAGGCCCAGGAATATCCTCCCAACGTTCAGCTGTAAATGTTATCCCTAACCAAATCCAGGGTGCCAGAGAGACAGCACTGAGGAGCATTCTGGGAGAAGTTGGCTCAGTCATCACAGCTGAACAGTGGATTGTGGAAGAACCTCAGTATCAAGGAATGGTAAGCAACAAACATTAGATCACTCGTGGATAGGTCCCCAGAGCCCGATGGTACATACCTCAGGTTATTGTGAGAGGCAAGAGAGGAGATTGCTGAGGCCCTGATCAAGATCTTTGTATCCTTATTAGCCACTGGAGAGGTCCTGGAGGACTGGTGAGTAGTTCCTTTCTTGAGAAAGGAAATAGGGATAATCTGGGAAACTATAGACCATTAAGTCTCACGTTGGTGGTTGGGATGCTATTGAAGAGAATTCTTAGGGATAGCATTTACACACATTTGGAACAGCATAGCCTAATTGGGGCAGTCAGCATGGCTTTGTGTAGGGCAGGTCATGTCTTACCAACTTGATTGAATTTTTCAAAAAGGCAACAAAGGCGATTGATGAGGGTACAACAGTACATGCTATCCACATGGGTTTTAGTAAGGCTTTTGACAAGGTCCCTCAAGGTAGGTTCATCTAGAAGATGAGATGGTGACTGATCATGTGGGTCCAGAATTAGGGTTTCAGAAGGCAGAGGGTAGTGGTGGAATGATGTTTTTCAGGCTGGAGGTCCATGACCAGTGGTGTTCCATATGGGACCATACTGGAACCTCTGTTGTTTGCGATTTTTTTTAAAAATGACTCAGATGGACAAATGGCAGATGGAGTTTAGTCCATGCAAGTGTGATATGTCTTGCACTTTGGGTGATCAAATGTTAAGGAAAGTATACAGGTAATGGCCGGACTCTGAACAGCTTTGATGTACAGAGGGATCTTGGGATCAAGTCCACAGCTCCCAGGGAGTGACTATACAAGGAGATGGGGTGATAAAGAAGGTGTATGGCAAACTTGACTTTATTGGTCAGAGCATTGAGTACAAGAGTCAGGATGTCATGTTGCAGTTTTATAAGACTTTGGTTAGGTTGCACTCAGAGTATTGCATTCAGTTCTGGTTTTTGCATTACAAGAAGGAAATGGAGGCTTTGGAGAGGGTGGAGAAGAGGTTTACCAGGATGCTGCACGGATAAGAGGGTATAAGCTACAAGGAGAGGCTAGAAAAACTGGGGTTGTTTTCTTTGGAGCATCAAAGTCTAAGGGGAGACTTGAAAGAAGTTTGTAAAGTTATGAGATGTCTAGATAGAGTTGACAGTCAGAATCTTTTTCTCAGAGTTGAAATGTCTAATACTAGAGGGCGTGCATTTAAGGTGAAAGGGGGAAAGTTCAAAGGAGATGTGAAGGGCAAGTTTTTAAGACAGAGAATGGCAGGTATCTGAACATGCTGCCATGTGTGGTGCTGGAGGCAGATACGATAGGGGCATTTAAAGGACTTTTAATATGCACACAAATATGCAAGGCATGGAGGGATATGGAACAAGGACAGGCAGAAGATATTAGTTTAATTTAGCATCATGTTTGGTATAACATCAAGCTAAAGGGCTCATTCCTGTGCTGTACTGTTCTATGTTCTCTGTGTTCTAATATCACACTCCCTCTCCTCTCTTGCCACCCCTCCTTCCTCTCCTTCCAATAGCATCTATGACCTGGAGCTGTCAGTCCTACTTCCCTGAGCAACATTTGCAAGATAGCTATGCTATCCCAGTCCCGTGTTCCAAACCATGCCCTGAGTACATGTGCCACACTTTTCAGGCATCTTACATTGAAATAAACGCAGTTTAATTTAGGAGTCTTACCTCATTCTCCACTTTGCTCTTCAACTGTACCAGCCTCTGACATTTCTCAATATCTCTTTGAGTCCAACCACCACCCATTTCCCAACTAGTTTAAAGCCTCCCAAGCAGCACTAGAAAATCTCCCCACCAGGGTATTGGTCTCCTTTCAATTCAGCTACAAACTGACCTTATATAGGTCACTTCTATCCCAGAAGAGATTCCAATGATACAAAAATGGAAATCCCTGCCCCCTGCACCAGCTCCTCAGCCATGCATTCATCTGCTCTATCCTCCTATTCCTACTGTCACTAGCATGAGGCAGTGGGAGTAATCCAAACATTACCAGCTTCGAGGGCCTAACTTTTAACTTCCTGCCTAATTTCCTATATCCTCTCCTCAGAACTTCGCCCCTTTCTCTTTCTATGTCATTAGTACCAATGTGTACAATGACGTCCTGCAGGTCATTCCCATCTTTGAGAATATTCTGCACCTCCTTCTTGACCCTGGTACTAGGGAGGTAGCACATCATTTTGACATCTCGCTGTCAGGCACAGATATGTCTATTTGTGCCTCTAATTCGAGAGTCCCTATCACATTTGTTCACTTGGAACTTAACTCACCCTTCATTTGAGCAGAACCAGTCTTGGTACCAGAAAGGCCAAGCACCATCTTAGGAGCAGAAAAACTGATGTTTCGGGCCCAGCCCCTTCATCATCAGAAAAGGGGGAGGAGAAGAGGGATCTGAAATAAATATGGAGAGAGTGGGAGGCGGATCGAACATAGATAGCAGAAAAGATAGGTGGAGAGGTGACAGACAAGTTTAAGAGGCAGGGATGGAGCCAGTAGAGGTGAGTGTAGGTGGGGAGGTATGGAGGAGATAGATCAGTCCAGGGAGGACGGACAGGTCAAGGGGGCAGGATGAGGTTAGTAGGTAGGAAATGGGGGTGCAGCTTGAGGTGGGAGGAGGGGATAGGTGAGAGGAAGAACAGGTTAGGGAGGCTGGGATGAGCTGAGCTGGTTTGGGATGCAGTAGGAAGAGGGGAGATTTTGAAGCTGGTGAAATCCACATTGATACCACTGGGCTGCAGGGTTCCCAAGTGGAATATGAGTTGCTGTTCCTGCAACCTTCAAGTGGCAATGCCTAACCTGTTCTTCCTCTCACCTATCCCTTCTTCCCACCTCAAGCTGTACCCCCATATCCTACCTACTAACCTCATCCCGCCCCCTTGACCTGCCCGTCCTTCCCGGACTGACCTATCTCCTCCCTACCACCCCACCTACACTCACCTCTTCTGGCTCCATCCCTGCCTCTTTAACTTATCTGTCTCCTCTCCACCTATCTTTTCCACTATCCATGTTCGATCCGCCTCCGCCCCCTCCCCATTTATTTCAGAACCCTCTTCTCCCCCTTTTCTGATGAAGGGTCTGGGTCTGAAGTGTCAGCTTTTGTGCTCCTAAGATGCTGCTTAGCCTGCTGTGTTCATTCAGCTCTACACCTTGTTATCTCGGATTTACCAGCATCTGCAGTTCCTATTATCTTTGGTAACAGAAACTCTGCTGTCAGTGCTACATTCACCAGAGAATCCAGCATCTCCTGATTTTCCAAAACAGCGCAGTTGTTTGAGGTGGAGATAGTCACAGAACACTTGTGCTACCTGCCGACCTATATTAACTTTCCCTGGTAACCCAGCAACCTGACTGTATCTGCAGTTTTTCTGCTTTCTTGAAAATGCCATCCATCACATGCCCCTGGATCCTATGAATTCCTCATAGCCTCAAACTGCCATGCAATCAGAACCAAATACATTTGCTGCCGACATAATCATTGGGAATACTGAAATTCTGCCTAATCTCCTACATCCAAAAGGAAGAGCACATCACTGAAATAAGGGCCATATCTGCCCCTTAAACAATTTATCGATCCAGAAAAAAGCACAGTCTTACTGCAGTAAAAACACTGCTGTAATTTAATTTAATACCTATGTTTTATATCATAAATAATTAATCAAGAGACAGATCTCAGTAAAACATTAAACCCCTCACCATACTCAGTTTTAGTTTACAAAGAAAAGACTAAGATTTATCAGTTTTATAAGTCTTAAGTCAAACACTTAGTTGATCAGGCTGTGTAATCCTGACTCTCGCAGCTGTGACTAGTTTCCATAATGAGGTTTTTCAACGGTCAGTTGTGAAATTTCACTGTTTATTTTTCTTGGAGCCAACTCAGTTTTCCACAAATGCTTGTAATTTCACAGTCAGCAGTGAAGATTCACTGCTTCGTTTTTTAAAAACTTTTTTTTGAACTCTACAGCTGCTCTCTGACCTTCTATGTGGTTTCTCCCAAAACACCATAAGGGAGTTTTCATATTATTTATTGTTATGTTCAGCAGACTGCGACAGGTTGGAAACCTGTGTCAAACATAGTGACAAACACATCCGTCCTAGGACAAGCCAAACAGAGACATGCACGAGGATTCCTAGAAGCATGGCATTCCAACTGGAACTCCATCACAAACACATTGATTTGGAGCCCATTTACCACCCTCTGAGAAAAAAACAGGAAATGACATCACCAACACAGGAAATGACATCCCAACCCAAGGAAACCTAAACAGATAAATAGAAAGCGGGACATAACACCAGCGCTTCACCGGAGGCTCACTGGTGATGTTACCTAGAATGGTGATGGATTATCTGGGAACGAACCTTCCAGCTCAGTGAACCAGCTTACATCCGAAACAAAATAAAGACCCACTCTTTTGTGGACCGAGAGGAGGAGAGGGTGACTGTGTTGGAGGTGGAAGGAAGACGTCGGGTTGGCTGTGCACCCTTGCAACCGGTGGATCTTAATGCTGGCTTCGGCCTAACACTGGTTCAGGGGAGCAGCCAACCTGCAACGATGGCTATGGCAATTGCTCATGCCCAGGGTCAGGGGGTCCGGAACACCATCCGCATTTCCGTGAAGAACGTGGATAAAGGTGCATCTGTGGACCACACCTTCTTCGTAAAGAGGGTCCTGTTGGACTGTTGTGGGTTTCCTGCTGCGGATATTTACTGCCTGCAGGATTTCCCTGGAGGAGGTTTTTACGATGTAACCTTCAGGAGTGCCAAGCTTTGTGAGCGCTTCCTGGAGGTTTTCAAGGAGAAAGGAGGTGAGGGCCCCCTCTCTGTACTGACCGCTGTCCCGCTGTTCGTGATGCCGGTGCAGAGGAGCCGTATGGTGACTGTATACATGTACAACCCGCATGTGCCAGCAGTTATGTCCTGACCTTCCTTGGAAGGTACGTGAAGGTGGAAGGTGACCTAATCAACATCATGGACCCCTTAGGGATCTGGACCAGTAAGAGGCAGGTCAGGGTGAAGCTGAGGACGGGCGCGGACGTGAACATCGTACACCCACCGTCCAGCTTTGCGATCGGTGGGAGCAAGGGCTACCTGACTTACGCTGGGCAACCTAAAGTCTGCCATGCCTGTGATAGGTCAGGTCACGTGGCGGCTGACTGCAAAGCCACCATCTGCAGGAACTGCAGGGAGGAGGGACACCTTGCAAAGGATTGCCCAAAAGGAAAAAGCTGCAACCTTTGCGGGGAAGCGGGCCACCTCTATAGGGCATGCCCGCAGTGGGGGACCACCTACGCCCAGGTCGCTGGCAGGGGCAATGTGGGGCATGCGCCCCTGGAGGAGAGGAAGGCACCAGGCCCCTGCAAGGACCCCCCTAATGTGCAGGAGGGCCAGGTCGTGCAGGAGGGCCCAGCCCCGCAGGACAGACCCGAGGCCAGCAAAGCGCCCCTGCAGGCTCCGTTCCCCCCTTAACAACCCGGAGTCGATAGAGGAGGCGACAGGTGACCCAGGGGAGCAGATGACGGTCTGGAAAGCCAGGAGGAAGGCGAGCCGGCAGGCCCTGGCACCGCAACCATCAGGCGGGAAGAGGCAGCTACAGGGGGGCTATAAGAGCTCCTCCGACGAGGGAGATTCGGAGGAGGCCCGCCCAAAGCAGAAGCTAAAGATCTTAAGGGAGAAGGAAAGCAGCACCCCGATTCCAGGTGACAGGAGGCATCCTGAGGCTCCCTCCGAAACCCAGCCATGCGCCGCTGGGGCCCTGGAGGCCCCCCCGGAACCTTCAGGCGGGAAGCAGGAAACAGCGTGTCCCCAGCCTGACCCAGAGCCGGACTCTCCTGCCTCCGTACCCATAACGGGGGGATGTCACCCGGAAGGCAGCACGGACAGTTTCCTGAGCCCGGAGAGCGTCCAGCAGTTATCCCGGGCAATGGGCATGAAGAGACAGATGGAGGGGCTGGGCCTTGGACTTGGGGAGGGTAATGCGGTCACTGCCCACAATGGGGGTACGAGTTGCGAGCATTAATGTGCGCAGCGTCAAGTCCACCGCAAGACGTGTGTCCACGTTGGCCTACCTGACCACCGTCAAGGCAGATCTCCTGTTTCTGCAGGAGTGCGGGATACCGCACCTCAGCAGGTACGGGAAATGGTCAGGCACCTGGACCTGTGGGCCTTTGATCTGGTCGGGCTGTAATGACTGTCGGTCCTCAGGCCTGGCTATTCTGCTGCGGGGGCGCAACTTCACCATCTCTCAAGTTCAGGAGGTAGTGGAGGGCGCCTCCTAGTGGCTGATGTCACCTACAGGAACGGTCCCCTGTGGCTGATCAACGTGTACGTCCCAGCGGTGCAGAGTGAGCAGTTGGCTGTCCTGCAAAGGCTTCCACCCCTGCTGGCTACGTCCAGGCCGGTCATCCTGGGGGGAGACTTCAACTGCATCATCGATGCAGATGGAAGATCCGGCGTGGGGACAGTGGGTGGGGGAAGTCAACTGGACGTCACGTCCAGATTCCTGATGGGCACGGTGAAGGACGCCAAGCTGCTCGACATCTTCAGCACCCCTGCAGACGGAGCGCAGTGGAGATACACCTGGTCGTGGCCAGGCGGGTCTATGCGCTCAAGGATAGACTTCCTGTTTGTGTCACGGGTGTCCTCGGTCAGGTCCACCGGCGTCGCGCCGGTGTTCTTCTCTGACCACTGCCTCCTGCTGGCCGACTGTCACTTACAGGACGACCAGCAGGCCGGCAAAGGGACGTGGAAGCTCAACACGACTCTGTTGACCCTAGAGAACGTTGAGGAGCTTAAGAGGGAGTACGCTGGTTGGAGAACAATGAAACCCCTCTTTGAGTCTCCGGGCGACTGGTGGGAGACGGTGAAGGAGAACATCAAGAAGTTCTTTGTCCTCAAGGGTGTTTGGAAGGCGAGAGAGAGGCGGGGAAAGCTGTCGCGACTCCAGAAAAGGGTGCAGAACCTGCTCCTTCTGCAGTTGATGGGGGTCGATGTCACGAAGGAGCTCCATGAGGTGGGGGGCCAGCAAGCCTCGCTCTTCGCCATGGAGGCCTCCAGGATAATATTCCGGTCCAGGGTCCGCTCTGTGGAGCAGGACGAGACGTGCTCGCGTTTCTTCTTTCAGAAGGTGCACAAAGAGAGCTCTGTGCTTAGCCGGCTGAAGGAGGATGACGTCATCTAGGCCCGACATTTTGAGGATCAGCAGATCCTTCTATGCCAGACTGTACGACGCGAAGCCCACGGACGGCACAGCCTCCGAGTCGTTCCTGTCGTCTATCACGAAGGTCTTAGATGATGGCATGAGGGAGTGGCTGGGCTGGCTGATATCCCTGGATGAGCTGACCAGAGCCCTCAACTCCTTGGAGAGGAATAAGGCTCCCGGGAGCAACGGCTTACCAGTCGAGTTGTATTCCGCTCTGTGGGATCTGGTCGGCCAGGGCCTGCTGGAGGTGTACGATAGTGTGCTTCGGCAGGGGAAATGTGCAAGTCCACGAGGAAGGGCATCATCACCCTCATTTACAAGAGGAAGGGGGAGAGGGAAGAAACTAAGAATTGGCGTCCCATTTCACTATTGAACGTGGACTACAAAATCCTGGCCAAGGTCATAGCCAACCGGGTCAGGTCTGTCCTGGAGTCGGTGATTCATCCTGAACAAACATGTGCTGTGCCAGGCAGGAAGATCGCTGAGAGCCTCGCGCTCATCAGGGATACGATCGCCTACATGCAGCACAGGCGGGTGGACACCTGCCTCGTCAGGCTGGACCAGGAGAAGGCCTTCGACAAGGTCTCTTATGCTTACATGAGGAACGTCCTCTCCAAACTGGGGTTCAGGGAGGGCATCCGCAATTGGATCCGGCTGCTCTGCACCAACATCGTTAGCGCAGTCTCGATCAACAGGTGGGAATCGAATAGTTTTCCCGTCAGATCTGGAGTCAGGCAGGGCTGCCCGCTCTCTCCTGCCTTGTTCGTGTGCTGTGTGGAGCCCTTCACCGCATCCATCAGGAAGGATGTGAGCCTGAAGGGCGTGACTATCACAGGCAGCGGAGGCCTTCAGGTCAAGACCTCCCTGTACATGGACAATGTCGCCGTCTTCTGCACCAATCGTCGGTCGGTGAGTACGCTGTTGGACATCTGCGGCCAGTTTGAACTGGCCTCGGGTGCCAAAGTCAATAGGGGTAAGAGCGAGGTCATGTTCTTCGGGAACTGGGACGACCGCTCCTTCATCCCCTTCACCGTCAGGACAGACTACCTGAAGGTGCTGGGTGTTTGGTTCGGTGGAGCTGGGGCATGCACTAAGACTTGGGAGGAGCGTATCATCAAACTGAAGCAGAAGCTGGGCAGGTGGACGCTCCGGTCCCTCTCCATCGCGGGCAAGAACCTGGTTGTCAGGTGCAAGGGGCTTTTGGTACTGTTGTATGTGGCGCAGGCCTGGCCTATTACCTGGACCTGCGCCGCTGCGGTCACCCGGGCCATCTTCCACTTCATTTGGGGGTCGAGGATGGACCCGGTCTGTCGGGACACCATATACAAAGACCTGGGGAACGGGGGAAAGGACGTACCAAACGCCACCCTTGCCCTGATGGCTACCTTTGTGTGCGGCTGCATCAAGCTGTGCGTAAATCCTCAGTCCGCAAACACCAAGTGTCACTACTTACTGAGGTTCCACCTGTCCCCGGTGTTGCGAAAGATGGGCCTGGCCTCGTTGCCGCAGAACGCTCCGAGTAGTTGGACCATCCCATAAAACCTGTCCTTCGTGGAGAAATTTTTGAAGGGAAACACCTTTGACCACAAGGCTGTCAGGCAGTGGTCAGCACGTAGTATCCTCGAGACACTTCGGGAAAAGGAGAGGGTGGATCCCGTCGTGTGGTTCCCCATGCAGACTGCCAAAGTCGTTTGGCAGAATGCCTCATTGCCAGAACTTTCAAACAAACACAAGGACATTGCTTGGCTGGCGGTGAGAGGGGCTCTGCCAGTGAGATCCTTTATGCATGCGCGGAATCTCTGCGCCACCGCACGCTGCCCTCGAGGCGGCTGCTGGGCGGACGTGACTGTCGATCATCTCCTTCTGGAGTGTGCCTATGCGCAGGAGGTCTGGAGGGGGATGCAGTGGTATTTGTCGAGGTTCGTCCCGAGCAGCTCCGTGACACGGGACTCTGTGCTCTACGGGCTGTTTCCCGGGACGCACACCGAGACCAACATCAACTGCGCCTGGAGGACCATCAATGCGGTGAAAGACGCTCTTTGGTCTGCCCACAACTTGCTGGTCTGCCAGCTGAAAGAACTGACCCCGACCGAGTGTTGCAGACTGGCACACTGCAAGGTCCAGGACTATGTGCTGAGGGACGCGTTAAAGCTTGGGGCAGCCGCCGCCAAGGCACGGTGGGAAAAGACCACCGTATGAAACCCCTCGTCTAGAATAGAATAAAGGGCCCTATCTGTTAACTGGGCCCAGCTGGCGCCTTCCCCAACTGGTCAGGGGGCCAACGGGGACTGTGCGGGGAGACGACTGCCAGGGTATTTTCTTTGCTTTGTGTTTTTTTTCCTTCTTTGTTTTCTTTTTGCCTTTAGTTGGTGTACGTACCCCCTGGGTAACCCGGAGCGGCTTGCATGACTGGGTAGGTGTATAGATGTTTTTTTTGTACATTCTATGAATAAAGTATATTTTTTTCAAATAAAAAAATGACGAAACGTCTGAAAATGAACCTTCCATCTCAGCGAGCAAACTTACATCCAGAACCTCAACCTGAGCTACAAATCTTCTCAAAACTCGATAGTGTTTGGGTGTCAGGTTGGTATTGCACATTAAATTGCATCATAATCTCTTTGTTCTGCATGCCACCATTGGTTTATAAATTCTCAAACCAAGATGCTGCACAGTGCACTTTCAGTTAGAATATGCATGCACATTTGGAACCAATTTTCCACCAGAAGATAGGCAGGTAGCACATAAAAATAGAAGCCACGTGGCCCAATTTCTCCCCATACTGAGTTGGACCCTAACTTCATTCATTTGTGTGTCTTTCATTGAAATACTGTTGTTGTGAAACTTGAAGAGCAACAAAGTATTGAGCAGCAATAACACAATTTGCATAGTTAACAGCACATGTGTGGATGCTGGAGCCCACTGTGCATTTTTAATAACAGTTGGTGCTTGTCAGTTCTTCATTGTTCTTCAGTTCTTCATTACCACAAGTAATAAATCAAGGCCTCAGATAAGAAAAGAACATGTGTTTATTTCATTAACCTATTTCCTGGCAAGAAGCTTTTTATATCTTGGTCAGACATTGGCTATGATCTTCTAAGTGGTCAGCATGTGATTAAGTTTTCAACAGTCACAAATCCCTCCTGAAAGCCTAGAACCTGAAATATCCTGAATACAGAAACTTGGGAAATGAAAACAGACTGATTTTTGCTGCACGTAAGATGATGTGTCAACTGATGCAATTTCCTTTACTAGAGAGTATCTGTTGACCTGTTCATTGAATCTTTTCAGCAGACAATATGCATGACTATTTTCTGACAGGGAGGTAGGATTTGAATTTAATTCAATTACATTATTTTTGTATATTTGTTATATTCTACACATCAAAAGAGGGCTGCAGACCCTCAGACACCACTGCTAGGTTTGCTTTCATTGTATTGATAAATAAAAATGTCAACAAATTTCATTTAAATAGCCCCTTCACATTCCTTTCCAAATTCCTTCACAGGGGAATTGTCAGACAAAATTTGCTATCAAGGTTCCAAAGGATACATCATGGCAATAGTTCCAGTGTTGAGGAACTTTGGTTATGTGGCTAGAATGGAGAACTATGCTGCATTCCTTACAGAAGAGAAGCTTGGAAAAAGATTTGACAGAGGTGTCCACATTCATGAGAAGTCCAAATAAAGTAGATAGGGAGAAATATTTCCCATTGGTGGATGTGTGTGAAGCTGATTTAAGGTAACTGACTAAAGAAGTGGTGGCAACATGTGGAAGACGCTGTGAGTTGAAAGAAATTGAATAAACACTGGAAGGGGAAACATTTTCAGGGCTATAGGGAAAGGACTAGCAGATCTACTCTTGTTGAGAGATGGTATTAATGCAGGTCAAATACTGTTTTTTAGTGTATAACTATTTTATGAACCAATGATTCTGTGATTTGGACAGATAAACAAAAACTTCACAAAGAGCTACATTTTAAGAACACTTTTAAAGAAATGAATAGAGGGAAAATGATTGGAAAGCTTACGAAGGAAGTTCTGGAACTTAGTATTTTGGCAGGGGAAGGCACAACAGCCAATCGGGGTGATTGATTGATTGATTTTTGAGACTTTCAACAGGCTAGAATTGGAGGAGCCCAGATAATGCGCAGAGTTGTAGGGCTAGATGAAATAGCTGGACAGGCAGCTGATTACAGAGATAGAAATAATTTCAAGTTAGAAAGACAATTTACTTGTTTCATTGACCACCAAAATATAACAATTGAATACACTCACTGCGCTGTCAAGTCCCAGTGTCAGAAGCATGATGAAAAAGATGACTGACCAAATTGATGAACCAGGAAGGGTGGCAATTGCTTCTGGGTAAATAATGAAGACCAATCCAGCTTCTGAAAATATAAATAGCTTTTCACTTATAAGAGCTTGTGATACATATTTATATTTTTAAGTGTTAAAACTGTTGCATGAGCACTAGCTAATACATGAGATAGTATGCAAATCTTTAGTTTCAGGAACTTGACCTGGAATCCCTTCAAGGAAAATGGGATGAAATTGTTCTCTGACAGATGAATGCAAACCAAAGTAAGATAAATTCCAGTAGTTAGAAGCAAATTCTGATTGAGCATGTACACAGTTATTTTCCTTTCATTAATTTACTGACCTCATAAGATCATCTTTGTCACCTCCCTGAGTGAGATGGTTCCTATAGGAAATTGGAAGTATCATATTGGTACAGTTGAGTTTGGTCTTCTGAAATTAGTATTCAATATATTTGGAAAGATTTCAGGAGAGATTAAACTTGGTCTATGGTCTGGGACATTAGATTGTCTGGAAATACTGGGAATACTGGAAAAGTCCCACATTGCATTCTTGGAGAAGAACTGCCTGATTTTTCTTTATCCATATAATGGAAAGAAAATTGAACAGATTTCTTTTACAAGTCTGATCTGAATAGCCTGGTTCTCCAGTGTTCACAGCGCCCAGGTTATTCAGTATGGAATGTTGTCTGTAATTATTGTAATATAGTAATGCTTTATGAATGGATTAATAATTTTGTTGTTTGGAAAGTAGATGGAATCTCTCTCTCTTTGTTCCATTGAAGTAAAAGAAACTTCATTGCCTTTTTTCTGACTGAGGAGTGTTTGATGCTGATTCTGAAGAAATCAGCACAAACAAATTGGAAAAAATATATTTTTATTGTCAACATTGAAGTTATTTAACACTCAACAAACTTCAGAATAGTCTTCCTCATGTTTTCAAATTGGTTTCCGTGTCTTTTGCCATCACACGGAATAGCACTAGCATTAGACTTCTCCTTGACTGTTTCCAGCGTTGCTTTGTGAAGGGATAAATTTCAAAATGAAAGAAGTGAGCATCAGGTTCATGACTGAATTAGACTATAAACCTAATTGAGACTATAGACCCCAAAAACCAAAATAAAAGGGTGAGCATTTCCTAAAAGCTACAATTGGCACAAGCACTTTTAAAGTTTTTTTTTGGTCCCACATCATGTATGTAGTTATTCTGTACATAAGTTCTCAGTGTCATAGCCAGTGATTGGCGATCCATCACTGACAGTACTGGAGCTTCAGCATCAAAATAATTTTTTAAAATATTAAGAACCTGGTTGAGGTAAATGGTTGATTGATGGGCTTATAATCATTTAACTTTGGCACTATTTATTTCAATGTTTAGTTTCAGATTCCACAGTGGAAGATTACACTGGCTGTCACCATCCTGACTCACACCTGATGCTGCTGTAACCCAATATAGGCCTGTACTTCATGATGGCAATTTTTTAAAAAAAAGACAAATGTATTAATATAAAACTAAGTAAGCAAATAGTGTATAATAATTCCGATGTTTCTGGATTAGAGTTCCTTAAAACAAACATCGGTGAATCTGATACAGTGTTTTAATCACCCATAAAATGTGACATTGTTCTGAGTAATTTCATTTCAATTTTCATTTTTTTGCAACACAGCTATTTAGAGTACATTAAACGAAAGGCAAAGCTAGCTCTGTGGCCTCACCTCCAGTGGCTACATCCTCCAGAGCAACTCCATGGCGCTTTGAAATATAGCCCAAGAAAGAGAACACAACAAAACCTGAGAAGAAGCTTGTCACGGAGTTGACAGAACTGGCAACGATTGCATCCCTAAAAGGAAAGGAGAGTCAGGCACAATTTGAATCTTCGGAGGGATGGAAGAAATTCAAGGTCCTCTATGATGCGTAACATTTAATTTGCAGTGGTAATGGAAAGACACAGTCTCGGTGGCTCAGTGGTTAGCACTGCAGCCTCACTGTGCCAGGGACCCGGGTTCAATTCCAGCCCTGGATAACCCTCTGTGCGAAGTTTGCACATTCTCCCCGTGTCTGCGTGGGTTTTCTCCAGGTGCTCCGGTTTTCTCCCATAGTCCAAAGATGTGCAGGCTAGGTGGATTGGCCATGCTAAGTTTCCCATAGTGTGCAGGGGTGTTAGGGTTATAGGGGGTGGGGTGTGGGTGGGATGCTCCAAGAGGCCGTGTGGACTTGTTGGGCCGAAGGGCCTGTTTCCACACTGTAGGGAATCTAATCTAATCTAATGACGTGTTTAAAAATTTACCAAGGACGTACCTGTGTGGAACATGTCCGTCAATGCAAACAATACACAGCATTGTCAGAAGGCCATTAAAAAACAAGCAACTTAGATCACATTGAACCGAGTGTAGGTGCTCCACAAAACCACAAACTGAGCGTAGGTGCTCCACAAAGCTGCAAACCGAGCGTAGGTACTCCACAAAGCACCTACGCTCGGTTCATGACAAAACTACAACACCTCCCAGTCGTGAACCACTTCAACTCCCCCTCCCACTCCCTGTCCATCCTGGGCCTCCTCCACTGTCACAACGATGCCACCCAAAAACTGGAGGAACAGCACCTCATATTCTGCCTTGGAACCCTACAATCCAATGGCCTCAATGTGGACATTACGAGCTTCAAAATCTCCCCTCCCCCGACCTCATCCCAAGACCAGATCCCCCTTTCGTACCTGCCTCCTTGACCTGTTCGTCTTCCCTCCCACCTATCTATTCCTCCTAATCCCACCTCACTGACCAACACCCACACCCACTTCCTACCTACACTCTCCTACTAGCTTCTTCCCCACCTCCTTGACCTGTCCGTCTTCTCTCCCACCTATCTGCTCCACTATCCAGCTTCCATCACCACACACCTCCCCACCTCTATTTATTTCACAGCACCCGTCCCCATTTCTGAAGAAAGGTCCAAACCTGAAATATTAGCTTTCCTGCCCCTCTGATGCTACCTGGCCTGTGTTCATCCAGCTGAATACCTTGTTAACTTAAAAATGCAAGTGTGCAAACTAGGTAGCCAACCCCTTCTTCTCCTTTCAAGCCGCTGCAAATGAAAACCTCTGATCCGGAATCAAATAACAGCACCATGGTAGTGCCTGTGTTATTCATATATTTGAAACAGAAATAAAATGACCACAAATGTTATATTAATTCACAATGAGCATCACGTCCCTTTATAGGGCAAAATGGTCCGAGGTCTTGCCTGCAGTGAAGGTAAATTCAGTTAGAGAGACCTGCAAGATGGCTGGCAAAATTTGAAAAGTTGCTGTGGAGAAAAATAACACAACTTAGATTTGCCTAGCCCTTACATAGTCCCTGTGCAAGATGTTTCAAGTGCTTTAGGAGTCAATATTTAATATAACAATTTTGAACATAATAATCTCTATGAAAATGAATGCACGAGCCTCAAGTAAGACTGGATCCTATAAATGACAATGCAGATAGTATACCAAAGTCTCTAATTGTCATCATACTGCAGTTAACTTAGTAATGAAGAGGCTCTGTGCATTCATTTTCATAGAGATTATTATGTTCAATAGTCCTGATACTTCATAGGTGTCTTTGTTATCTTACTACTGGATTCTGTTAACACATATATTTAAAATGCCCAAAAATGGTGTGTGCTTTTAATAAAGTTTCAGTGATGCCATTGTGGGTGGCGCAGAGGGTAAAACAATGTGACTCTTTAATGTAAATGTGACTCTCCATGATGTTACATTACTTCTAAATCCATCTGTTTATGTTAACTTACTCAGCAATTCCAAATATTTGAGTGCATGACACCATGCAATGCAATTACTGGATTGCAGTGGATAACTGGCAAAGATAAATAAAATTAATTTGTCCGTGGGGCCAGCCTTGTCCAACATTCCATTTAAAATACTTTCTGACCTCTACTCTCTTTTACAATCAAATGGTGCTCGAGCCCTAGCTACATTTTGGATGCATTCACCTGCTCTCACCCTGTTCTCCCACTCCCTCAATCCTTCCCCTCCCTTCAGCTTTTCTTGTTTTTCTCTTTGTCAATCTCCTTTTGGGCTAAGTGCTGTGTAAACACTTTCTCCTGATGACATAATTTGTTACCTCAACCATTGACACCAGCGAAATTTCACTCTTCACTGTTGTCAGGCTTGCTGCCATGATTTCACGCCTCACTCATTGAATGCCCACCCATCTCCAGCCCAATCCACCCAAACCTCACAAATAACAGCAACTGGCACTTTGATCTTTACAAGTGCTTATCCAATTGGACAAGTGGTTTAATTAAGTAGTTTAAATCAATAGCCTATTTTCCTAGGCTAAAATAGGAAAGAGGGTGTGTGACAAGGAAAGAGGGTGTTTTCTTGTCAAATTCTCAGGAACTGATAGGTGGACCAGCTGAAGAGGCAAGAAAAGGCCATTAAGCCGTTTTACGAAAGCAGTGATGGGACTTAGACCAAACAGGAGGAGAGAGCAGAGATATGAATGCAATAACCTAAGAAGTATTTTCTGCGAAACAGGGAGAACGCATGGTGATAGTGCTTTAGGGTGGAAAACGTACAGCAGTAGAGTCAGAAGGTGCAAGATAAATCGACCAAGACACAGAGGAGCACCTTCAAACTATAAATATTATTTTCAAAGTAGTGAATTTCTCTAATTCACTATTAAAAACTATTAAAAGTTCTATCATGTTATCCCATACCTTGAATATATGCTAAATGGTACGGAACAGTAATGATATAAAATCACTGTTTTGAGCAGCAGTGACTGAAGAGGGGGATTGCCAGCAACTCCTGATCTAGGGCAAAATCAACATGTAGAAGCAACCAAATAAATGTTCTCCTTCAATCTGGAGGTCCTTTTAAAACCCGTGGAGGTTATACTGAGCCATGTAACATTGGTTTTACAAGTAACAAAAAGAACCCAAATCAGCACAGAATGATTCCATTCTGCATCTTGATAAGATCACCAGGGAGAATGACCCTGATGGTGTTAAGTAATAGCTGGCAATCTATAGGCAAGCTCGTGGATACAAAACATATTAGACGTATCACATAAAGAAAATAAAGCTAGCAACATAGCCTACCTGTAACAATTGTTATTAAATTTGTTGTAGCTCGCAAAAGCTATTAGTACACCAAAACCCACTCCAAGTGAGAAACATATCTGTGTAGCTGCATCTATCCAAACCTATCAACAAAACAGATACACAAAGGAGAGAAAAAGAGCTGTTATTACAGATAATTGCAGGAATCTATTCAGCACAGAGATCAAAGACAATATTAAAATAAGGGCAATTTTGTAAATTGTTGCAGTGTGCATCTGTACAATTTGTTTCGTAGGTTGCCACTCCATGCTTAGTTATTGGCATTCAAGGAAAGGACGCATAAATTGATACCTTTTGAATGCGTTCACTTATACACGTTCAACAGATTAGTGTGAACAGCACTGCACAGTAAAACACTGTATGCAGGTAGTCAATAAACAAACAAATGTTGCTACAAATAGATTGATTTATTTAATATTGATCAGCAAGTGACATTTAAAACAGGAAGTAAGTACAGGTGCTATTGAAGAGTCAGGATCTATTTCCATTGGAACATTTCGAGGCAAACAAAGACATCAAACAAATGTCACCTTTCTAGGAACATCAGTTTAAGGTATCTGCAAAATGTCTCCTTAGCACAACAATTAACATGGTGATTATTTGAAGGAAAAGCTCTCCACCTGTGATTTTCCCTTTTACGTAGGTTCTTTCAGAAAGTAAACAAAAATCCATTGCCTTACACAGGAATTACGCTGACAGTGGGCCCGATTTTCAATCGTGAAGAGTGATGAATATTATGCAATTATCAACAAACGTTCCCACTCTGACCTTATGATGGAGAGAAGGTCATTGATGAAACAGCTGAAGCTGATTCAGTCTGGGTCACTACCCTGAGGAACACCTTCAGGGATGTCCTGGAGCTGAGATGACTGATCTCCATCAAGCATAACCATCTTACTATGTGTCATGTATGAATCCAAGCAGCAGAGAGTTTGCCCCCGAAATCCATTGATTTCAGTTTAGCTAGGACTCCTCGATGCCACACTCTGTTGAGTGCAGTCTTGATGCCAGGGTCTATCACTCTGACGTCACCTCTGAAATTCAGCTCTTTTCATAGAATCATAGAATCCCTACAGTGTAGAAGCAGGTTATTCAGCCAATCAACTCTACACTGACCCTCCAAAGGGCATCCCACCCACAGCCACCCCTCTTATGCTATTCCTGTAGCCCTGCATTTCCTGTGGCTAGTCCACCTAGCCTGCACATCCCTGGAGACTATGGGCAATTTAGAATGGCAAATCCACCTAACCTGCATATCTCTGGACTGTTGGAGGAAACTGGAGCTCCCAGAATAAACTTTATGCAGACACGGCGAGAATGTGCAAACTCCACACATAGTTATGTGAAGCTGGAATCAAACACAGGTGCCTGATACAGTGAGGCATCAGTGGTAACCACTCAGCCACCTTGCCATCCAATTAATTTTAAATTCCAGGTTTCTTCTAAATTTCACATACTGACACTGTAGGACTTGGCCGTGTGTCCCCAAAGCATTAGCCTTGGCGTCTGGATTACTAGCTTACTGATGTTAACAGTATACCACATCTCCCTCCCTTTTGTCTATGATTGAACCAAGGTTGTAATGAGGTCAGGAGTTGAGTGGTTCTGGCAGATCCCAAGCTGGGTGTCATTGAGCAAGTTATTGCTGAGCAGGTGCTGCTTGATAGTATTATTGATAAAACCTTCCATCACTTTACGAATGATCAATGTCTGGGTTGTCTTTGTCCCTCTTTTTGTGTACAGGACATAGCTGTGCAATTTTCCATATTATTGGGTAGAGGTCAGTGTTGTAACAGTCATGTAAGAACATGGCTAGGGGAAAGGCAAGTTCTGGAAGACAAGTCTAGGATGCAATTGGAGAATGTTTGCAGACCATGTAGTCTTTGCACTACCTAATGCCTCCAAATAATTTTTGATATTACATGAAGTAAATCGAATTGGCTGAACATTGGTATCTGTGATGTTGGGGACCACTGGAGGTGGTTGCGATGGGTCATCCATTCAGCACTTCTAGCTGAGGATTGCTGTGAATTCTTTAGCATTGACTTGAACTTTCAGTCGACATTCTAAAGTATGTAAGTTTTGTTGGGGATCACTGGAGGAGTTCATTTTTATTTACCCTTCACTTTCCAAGCCATAAAGAAATTACAGTGCCTATCATTCTTTGTCGGCTATCTGCTAATCCAACAAGTAAAGCTTCATTCATCCTTTAAGTAACCAAAATTATGACACAATTTCAATGGATTGTCTGTTCATGGTGACATGCTTGCTTTTCATTTCTTTTGTGTTCTTTGTGCTCTGTAAAATATCAGAATAAAAATCTGCATGGCAGTACAATGCTATTTCCATTTATTATTTCTTGGTGACTTTAAAAATGCTTCCAATCATGTTTAATTGTTGCTGAGAATTTAAAAATAGCAATTTGGCCGCTCTTTTTCTTTGTAGTTGTGGTTTTAAAAGTGCTTTTTGGATTAGCTTTAAAATGTACAAGCTTGTAGTAGCAGATATGCTTATAGGTGGCATTCATGCCAAATAAGAGAGATGACATAATTTGGGCTTTTTTTTAACTTTTTATAACGATTTGAAAAATAAAAAGGTAGAATTAACAAATGTCTGGACACGGGTAAGGTTGCTTTCATAAGGAAAGTGCTTTTTTCAGTCTCCTTAAGCTGTATTATGTTTTTGGACTACTTTAAAGTTGTCATGTTAGGATCTTGTTTCTTAAATTAGCTCAGCAGTTACCTGTCAAATGTTTTTTTAAAGTAGAAAGAGAAGTAGGGTGCTTGTTGTGTTTCAGTATAAGTTAGCAGCCTTTTATTTTGGGTGTAACATATCATTCCTGGTTGATGTTGTAACTTCAGCTCTGAACCAGGACAGATACATGGATTAGTCTCAGAAAAAAATCTCCTGAAAACTGTGAAGTTGCTGAAACTTTTCAGCTTTTAGCATTAATGTACTGCCACCATGATGCTGTTTGTAATTTTCTGTGCATTAACCTGCGTAACATATGCTGCAGAGAGGCAGATATCTTGAGGTTCTTTTACAGAGTTAACTATTTATAAGACTACAGTACTGCAGACAAACACAGATAGTCTGCGGTTTATACTTACAGATGCTACTGTACATTGCTCACACATAACCGACTGACTACACAGACAACACTGCACAGAGGAAGTGACTAAAGGGGAGGAGCTTATCTTTAAATTGGAACATCACATGTCATGATGACATGTAACTATCATAAAGATTTGGGCTGGAATATATGCTATTATACTATGTTATTTCCAGGAATTAGAAACTTATGGAGCGATTTGATAGATGTTTTCAAGAATTTAAGTGCAACATTTAACATAGATAAAAACTATTTCTGCTGGATGCGATAACTAGATCTGGGTAGCATAGTCAAAAAATTAGAAACAAATCTTTTAGGAGTAAAATTGGGAAGGATTTCTATGTACAGGCAGAACCGCAGACACTTGATGTATCAGGCAAGTTACTTCCCAGGATGCTTTATTGCATGGATGGTCACATGTAGATTAGGGACTTCTGTTTTGATCAGTGATCGGGGGAGGAAGTTAGACCATAAGACCATAAGACATAGGAGTGGAAGTAAGGCCATTTGGCCCATTAAATTCACTCTGCCATTTAAATCATGGCTGATGGGCATTTCAACTCCACTTTCCTGCACTCTCCCCGTAGCCCTTGATTCCTTCTGAGATCAAGAATTTGTCGATCTCTGCCTTGAAGCATCTAACGTCCCAGCCTCCACTGCACTCCGTGGCAATGAATTCCACAAGCCCACAACTCTGGCTGAAGAAATGTCGCCTCATTTCCATTTCAAATTTACCCCCTCTAATTTTAAGGCTGTGCTCACGGGTCCTAGTCTCCCCGCCTAACGGAAACAACTTCCCAGCATCCGCCCCTTCTAAGTCATACATTATCTTGTAAGTTTCTATTAGATCTCCCCTCAACCTTCTAAACTCTAATGAGTACAATCCCAGGATCCTTAGCCGTTCATCATACGTTAAACCTACCATTCCAGGGATCATCCGTGTGAATCTCCGCTGGACACGCTCCAGGGCTAGTATGTCCTTCCTGAGGTGTGGGGCCCAAAATTGGACACAGTATTCTAAATGGGGCCTAACTAGAGCTTTATAAAGCCTCAGAAGCACATCGCTGCTTTTATATTCCAACCCTCGAGATGAACGACAACATTACATTCGCTTTCTTAACTACGGACTCTACCTGCAAGTTAACCTTTAGAGAATCCTGGACCAACACTCCCGGATCCCTTAGTACTTCTGCTTTACTAATTTTCTCACCATTTAGAAAATAGTTCATGCCTGTATTCTTTTTTCCAAAGTGCAAAACCTCACATTTGCTCACTTTGAATTTCATCAGCCATTTCCTGGACCACTCTCCTAAACTGTCTAAATCTTTCTGCAGCTTCCCCACCTCCTCAGGGCTACCTGCCTGTCCACCTATCTTCGTATCATAAGCAAACTTCGCCAGAATGCCCCCAGTCCCTTCATCCAGATCATTAATATGTAAGGTGAACAGCTGCGTCCCCAACACTGAACCCTGCGGGACACCACTCGTCACCGGTTGCCACTCCGAAAAAGAGCTTTTTATCCCAACTCTCTGCCTTCTGTCAGACAGCCAATCCTCAATCCAAGCCAGTAGTTCACCTTGAACACCACGGGCCCTCACCTTGCTAGGCAGCCTCCCGTGAGGCACTGTATCAAAGATCTTTTGGAAGTCTAAAGAGATAACATCTACTGGGTTTCCCTGGTCTAACATACTTGTTACCTCTTCAAAGAATTCTAACAGGTTTGTCAGGCACAACCTCCCCTTACTAAATCCATGCTGACTTGTTCTAACCTGACCCTGCACTTCCAGGAATTTAGAAATCTCATCCTTGACAATGGATTCTAGAATTTTACCAACAACCGAGGTTAGGCTAATCGGCCTATAATTTTCCATCTTTTGCCTTGGTCCTTTCTTAAACAAGGGGGTTACAACAGCAATTTTCCAATCATCTGGGACTTTCCCTGACTCCAGTGACTTTTGAAAGAGCACAACCAAAGCCTCTGCTATTACCTCAGCCACCTCCCTCAGAACTCTAGGATGTAGCCCATGGGCCAGGAGATTTATCAATTTTTAGACCTTTTAGCTTTTCTAGCACTTTTTCTTTTGTAATGCCTACCATACTCAACTCTGCCCCCTGTCTCTCCCTAATTGTTGGCATACTAATCATGTCTTCCACTGTGAAGACTGATGCAAAGTACTTATTAAGTTCTTCAGCTATTTCCTTATCTCCCATCACTAATCTTCCAGCATCAATTTGGAGCAGCCCAATATCTACTTTTGCCTCTCGTTCGTTTCTTATGTATTGAAAGATGCTTTTACTATCATTTCTAATATTACGAGCTAGCCTACCTTCATATTTCATCCTCTCCTTCCTTATTGCTCTCTTTGTTATCTTCTGTTTGTTTTTGTAGCCTTCCCAATCTTTTGATTTCTCAGTTCTCTTGGCCACTTTATAGGCTGTCTCTTTTTCTTTGATATATTTCTCGACTTCCTTTGTCAGCCATGGCTGTCTAATCCTACCCCGGATAATCTTTCTTTTCTTTGGGATAAATCTCTGTACTGTGTCCTCAATTACACCCAGAAACTCCTGCCATTGTTGCTCTACTGTCTTTCCCGCTAGGCTCTGTTTCCAGTTGATTTTCGTCAATTCCTCTCTCATGCCCCTGTAATTACCTTTATTTAACTGTAACACCATTACATCCGATTTTGCCTTCTCTCTTTCAAACTACAGACTGAACTCTACCATATTATGATTGCTGCCTCCTAAGTGTTCTCTTACTTTAAGGTCTTTTCTCAAGTCTGGCTCATTACATAGCACTAAGTCCAGGATAGCCTGCTCCCTTGTGGGCTCCATCACAAGCTGTTCCAAAAAGCCATCCTGCAAACATTCCATGAATTCCCTTTCTTTGGATCCACCGGCAACATTATTCACCAGTCCACCTGCATATTGAAGTCCCCTATGATCACCGTGACCTTGCCTTTCTGACATGACCTATCTATTTCCCAGTGCATCTTCTGCCCCTGGTCCTGATCACTGTTAGGATGTCTGTACATAACTCCTATTATGGTTTTTTTGCCTTTGTGATTCCTCAACTCCACCCACACAGATTCCACATCCTCTGACCCTATGTCATTCAGTGCCATAGATTTAATTTCATTCTTAACTAACAAGGCAACCCTGCCTCCTCTGCCCACCTCCCTGTCTTTTTGATATGTTGTGAATCCTTGGATGTTTAACTGCCAGTCCTGAACTCCCTGCAATGATGTCTCTGTGACGCCTACCACATCATAATCATTCAAGAGGATTTGTGCTGTTAATTCATCTACTTTGTTGCGAATACTAGGAGCATTTAGATAAAGTGCCAACATGCTAACTTTCTTATCATTATTAGAGAGATTGGAAATCCTCAGATGTCTTAAGCTATTCTTCCTTTTTGCTGTATTCCTAGTCTGCCTCGAGCTTAAACCCACCTGTACACATGCTATCCTGTTGCTTATCTTTCCATTTAACTCCATACTCCCTGTCACTTTCACTTTCCCTTCCCCCCAACTCAGAAGTTTAATGTCCGACTGACCACTCTATTTATCCTTTTCGCTAGAACACTTATTCTAGATTCGTGATGTGATGGTGATACAGTGAAGGGGAGCCGAAAGACAGAGATGCAAGTGCCTTGGTCTTTGAAATTGTCCCATAGGTTTGAGGTTCTTACAGACTGTAGGGATGAAAGTAAAGGCTGCAGAGTAGATGAGAAAACTGACCATGGCATGATGGTACAGAAGTCAATTTAGTGGGATACAGTTAATTTGAATGAAGTGGTAGTAGGGACTGCATGGTTGGGGCGGTGGGGGGTGGGGGGGGGGGGGGTGGTGCTAGATACTTTTCTCTGCAGCTGACAGCAAGAGTCCAGACAGCTATGTTGCCTGCCTAATGCAGGTTTTGGGACATCTGCTCTGGGATGAGCAGCTCTTTTATTTGGAGGGTGTAATCCAATGGTCATAATCTATTTAGGTACCAACAAATTATAGGTAAAACAGGTTGTTGATGAGACCACTTCTAAAACTACTGTATAATATGCTTTATAGCTTATAAACAACGTTCTCAACATGTCCTGCTACCTACAATGAATTATACAGATATAAACCCAGGTGCCATTGCCTCTATATCACTTTAGAATTATACCTTTTTATTTTGTGAGGTTGCAGTTGTTCAAGGTCAGTCATCTAGCTCCAGGATCTCAGCGGGTATTGTTGTAGCAGCTTCAGCTGCTTCATCAATGCCCTTCTCTCAGAATGTCAGAAGTGGGATATTCATGGATGATTGCACAGTGTTCATCACGATTCATGACTCCCAAGAGCTGATTATAACTCAATGTAACAAGACCTAGATAATGTCAAGGTTTGAATTGCCAAATCGCAAGTAACATTCATGCTACACAAATGTTGGACAATGACCATTTCCATTAACAGAGAATCTAACCATCATCCTTTGACATTCAATGATCACCAACGCTGAATCTCCGACTATCAACATCCTTGGGGTTACCATTGACTAGAAACTAAACTGGACTAGCCATATAAACACTGTGGCTATGACAGCAGGATCATCAGGAAATGAAAAGATATCGTAAAATAGCAACAGATTCTTTCCACTACTTAGTCTGATGGTGACAAAGAAGTGTAATTTTAAGGTAAAAGTAAAGGATGTAGGAGCAGCTCATGAAGTCTGCTCTGTCACTCAATGGATCACTCCTGATCTGATAATCAACAACTCTGTTTTTCTGCTTTCATAATCCTTGATTCCCATAATGATTAAAAATCTATCGCAGCCTTGAATATACTTAAAAATTTCAAGATTTACTACCATCTGAGAGGACAAACTGAGCCACATTTACTCTGTTGAGTCCCCTAAGAATCTTGAATGTTTCAATAAGGTTGGCTCTCACTTTTCTAAACTCCAATAAGTACGAGCCCAACCTACTCAACCTCTCCTCATAAGACATCCCCTTCATATCTGGGATCCAACTAGTGAACTGTCTCTGGATTGGCCCCAATGCCAGTATATCTTTCTTTATATAAGGGTCTTTAAACTGTTGATTGATTGATTTATTGTCATGTGTATCAAAGTACAGAGATTGTGGAAACAATCTATCGCTATTTTACTGTTCACAATATTCAATCAGAACAGAATTAAAGGTGGGATCAGAAAATACTTTTTATACAAACAAATGTTAAAAAATGAAAATTTCTATCACAAAGCATTATTGAAATATAGCATATTATGAAGTTCAATGAACTGTAAAATGAAAATATTAAAGGTTATGGAGAATGAGCAAGAAAGCGAGATTAGGTTAAACAGAGATTAACACTGAAGCAGATCTACTGAGCTAATGGCCTCTTTCCATGCTGTAACACTATGGTTGTAATTGCTTTTCAAACCCAAGCACATGCTCAGAATGTCTTCTCAAGATTATTTACTGTGGGTTGTGCTTTGTTATCTATGTTTAAACAGCTGAAAGTCTGATTATCATCCTATCATTTTGCCAAGTCAATCAACAAGCTAATGACTTTAATGCCTTTCAATTGCTTGCAACAGCTGAATTGTGATATCGATTTTTCAAATTATTCTTGAGTTGGCAAAATGAAGAGTCATATAAAAAAGGGTCTTCCATTCTCTCCTGCGAAGCTGGCCTTGCTGCTCCTCTTTATCTTAACTGGTGACTAACAGATGATTCTTTTCTGTGAAATGTTAGTTATTAATTAGTTTTAGTTTTCAGCCAAGGGTCTCCCCTACTATGTTGGATAACCAATGGCCAACTACAGAATTTTCTTTTGCACACAGAGAGTGATAATTTGTGACTAGAAAGCAATGAGCTTTGTAAATTTCAACGTATTTTTAGTTGAACGTTTGGAAGTTTCATTTTCTTCACATCTTAAATATAACATCATCCATGCAAAGTAACAGTCCAACGTGCTTCACAAATAGGTATAAAGAGGCAGACATTAAGTCAGGAAAGGCAGCATTGCAGGAGATAATTGAAAGGCTGAAGAGATTGTGTTTGACAAGGATTTTGGACACGAGGGAGTGATGGAAAGGTTTACAGCGGGACTTTCAGAGAGTACTGTCTTTCACTCTGTCTACAATAGTTTCAAATGACTTCTTTGTTGAAATGTATGTCGCTACATTAGTGTTGGTGATGGCAGATAAAACTCTGCACTGTAAAATTGAATTGAGCTCAAAAATGAAGCAATGGATTGCAATGCAAAATTACTCACACCCATTATTTATGAAGTAGGTCACCACAGACTTCTAATTTAAAGGAATGCACCATGCAGTCAGTACTAAACCGCTACTTGCTGTATGTCTGAGCAGGGATTGTAAAACTATGAGTGTCTAGCAGAGCTAAAGCCAGAGAGTACAACTTCTTTAAAAAGTGAAAATGAATTGTGGATGAAGCAAGTGTTAAGACACTGTTCTAAAATTGATTTTAATATGGAGAACAATTTGTGTTGATTAATCTTCCTGAAATGTTTGGGAGACTACTGGAAGCAACCATCAATCTACCAGTGGCCAAAGAAAGCATTCTGAGAGATTTTAATACAATGTCATAAACAAATAAACTCCATGATTTACATCATCATGAAGCGTGGTCAGGCAGTGAGACTTCATCCAATTTAGCACTATCCAATCATAGTCAATACTCCTAAAGCAAAATAGTTACCAGTGGTACCGAATTATGAGAATCATGAAGAAAATTCTTCACTGGTGGGAAGCTTGCTTAGCACAGAGGTTGAAGTTTTGAGGTTAATTATCTCCATCTAAGGACAACACCGTAGGTTAGCATTCTATGTCCAACCATCTTCAGCTGCATCATCATGACCTTGCTGCCATTATGAGTGGAGATGTTCATTAGTGATTGCCCAATGTTCAGTGCCATTTTTGAGTCTTTAGACTTGATACCCAAATGCAGCAAGACCTAGGCAATATTCAGGGTTCTGTTGAAAAATGCCAAGTCGCATTCGTGCCACCCAAATGCCAGGCAGTGACCGTCTCCAATGACAGGAATCTCCCCTTGACATCCAATGTCCTTGCCATCACAGTCTTCTACCAACAACATCATAGGAGTTGCAATTGGCCAGAAACCGAGCTTTACCAATTCTATAAATACCCGTAGCCATAAGTGTAGGCCAGAGGCCGGAAGCTCTGCAGCAAGTAACTCATTTCCGGTCTCCCCAAAGCCTATCCAGCATCTACATGGCATAATTCAGTAGTGTAATGGAATACTCTCTATTTTTTCTAGTAAGGCGCAGCTTCACAGGTGAAGGTGCAGTAAGTTGAAACTCAACAGGAAGCAGGGTGTGAGGATGTATAGTCCAGGTAGCTATGGGAGTCAATGGGTTTATAGTGGATATTAATGGCCAGTCTATCCCCAGAAATGGCAACCGAGATTTCCAGGAAGCAAAGGGAGGAGTCAAAGATAGACCAGGTGAAAGTGAGGGGCAGGTGGAAATTGGAAGTGAAATTGATGAACTTTTCCAATTCTGGATGAGAAAAGGAAGCAGCACCAATGATAGAGAATCTGTCCATTAACATTCACTATAAAACACCAACTCCCACAGCTACCTGAACCATACATCCTCACATTCTGCTTCCTGTAAAGACTCCATCCCATTCTCTCAGTTCCTTCATCTCTGTCGCATATGCTCAGTTGAGGCCAACCTTGACAAGGGAGCCTCCAAAATGTCCACCTTCTTCCTCAACTGAGGACTCCCCAGCTCCATTGTCGATAGGGCCCACTGCCAGGTCCAACCCATCTCCCGCCCTTGCATCCTCACCCTCTGTCTTCTCTCCCGCACCAGTGCTAGGGTCTGGCTTGTTCTTGCGTACCAACCCACAAGCATCCACATCCAGAAGATCATCCAATGCCATTTCCACCACCTCCAGCGAGATGTCACCATCACACATATTCACCTCCCCTCCCTTGTCCGCCTTCTGCTGGGACTGTTCCTTCTGGGAAACGCTGGTCCATTCTTCCTTCACCCCCAACACTGCACCCCCCCCCCCAACCCCCACCGCCCCCGCCGCAGCCCCACAGAACCTTACCCTGCAGCTGGCGAAGGTGCAACGCCTGCCCATTTATTTCCTCCTTCTCTAGTATCCAAGGGCCCAAACACACCTTCCAGGTGAAGCAATACTTCACCTGTATTTCCCATAATCTAGTCTACTGCATTCGCTGCTCACAATGTGGTCTCCTCTACTCTGGGGAAACAACATGTAGTGTGGGTGACCGCTTCGCAGAGCATCTACTTTCTGCTTGCCAAAAATACCCAGAACTACCTGTTGCCTGCCACACTAACACACCACCCTGTTCCCTGGCCAACATGTCTGTCTCTGGCTTGCTGCAGTGTTCCAGCGAAGCTCATCACAAGCTGGAAGAACAGCACTTCATTTTCCACTTGGGGACTCTGCATCCCTCTGAACTCAATATTGAGTTCAATAATTTCGGGCCTAAACTCTCCCATGTCCTAGCCCCCTACTCCACACACTAGGTCTTCTAATCACATAGCCTGCCATTACACATTACCTAGTGTTAGTCACTAATAGTCCCCATTAACAATTATTCACCCTCTTAGCCAGATCGTTATCAACTTCCCTGTCTATCCAACTGCTCTTCTCTCTCTTCAGGCTCTATTCTATCGTTTACTCCCTATCCCAGCCCCCTCCCTACTTTTTTTATATAAACCAACGTTTTCCCAGCTACCATCAGTTCTGAGGAAGGGTCACCGGAACTGAAATGTTAACTCTGAATTTTTCTTCACAACCTGCTAAGCTTTTCCAGCAACTTCTGTTTTTGTTCCTGATTTACAGTATCCACAATTCTTTCAGTTTATTACAAATACACACCTTTTTAAAAAAAATCTTGCTTTTCTAGCCTACCAACCAAAATGAATAACCTCACACTTGCCCATATTATTCTCCATCTACCATCTTGTTGCTGACTCAATCTAACTCCTGTCCCAAGTTTCTTTGTAACCTTTTTGTGTCTTTAAAGCTTACATTTTCACCTAGCTTTGTATTATCAACAAACTTAGGGACATTATTGTTTGTCTCTTTGTCTAAGTTATTCAAACAGATTGTAAATAGCTACGGCTGCAGTAATTATCCTAGATGTGGTACAGCCATTGTCAATTAACAGATTCAAGAAAGAAACAGATATGTTTCTGATGATAAGTGGGAGAAAAGCTATGGGGAGCAGGCAGGAAAATTGAGTTGAGACCAGAATAACATCAGCCATATTAAATAGCGGAGAGAGCTCAAAGGTCTGAATTGCCTACGTTCTCTCCTAATTCCAATGTTTCTATGAATCCACTAAATTACACGCTGCCAATTTGAAAATGCCCCATTTACTCCCAAACTTGGCACTGTTTCCGTTAACCAATTCTCAACCCCTGCTGTGATAAGGATTTTTTGTCTCCAATATTTATAGAGTTCCAGTGGTTGCTTTGGGATAGCAAGAACTGCAGATGCTGGGGTCAGAGACGACACAGTGTGAAGCTAGAGGAACACAGCAGGCCAGGCAGCATCAGAGGAGCAGAAAAGTTGACATTTCAGGTCGGGACTCTTCTTCAGAAATGGAGAGGGGGAAGGGAGCTCAGAAATAAATAGAGAGGAGGATTGGGGCTGGGGAAAGTAGGTGAGATGGTGATAGGTGAGTGCAGGTAGGGAGTGGTGGGGATTGGTCAGTGTGGTGGGAGAGACGATGGACAGGTTGTGTCAGGTCAAGGAGGCGGGGATGAGAAGGAGGTTTGGACATGGGATGAGTCCGGGTTGAGGAGATTTTAAAACTGTTGAAATCCATGTTTCGGCCATTGGCCTGTAGGCTACTAAGGCGGAATATGTGGTGCTGCTCTTCCAGTTTGTGGGTGGAGTCATTATGACACTGGAGGAGATCCAGGATGGACATATCACCCACCGAATGGGAGGGAGATTTAAAATGATGCGCAAGTGGAAGGTGTTGCAGCAAACGAGGTGCAGTTGCTCGACAAAATGGTCTATGAACTTCCGCTTGGTCTCACCAATGTAGAGAAGGCCACGTCAGGAGAGGCAGATACAGCAGATCAAGGTGACAGATGTGCAAGTGAACTCCAGTCTAATGTGGAAGATTTACATTCAAGGCACAAAACAAATGTGCAAGAGTGCCTACAGTTCTGTTGCTGAGAAGGTGACAGAAGGACACTGACTCTATGTAGTTGTTTAGGAATTGGTCCTTGGAGCTGTTTATCATTCCAATTAATTAAAACTCAAGAGAAATCCTGGGAACCATTAGATACAATTAAGCATTGGAGCATGAAAGAAATCTACGAGTCATTAATTTTTCATTGCAACAGTGAGTGGAGTGAAAGTAGTCCATAAGCAACATTTGCTCTATGCTGCTGAGCAAGAATATAGATCAGAGAATTCCACTGACAATATCATAGAATCATAGAATTTTACAGGAGGAGGCCATTCAATCCATCATGTCTATACTGGCTCCTGAAAGAGCTACCCAGCTAGTCCCACTCTCCAGCTCTATCTCCATAGACCTATAATTTCATCATTTTCAAATAAATATCCAGCTCTCTTTTGAAACCTCCTATGGAATCTTCCTCCTCCAATCTTCCAGATAGTGTATTCCAAATCCTGACAAGTCTCTGAGTAAAGATTAAATTACCTACAGTGTAGAAACAGGCCCTTCGGCCCAAGAAGTCCACACCGCCCCTTGAAGCATCCCACCCAGACCCATCCTCCTATAACTCACACAACCCTGAACACTATGGGCAATTTAGTATGGCCAATCCACCTAGCATGCACATCTTTGGACTGTGGAAGGAGACCAGAGCACCCAGACGAAGCCCACACAGAAAGAGGGAGAATGTGCAAACTCCGCACAGACAGTTACCGGAGGCTGGAATCAAACCTGGGTCCCTGGCACTGTGAGGCTGCAGTGCTAACCACTGAGCCACCATGCCGCCCCATGTTTCTCCCCTCCTCGGTCCTAGTGCTTTTGCTGACAATCTTACAATTGTGACCATTAGTTACCAACATACCAACCATTGGAAACAGAATAGAGATAATGGGAACTGCAGATGCTGGAGAATCTAAGATAACAAAGTGTGAAGCTGGATGAACACAGCAGGTCAAGCAGCAACTTCTTACCCTGTCAAAATTGTTTATAATTTTGAGCACAAAAGCATGGAATTGGAATTTCTTGTAAAGTTTTAATGAGATCTGTTGACCCTCAGCGTTGCTAATGTGTGGGATGGTTGTTCAGAAATCCGTGGAACTTTTCTTGACTGCATTTTGTGATTTGATGTTCTGTGTTGGGTGTTTGACCATAATTTGTCTGTTATCCGAGATAATGGGAACTGCAGATGCTGGAGATTCCAAGATAATAAAATGTGAGGCTGGATGAACACAGCAGGCCAAGCAGCATCTCAGGAGCACAAAAGCTGACGTTTCGGGCCTGGACCCTTCATCAGAGAGGGGGATGGGGGGAGGGAACTGGAATAAATAGGGAGAGAGGGGGAGGCGGACCGAAGATGGAGAGTAAAGAAGATAGGTGGAGAGGGTGTAGGTGGGGAGGTAGGGAGGGGATAGGTCAGTCCAGGGAAGACGGACAGGTCAAGGAGGTGGGATGAGGTTAGTAGGTAGCTGGGGGTGCGGCTTGGGGTGGGAGGAAGGGATGGGTGAGAGGAAGAACCGGTTAGGGAGGCAGAGACAGGTTGGACTGGTTTTGGGATGCAGTGGGTGGGGGGGAAGAGCTGGGCTGGTTGTGTGGTGCAGTGGGGGGAGGGGATGAACTGGGCTGGTTTAGGGATGCAGTGGGGGAAGGGGAGATTTTGAAACTGGTGAAGTCCACATTGATACCATATGGCTGCAGGGTTCCCAGGCGGAATATGAGTTGCTGTTCCTGCAACCTTCGGGTGGCATCATTGTGGCAGTGCAGGAGGCCCATGATGGACATGTCATCAAGAGAATGGGAGGGGGAGTGGAAATGGTTTGCGACTGGGAGGTGCAGTTGTTTGTTGCGAACTGAGCGGAGGTGTTCTGCAAAGCGGTCCCCAAGCCTCCGCTTGTCTGTTATCCATCTATTTTATGTTTATTCTCGATCTTAGAATATAAGCTGCATATAGTATACTAATTTTACATAGTGAATTTTATAGTTGCTTGTTCAAAACAGTGGTATTTCATGACTTAGTTCTCTTCATCAGCACCTGGAATTGCATACTTTCTCTACCTTAAGGCACTGCCCCCTACTGAGGTCACATTATAATCTGAACGATCTCGTCTGAGATAATAACAGTATTAATAACAATTATAACAATAATATATTATCCCCAACCCCATAAGCTTTCACCTTGAAAATTTTATATGGGACGTTACCCAATGCCTTTTGGTAATTCAGGTGTAAGGCACGTACTGGTTCCCTTCATCTACTCTATCCATTGCAATTCTCAAAACACTAATGCATTGTAATACATGATTCCCCTTTCAAAAAGACCATGTTGACTCTATCCTATCAATTGCTGATTTTCTCAGGGCATTATTCATTTATTTGTAGATTCCTGCAATTTTTTGATGATTGATGACAGTACCGCAGCTCTCTGTTTTCTCTCTCCCTTCCTCCTTAAAAAGCTAACTTTTGCTAACTTTCACCCTGCTGGGGTTATTGTATTATCTATGGAATTTTAGAAAATCATAGCCAATACATCCACAATCTCTGTGCACATCTCCTTTAGAATCATAGGAGGTAGGCCACAAAGTTAAGAAATTTGCCAGACTTTAAATGTTCAAACCTCTACAGTGACTTTTTCACTGCTGATACTAATTATGTTAATTTCTTCATTCTTTTTAGCCCTATATTACTCACTATTTCTAATATGTTTAGTGCATTGACAGAGCTGTCTAAAAATCTGTAGTCAACAGAAAGATGATACCTTACACCAACTTGGTTTCAGTAGAGCTTTGTACTTATTGCTCATCCTTTCCATTATGGAAATGGGGGTGATCCCATAAGAATACTAACTAACCCAAGAACGGGTGAACATTTTTAAATTTTAACATTGTATCCAAGAAGATACGGTGATTGTCAGTAACTGAGAAAAGGTAAAATTTGGAGCTATCAGCAAACTGGGAATTTGGTTGCATTGACTGGTATTGCGGCCAGCTGAGCCAATTAAGGACAGCCTTGATATAAATCAGCTCTGTCTGCTCCCTCCTCCCTTCTTCCACTGGCTCTTTGCCCGTATCCTCAGCTGACTGACACATAGCTGGTGATAAATGCGTTCTTCATGTTGTACACATGCAGTGGACTACCATAAGTCACAGTACACAGTACACAGTAAGCTGAGCAGTGTGTGGCTCCTCCAATGTGGTCCAGGCGGCAGAAATGTTGTTTTGGCATTCCAAGGGCCTGCTCTGTCACATTTCATGCTTCTCAATGTGTGTGACTGCACACCAAATTCAAGAGCCTATGTAATCAAAGGATAGTCCTTGTCTGCAAGAAGCCAACGTCTGATTTTTCAAAGTGACTCCAATATTGACCTGGACTACCACAGTGTTAAAGACTTGAATGGTGAGGAATTTGTGAAATGTATTTATCAATATGTAAATGTACCTCCTGGAGAATTTCTTGGGAAATAAGGCAGGGCAGGTGACTGAAGTGTTAGTAGGGGAACATGTTGGGACTAGTGATCACAATTCTATTTGAGGTTGTTGACTTGCTCACTGAGCTGGCTTTTTTTTGTTCAGACATTTTGTCACCATGCTAGATGACATCATCAGTGAAGCCTCCGATGAAGCCATGTTATTCTACTCCACTTGGAATTTATACTGTCCAGTCTGTTATGGTTAGTACTGTCATTTCCTTACATTTTCTTGGAAATGACGGTACTCACCGTAACACACCAGACTGTATAAATTCCAAGCAGAGTAGAATAAGATCGCTTCACCGGAGGCTCCACTGATGATGTCACCTAGCATGGTGATGAAATATCTGAACAAAAACAAGCCAGCTCGGAGAGCAAGTCAACAACCTCGTCCACAACCCAAGCTACAGATCTTTGCCAAAGCTTTGAACATAATTCTATTTGTTTTGACATTGTAACGAGACAAGAACTTTCAAAAGTTGATCGGAGTATGCTTTTCACAGATAAAGGGATGACTGACCAGTGGGAGGTTTTCAAAAGTGTGATAATGAGAGTTCAGAGGCATTACATTCTTCTGGTAAGGCTAGTTTTAGTATGGAACATTGGATGAATAAAGATGTTGAGGTTCTAGTCAAGAATGAGAAAAATTCATATATTAGATATAGACAACTGGGATCAAATAAATCTCTTGAAGCGCAGGACATTCTTAAGAGGGAAATTTGTAGGGCAAAGAGGGAATATGAGAGAGTCTTGGCGATAAAGTTAAAGATAATCCAAAGAGATTCCACAAGTACTTTCAGAGCAAAAGAGTAACTAGAGAGAGAGAATAGGGCTCCTTAAAGATTAAGAAGGTCATCGGTGTATTGAATCTCCGATGTTAGGAGACATATCAAATGAATATTTTTCATTGGTTTTTACCGGGAAGAAAGAAATTCACGCCAGAGATGAGGGGAAATAAATATTGATCCGTTGAAAACAGTTCACGTTACAGAAGAGGAAATGCAGGAGGTCTTAGAAAGCATAAGGTAGATAAATCTCCAGAATCTGGTCCAGTATATCTCAGGGCAATGTGGAAAGTTAGAGAAGAAGTGATGGGGCATCTGGCAGAAGTATTTTTATCATCTATAACCACAGCTGAGATGCCAAAGGACTGGACACCGGCTAATGTTGTTCCTTCACTTAAGAAAGGCTGTAAGGAGAAATCTGCAAACTATACACCTGTCAGCCTGACATTGTTGGTGGGTAAATTGTTGAGGTGATTTTGAAAGATAGGATTTACATGCGTTTGGAGGGTTAAGGACTCCTTAGGGATAGTCAGCATGGTATTTTGCGAGGGAAATCACGTCTGACAAACTTGATTAAGTTTCTAAGGAAGTAATCAAAAAGACTGATGATGGCAGAGAGGTAAATATTGTTTACATGGACTTTAGTAAAACATTTGACAAGGTTCCACGTGGTAGACTAATTAGTAAAGTCAAATCACATGGGATTCAGGGTGAGCTTGCCACTGGATATAAAACTGTCTTATCAATGGCAGACAGAGGGTGATGTTGGAGGGTTGTTTGTCAGACTGGAGGCCTGTGACCACGGTGTTCCTCAGGGATTGGTACCGGGTCCACTTTTGTTTGTCATTTATATAAACAAATTGGATGAGAAAATAGATGGCATGGTTACTAAATTTGCAGATTACGACAAAATTGGTGGTATATTGGACAGTGAAGAAAATTATCTGAGATTACAAAGAGATCTTGATCATTTGGGCCAAGGACTGAAGAGTGGTAGGTGCAGTCTAATTTAGATAAATTCGAGGTATTACATTTTGATAAAACAAACAAGGGCAGGACTTATATGAATAACGGTAGGGCCTTGAGTAATGTTGTAGAACAGATAATATCTAGGGGTTCTGGTATATAATTCTTGGAAATTTGTGTCACAGTTAGACCGTGTGGTTAAAAAGGCATTTAGCACGTTTGCCGTCATTGCTCAGACCTTTGAGTACAGGAGTTGGGAAGTCATGTTGAGGTTGTACAGAATGTTGGAGAGGCCTCTTCTGGAGTACTATGTGCAGTTCTTATTGCCCTGCTATAGGAAGGATATTATTAAACTGGAGAGGGTTCAGAACACATTTACCAGAATGTTGCCAAGAATGGAGAGTTTGAGTTATAAAAATAGGCTGGATAAGCTGGGACTTTTTTCCCGGAGCATAAGAGGTTGAGGGATGACCTTATAGATGTCATATATCATGAGGGTACAGATAAGGTGACTAGCAAGGGTCTTTTTCCTCTGGTAGGTGAGTTCAAAACCAGGGGGTTTATTTTTAACGTGAGAGGACAAAGTTTTATAAAGGATGAGACAGGCAATTTTTTTTTTTTTACACAGAGCATGAATCATGCATAGAGTGAACTGCCGGGGGAAATGGTAGATGCAGGTACAGTTACAGCATTTAAAAAGACATTTTGATAAATATGTGAATAGGAAAGGTTTGGAGCAATATGGGTCAAACATAGGCGAGTGGGACTAGTTTAATTTCAAAACATGGTTGGCATGGACTAATTGGAACGAAGGGTCTATTTCCATGTTATATTACTCTTTCACTCTATCGAACAGTGGACTGTCACAGAATGAAGTCACATGAACATGGGTTCAAGATAGAAACATAGAAAATAGGAGGACAGTTGGCAGTTCAGCCCTTTGAGCCTGCTCTATCAGTCAAAACAACCATATCTAATGATTCAGCTCAATACCTTGTTCCCAATTTCTCCTCATACCCTCTGATCCTTTTAGTCTTAAGAGCTTTATCTAACTCTTTCTCAAAAATGCTCAATGATGTGGTCTCAGCTACTTTCTGTGGCAAAAGATTCTACAGGGTTACCATTACCATGAGAAGAAATTTCTCCTCACCTCAGTCCTAAATAACCTGCTCGAACGGGATCTCTAGTTCTGGACTTGCTGGTCATCAGGAACATCCTTCCTACATTTACCCTGTTTTGTCTTGTTAAACTTTTACAGGCTTCTTTGAGATTATCTCTGCTACTTCTAAACTCCCGTGAAAATAGCCCTAACTGATCAAGTCTCACTTCTTACGTCAGTCCTGTCATACCACAAATCAGAGCAGTAAACCCATGTTGCACTCCTACCATAGCCACAGCATTCTTCGTCAGAGTTCAAATATCACATGTATGGAATCACAAAGACCCTTCAGAATTTCAGCATGATATTCCTGCTCCTGTACTCACATCCTCTCACTGTGAAGGCCAATATACTCTTTGCCTTTTTCACCTCCTCATGCATGCTTACTTTCAACAACTGGTGTACAAGACACAAAGCAGTTTCCTGACGAACATGACATGCTGTATTGGGCTGCATCCAAATCATATACAGAGGGAGTAGATTCCTTTCCAGTAGGGAGACATCTTAAAGTTGACATACATGGATATAAAGTGAGCCCTCTGCAGACAGTGGCATGCTGCACCTTAGTACAATCCTAGTCAAGCTGATAATTGCCTTTTTTTCTCTGGCATGAGAGAATGAAATATATTCAGCTTCCTTGAAATACAAAGCCTCAGTGATACAGTGATGAAAAACCAAGAGATGTGTAAACATCAACTGTTCTAATCCGGAACGGAAAAAACACAAAAGCTTGTGCCCAGAGATCTCTGAGAGTGTAACTGTTGCAATAAGAGATAGAAAAAATTCTGTATGGATATCCTCGTTAAAATGGATACGCTTGATACATCACTCTTTGCTGAGATTAAGATCGGACAATTGCTCCCTGAACACACTGGGTGTACGTAATCTCCTGCTTAGAGATATTTACCTCTTATTCTTCCATAAACTTTATTTGCTCTCAGTTCCTTCTCTCCCTTTTCCCTGTAATGTTATGACCAAAGCGAATGCATATGAATGCACACTTGACTGAGAGCAACTAGTTTGTGCAGAATTGTTGAAGCTAGAACCAAGTTCTTTGCTGTATGCTGCATAGTCCCTGCAGAATTATATGCCATCAATGAATTGCAGAAACCAACAGTTTCTTCTGCAATAGCAACAATACCAGTTGAAAGTAATTGGCAATAAACATGTAAGTGACTGATGATTCTTTTCATACCAATAGTGGGGTGAGGCTCATGCTGCACATATTTAGCTGTGTGATGTTAAGGGAAGAAATTAACTGAGCATTGAGCTCCAAAACGACAGGTCTCGTGTCAAATCAACTATATCTGATTAAATCCATGATTTACCAAATCTGCATACTTCTAATGGAGATTCACAGCACATGCATTAATGCTGTGACCAAAATTATGTCTCGTTTGTTTCATTACCAGAATGATGCTTTCACAGAGACGACATCATTTTGCATGACACCCACAATGAAAAAGAAAGGCTTTAAGGTGGATAATTTTGCAACTCCTGGTACTTAATATACAAATTGATGCTATTAACAAATAGTTAAATATTGCTAGAAGCATTCACTTCTATTATTTTTGAGAATATAAACTGAGGATGATCCAGAGTAAAATCTTGTGAAGTGTCATGAATATTGTTAGATAAAAACATTTAATGTAACTATATTGTAAGTTTACAGTCACGTCGCAACAAAATAAATTTAGAATGATTTTATTTGGAAGATAGACTCATTGGTGAAACATTAACCAGTCTGCTGACACGATAAATGCTTTTTCAGTTTATATTTCCAATCCACTGCATTTACCGTACATGTTTTGTTCAAAAGAATTTAGTACATTTATCAGCAGATATTTAGATTTTGTTTTCTTCTCCCCAATTTTCTAATTGCTTTCTATTTCATCAAACAGGTTGTTAAAACGTACATAAAGCTAAGTTTTGGCACTTTAATATCATAAATGTTTATTGCAATGTACACAATAAATTATGTGCATCCATATTTAGACAAAGGAAAAGATCAATGCCTATATTATAACAATGCATCAAGCAAGTGTTGAGACTCTGGTCCTAAAGACTTACTGAGGCTTTACGGAGGCGTAAGAAATCCACACTGAGATATGCTTTGATTCCATCAATCGCTCCAGGGAGAGTAACTCCACGAAGCAGTAAGATAGTAAGAACGACGTATGGCATAGTGGCAGTAATCCAGACAACCTGTTATGCATTAATGAAAAAAAAATGGCTTTTTAATATTTTTACATTTTTTTGGGTTTTCTTTAAGTTGGATTTTATATATATTGAAGCTGCAAAGCATTTAAAACAGGAGTAAATTCAATACCAGTATTAGATTAATTACTCCTTCAATTAATAAACATAAAAATCTCAAAAATTACAAGTAATTTTACAAGCATATATAAAGATATTGAATATGAACATAGCTACAGAGTTGGCCATCTTGATTACACCTAATAATAGCATGGTTTCTGCATTTTCTATAATTTCATTTCCCATTACGCATATACATAAAATACTAATTAGTGGTGGCAAAATTATTTCAGAATTAGCGATAAATACAGAGTCTCACAAAGTGTACAGACCAAATTGTACAATGAGTGTGTACCTGTTCTTTCCTCCTCATATCCCAAGATCAAATGCAGCCCGCACTGAAATAAAATTAATGGTTGTCAAGCTGCCAGTGCCTTTAGGCAGCTCTGAAATAGACAAATTCTGGTGAACTTGCTGAACTGGCAACAGCCTAGAAGTAAGTCTTTGGACAATTTTACTCACTGTGGCTCTGGTTTAACAACTTTTAAGACTATATTTTTCTTCAGTTAGCAAGAAGCGATAGAGTTGGAAGGATTAGAATCTGTTGTGGGTAGACTTGGGGAATCACAAATGAGAAAAGATCCTGATGAGAATTTTGTCCAGGCTTTCTAGTTAGGATGCAGAGAAGAAAATACATCAGGAGATAGAAAAGGCCACAACCCGCACGTTCAGCTCCTGCCACATGGTTGCTGGTCGTGGCCGGGCTCCTTCCTGATTCCTTAAGTACGTAGTTAAAAGGTGTGAGGGGGGGATAGAATTACGACAGATGAAGACAGAAGAATGGAGAAAGAAAAAAAGGAACGACAAAGAAAGAATGAGAAAGGCAACTGGTGAGCAGAGTGGAGCTCTGAATGGAACGACTTACCCTGCCACCATCTTCTTCTGGTCCTGAAGGAGCAGCTGGTCAGAATTGATAGGAAGGGAGCTGAGCAGGGAGGACAGTGGAGTAGTAATGGCAGGGGTTTCTGGGGCTAATCTGGGTGGCATACTGGAACTTTATCCCAAGGAAGAAGAAACATGCTAAGTGGTGGATGAGGCAACTATGCTGACAAGGTAAGTCAGGGACAGCATAAAAGCAAAAGAAAAAGCATATATTGTCCTGAAAATTAGTGGGAACCTAGGGTATTGAAAGCCTTTGAAAACCAAGAAAGGAGTTACCTTAAAAAAGCAATAAGGAGGTGGAGAAGATTAAATATGAGAGGAAGCTAAATTGTAATATGTGAAGGTGGCAAGAATTTTTTTAGTATCTCATAGGTAAGAGAGAGGCAGGCATTGGACCCCTAGAAAATAAGGCTGCAGAAATAATAAAGGTGAAGAAAGAAATGGCAGAGTAAGTGAATAGGTCCTGTGCATCAGTTTTCACACCAGCAGCATACCAGAACTTCGAGAGAGTCAGGGGACAGAGGTGAGTGTAGTGGCCATCACTAAGGAGAAGGTGCTGAGGAAGCTGAAAAATCTGAAGGTGGAAAAATCAACTGGATTAGTTAGACTACACTCCACAAAGTTCTGAATGAGATAGGTGAGGAAATTGTAGGGGTATTGGTGGTGATCCTTCAGGAATCGCTGAAGTCAGCAGGGTCCTAGAGAACTGAAAATGGCCAATGTAATATCCTTGTTCAAGAATGGAAGGAGGCAGAAGATAGAGAACATAGAACATAGAACAGTACAGCACAGAACAGGCCCTTCAGCCCACGATGCTGTGCCGACCATTGATCCTCATGTATGTACCCTCAAATTTCTGTGACCATATGCATGTCCAGCAGTCTCTTAAATGTCCCCAATGACCTTCCTTCCACAACTGCTGCTGGCAACGCATTCCATGCTCTCACAACTCTCTGTATAAGGAACCCGCCTCTGACATCCCCTCTATACTTTCCACCAACCAGCTTAAAACTATGACCCCTCGTGCTAGCCATTTCTGCCCTGGGAAATAGTCTCTGGCTATCAACTCTATCTATGCCTCTCATTATCTTGTATACCTCAATTAGGACCCCTCTCCTCCTTTTCTCCAATGAAAAGAGACCAAGCTCAGTCAACCTCTCTTCATAAGATAAGCCCTCCAGTCCAGGCAGCATCCTGGTAAACCTCCTCTGAACCCTCTCCAAAGCATCCACATCTTTCCTATAATACGGCGACCAGAACTGGATGCAGTATTCCAAGTGCGGTCTAACCAAAGCTTTATAGAGCTGCAACAAGATCTCACGACTCTTAAACTCAATCCCCCTGTTAATGAAAGCCAAAACACCATATGCTTTCTTAACAACCCTGTCCACTTGGGTGGCCATTTTAAGGGATCTATGTATCTGCACACCAAGATCCCTCTGTTCCTCCACACTGCCAAGAATCCTATCCTTAATCCTGTACTCAGCTTTCAAATTCGACCTTTCAAAATGCATCACCTCGCATTTATCCAGGTTGAACTCCATCTGCCACCTCTCAGCCCATCTCTGCATTCTGTCAATGTCCCGCTGCAGCCTACAACAGCCCTCTATACTGTCAACGACACCGCCGACCTTTGTGTCGTCTGCAAACTTGCTGACCCATCCTTCAATCCCCTCATCCAAGTCATTAATAAAAATTACAAACAGTAGAGGCCCAAGGACAGAGCCCTGTGGAACCCCACTCACCACTGACTTCCAGGCAGAATATTTTCCTTCTACTACCACTCGCTGTCTTCTGTTGGCCAGCCAATTCTGTATCCAGACAGCTAAGTTCCCCTGTATCCCTTTCCTCCTGACCTTCTGAATGAGCCTACCATGGGGAACCTTATCAAATGCCTTACTGAAGTCCATATACACCACATCCACAGCTCGACCCTCATTAACTTTTCTAGTCACATCCTCAAAAAACTCGATAAGGTTTGTGAGGCATGACCTACCCCTCACAAAGCCGTGCTGACTGTATTTGATCAAGCCATGCTCCTCCAGATTGTCATAAATCCTATCCCTCAGAATCCTTTCTAACACCTTGCAGACGACAGACGTGAGACTTACTGGTCTGTAATTGCCGGGGATTTCCCTATTTCCTTTCTTGAAGAGAGGAATTACATTTGCCTCTCTCCAGTCCTCAGGTACGACTCCAGTGGAGAGCGAGGATGCAAAGATCTTCACAAGTGGCGAAGCAATTTCATTTCTCGCTTCCCAAAGCAGCCGAGGACAAATCTGGTCCGGGCCTGTCGACTTGTCAATCTTAATGTTTGACAAAATTTTCAGCACATCAGCTTCCTCTATCTCTATCCATTCCAGCATGCACACCTGCTCTTCAAAGGTTTCATTCACTACAAAGTTCGTTTCTTTTGTAAAGACAGAAGCAAAAAACTCATTTAGGGCTTCCCCTACCTCTTCAGACTCCACACACAAGTTCCCTATGCTATCCCTGATCGGCCCTACTCTTTCTTTGACCATTCTCTTATTCCTCACACAAGTGTAAAATGCCTTTGTGTTCTCCCTGATTCCTTCTGCCAAGCCTTTCTCGTGCCCCCTCCTGGCTCTCCTCAGACCTTTTTTGAGCTCCTTCCTTGCCTGCGAGTAATCCTTTCTAGCTGAACTTGACCCTAACTTCCTCCACCTTATGTAAGCTACCTTCTTCCTTTTCACAAGAAGCTCCACCGCTTTCGTCATCCAAGGTTCCTTTACCTTACCCCTTCTTGCCTGTCTCAGAGGGACATATTTACTCATCACTCGCAACAACTGTTCCTTGAACAGTCTCCACATGTCTATAGTTCCCTTACCATGGAACAATTGCTCCCAGTCCATGCTTCCTAACTTGTGTCTAATCACGTCATAGTTTCCTCTTCCCCAATTAAATATCCTCCCATTTTGCCTAATCCTCTCCTTCTCCATAGCTATGTGGAATGTGAGGCAGTTATGGTCACTATCACCAAAATGCTCTCCCACCACAAGATCTGATACCTGCCCCGGCTCGTTTCCGAGCACCAAGTCTAGAATGGCCTCTCCCCTCGTCGGCCTGTCAACGTACTGCGTTAGGAAACCCTCCTGAACACACCTTACAAATACAGCTCCATTCAAATCTTCTGCTCGAAGCAGGTTCCAATCAATATTAGGAAAGTTAAAGTCACCCATTACAACAACCCTACTGCGACCACACTTTTCCAAAATCTGTCGACCTATGCTTTCTTCAATCTCCCTGCTGCTATTGGGGGGCCTGTAGTAAACCCCTAATGAGGTGACTGCTCCCTTGCTGTTCCTAATTTCCACCCATACTGACTCAGTAGGCAGATCTTCCTCGACAATGGAAGCTTCTGTAGCTGTGATACCCTCTCTGATTACTAGTGCTACACCCCCTCCTCTTTTTCCCCCCTCCCTATTCTTTTTAAATGTTCTAAACCCTGGAACATCCAGCAACCATTCCTGCCCATGAGAAACCCATGTCTCTGTTATGGCCACAACATCATAGCACCAGGTACTGATCCATGCTCTAAGTTCATCACTTTTATTCCTGATACTCCTTGCATTAAAGCAAACACACTTTAACCGATCCCTTGGTTCCTTCCCACTAGCTGGTCTAGTGGGAAGGAACCAAGGGATCGGTTAAAGTGTGTTTGTCACAGTAGTTAAAGTAGATAGGAAGCTATAGGCTTGTTAGCCTAATCTCAGTTGTTGGTAAGATTTTAAAGTCTAATGTAAGGAATGAGATTGCAGAGTACTTGGACGTGCATGGTAAAATACAACTGAGTCAGCAAGGTTTTGACAAGGGAATGTCATGCTCAATGAATCTATTAGAATTCTTTGAGGGGGTAAAAAGTAAGTTAGACAAAGGAAAGAAAGTGGATATCATTTATTTCGCTTTCCAAAAGGCCTTTCAGAAGGTGCTGTGCAGGAGATTGCTAAATAAGATAAGAGTCTTGGTGTTAGGGACAAGGTACTGGTATGTTTGGAAGATTGGCTGACTGGCAGAAGGCAGGGGGTAGGATAATGGCGTATTTTTCAGGATGGCAGGTGGTGACTAGTGGAGTTCTGCGGGGAGTCGAGTGTTGAGGCCACAACTATTCACATTGTACATTAGTGATCTGGATAAAGGAACTGAGAACACTGTTGCTAAGTTTGCAGATGACACAAAGATAGGTGGCAGGACAGATAGTGTTGAGGAAGTCAGGAGGCTGTGGAGGGAATTAGATAGGCTAGGAGACCGGGCAAAGAAGTGGCAGTTGGAATATAATTTGGAAAGTTTTGCACTTTGGTAGGAAGAATAGAGGCATGGACTATTTTCTAAAGAGGAAAGGGTTTGAAAAATATGAAGTACAAAGGAACTTGGGAGTCCTAAATTAGGATTATCTTCAGGTTAACATGCAGGTTCAGTTGATAATTGGGAAGGCAAATGCAATGTTAACATTCATTTCAAGAGGGCTAGAATACAAGAGCAGAGATATACTGCAGAGTTCTCTGGTTAGACTGCATTTGGAATATTGTGAGCAGTTTTTGGGCCCATATCTAGGGAAAGATGTGCTTGCATTGGAGAAAGGCCAGAAGAAGCTTACAAGAATGATCCTGGGAATGAAGGGATTGTCATACGAGGAACAGTTAAGGACTATGAGTCTGTGCTTGATGGAGTTTAGAAGGATGAGGGTGGGTCTGATTGAAACTTACAGAATACTGAGACGTATGGCTACAGTGGACACAGAGAAGCTATTTCCATTAATAAGAGAGACTATTACACTAAGGCATAGCCTCAGATAGAAGGTGTGATCCTTCAGAACTGAGATGAGGAGGAATTTCTTCAACTGGTGAATCTGTGGAAAACACTGCCGTAGAGGTCTGTGGAGATTATGTCATTGAGTGTATTTAAGACAGAACTAGGTTCTTGATTGGTAAGGGGGTCAAGAATAATGGGGAGAAGGCAGGAGAATGGGGTTAACTAACGTATCAGCCACAATAAAATGGTGAAGATTCAATGGGCCAAACGGCCAAATTGTCCTTCTATATCTTATTGCTTATGGTTAGCCTTTTGGTACTGGCTATTAAAGAAGACAGAGTCAAACAGGCTCATTCTCTGTCCTAATATGCAATATCTAATTTCTGAGCAGGAAGTAAAAATAGGCACTTGTCTCTTTGTTAAGGCTCTATAGCCTGTTTTAGATGATAGAGAGGGATACCTGTGAAATAGTCTAACATAGTATCAGCTCACATATGTTAAAGTATTCTTTGAGCAAGGGAGGTTAGAATCCAATACTTTCACGGTTATGCAGAAACAAATTACTGCAGATGCTGGAAATCTGAAATAGAAACAATGCTAGAAAAGCTTAGCAGGTCAGGCAGCATCTGTGGAGAGAAAAACAAATTAATATTTTGGATCAGTGACCTTCAAAAGTCAATAGACATGAAACACTGACTCTGCTTTCCTCTTCATAAATGCTACCTGGCTTTTGTATTTCCAGCATTTCCTGTTTTTCTCTTCCAATTATTATTCGTGCAAAGGGTCAAATGAAGTCCTGATTTCATCGATTATGTTGCCACAGTTCTATGCATTTAAAAGCAGAAGAAGGTAGAGTCTAGTGATCATATCCGGTAAGTGGCTGATTTTATTCATGGGCCTACAGGCCAATTGCCTTGATATGTTAAGCCATTGGCTTTCAGTCCGTACACTGAACTAAAGAAGAGGGAAATTCTTCATTCCATCCAGGAAAGCTTTATTCATTCTAATACAGGAAATAAGCTGGGACTAAATCTTCTTAAGATAGTAAGTTAGAACCCAGTAAAGAATTGATTAGAAAAGTGGGCATGTAATCTCTCACAGAGACAACATATTGACTTATATTGTTTTCTTTCTTTTGGGGAGCAAGTCTAAAATTAAGTCAAAGGTGTTGAGATTTAGTATAAATGTTATTTACTGTAAATGATAATGCATTAAAAAACAGTTAATTTTCAGCTTCAACTCAATAAGTGACTTCTCAATGTGACTTTCAGTGTAATTATAGGATCCAAAATACTGCGTTCCATTATTCCTCTTTGGGTCATGCCACCATTTAACAAGGTTCAGGATCACCTGATCCAAGAGTAAAATTAATCATCTTTCAAATAGCAAAGCAGAAAGTCAAGGACAGAATTTAATACCGCCAACTTTTAATAATCAACATGTCCTATTCTGAGAAGCAATCCCAAAGTTAGCCGATGCTAATACTAATTACATTTATGACATTAATTATTCACTTGTTGAAGATAGCAATCTCTATTTTGGCAAACAATGAAGTCTTGTCTAATTTTGATTGAACTTTATTAAAAAATTAGAAAAAATGCCTCTGAGCTGGATTCCAGCCTCCATAGTAAAAACAAATATTAAGACAGCGGACTTCATACTTTGAGTAAACAGTTTTGATTATTTAAATAAAAGCATGATGGTTTCTATTTTGAAATTAAGTGTATACAGGTTAAAACCTTTTCTTGGTTTGTTTTACGCTGGTAGAACTGCTTTTTTACATTTGCTTTTACAGTTAAGCCTGATTGTTGGTTCTGCTCACTGATGTTAGAATATTTGAGAATAGATGGGGCCTTTTGTGGAACAGTGATAGTGTCTCTACCTCTGGTTCAGGAGACCTGGATTCAAGTTATTATCTGCTCCAGAGATACGTCATAACTTTTCTAAACCGTTTGATTAAAACTATCTGTAAGAGAATAGTAGAACCACCTTGCCAGAAGTTCGAACTCCCTTCCAGAGACTGAAGTAAAGGATAACAATAACCACAAACAAGCAGCAGGTTAGCTGCCACCTGGGTTTGCCAATATCATGGATCCCGGCACTTTCATGAAGGCGAAGAACACCACGTCTGTTTAGAAACAAAAATATACCTACTTAGATGAGAATGGTTTCTCAATTTTCTGTTCAATAATGCAGTTCTCATAAAATCCAGATTTACTTTGCACTATAATTATAACGTTATTATTAAAGTAACGGCATAGGCACAAATATTGCTATTATCTTCTTTAATAAAGCAGGATGAACCAGTATGTAAATTTACCAAATTATTTCTATGGTAACTGGTAGCAATCCCGCTTAACCAAATAGCCTGGAGAAAATATCAAAAACTTTTAGTCAGTGGGTTTCAGGATCACGTTGAGTGATGGAGACATGGAGTTATGCATGGCACAGATGGGGGTAATTCGGTCTATTGACTCAATGCTAGCTCTCTGTGGAGTAATGCACACAGCCCTGTTACCCCATTGTACAGTGGCAACCCCAAAGGTTTATTTCTAACATACTCATCAAACATTGAATTTTATTTAAAATTATTCATCATTTGTTATTCTTTTAATAAGGTAGGCAGCAAATTCAGTGTGGTTTCTTCCTTCCATTATCTCTGTATCTCTTGCCCAAATCTTTAATGTGTGCGCTCTAGACTTTGTACTTTTAGTTAAAAAGAAAGCTGTTTTCCTTGTTTACATTATAAAACTTAAATAATATATACTTCTATCAAATCTCCCTTCAATTATCTTTACACCCAGAGCAGTTCAGCTTCTCTTTGTTGATAAAACCCTTCTTTCCTGGAACTGTCCTGGTAAATCTCTGACATTTTCAAAACATTGCTAATCTGTAATTACCAGAAATAGATACAATAATCTAGTAGTTCCCTAGTCGAGGAGAGATTAAACTAGTTTACCAGGGAGTGGAAATCTGCAAAACTAAGAACTGATAGAGTCAGACAGCACTTGAATGGAAAATAGTATGGTATTAGGTGCAGTCAGAGTAAGTGGAAATTTTAAACAATCAAAATAGAGCTGACTGCATTAATATGAATGTGTGGAGTGGGGTAAACAAGATTGTTGAGCTGCAGGGCGAGATAGTCATAGGGGATACAATTTGAGACGAATATGGGGATCTGGCTGAAAGAAGGATAGGATTGGGATTGAATATTCCTGGATACAAGATGCCAAGGAAAACAGAACACAGAACAATACAGCACAGGGGCAGGCCCTTCAACCCACAATGTTGTGCCACACTTGACACCAAATTAAGCTAATCCCTTCTGCATGCCCTTGGTCCAAATCCCTCCATGCCTTGCATATTCATGCGCTTATCTGAAACTTTCTTAAATGCCCCTATCGTATCTGCCTCCGCCACCACCCCTGACTGTGCATTTCAGAGTCCTACCACTCTGTCTAAACACCTTGCCTCTCACATCTTCTTTGACCCTTCCCCTTTCACTTAAATGCATGCCCCCCCCCCCCCCCCACAGTTTTAGATATTTCAACTCTGGGCAAAGATTCTGACCATCAACCCTTCTGTGCATCTCATAAGTTTATAGACTTCTATCAAGTTCCTCCTCAGCCTCTGCCATTCCAGAGAAAACAACCGGAGTTTTTTTTAGCCTCTTGTTATAGCTCACACACTCTAATGCAGGCAGCATCCTGGTGAACCCCTTCTGCGGCCACTCCAAAACTGCCATATCCTTCCTGTAATGTGGTGACCAGAATTGAACACAATACTCCAAAGTCTTACAAAGTTGCAACATGGCATCCTGACTCTTGTACTCAATTGCCTTACCAATAAAGGCAAGTATGCCATACATCTTCTTTACCAGCCTATCTACTTGAATGGTCACTTTCAGGTCACTACAGACATGAATCCCAAGATCCCTCTGTACGTTAATGCTGTTCAGGGTCCTGCCATTAACTGTATACTTTTCCTTAACATTTGATCTCCCAAAGTGCAGCACCTCACACTTACACGGATTGAACTGTATCTGCCATTTCTCTGCCCAAATTTTCAACTGACCTATATCCTGCTGTATTCTCTGGCAACCTTCTACACTTTCCACAACTCTACTGATCTTTGTATAATTTGAAAACATACTAACCCACCCATCTACATTTTCATCCAAGTCATTTATATACATATCACAAACACTGGAAGTCCTTGTAAGAATCCCTGTGGAGTACCACTCTTCATGGACCTCCAGCCAGAAAGACACCCTTCCACCTCCACCCTCTGCCTTCTATAGGCAAGCCTATTCTGAATCCATGAAGCCAAGTCACTGTGGATCCTATGCATCTTAATCTTCTGGGTGAGCCTGCCATGAAGGACCTTGTCAAAATCCTTACAAAATTCTATGTAGCAACATCCATTGCTCTACCCTCATTGATCACCTTTGTCACTTCTTCAAAAAGTTCTGTCACATTGGTAAGACATGATCTGCCCTGTACAAAGCCACACTAACACTCTATTTAGGTCATGCTTCCCCTATCCCTAAGAATTCTCTTCAAAAACGTCCCAACCACTGATGTGAGACTCACCGCTCTATAGTTTCCTGGATTATCACTATTTCCCTCTTGAACAGAGGAACAACATGAGCTACTTGTCAGTCCTCGAGGACCTCTTTGGTGGCTAGAAACCATACTAAGATCTTGGTCAAGGCCTCAGCAATCTCTCTGTTGCCTCTGTCAATAACCTGGGATAGATAGCATTGGGCCCCGGGAACCTATCCACCTTAATGCCCTTCAAGACACCCAATGTCAATTCTTTCTTGATCTCAAAACACCCAAGCATATTAGCACGCTCCACACAAATCTCACTATCATCCATATCCTTCTCCTGGCTGAATAGTGACATAAAGGATCTCATCCACATCCTCTGCCTCCAAGCACAATTTCCTTCCTTTATCCTTGAGTGGCCCTACCTTCTGCCTAGTTATCCTCTTGTTTTTAATGTATGTATAGAATGCCTTGGGATCCTCTTTAAACCTACTTGCTAACATGATCCCTTCTTGCTCACCTAATTCCCTACTTGAGTTCTTCCTTGCTTTCTTTATATTCTTCATGGGCCCTGTCTGATTTTAGTTTCCTAAACCTTACACATGCTTCTTCTTCCCTTTTGACTAACCTCACAATCTCCTTCGCTATCCAAGTTTACCTTACCTAGCCTTCTTTGTCCTTCCTCCTTACTGGGACATGCTGGTCCTAAACACTGATCAGCAAGTCTTTAAACAGTTCCCACATATCAAATGTAGACTTGCCTGATAACAGCTCCTCCTGAGTAATAGTCCCTAGATCCCGTCTAATATTTATATAATTTGCCCTCCCGCAATTTAGTACCTTGCCACATGATCCTGACTTATCCTTAATCATAGCTATGTTAAAACTTTTGGAGTTGTGATCACTGTTTCCAAAATGCTCTCCCACTGAAAGATCAGTCACCTGCCAGGCTCATTTGCCAATACAATGTCCAGTATAGCCCATCCTGTAGTTGGGCTGTCCATATCCTGTTTCAAGAAACCCTCTTAGATGCACTTAAAAAATGCTGCCCTGTCTAAGCCTCTTGCTGGAAGGGAGTCCCTGTCAATATTGGGGAAGTGAAAATCGCTCACTGTGACAATTCTGTTTTTATTGCATAATCTGTCTACATATTTGTTCCTTAATCTCTCGGTAGCTGTTGTGAGGCCTATAGTATAATCCTATCACAGTAATTGTACCCATCTTATTTTTGAGCTCTACCCATATTGCTTCAGTGGATGAGCCCTCCAGCATGTTCTGTCTAACTGCAGGTGTAACATTCTCCCTGATTAATAATGCATATACTCCAACTCTTTTACCTTGCTCTCTCTCTCACCTAAAACAATGAAACCCTGGAATGTTGAACAGCCAGGCCTGTCCCTTTCTCAACCAAGTCTCTGGAATGGCCAAAACATCATAGATTTATATACTGATCCAGGCCCTCTTGTATAGTTCACTCCTCCACCAAAAGAAGTTCCTATGATTCAAGAACCTGAAACCCTGCCCCCTGCACTAGCTTCTTAGACATGCATTCATCTGTCTTATCTTTCTATTCTTCGTCTCACTAGTACATGGCCCTGGTAGTAGCACAGAGATTATTACCCTCCAGGTCCTGCTTTTCAGTTTCTTTTGTAACTCCCTGCACTCACTCCACAGGGCCTTATACCTCTTTTTCCCTATGTTGTTGATTCCAACGTACATAACAACCTCTGGCTGCTATCCCTTACCCTTAAGAATTTTGTGCAACCGCTCAAAGACATCCTTGACCCTGGCACCAGGGAAGCAACACACCATCCTGGAGTCTCAACCACAGCTACAGAAATGCCTGTCTGTGCCCCTAGCTATCAAATCTCCGACCAATATCGTTGTCTTGGATCGTGCCCGAACCTGCTCAACAGCAGAGCCAATCGTGGTGCCACAGGCCTGCCTGCTGTGGTTATACACCCCTGAGACACTATTTTCCCCCCTCCCCCCACAGTATCCAAAACAGTATGCCTATAAGAGAGGGAATAGTCCACAGGAAACTCCTGCACTACCTGCCTGCTTCTTCTGGCAGTCACCCATCTACCTGACTGAAAGATAAAGAAGGAAAGAAAAGAGATGTGGCAAAATACTGATGATAGAAAATATTTTGTGTGCGAGAAAGATGTTCCAAAGGGTCATGCTATTACGCTTCTGGACGTTTTTCATAGTCCACTATCTGAAGGGAAAGATACAGGGAACAGATTTTCAAAAGAAGTTATAGTGTAATGCAATTACAATCCAGTAGTGCAATGGAAGACTTTAATCATAGTAGCTTAAGCTGGGATAGTAATATGGTGCAATTACGACAGAGAGACAGAAGTGACTATGAAGTGTGCTCAGGTGACTTTTCTACATTGGTATCTTTCTAGTCCAAACGTGAATGGGACACTGCCTGATCTGGCTCTTTTGTGTGAGTTCCATTAAACCTGAAGTGATCAAGCATGGATTAGGGTATTCATTTTTCTGGTCTAACTAGGAGAGACTTGTTAAATAAGCAACAAATGCAGTGAACCCTGCAGCCCAAGGGTATCAATGTGGACTTCACATGCTTCAAAATCTCCCCTCCCCCGACCACATGCCAAAACCAGCCCAGCTAGTCCCCACCTCAAGCCCCACCCCCATCTCCGACCCCCTAACCTCATCCCAATCCCCTGACGTGTCTGTCCTCTCTGGACTGACCTATCCCCTCCCTAACTTCCCACCTACATTCACCTTCACTGGCTCTAACCCCGCCTCTTTGACCTGTCCGTCTCCTCTCACCCTATTCTCTCCTTTATCCATCTTCTATTTGCCTCCCGCCGACTCACTATTTATTTCAGAAACACCTTCCCCTCCCCCATTTCTGAAGAAGGGTCCTGACTCGAAACGTCAAGCTTTCCTGCTCCCCTGATGCTGCTTGGCCTGCTGTGTTCAACCAGCTTCACACCATGTTATCTCAGATTCTCCAGCCTCGGCAGCTCCTACTATCTCTGTAACAAAAGTAGTGTGTTGTGTTCAGCAGGATGCATTAATATAATATATGTTACTGCAAAAACTGTTAGAATCACACTATCCCCAGGTCAACTCCTACAAATTCCTTCTTTGCTGTGATCATTTCCTCATGATACTAACAGAGTGAATGGTACTTACTGTATGCCATCAGATATTACCCCCTTAAGACTCACCACCCCCAAGTATCATTTCCCCCATGGAGGACTGTGTTGATGAACTTCTATTTTTACAGCTGTCGATATGGGTCCTGCTGTAGCATGTGATGTTTTGCTTTTCTTTCTGATGATGAGTCACCAGACTCAAAACATTAACTTTGCTTTCTTCCCACAGGTGCTGCCTGTTTGGCAGATCTGCTGGTTTTCATCAGCAATTTCTGTTTTTGGTTTGCTTTCCATTATCTTGGTTATTTCCTCTGTCTTTTGTTCCATGGAGTTGTTTGTACAACATCCTTAATTTGCCTCAATTGTATATAATTGTGTTAATTTGGGAATTTGGTCCCCATTTTCCCTCTAGATTTTGTGCTGAAGTAGGTGGACTTCTTAGTTCAACTCCTTCCTTCTCAGCAATGAAATTACTGGTGAAACTAGCTTGTTCACTTCCACAATTATGTTACATGGAGATTCATTTTTGCTTGATGTTACAAGGAGAGAAGAAATCAAAGCCATTCACCTTACAGTCATCAGGACTAGAATATAAGAATTAGACTGGAATAAAGGACCACCTGTTTATACAGCATGAGAAGACGATGTTGATTGGTCGGTCTATCATTGACATGGAGCTAAAACAAGAACATTTAACTGCCAATCTTAGTTCTCAGACAAGGCAGGTGGATTCTGATTGGTTTGGACACTGTCATAACAGCATGAGAATATAAGAAGTAGGAGCAGGAGTAGGCCATCTGGCCCATTGAGCCTGTTCCACCATTCAATTAGGTCATAGCCGGTCTTTTTGTAGACTCAGCTCCACTCATCTGCTCACTCACCATAATTCACCTTAATTCCCTGACCGTTCAAAAGTCTATCTACATTTGCCTTAAAACATTCAATGAGGTAGCCTCAATTGCTTCACTGGGTGGGGAATTCTACAGATTCACAACCCTCTCAGTGAAGAATTTCCTCCTCAACTCAGTCCTAAATCTGATCCCCCTTATTTTAAGGCTATGCCCTCTAGTTCTAGTTTCATCCACCAGTGGAAACAACTTCCCTGCTTCTATCTTATCTAATCCTTCTTAAAGTTATACACTTCTACAAGATCCCGCTCTTTCTTCTAAGTTTCAACAAGCATGGTCCCAGTCTATTCAATCTCTCTGCATAAGCCAACCCTCTCAACTCCAGAAACAACCCAGTGAACCTCCTCTGCACCCGCTCCAGTGCCAGTATATCATTTCTCATGTAAGCAGCCACCCCCAAAACCGCACACAGTACTCTAGGCGTGGCCTCATCCAACACAGCTGCAGCATGACCTTCTTATTTTTAAATTCCATCCCTCTAGCAATGAAGGATGATATTCCATTTGCCTTCTTAATTAACTGCTACACCTGCAAACTAACTTTCTTGTGATTCATGCACAAGGACAGATCACTCTGCAAAGCAGCATGCTGCAATTTTTAACTATTTAAATAATAGTCAATTTTGCTGTTATTCCTACTAAAATGGAAGACCTTACATTTACCACATTGTACTCCATCTGCCAAACCCTTGCCCACTCACTTAGCCTATCTATATTTCTCTGCAGACTTTCAGTGTCCTCTGCACACCTTGCTCGATCACTCATATTAATGTCATCTAGAAACTTCGGGACATTACATTTGGTCCCTGACTAAATCATCCAAGTAAATTGTAAACAATTGTGGTCCTAACACTGATTGCTGAGGCACAGCACTAACCACTGATCATCATCCAGAAAAACACACATTCATCTCCACTCTGTGGGTTCTGTTAGTTAACCAATCTTCTATCCATGCTAATACATTACCCGTAACACCATGCATCTTAATGCACAGCAATGAGAACGGAGCAATACATAGTAGAAATTAGTAGCCTCCATGTCCCTTTTTTACCCATGTAAAATGAGCAATATATGTGCAAAGATGCCAAATGTGCCACAATGATGCCACCCGAAGGTTGCAGGAACAACACCACCCAAGACATTTTTCCATCCCCACCGTTGTCTGCTTTCCGGAGAGACCACTCTCTCCGTGACTCCCTTGTTCGCTCCACACTGCCCTCCAACCCCACCACACCCGGCACCTTCCCCTGCAACCGCAGGAAATGCTACACTTGCCCCCACACCTCCTCCCTCACCCCTATCCCAGGCCCCAAGATGACATTCCACATTAAGCAGAGGTTCACCTGCACATCTGCCAATGTGGTATACTGCATCCACTGCACCCGGTGTGGCTTCCTCTACATTGGGGAAACCAAGCGGAGGCTTGGGGACCGCTTTGCAGAACACCTCCGCTCGGTTCGCAACAAACAACTGCACCTCCCAGTCGCAAACCATTTCCACGCCCCCTCCCATTCTTTAGATGATATGTCCATCATGGGCCTCCTGCAGTGCCACAATGATGCCACCCGAAGGTTGCAAGAACAGCAACTCATATTCCGCTTGGGAAACCTGCAGCCTAATGGTATCAATGTGGACTTCACCAACTTCAAAATCTCCCCTTCCCCCACCACATCCCTAAACCAGCCCAGTTCGTCCCCTCCCCCCACGGCACCACACAACCAGCCCAGCTCTTCCCCTCCACCCACTGCATCCCAAAACCAGTCCAACCTGTCTCTGCCTCCCTAACCTGTTCTTCCTCTCACCCATCCCTTCCTCCCACCCCAAGCTGCACCCCCATCTCCTACCTACTAACCTCATCCCGCCTCCTTGACCTGTCCGTCTTCCCTGGGCTGACCTATCCCCTCCCTACCTCCCCACCTATCCTCTCTCCACCTATCTTCTTTTCTCTCCATCTTCGGTCTGCCTCCCCCTCTCTCCCTATTTATTCCAGAACCCTCACCCCATCCCCCTCTCTGATGAAGGGTCTAGGCCCGAAACGTCAGCTTTTGTGCTCCTGAGATGCTGCTTGGCCTGCTGTGTTCATCCAGCCTCACAGGCTATACTTCCAATTGTGTGCATAAGACTGGTTTAACGTCTGTCTTACTATCTTAAAACTATTCTATACCTTGAGAACTGTTGTTGCACTGCATGTAAAACAAAAACATCGATCCTCAGATAAGGAAACCAAAACTGTGCACTATATTCTAGGTATGGCCTCATCAATGCCCTGCATAACTTTTTTTTGCAGTAAGACATCCTTGTTTCTGTACTCATATCCTCTCTTTATGAAAGCCAATATAAAGTTTGCCCTCTTTATTCCAGTTGCAACTGCATGCACACTTCCAGCGAATGGTGCATGAGGTCCATATGCATTCCTCCTTTTAATTTACAGCCATTCAAATAATAATCTACTACCAAAGTAGGTAACCTTACATTATTCGACATTATATTGCATCTGCCATGCAAACACTCACTTGCTCAGCCTTTCCAAATCATACAGCAACATTTCTGCACCTTCCTCACAGCCCATTGTTCCACCCAGCTTTGTGTCATCTGCAAACTTGATTTTATTACATTTTTCTCATCAACAACCCCAATCTTTGTCAACCTATGTATTTAACTGAATTTTTCATCCTCAGAAACATTCTTGTCAACTTTTCTGCTACTCATCCAATTGCTTGCACTATGTTTAAAGCCTGTGATCCTGTATGCCTTTTTAAACACATTTCCAACTTACCTGCCATCTTCGACGATTTGTGCATATAATACACACACACACGTCTTTCTTTGTTCCTTTATCGTCTATAGACTTGTTCCTTCACTGTATTGTGCTTCTTCTTATTATTCTTCATGCTAAACTGTAGCACTTCACATTTTTCTGCATTAAATTTCATTTGCCATGCCTTCGCATGTTTCACCTATATCCTCTTGAAGTCTGAAATGATTTCTCGCTGTCAATATATGATGTAAGTGCTTTACCTCGCATTAGCACACTTTATATGCAATATAAACTGTGTTCATATTGAGACAAATCTTTTGAAGTTTATTAACAATGCTCTTCACTCTGTTACATCTTAGAGTTATACATATTCGGGGTTCAGTGTTTACTGACTCTTATACTCACATAACAGCTACATAACTGACTAACTGTTCACACTGCACTGACTCCATTGCACCGAGCAGCACGTAACTGAAAGTGAGGACTTTTATATCACAGTACCACATGCGTGATGCCATGTAACTGTCTTAAAGTTACCCTTAAATTGAATTGACTTAACTTCATTGTCCCATGTACTCAAATCAGTACATCAGAAATTTTACAAGTCACCATATTACGGTGCCATATTAGGTACAAGGGTACCTATTTCGGATTTTTAAGAACAAATTCTTCGGGGAAAAGAAACCATAAAAATAAAGAGATAAAAGATTCAGAATAACAGTCACTCGAAACCAGTCCATGCTGGCACCTAGCCTCCTGTAATGGATGAGACCTCCGTAGACCCACCAAGGTAAGAGTTGCCACACTTTAGGCATCATGTTTCCCCACAACCAGGGGTCCCCAGCTCTGCTCCTACTGCCTTCTTGTCCTCACTCCAGGCCTACTGTAATGGACTCCCTGGCTCCATTGTTGCCTCGATGACATCAGAAGTCCCTGCTCTGCCACGCCAGCACCAGGAGTCCCATATCTGGGCCCAATGCAACTAGGAATCCCTGGCTCCGCTGCCAGATCAGAAGACCCTGCTCTGGTCCTAGTGCCATCGGGAGTCCCTGGCTCCACTGTCAGGTCAGGCACCACCATGTCAAGACCACTTTGGCTGCAGACATCACCTTGCCAGTGCTGCCATCTTGAACAATCCACTGCTGCCAGCACCACGACTTTGATCACTGAAGGATCTTTGCTGCTGCTGCCACCTGCCCCAAATGCCAGTAAGACATCCTTGCTGCCACTGTCACTGACCCTGAACATCAGGAGGATGTCCTTGCTGCAGCTGCCACTGCCTCCAATCACCAGGAGAAACCGTGTCCACCACTCCATGTGCAGTCTGCTCTTGTTGTCACACTGATGCTGATGACTAACTCTCCACAGAAAAGGAAAAAAAGAGAAAAAGAACAGAAGAAAAAGACCAGAAGCAAAAGAAAAAGAAAAGACAATAAAATAATAAAGTCCAACACCACTTTCCTGACTGCTGTGCATGAGACCTTGATATGTGCAAATTGGTTGTTTTTTGACTACATTATAACAGTGACTACACACTAAAGAAACTGAATTAGCTGGGATAATAAAATGTGAGGCTGGATGAACACAGCAGGCCAAGCAGCATCTCAGGAGCACAAAAGCTGACGTTTCGGGCCTGGACCCTTCATCAGAGAGGGGGATGGGGGGAGGGAACTGGAATAAATAGGGAGAGAGGGGGAGGCGGACCGAAGATGGAGAGTAAAGAAGATAGGTGGAGAGGGTGTAGGTGGGGAGGTAGGGAGGGGATAGGTCAGTCCAGGGAAGACGGACAGGTCAAGGAGGTGGGATGAGGTTAGTAGGTGGATGGGGGTGCGGCTTGGGGTGGGAGGAAGGGATGGGTGAGAGGAAGAACCGGTTAGGGAGGCAGAGACAGGTTGGACTGGTTTTGGGATGCAGTGGGTGGGGGGGAAGAGCTGGGCTGGTTGTGTGGTGCAGTGGGGGGAGGGGATGAACTGGGCTGGTTTAGGGATGCAGTGGGGGAAGGGGAGATTTTGAAGTTGGTGAAGTCCACATTGATACCATATGGCTGCAGGGTTCCCAGGCGGAATATGAGTTGCTGTTCCTGCAACCTTCGGGTGGCATCATTGTGGCAGTGCAGGAGGCCCATGATGGACATGTCATCAAGAGAATGGGAGGGGGAGTGGAAATGGTTTGCGACTGGGAGGTGCAGTTGTTTGTTGCGAACTGAGCGGAGGTGTTCTGCAAAGCGGTCCCCAAGCCTCCGCTTGGTTTCCCCGTTGCGAACTGAGCGGAGGTGTTCTGCAAAGCGGTCCCCAAGCCTCCGCTTGGTTTCCCCGTTGCGAACTGAGCGGAGGTGTTCTGCAAAGCGGTCCCCAAGCCTCCGCTTGGTTTCCCCTTGCGAACTGAGCGGAGGTGTTCTGCAAAGCGGTCCCCAAGCCTCCGCTTGGTTTCCCCTTCTGCAAAGCGGTCCCCAAGCCTCCGCTTGGTTTCCCCTTCTGCAAAGCGGTCCCCAAGCCTCCGCTTGGGGACCGCTTTGCAGAACACCTCCGCTCAGTTCGCAACAAACAACTGCACCTCCCAGTCGCAAACCATTTCCACTCCCCCTCCCATTCTCTTGATGACATGTCCATCATGGGCCTCCTGCACTGCCACAATGATGCCACCCGAAGGTTGCAGGAACAGCAACTCATATTCCGCCTGGGAACCCTGCAGCCATATGGTATCAATGTGGACTTCACCAGTTTCAAAATCTCCCCTTCCCCCACTGCATCCCTAAACCAGCCCAGTTCATCCCCTCCCCCCACTGCACCACACAACCAGCCCAGTTCTTCCCCTCCACCCACTGCATCCCAAAACCAGTCCAACCTGTCTCTGCCTCCCTAACCGGTTCTTCCTCTCACCCATCCCTTCCTCCCACCCCAAGCCGCACCCCCAGCTACCTACTAACCTCATCCCACCTCCTTGACCTGTCCGTCTTCCCTGGACTGACCTATCCCCTCCCTACCTCCCCACCTACACCCTCTCCACCTATCTTCTTTACTCTCCATCTTCGGTCCGCCTCCCCCTCTCTCCCTATTTATTCCAGTTCCCTCCCCCCATCCCCCTCTCTGATGAAGGGTCTAGGCCCGAAACGTCAGCTTTTGTGCTCCTGAGATGCTGCTTGGCCTGCTGTGTTCATCCAGCCTCACATTTTATTATCTTGGAATCTCCAGCATCTGCAGTTCCCATTATCTCTGAATTAGCTGGGATGTGCTTTGGGACATCCAAAGCTAGAAATGTTCTTTTGCTTTCTTGCATAATGTCCAGCTCATCCAGAATCTCACTGTTGGCATCTCACTCTATTCACCTACTATTTATGTTCATAATGCCTTTAAAATTCACACAATCCTTCATCTTTAATATTTTTGCTGTTGCATAAAATCCCTCATTATTTCTGCACCATTCTTCACTCTTACAATCCTATTTGTACACAACTTGTCCAATGCTGGCCATTATTTTCTTACACTATAGAACTCTTTTCAAAACTCTCAATTTATTTTACTCCTACTCACTTTGAAAGCTGTTTTGAAAAGAACTCTTTTATGTACCTCCACTAATTTCTCTGCTACTGCAATTCAGGTATGGTCCCAAACTGTACAGTGACATTGCTATATTGTTTAAATTTCAACAGTACATCTGCTTGATTGTGGGTTCTATTTCAAACTCTCAACATTATATTACAGGATAAAAGAGAATCACAAATCTTTTTATGCATATGTTATGAGAGGGTAGCAAGGGAAAGAGTAAAAGAAGGAAAGTTATAGGTACAGCCACAGCAAGTGGGGGAGATCCTAAATGAGTACTGTGTACTTGTTTTCACCAAAGAGAAGGACATGTCTAATGTTGAGGTCTGAGATGAGTGTGTGAATACTCTAGAGAATGTCAACATATTGAAAGAGGAAGTTTTGGGAATCCTAAATTACATTAAGATAGACAAGCCCCGAGGGCCAGATGGGATCTACTCCAGGTTTCTCAGACAGGCAAGGGAGGAAATAGCTGGGCATTTGTAGATATCTTCACATCCTCGTCGGTCACAGGTGAAGTTCCAGAGGACTGGAGATTAGTGAATGTTGTTCCCTTGTTTAAGAAAGGATGCAGGGATAATCCAGGAAACTATAGGCTGGTGAGCTTGACATCTGTGGTGGGGAAGCTCTTGGAGAAGTTGCTGAGGGACAAGACATATGTACATTTGGAGGAAAATCAATTAATTAGTGAAAGGCAGCATGGTTTGATTGGGGAAGGTCATGTCTCACCAACCTGATTAAATTTTATGAAAAGATAACAAGGATAATAGATGAGGAAAAGGCTATGAATGTAGTTTATATGGGCTTTACTAAAGCATTTGATACACTCCCACACGGCAGGTTGGTACAAAAACTAAAATCACAAGGGATTCTGGATGCCCTGGCTAGATGGATAGAAAAGTGGCTTGGTCATAGAAGACAGAGGGTGCTGGTGAAAGGATATTTTTCAAAATGGTTCTGTTTTAGGTCCTTCGTTGTTTGTAATAATATATAGATGATCTGGAGAAAAATATGCTTAGTCTGATAAGCAAGTTTGCTGTTGACACAAAGATTGGTGGAGTTGCTGATAGTGCCAACAATTGTGAAAGTATACAACAGGCTATAGATAGATTGATGACTTGGGCACAGAATTGGCAGACAGAGTTTAATCTAGACAAATGCGAGGTGATGCATTTTGGAGGATCAAATTTAGGTGTAAGTTATACTGTAAATGGCAGAATCCTTAGGAACACTAACATTCAGACGGATCTGGGCGTGCAGGTCCACGGCTACCTGAAAGTGGCAACACAGGTAACCAAAGTGATTTAAGAAGGCATATGGCATGCATGCCTTCATTGCCCAGGACGTGGAGTACAAGAGTTGGCAAAACATTTTGGAGCTGCATAAAACCCTTGTTGGGCCGCATTTGGAGTACTGTGTGCAGTTTTGGTTACCACTCTACCAAAAGGATGTGGAAGATTCGGAGAGAGTCCAGAGAAGTTTCACCTTCTGTGAATGATATTGCCTGGTCTCCAGGGCATTGACTGTGAGGAAAGGTTAAAAAGACTAGGACTGTTTTCACTGGAAAGATGGCAGCTGAGAGGAGATCTGATACAGGTCTGTAAAATCATGACAGGCACAGATATGGTGTATAGTCAGGGCCTTTTCCCAGAGTTGAAGTTTCAATTACAAGAGGCCACAGGTTCAAGGTCAGAGGGGGCAAGTTTAAGGGAGAGGTGCGAAGGAAATTTTTCACGCAGAGAGCGGTAGCAGCCTGGAATGCAGTACCAGAACATATGGTGAAAGTGGGCACATTGAAGACATTTAAGAGGTACCCAGATGGGTACATGAATAGGGAGGGAATAGAGGGATATGGTTCGAAAAATGACAGGTTTGTTTTTAGATTAATTAGAGCAAGGTGGGTAGCACAGGCTTGGAAAGCTGAAGGGCCTGCTCCTGTGTTATACTTTTTCATTTGTTCATTTTTATTCAATGTTTTGTTGCATTAATTTAAATTTTGTCTTCCTAATGAATAGTTCTGGATACACCCTTATTTGATCTTGCATGATTTAGCCAACTAAGCATAGATTAATTAATAAATACTGTGCTGCAAGTTCATCTGAATTACTACAACGAATAGCTCAAAACCAGGGCAAGACAAGCAAAGTATAGCAGCTTATTTTAGGCAGAAGAGCGACGTTGGCCCGATCAAAAATGCTTTCAATCCAGTGGTCAAACTAAGAGTCAGAATATTAAAGCTGTTTGCAATATTTTGAAATTTCTTGATATACTATTATATCCATTGTAAAAAATTGCAATTAAAAGGGAAAAGGAGGGACAACAAAACAAAATAAAATGCAGTGATAATGGGATCCTGATAATTGTGCTCCTGAAATGCTGCTGGGCCTGTTGTGTTCATCCAGCCTCACATTTTATTATCTTAAAATAAAATGCATCTCTATACATTTTATTTTGTTTTGCTGTTCGCTCCTTTTCCTTTGTAATGTTCAACTGAATAAATTCTGCTCCTACTGTGAAGGTAAGGGAAGTTTGGGAAGGTAAGCATTTCGATTATAAAAGTCTTACCTTGTGTGACTCTGCCTTTCAGTTGCTTCAGCGGCAGAATACGAGAAGGAAGCGCAAGGGCAGCCTCAGAAGGTAAGCGTTTCGATTGTAAAAGTCTTACCTTGCGTGACTCATTTTTCAGCAGCAGAGGGAGAGGCGAAAGCGAGGACCGGGGGCTGCCGGGAATATATTTGGGCAGTGGCTGGTTTTGGAATGGGGATATCTGTACCAAGTCTCCACCTGAACCGATCTGTAGCCAGGGTTCTCACAACAAGAATAAATAGGGTGGTCACTAGGACTTTAAACTAGTGAGCTGGGGGGAGGGGAAAGGGAAAACTACAGGGAGTATGCTGGTAAATAAAAAAGGTAAGCAGCAGGTTAGCATGTGTGCAGGAGGGTTTAAGTTCAAGGCAGATTATGAATGAAGCAAAAAGGAAGGATAACTCAGGTGATATTATTAGAGATGTTGGCAAATTGTAACAAGGTTGATAAGTTAACGGCACAAATCATTGCAAATAATATGATTTGGTAGCTATTACGGAGACATATTCCATGTAATGGAACTGACGAGGGAGCAAGCTATCCTAGATCTGGTCCTGCGTAATGAGACAGGAATAATTAATGACCTTATCGGAAGGCATGATCACAGTATGATTGAATTTAGAATTCAGATGGAGAGTGTGAAGATAAAATCCAGTACCAGGGTCCTATGCTTGAACAAGGGATCTACAATAGAATAAGGGGGGACTTGGCTAAAGTAGACTGGAAACAAAGATTTTATGGAGGAACAGTTGACGAGCAGTCGAGGACTTTCAAAGCAATTTTTCGAAGTGCTCAGCAGAAGTGTATTCCAATGAAGAGGAAGGACCATAAGAAAAGGGGTAATCTGCCGTGGGTGTCCAAGGAAATAAGGGAGTCTATCAAATTGAAAGAGAAGGCATACAAAATGGCCAAAAACAGCACAAAACTAGAAGATTGGGAAAACTTTAAAGCTCAACAGAAAGCCACAAAAAGAGCTATAAAGAAAAGCAAGATAGAACATGAGAAAAAAAAGCACGGAATATAAAGACAGATAGCAAAAGTTTCTATAAATACATAAAACGAAAAAGAGTGGCTAAAGTAAATGTTGGCCCTTTAAAGGATGAAAAGGGGAATTTAGTTATGGGATATGATGAAATGGCTGAGGCATTGAACAGGTATTTTGTATCGGTCTTCACAGCGGAGGACAATAATAACATGCCAGCAATTGACAGAGACGAAGGTAGGTGAGGACCTGGAAACAATCATTATTACGGAAGAGGTTGCAAGAACAGCAACTCATACGACATGTCCATCATGGGCCTCCTGCAGTGCCACAATAATGCCACCCGAAGGTTGCAAGAACAGCAACTCTTATTCTGCTTGGGAAACCTGCAGCCCAATGGTATCAATGTGGACTTTACAAGCTTCAAAATCTCCCCTTCCCCCACTGCATCCCAAAACCAGCCCGGTTCTTCCTCTCCCCCCACTGCATCACAAAACCAGTTCAGCTCGTCCCTTCCCCCACTGCATCCCAAAACCAGCCCAGCCTGTCTCTGCTTCCCTAACCTGTTCTTCCTCTCACCCATCCCTTCCTCCCACCTCAAGCCACACCTCCATTTCCTACCTACTACCTCATCCCGCCTCCTTGACCTGTCCGTCTTCCCTGGACTGACCTATCCCTTCCCTACCTCCCCACCTATACTCTCCTCTCCACCTAGCTTCTTTTCTCTCCATCTTCGGTCCACCTCCCCCGCTTTCCCTATTTATTCCAGAACCCTCTCCCCATCCCCCTCTCTGATGAAGGGTCTAGGCCTGAAACGTCAGCTTTTGTGCTCCTGAGATGCAGCTTGGCCTGCTGTGTTCATCCAGCTTGACACTTTATTATCTATTATTACGAAGAGGTAGTGTTGGGCAAGCTAATGGAGCTAAGGATTGATAAGTCTCCTGGCCCTGATGGTATGCATCCCAGGGTCCTAAAAGAGATGGTGGGAGAAATAGCAGGTGCACTGACAGTAATTTTCAAAAATTCGTTGGACTCTGGGGCAGTCCCAGCAGATTGGAAAACAGCAAATGTGATGCCGCCATTTATAAAGAGAGGTAGACAAAAGATGGGGAAGTGTAGACTGGTTAGTTTAACCTCTGTAGTGGGGAAGATGCTTGAGTCTATTATCAAGGAAGAAATAGGAAGGCATCTCAATAGAAGTTGTTCCATTGGGCAGATATAGCATGGGTTCACGAAGGGCAGGTCATACTTGACAAATCTTTTGGAATTCTATGAAGACATTAAGAGCCAGGTGGACAATGGGGACCCAGTAGATGTGGTGTACCTAGATTTTCAAAAGGCCTTCGATAAGGTGCCGTACAAGAGGCTGCTGCATTAGATAAGGATGGCGTTGGGGTAAAGTATTAGCATGGATAGAGGATTGGTTGACTAACAGGAAGCAAAGAGTGGGGATAAATGAGTGCTATTCTGGCTGGCAATCGGTGACTATTGGTGTGCGTCAGGGATCGATGTTGGGACAATTGTTGATTGGTGTGCGTCAGGGATCGGTGTTGACACAATTTATATAGATGATTTGGAGTTGGGGACCATGTGTAGGGTGTCAGATTTTGCAGATGATACTAAAATGAGTGGCAGAGCAAAGTATGCAGAGGACTGTGAAACTTTGCAGAGGAACATAGACACATTGAGTGAGTGGGCAAAGGTCTAGCAGATAGAATGCAATGTAAATAAATGTGAAGTCATACATTTTGGTAGAAGTAATAGTAAAAAGGATTATTACTTGAATGGTAAAAAGTTGCAGCATGCTGCTTTGCAGAGGGACCTGAGTGTCCTTGTGCAGGAATCACAGAAGGTTGGTCTGCAGGTGCAACAAGTAATTAGGGAGGCAAATGGAATTTTGTCCTTCATTGCTAAAGGGATTGAGTTTAAAAGAGAGAGGTTACATTGCAGCTGTACAAGGTGTTGGTGAGGCCACACCTGGAGTACTGTGTGCAGTTTTGGTCTCCTTACTTGAGAAAGGGTGTACTGGCACTGGAGGGGGTGCAGAGGAGGTTCACTAGGTTGATTCTGTATTTGAGGGGGTTGGCTTATGAGGAGAGACTGAGTAAATTGGGATTATATTTATTGGAATTCAGAAGATTGAGGAGGGATCTTATAGAAACATATAAAATTATGAAGGGAATAGATAAGATAGAAGTAGAGAGGACGTTGCCACTGGCAGGTGAAGCTAGGACAACAGGGCATAGCCTCAAGATTAGAGGGAGCAGATTTTGGACTGAATTGAGAAGGAACTTCTTCACTCAGAGGGTTGTTAATCTATGGAATTCCTTGCCCGGCAAGTAGTTGACACTACTTCAGTAAATGTTTTTAAAGCTAAGGTAGAATTTTTTTTGAACAATAAAGGAATTAAGGGGTACGGTGAGAACGTGAGTAAGTGGATCTGAATCCTCGAAAAGAGCGGGCTTGAAGGGCTGAACGGCCTACTCCTGCTCCTAGTTCTTATGTTCTAAAAGATTTTCACACCTTCACTTCATCACTCTCTGATACAGGTGGACTATTATGAACTTGCAGTATTTTGTATTTTATTCCAGAATTTTACCTCTTGAAGTCTTATTTCGAGATGTGTACAATAATGGCAGCATCTACTGACACCCACAACTGGTGGTACCTGTATATGTGTGCACATCTGGAAACACATATAATTCCAAACCCTGTCACATCACGTAAAATATTGATGATAACATAAGCAAACACAGTGTTTTGCAAGCGCTGCATAGATGTGCATATGAGAACAGGGTTCGATTGGTGGGGTGAGAGGAGATTGAGGCCCCGCAATTGACACCTGGAGGGTAGGGAGGGAGGAATGTGAAGTGTCCCTCCTTTCCAACTCCCCTTCACATGCCATCTATCCCCATCCTTGTCCTCCTGCTCCAGTCTTTCCCATGTTCACAGTCATATCCTATTTAAACGTGAAACTTTTAAGGTGTATTTAATTGATTGCAAGCAGTGCATGGCACATGCCTGTGGTGTCAGCAAGCAGCCTTCAAAAACTTATTAACGGGTATGATGCAAAATGCTGAATAACAACATCTGACCATAAAATAATAAATAAGAGCAGAAGTATGATTGTGGCTGATTCTCTGCCTCATCTCTGTTTTCCCATCCACTCCCCATGTCCCTTGATTCCCTGAGAAATCCAAACTGTCTATCTCAGACTTAAAGATATTCCATGATATAGCATTCACAACTCTCTAGGATTGAAAATTCTAAAGATTCACATTCCTTCCATCTATAAATTTCTCCTTATCTCAATTGTAAATTATCATCCCCTTTTTTCTCAGATAGTGTGGTCACTTTCTAGGTTCCACAGATGGGAGAAATAAACTCATTGCATTTACCCTTGAACCCTTTCAGGATTGTATATATTTCAACAAGATCATTATCCTGAAATCCAGCAAACAAAGACCAGATGCACTCAAGTACCCATCATTAGACAACTCTCCCATTCTATGGATCAATCTAGTGAATCTTCACAGGGGTGCCTCTATTGAAAATATATTATTCCTTAAATATGGAAACTGAACCGACACAGAGAGTTGAACCTTAACAGAAATCAGGTAAGTGCCATTTTTACTGCTTTTCATGAAGGGGTTTTCTCTGCAAGCCCTAATGAGTTTCCTTGCGCTTTAATCCCAAACACACTAAATGCAACATGCCACACTCATCCTAATCTCCAACTCACAAGAGGCAGAAGTTCTCACCATTGCTGCGAATTCTTGGAATCCCTGGTGCTGGCATAGGTGCCGTCTGTGAAGTCAGCTAGTCAAGTATTAGCAGTCCAGAGTTGCCCTTCTATGTTCCTGTAGTAGGACAGTAACCACAAACTAATGCCTCTCAGAGCAATTAGTTTGCAAAGCTCACATTTCGTTGCATACACAAGTGCACATTCTTACATCCACCATTGTTTAAGTGTCAAGCCACATGATTTGCATGTCCTTAGGAACATCCCATTTTACAATCCTAAGTCAGTGCTACTCTTTCCCTAATGTCCACCATAGTCCAGTATCTTCTTATTGTTGGGACCATCATATATCAGAAAATGTTGATTAATACTTATAGTTCAAGGTGACAGGGAATCAATTCCATGCCTCTAAGGCGCATCTTAGAGATCTTGTAGGATCTCTGTTTTGTGGCTACCAAGTGCCACTTTTGACGACTTCTACTTCACAGAGGTGGCTATCTTCAATCTGCAATATGGTCAGGATTGCTTGTGAACAACATTTGAGCCCCATAGTGTTAGACATGGCATACTTTTAAGATGCATAATATCTATTTGCTGATGGCTTCAATTGCTATTGTGCACGTCTCTGATTGATGCAGTTGCCTTTTGAAGGGTCTCACATTTTTCACAAGTAGAGCCCACATTGTTGGAATAGAAAAGAACACTGATTTTGCCTACTCCAGGTGTGGTCGCAGCCATTTTACATTCATAGCTCACCTTTAGATGTTAATTGAAAATGGAAGGAACACAGGTCATACTTGGTATGATGTGCCATGTCCCTTTCTTCCTGGAAATCTGTGAACAGTCCATCTAAATATTCCCACACAACACCTCAAATTTCATCTGCTGCCCCGACTCTTATCTCTGGAGCCCTTGCCCTACAGATTTGTCATGCTCACCATGATACTTCATAGCACAGTGGTGGTGACTGCTGATAACCCCTCTCCCACAGTCTTCCATGTCCTCTCATGCACTACTCTCTCCACCTTCTGACAGGTTAAATCTCCCCCCTTCACCATCCTTGTCTCCTCTGCATCCTAGGTTGGTGCCTCCAATTCTCCAACACTGAGGCCTCCCCATTTCCCACATCACAACAATGTCCCCTGGTAACCCCCCTTGGCTTTCCATTGACCCTACTGATTGTGATCCCACTAATGAGTGACTTTGACAGACAATCCTGACTGTTGACTGACCAGCCCTCTGACTGAAATAAAATCTGGAAGTGCTACAGAAACTCAACAAATCTGGCAGCAACTGTGAAGAGAGAGAATCAGAATTAATGTTTCTAATCTGATATGATTCTTTTTCCAAAGAGTCATTTACTGTGCCAGGACCCCCTCAATGACGACACTCCCACTTCACTGGATATACTCCTTTTAGACTTTGAGACATGACAATTTGGTTGTTGCAAATGCAGTGTGTTTAACACAAGCTGCTGGTGTATCCTATAAGTGTGATATTGACATACCACAGTGCCATACAAAAATTACCCTTGACAGGTCACTGCTAACAACAATAACAACCACAATTAAGTAGCAAGACTAACGTTTTGTGAGCATTTAAGATGCAGTTGAGAGGCAAAGTCCCAAAGATGTTGTATACACGTAAGCAGACACAAAGTTAGTGAGTCCTAGAGAAAGCAATTGTGCAGTCTTGAGATGCACCCTGTCTGGATCCATGAAACAGGTGCCTGTTCATGTATGAAAAGTGTCTTGGAGCAGCATTACAATGAAAGATGCCGATGTGCTTGAAAGTGAAGTACTGAAGTACAGAACCATGTTGAATGTATACTGGAGATGTGAAAGAATGGGTAAATGTATATTAATGAGTGAGATTAACTAATAATATGATGTTAATGTGGGTCAATACAAGGAAAAAGGCCTCTTGCCACTCAGTAGCGTGAATCTTGTCTTGCTGTTGAACAATGTCGAGAAGCACCTCACTGGCCATCTCACATGATTTTCCCAACTTTCTTGCTATAGCCAACATCATTCAGAGACTGGGAAGATTCTGCCTATAGTATTCAAAATATGGCCTCATCAAAGCCCTGTACAATTGTACCAATTCTTCTTTATTCTTCTACACCAGTCCTATTGCAATATAGGCCTCCATGCTATTTGCTTTTTTAATTTCTTGTTGTAGCTGCTTGTTAATTTTCTACATTCATGTATCCTTCTGAATTTCAGTATTTACAGGTTACTTGCCTTATTAAATATTCTTCAACTTTTCTATTCTTGTGAGCAAATAACCACATGTTTCCATGTCATACTCTTTCTGACATCTTGTGGCCCATTCATTTAACCTAGCTCTTTGTCTTCTTGGTGCTTGCCTCCCACCTAATTTTGTACCATCAGCAATTTTAGATGCATTATTCTGTCTCTCTGTCTATTTGTAGACCATAGGTTGTCAATAACTTGGTTCAGTGCATTACTTCAACCCTCCACTAACAGCTTACCAAATTAAAATTGCCCTACTAATCCCCATTCTTTGCTTCCTGTTGTTAACTAATCATGCTAATATGTTACTCCAAATCCATGATCCCTTATCTAGCAAAAATACTAAATGTCAAGGAAATCCAAGCATACTATGTCTACTGGTTGCACTTTATCATATTAATTACATTCCCATTTGAAAAATCCAATCAATTTTTCAACTATAATCTCATTTCTGTGAATTTACATTGACTTTGTTTGATCATGTTATGATCTTCTAAGTGCATTGTTAAGACTTAATGACAGATTCCAGCCCTTTTCTAAAGACTTATGTCAGGCTTATTGACCTGGCATTGCTTATTTTCTCTCTGTCTTCCTTTTAGAATAGCAGTATCGCATTGCTAATCTCCGAGCTGCTGGGATTGTTCTAGAATCTAAGACATGCTGGAAAATAATCAGGCACATCTGTTATCTCAGCTGGTACTTCTTTGGGGAAAGCAGGATGTAAACCATAAGGTCCTGAGGATTTGTCAGATTTCAGTCCCATATGTTTCTCTGGAACTTTTTGTCTTCTGATATTAATTACATTAATTTTCTAGTTTTTATTAACTCTGGGTTATCCTTTACTTTTGCTTTCCACTGTGAAGACAGGCACGAAATATTTGTTCAAAGTCTTTGCTATTTTCTTCTTCTCCATGATATTTTTTATGTCCCTGCCTCTAAGGGACCTATGTTTGTTTCAGTTGTTCTTTTTTTTCATGTCATTGTAAATACACTGATAATTTTTAAAATATTATCAGCTAGTTTATTCTCCTATTCTATTTTTCCCTGTGTATCAATTTTTGGTGGTCTTCCACTAGTTTCTGAAACAATTGAATCCTCAGACTTACTACCATTCTTTACAACACTAATAGCTTTTTCTTTTAATCCAACACTGACTTTAACTTCCCAAGTATGCCAAAAAGGGATCTTTCTTGCAAAATCATTATTTTCTAACAAGATCCAATTTGTTGAACACTTTAAATTTTTTAAAAATCGCTGCTTTTTTATACTATGCCTTTATATCTATGTAATTTGTTTTGCTTAAATTTAAAACATTTATGTATGATTAGATTATGCCATTTTCAACATACTACGGATTATCATATAATTATATTATGATCACTATTTCACACTAAATAATTAACTGTAAGAAAAATCATTGACTCTCTCACATTGCATTATACCAGAGCTAAATACTTTAATCCAAGTTCTGTAATATATTATTGTAGAAAACTGGCACAAAAGCAATCAACAAGTCAACTTCCAGATTATGTTTGCCAATTTAACCAGACTATATGAAGGCAAAAGAAATTTTGAATTAATATTTATCACAAGCCCCAATCATTTCTTGTTGAATTTTCCATCCAACAGTATGATGCTTGTTGGGGAGCTATAAAATACTTCTTCTAGCACTTTTTCTTTTCCATGCTTTCATGGTAAGTGGGTGTTGCTGTCAAGATGAGTGTTCCTCACTAAGTCTTAGCTGTCTGTGAGTTAAATTATGAGCTAGACCGTAACACAGAGATGATGATGTGGAGGTGCCAGTGTTAGACTGGGGTGGACAAAGTCAGAAATCACAAGATACCAGGTTATGGTCCAACAGGTTTACCTGAAAACACAAGCTTGTGTAAGGGAAAAATTCAATCACTTTAAAATGTTACGTAAATCGGTAATTCTTTGTAAAACATTTGAGAAGAATTCTAAGTATTTTATCCTTGACAAGGGGATCGATTGTAAGTTTTCAATAATCACTAGAAACCAGTCCAAGTGACTAATCAGCCCTTTACCTAAAAGCAGACCATTGAGGAACATGTTAAAATACTGAGATTTTGCAGCGGTAAAACAGAGGCAAAAGAGCAGTGAAAATGCAGTCAGCAAGGCAATTTGGAGAGCTAGGTTTCTGAGCAGGGAAGCTTGTTTAATACTGCTGCCACTTTTTCTTTCAGTTCTGAGTCACTGAATGGCTGAAACCATCATAACATGTGAAGGTAAAGGTAATTCTAATAGGTACACAATAGCAAGACTAATTGGAGATGGGAGATAATGGGAACTGCAGATGCTGGAGAATCCGAGATAACAAAGTGTGGAGCTGGGCGAACACAGTAGGCCAAGCAGCATCTTAGGAGCACAAAAGCTGATGTTTGTGCAGCATGAGCACAATATGAGTATGAATATGATATGAATTCACAATGTGAATATGAGCAACTCATATTCCGCTTGGGAACCCTGCAGCCCAATGGTATCAATGTGGATTTCACAAGCTTCAAAATCTCCCCTCCCCCCACTGCATCCCAAAACCAGCCCAGCTCGTTCCGGCCTCCCTGACCTGTTCTTCCTCTCACCTATCCCCTCCTCTCACCTCAAGCCGCACCTCTATTTCCTACCTACTAACCTCATCCCGCCCCCTTGATCTGTCCATCCTCCCCAGACTGACCTATCCCCTCCCTACCTCTCCACCTATACTCTCCTCTCCACCTATCTTCTCCTCTATGCATCCTTGGTCCGCCTCCCCCTTTCTCCTTATATATTTCAGAATCCTCTCCCCATCCCCCTTTTCTGATGAAGGGTCTAGGCCCGAAACGTCAGCCTTTGTGTTCCTAAGATGCTGCTTGGCCTGCTGTCTTCATCCAGCTCCACACTTTGTTAATTGGAGATGGGAGTTGGGAGTAATTTTGGCCATGCATCTTGTAGATGGAATACACTAGTGCTTCCACATAACAATGGCAGAGGGATTGAATGTTTGTGGACATGATACCAAACAAGTGAGCAGCATTGTCCAAACTTGGAAGAGTAATGAGCAAGGTAGACCAAGCAAGTAGTGCTTGTCAATAACTACTGAATGGGCTGCAAACCCTCGTGTATGTATGCTAGTCATGCTTCATGTTTAACTGCACTTGAAGGCAGTACAGGAGCCCATCAAGTCAATGACTGTTCTCATAATCCTGGCAGATTGCATGTGATGTTTACTGACCCACAAAACAATGCAGTCAATACAACTTTCGCTATTAGTTACTAAAAGCTGTACTTCCCAACAGCTGTCTGCTGTTAAAAGTGTCCATAATGTTGTACCATTTTCCAAGCTACCCCAGGAAAGTAAATATAAAACAAAACTTGCATACTGAGACTTTTAAGGGATATATTAGGCCAGTTGATCAAGCAAGTTAATTTTAAGCAGTGCCTTAAACAGAAAATTGTGCTATAGAAATAAAGGGGCCTACCGGAAAAGCAGAGTTGAGGCAGACCACCAAAAAATATTACTCAAAATTGCTCAAAAATCACTCAAAATCCTAACACAAATGATAGCACAGTTTGAATGATTTTTAATTCATATCTAATGAAATAAAAGTAAATTTAACACCTTACTTTAAAAAATGTCAAGATGACTTGATGGGGGTTGAGGTTTTGAGGTTGTTCTGTTGCTCATGTAGGGGCTGAGAGTTGGTCATCATCATCATCATCATCACCTTAAGGTGCATTTGTGGTTGCAGGGTTAGGGCGATAAATAGTTAATCCAGAAGTGGTGGCTGTGATTCATTGTCTTCAGGCTGTTTTTTGGGGACCGGTTTAAAAAAGACATCTGTTTTTTGCTGTTTTGCCCTTTTCTTCTTAAGTGAAGAAGCTGTTCATAGGGCACCAAATAAGATCTTATTCCATGAACTGCTGCTGCGTTCAGCATTTTAATCATTGTCCTCTAAGAGCTACAACTTCTTCTCAATTTCCCTTAGTATAGAAGACAAAACGGAAGTGGAAAACTCATGTTGTACTGCATCCTGGACTTCATCTTCTTATCCCCAGCTTCCACTTCCCCCTCAGCAACAAGTTGTTGTAGATCCGCTGTAGATAGGTCTTCACAGTGGGACTCAAGGGGCTCTTCAACATCCTCACTCTCCATTTCTTCAAATCCATCTTGCTTTGCAAGATGAACACAATATCCTTTAATTCTTAGGAGCTCCTCTGATGGATCAAAGCCTTTAAAATCTTGAAAAAAGTCTGGGAGAAAGTTCTGCCAAATTGCATGCAAGCAGTCCTTAGTGACATCACCCCAGGCCACAACGATAATGTCAATTGCATTCTTAATGTTAAAGCTCTTCCAAAATTGAAGAACCCTGTCCCGAACCCACTAAGTGGCTACAAACAGCTTTTTAAAAAGTTGCCTCAAATAATAAACTTTAAAAGCTGCTATTGCACACTGGTCCATGGTTTGAAGGACCGAGGTTTTAACTGAGAATAGAAATATCACTTCAATGTTTTCAGAAAGCTTATCAATGATGCATTATCCAGGTTGAGGAGAATCTTGAAATCCACTTTGTTTTTCCTGCAATACTTTCTAAAAACATCTTCCAAAACATCAACAATAATATCAGAAAAAAATTTCCCCCTCATCCTACATCTTTTGCTTCACCTAAAGTAGATGCCTAGAGTAGACTTAAGATAACCTTTCAAGACTTATAGGTTGGTACACCACCACCGGCTTAAGCTTTGAGTCACCACTGGCACTGACACCTAGCAGCACAATCAAATGACCCTTTGCCATCTTAAAGCCTGGTACGTGCGCTTCATTTACAGAAATGTAGGTTCTTGTTGGCATTCGCTTCCAGTATAATACTATCTCATCCAAACTGAAAATTTGATCTCAGATAACAAAGTGTGAAGCTGGATGAACACAATAGGCCAAGCAGCATCTCAGGAGCACAAAAGCTGATGTCTCGGGCCTAGACCCTTCATCAGAGAGGGGGATGGGGAGAGGGTTCTGTAATAAATGGGGAGAGAGGGGGAGGCGGACCGAAGATGGATAGAAGCGAAGATAGGTGGAGAGGAGAGTATAGATGGGGAGGTGGGGAGGGGATAGGTCAATCAGCGGAGGACGGACAGGTCAAGGAGGCGGGATGAGGTTGGTAGGTAGGAAATGGAGGTGCGGCTTGAGGTGGGAGGAGGGGATAGGTGAGAGGAAGAACAGGTTAGGGAGGTGGGGACAAGCTGGGCTGGTTTGGTGATGCAGTGGGGGGAGGGGACGAGCTGGGCTGGTTTTGGGATGCAGTGGGGGAGGGGGAGATTTTGAAGCTTGTGAAGTCCACATTGATACCATTGGGCTGCAGGATTCCCAAGTGGAATATGAGTTGCTGTTTCTGCAACCTTCGGGTGGCATCACTGTGGCACTGCAGGAGGCCCATGATGGACATGTCATTTGAGGAATTGGAGGGGGAGTTAAAATGGTTCGCGACTGGGAAGGTGCAGTTGTTTATTGTGAACCGAACAGAGGTGTTCTGCAAAGCGGTCCCCAAGCCTCCGCTTGGTTTCCCCAATGTAGAGGAAGCCACACCAGGTACAATGGATACAGTATACCACATTGGCAGATGTGCAGGTGAACATCTGCTTAATATGGAAAGTTATCTTGGGGCCTGGGATGGGGGTGAGGGAGGAGTTGTGGGGGCAAGTGTAGCACTTCCTGTGGTTGCAGGGGAAGGTGCCGGGTGTGGTGGGGTTGGAGGGGAGTATGGAGTGGACAAGGGAGTCGCGGAGAGAGTGGTCTCTCCGGAAGGCAGACAAGGGTGGGGATGGAAAAATGTCTTGGGTGGTGGGGTCGGATTGTAGATGGCGGAAGTGTCGGAGGATGATGCGTTGTATCCGGAGGTTGGTGCGGTGGTATGTGAGGACGAGGGGGATTCTCTTGGGGTGGTTATGGCAGGGGCGGGGTGTGAGGGATGTGTTGCGGGAAATGTGGGAGACACGATCAAGGGCGTTCTCCACCACTGCGGGGAGGAAGTTGCGGTCCTTGAAGAACGCGGCCATCTGGGATGTACGGGAGTGGAATGCCTCATTCTGGGAGCAGATGAGGCGGAGGCGAATGAATTGGGAATACAGGATGGAATTTTTGCAGGAGAATACACCTCCTCCTACCCACCTCCCTTCCTTCGCCTCTGCCGCATCTGCTCCCGCTGATGGACGACATGTTCAGCATGGGCCTCCTGCAGTGCCACAGTGATGCCAGCCGAAGATTGCAGGAACAGCAACTCATATTCCGCTTGGGAACCCTGCAGCCCAATGGTATCAATGTGGACTTCACAAGCTTCAAAATCTCCCCCTCCCCCACTGCATTACACAACCAGCCCAGCCCGTCCCCTCCCCCCACTGCATCACAAAACCAGCCCAGCTCGACCCGCCTCCCTAACCTGTTCCTCCTCTTACCCATCCCCTCCTCCCACCTCATGCCGCACCTCCATTTCCCACCTACCAACTTCATCCCGCCTCCTTGACCTGTCCATCCTCCCCTGACTGACCCATCCCCTCCCCACCTCCACTCTCTTCTCCACCTATCTTCTCCACTTTCCATCTTCGGTCCGCCTCCCCCTCTCTCTCTACTTATTACAAAACCCTCTCCCCATCCCCCTCTCTGATGAAGGGGCTAGGCCCGAAACATCAGCTTTTGTGCTCCTGAGATGCTGCTTGGCCTGCTGTGTTCATCCAGCTTCAAACTTTGTTATCTTGGATTCTCCAGCATCTGCAGTTCACACTCTCTCTGAAAATTTGATCTTTCCAGCCTTCTTCATCAATTTTTTTTTGTTATGGGAGGAAATGCCATTGCTTGTTTCTTGGCTGCACTGGCAGCTTAACCATACAATTTTACAGTATGAAAAACATAGCAGTTCTTAAAGCCAGCAAACCAGCCACTGCTAGCATGAAAGACATTCTTGTCACTTTGTCCTTACATTTCTGCAGGAAACATGGCAGAATTTGCAAAAATAATGAAAATCGTGGAGTATTGTACCTCTCACAGAAAGCACTTCACAACAAAGTCTGCAAAGTGATCACATGATGTCGGTGCTGAGACTGTTTCAGCACCAACATTGTACGTATTCCGGACAAAGCCCGCAAAACGATGAAGTGATGTTGATGTGTATTCTTCCGCGCATCAATGGAATAGCCAACATGAATTCCCGTCTAACAGAGAGCGTTCCCCTATTCATCAATCGCTTTATAGTCAATTTGATATGCCGGAACATGTGTTATAGCAGAACCGACTATTGACAGGTTTTTGCAGAGAAGGTCAGAGCTTAGGGATTGACATTAATATTGAGGTGATAAATATAGATAAGTACAAAGCCAGAATTGGTGGAAGCTGGAGATTCCCTCACAAGTAACAAATGTGAGGCTGAAGCATTAAAAGGTGCAATGTGATCTGAATGAATTGTATTTGGCTTCTGGCTGGTACTGGAAAGTATCAATAGATACAGGGTACAGTCCTGAAGATGCATTCGACACAACACTTCCCCCTGGATTGTGGTAAAATTAGCTTAGAAAGAGAAAGCAGACTGGGACATGAAGGAAATATGCACCCAACATCAGACAAGATTAGTAGCCCTAAATAGCAAGAGTCATTTGCCCCTTCAACTCCCAAACCAAATGAACTGTGAAGACTTTAGATGGTGTGGGATGCCTTAATCAATATACACGCATTATTCCCAATGCCATTATATATACAAATTTGATAACAAGCCTAAAATATGCTTGTGCTTTTTCAACAAATCACATGCTTTCAAAGCATATATCTCAACATTCATGCCGAAATGCAAATACTTGAGTATTCATTTTTGTAAATATAAAGACAATAAGATGATAAGCTAAGGAGCAGCATTTGGCCCATCAAGAACTGTCTGCCATTCAAATATATCATGACTGTCTAATAATCCCCAGCTTTCCTACGTTATCCACATGGCCCTTGATCCTCTTAGAAATCCATCTATCTCATCCTTGAATATATTAAATGATCCAGCATTGACAACCTTCTGTGGCAAAGAGTTTCACAGGTTTATCATCCTCCGAGAGAAAAGGCTCCTCTTCATCTGTTTTAAATGGACAATCTGAGATTATACTTCCAGTTCTAGCCTCCCTCAAGGGGAAACAACTCGATATTTATCCTGTCAAGCATACTAAGAATCTCACATGTTTCAATGAAGTTCCCTCTCATTCTTATAAACTCCAATAAGTACAAACCCAATCCACGTAACCATTGCTCATAATAAAATCTATCCATGCCTAGGTCCAAACTACTGAAGCTTCTCTGGGCTGCATCCAAAGTCAGTATATCTTTCCTTGGATAAGGAGGCCAAACATTTCATCAGAATTCCAGCTGTGGCCTGACAAATGCCTTGTATACATTTGTCAAGACCTCCCTCTTTTCATACACCACTCCCTTTGAAATAAAGGCCAACATTCCAATTGCTTTCTCTATTACCTGCTGAACTTGAATGCTAGTTTTTTTATGATTCATGCATGAGGAACTGCAAATCCCTCTATGCTGCAGCGTTTTTTTAAGTCTTTCTCCATTTAAATTATACTCAACTCTTTCTATTCTTTCCGCCAAAGTGCATAACCTCACATTTTCTACATTATGTTTCATCTGTCAAATTTTTGCCCACTCACTGAACCTATCCATATCCATCTGTGGATTCCCTGTGCCGTCTTCACTGCTTGACTTTCCAACTACTTTTGTGACATCCATAAACTTGGCTGCTATAAATTCTCATCCATTATCCATGCCATTGAGATAAATTGTAAATAATTCGGTTCCCTGCCCTGATCACTGTGGCATTCCAATCCCTGCAAGTGGCTGTCCTGAAAATGTCCCATTCATCTCAACACTCTGTCTTCTGTTAGTTAGCCAATTATCTATTCATGCTCATATATTTGATCTACTGGTTCTCCTTTATCTATCCTGTTTGATACTTCCTCAAAGGTGATTTTCCCTTCATGAAGCCACGGTGACTCAGTTTGATTACATTATGTGTATCTGAAAACTTTTCTGCAATGACAGATGGCTAACTGGCCCATAGTTGCCTGTTTTCTTTTGTCTCGGTCCCTCTTGATTAAGTGTGTTACATTGGCAGTTTTCCAATACCCTGAGACTTTTCCTGAATCTAAAGATTCTTGGATGATTACCTACAATCATCATCACCATCTTTGTCACTGACAGTCCCTCACGGACAAGGATGACACTCTTTCACTCTCAGGATGAGTCCATGGTTGGCTGTACGGATGGATGCGACTGCTACAGGGTCTGTTACACTTGGGGTGGAACATGGTCATGGAAAGGGCTGGTTGGGGCATTGGTGTAGCAGCGTTCTCCTTTCACTGTTTTTACCTGGCTTGCCTTTTTCCCAACAGCAGGTCTTGAGGTGCTCAACACTTTTCCAGATGCTGCTCCTCTACTTTGGAAAGTCTTGGGCTAGTGATTCCCAGGCATCTGTGGGAATACTGCACTTTGCCAGTGAGGCCTTGATGCACTGATGTGCTTTCTGCATCTACCTGGGGCTCACTTGTCATTTCGAATCTGGGAGTAAGGCACCTGCTTGTGGAGTCTTATGTCAGCCATGTGGATAGCATGCCCAGTCCTTCGTAGTTGATCAAGTGAGGTCAGTGCCTTGATGCTGGGGATGTTGGCATGGTCAAGAAGATTGGTTTTGGGGCGACTTTCTTCCCAGCAGATTTCCAGGATCTTGTGCAGGCAGGGTTGGTGGTACTGCTTCAGTGCGTTGAGGTGTCTGTTGTAGACAGTCCATTTTGAGAGCCATATGGGAGGGCAGGAACCACCAGGACTCTGTAAACCCTGATCTTGGTGTTAGATCTGATGTTGTTGTCCTCGAACAATCTTTTCCTCAGGTAGCCAAAGGCTGCGTTAGCACACTGGAGGCGGTGCTCGATCCCTTCATTAGTAGATGCTTTGACCAATAGGATAATTACAAGGTATTGGAAGTGGTCAATGTTCTCTAAAGTCTCCCTGCAGACTTTGACGATCAGGGATTCACTCCACAATGCCAGGGCAGGTTAGTGGAGAACATCTGTGTTTGTTTAGAACAGGACCCATGTTCTCATATGCCCCTGTAAAGGTGCTGATATGGCCTGGATGATTACTACTACCATCACTACCATTACATCAATGATCAACTGCAGCAACTTCCTATGCTATCCTAGGATGCAACTCATGAGGTCCAAGAATATTTCAGCCATTAGGTTCATTAGTTTATCTTTTTCTCTAGAGATAGTTACTGTGTTTATTCCCCACCTAACCCCACCATCACTTTAGCCCCTTAATTATTTAATATTTGGAAATCTATGAGTATCATCTACCATAAAAGCTGATGCAAAGTATTTATTCAAATATTCTGTCATTTCTCGGCTTCCCTTGATCACTTCCCTAGCCTAATTCTCCGAGGGACCAATATTCACTGTTGCCTCTTTTTGTTTTTTACATTCTTAAACGAGCTCTTTTTATCTGTTTTTGCGTTTCTTTCACAGTGTGCTTGCTCCATCTTTATTACCTTTTTGATCATCTTTCGTAGGCTTGAATAACTTTTCCAATGCTCTGATTTACAACCAATCTTTGCCACATTATATGTTTTTAATTTTAATTTGCTTGGTTAACCATGGTGAGTTCGTCGCCTTCTAAGAATCCTATTTCTTCACTTAGATATATTTTTGCTGTGAGACATGAACTTTTTGCAAAATGTCTACCATTGTTTATCAACCTTCTTTTCTGCCGAGCTTCATTTTCACTCCAGCCAACTCTGCCCTCTATCCCATGTAATTACCCTTATTTAAGTTTAGCATAGCTGTTTCCAACTGAAGTTTCTTACTCTCAAACTTATTGTTAAATTCTACCACATTACAATCAGTACTTCTGCGAGGATCTTATACTGAAAGCACTTATTAGACCTGCCTCATTGCACATTACCAGATTCAAACTATTCTGAGCTCAGGCTGGATCCGCAACATACTGTTATAGAAATTGTCCTCAATATATTCTAAGAATTCTTCCTTGTGGCTGCCTCTGCCAATTTGCTTTTCCCAAGTTGCATGAAGGTTAAAGTTACCCATAATTAATGCACTGCCTTTTTTAAATGCCCTCATTTTCTGTTGATTTATTGTCTGTCTTACAGAACAGCCACTATTAGTAGACTGCTACTATTAGTGAACAGCAATTATCAGTATAGACTGGTTCCATTGGTGTCTTTTTCCTCTTGTTATTTCTTACTTCCGCCAAAATGGATTCTACATCATGCAATCCAACAGCATTTCTTGCTAATGTATTAATTCCACCTCATATTAATAAAGCCAAAGTATTGCCACCGGTTGACAGTGAGGAAAAATTAATTTGTACTGTAAAGTAATAGCAAACAGCTTTACCTGAATTTTTTCTTATTTTCTCCACTACTCAACCAATTCTGGATGAAACTATGGAGGGAAACGCTTTCCCCACAATGAAAGATCAAACTCAAATGTTAGTGAGGAGTTAATCCATTCTGTCTGACATGGTGAATGGTGTCACATGACTTCTTAAGCTAATGAACTTGAACCATTACTTTGGAAACAATTTCATGTCAATATCTTGCCATGAGTTATGAATTCCTAGAATCTGTTGCTTAATTTACATTTCTTTTGTTTTCTATGGCTAACAGATCAGATCTAAATTTGGTAGTCACGTCATAGCCAGTCATAAGTGGTGGTGGACAATTAAACAAGCAACTGGAGGAGATGGAAGCTCCACAATTAACGTCAATCTCAAGGGGGAGCCCAGCATTTCATTTCAAAAGACAAGGTTTGAAACTTTGCATCCACCTTCAACCAAAAGTGCCAAGTGGTTGATTCATTGCAGCCTCTTCAGGAGGTCCATAGCACCACAGATGTCAGTCTTCGATTAATTTAATTCACTCTTCATTATGTCAAGGCTTAGCTGAAATTGTTGACTCATACACAGACTACTGTTGTTTCTGACAACATTCGAGCAATAGTATGGTATTGCAATATGCAAGAAGCTCCATTACTTGCTGCTCCTTGAGCCAAGCTGTTCCAATAGAACTACAACACTGATATCTACCTGCCAACATAAATAACTGCAAGGTATATCCTTTCCATTAAAAACAGAACAAATCCAACTTGGTCAATTGTCAACCCTTCAGTTTATTCTCGATCAGCTGCAAAATGACAAAAGTGCTCTCAAGTGCACTTGCTTAGCAATAACCTGCTCACTGGTGCTTAGGCTGGCTTTCATCAAGGCCATTCTGCTGCTGACCTTAATACAGCAGTAATAGTCAAAACATGGGTGAGGTGAAAATGGCTGCCTTTGACATTTGGCAGCATATGGCATGAATGAGCCCCAGCGTAATTGTGATCAATTTTGTTTAATTTATTTTGTTAAGCCTTTTGATTTACAATTAAGCCAACTCTTTTATTATATTTTTGTTTTGACTGTATTTTAACTGCAGTGTAAAACTAATGGGTGTTTTGCCTAAAGTGTCCAGTAGTTTGACCAATCGAATTGCAACTGAAATGTAATGCCTTAACTTTTAAAATGAGAAAACATTAGGGTCCAGTATACCTTCTGACCATATTTTGAAGGGGTTTGATCTGGTCCATAAAAACATATAGTGAGAACTTTTAAAATTTTCAAATATCTGAATAAATAATGAATATATTTTTATAGGCAGTTTAGAATTATAGAATTTTCTTTTGATTGATTTGTTTTCATTTCTGAATATTCATTAACAACTCTGTACTTTAATAAAATTCCATCTGTAATCTTACTAATTCCAAACCTGCATCACATCAAAGGAGAAATTGCCCTTAGGAAATGGTAATGTTATGAAAGTCGCACCTGATACTAGGAACAATGTCAATACACTCTTCTACTTACTCATAGTATTCAGCAGCAGGATTGGATTTGTACTCATAATATTTTGTGGATGTGTTTTGCCGGATAAAGTTGTTGAAGTCAGAGCAATTGGGGCTATTCCAACTATTGTTGCAGTGGATCCAAGGTAGTTCCATGGTAAAAGATGCGTATAAATAATAGAGCGCCCAGGCGATGATTACATTGTAATAGAAACCAACATACAGTGCAATCAGGATAACTGTGAAGCCAACACCTAAAATTAACAACAGAGAATCAATGTTTGATGTATATCTGCATTGTTATTTTAAAAGCAGAATCCAGCATCTTTCCTATGAAAATAAAATTTTGACAATACTGCTCATTGTACTGTAGATAAAGGTGACTCCAAACATTGGTAACATAGAACAGCGTGGATAATGATTACAAGGGTGTAAACAAATCAAGGATATCAACCATGTCACAAATTTGCAAGTATTCTATAAGCAGTAACTGATGACGGAGTTAGATTGTTGTCATGAGATCACACCAGGTTATATTTAAAACTACGTATGCTGTCAATATTATGGTGATTTTATTCCACTTGAAGTCTATGCAATGCGTGTAGCAACTAATTAGTGCAGATAGTGACTGCTAGTACACTTCATGAGTAATGACATACCCCAGAGAATTAACAAACAGAAAAGCATTGCTGCAAGCTTATCAGGAAAATATATGATTATTAAGAATATCATTAGTCAGTATTACTTGTGCTATCACATATCAATAAATGTGTGTTACTTCAGTTCATATTGCTTCATAGATGGAACATACAAAGAACATAGTACAGTGCAGCAGAGTACAAGCCCTTCGGCCCACAACATTGTGCCGACATATTATCTGACTCGAGGGTCAAACTACCTTGCATATCCCACATTTCACTATCATCCATGTGTCTATCTAAGAGTCGCTTAAATGTCCCTCATGTATCTGACTCGACTACCACTGCCAGCAGCACATTCCACACATCCACCACGCTCTGTGTAAAGAACCTACCTCTGACATCTCCGCTATAACCTTCCTCCAATCACCTTAAAATTATGCCCCCTTGTAACAGTCATTTCCACTCTGGGAATCCACTCTATCTATGCCTCTTATCATCTTGTACACCTCTATCAAGTCACCTCTTATCCTTCTTTGCTCCAATGAGTAAAGCCCTAGCTTCCTCAGCCTTTCCTCATAAGACCTGCCCTCCAGTCCAGGCAGCATTCTGGTAAATCTCCTCTGCATCCTCTCTAAAGCTCCCACATCCTTCTTATAATGATGTGACGAGCACCGAACACATTTCAAGTGTGGTCTAACCAGGGTTTTATAGAGCTGCAGCTTAATTTTGCATCTCTTAAAGTCAATTCCCCTGCCAATGAAAGTCAACATACCATATGCCTTCTTAACAACCCTATCAACTTGGGTAGAAACTTTGAGGGATCTCCGGACATGGATCCCAAGATCCCTGTGTTCCTCTACACTGCCAAGAATCCTACCACTAACCCTGTATTCTACATTCAAATTCACCCTTCCAAAATGAATCACTTCATACTTTTCTGGTTTGAATTCCATCTGCCACTCATTTGCCCTGCATCCTGTCAATATCCTGTTACAATTACAACAGCCCTCCATGCTGTCCGCAACTCCACCAATCTTCATGTCTGCAGCAAACTTACTAACCCACCCTTCGACTTCCTCATCCAAGTCATTTATAAAGATCACAAAGAGCGGATGTTCCAGAACAGATCCCTGCAGAACGCCACTGGTCACCCAGCTCCAGGCTGAATACTTTACATCTACTACCACCCTCTGCCTTCTATTGGACAGCCAATTCTGTATCCAGGCAGCCAAATTTCCTTGAATCCCATGCCTCCTAACTTTCTGAATGAGCTTACCATGAGGAACCTTATCAAATGTCTTGCTAAAATCCATATACAGCACATCTATTGTTCAACCTTCATCAATGTGATTTGCCATATCCTCAAAGAATAAAGTTTGTGAGGCATGACCTGCCCCTCACAAAGCCATGCTGACTATTTCTAATCAAACTGTGCTTTTCCAAACAATCATTAATACAATCTCTCAGAATCCTGTCCAATAGAAGTAAGACTAAATGGTCTGTAATTTCCAGGATCATTCCTAGTCCCTGTCGTGAACAAGGGAATTACATTTGCCACTCTCTAATCATCTGGTTACTACTACAATGGACAGTGAGGGTGAAAAGATCATTGCCAAACGTGCAGCAATCTCTTCCCTCACTTCCTGTAGCACCCTTGGGCAATCCTCTCTGGCCCAGGAGATTTATCTACCCTCACGTTTTTCAAATTTTCTAGCACATCCTCCTTCCTAACATCAACCTGTTTGAGCATATCAGCCTGTTTCATGCTGTCCTCACAAACATCAATGTCCCTCTCAGTGCTGAATACTGCAGCAATGTATTCATTAAGGACCTCCCCCGCCTCCTCCAACTCGGTGCACAAATTCCCTCCGCTATCCGTGATCAGCCCTACCCTCACTCTGGCCATTCTCTTGTTCCTCACATATAGAACCCCCTGGGGCTTTCATTAATCCTAGTTGCCAAAGCTTTTTCATACTTCTTTCTCGCTCTCCTAAGTCCATTCTTCAGTTCCTTCCTGGCTACCTTGTAACCCTCTACAGCCCTGTCCAATCTTTGCTTCCTCAAACTTAAGTAAGCTTCCTTCTTCTGTTGACTAGATGTTCCACATGTCTTGTCATCTTCCTTCACCTTACCATCTCTTCCTTGCCTCAGTGGGACAAATCTATCCAGTAGTCGTAGCAACTGCTCCGTAAACAACCTCCACATTTCTGTCATACATCTCCCTGAGAAAAACTGATCCCAAAATATGCTCCGGATTTCTTGGCTAACAGCATTGTAATTCCCTCTCCCCCAATTAAATACTTTCCCATACGTCTGCTCCTATTGCTCTCACTGACAATAGTAAAGATCACGGAGTTGTGATCACAGTCACCAAAATCCTCTCCCACCGAGAGATCTGACACCAGGCATGGTTCATTACCAAGCACCAAATCCAATTTGGGTTGCTTCTAGTCGGCCTATCTACATATTGAGTCAGAAATCCTTCCTGGACACACCTGACAAAATCTGCTCCATCTAAACGATTTAAACTAAGGGGGTTCCAGTCTATTTTAGGGATGTTGAAGTCACCTGTGACAAAAAATCTGCCGCCCAATCTGTTCCTCAGTTGTTTCTGTTGCTATTGGTGGGGGGTCTATAGAAAACTCCCAATAAAGTGACTGTTCCTTTCCTGTTTCTTACTTGCACCCATACTGACGCAGTGGACAAACCCTTCTTGATGACCTCCTTATCTACAACCGTGATACCATCCCTGACTAGCAGTGCCACTGTCCCACCTCTTCTACCTCCCTCCCTATTTCTTTTGAAACATCTAAACCCCAGAACATCCAAAAACTATTCCTGCCCCTGTGTTATCCAAGTTTCCATATTGGCCACAACATCATAGCCCCAAGTACTGATCCATACTCATCACCCTTATTCCTGACACTTCTTGTGTTAAAATGGACACACTTCAACTCGTCACACTGATGGCAACTTTGTCCTATCAACTGTCTACCCTTCCTCACAGACCCTCTGCATGCTGCATCATCCTTTGATCCATCGTTCTGGTTCCCATCTCCCTGCCAAACTGGTTTAAACCCTCCTGAAGAGCTCTAGCAAATCTCTGCCCAGGATATTGGTGCCCCTCCAGTTCAGATGCAGCCCATCCTTCTAGTACAGGTCCCATCTTCCCCAGAGGGTATTCCTATGATCCACAAATCTGAAGCCCTCCCTCCTATACCAGGTCTGTAGCCATGTGTTCGTCTGCATCCTCTCTCTGTTCCTAGCCTCAAAAGCCCGTGGCACTGGTAGTAATCCTGAGATTACCACACTGCTTGTCCTGATTTTTAGTTTCCAACCAAACTCCCTATATTCACTTTTCAAGTCCTTATCCCTTTTCCGAGCATTGGTACTGATGTATACCATGACTTCTGGTTGTCACCCTCCACCTTAAGAATCCTGTAGACTCAATCCAACATATCCCTGACCTGGCATCCAGGAGGCAACACGCCATTCGAGAGTCTTGCTTGATACCATAGAATCTCCTGTCTGTTCCCCTAACCATTGAATCTCTATTGCTCTCCTATTCTTCCCCCTTCCCTTCTGAGTCACTGAGCCAGGCTGAATGCCACAGACCTCGCCACTGTGGCTTTCCCCTTGTAGGTCATTCCCTCCTCAACAGTTACCAAAGCGGTAAAGTTATTATTGAGGGGAACGGCCACAGGGGATCTGTCCGCCTATTCCCTTTTCCTCTCCTGACGGCCACCCAGCTACCTTTATCCTGTGAGAATAAAGTGTGGAGCTGGATGAACACAGCAGGCCAAGTAGCATCTTAGGAGCACACTTGCTGACCCTTCTGATGAAGGGTCTAGAGCCGAAACGTCAGCTTTTGTGCTCCTAAGATGCTACTTGGCCTGCTGTGTTCCACCAGCTCCATTCTTTGTTATCTTGGATACTCCAGCATCTGCAGTTCCCATTATCTCGCTACCTTTATCCTGTAACTTTTTTTGTTCAGGCATGCATGAGTATATGATTTGTATTGTGGCTGTTATAAAGTACATCATTTACAACATTTCTATTGCTACAAGAATATTACTTAAATTGCAAAATGCCTCTGAAAAGCTTCCTTGTTGGTTCAGGGCAATGGTGAAATTATGTTCTTGTTTTCAATTTATCATATTTTTCTGTTCAATTTTCTATGCTGACTCAATACTGCAGAAGGAAATTTGAAGGCAAACAATGGCTGTGGTAAACTTTTTTTATTAACGAATGTTAAATTATTATGTTCTATGTCTCTATACATGTTGCATTTGAACCTAAAGGCACAATATGTGGGATTTATTTAGAATGTTGATCCTTGATGTCTAAATTATATTCATACATAATTGTATACGCAGACAATAGAAAATTATTTGCAAATACAATGTTTTCTAAAACTATTTTGATTTTAACTAGTTTGGACCAGCATCAGATTTACAGTGAGGCATTTTGACTTTGATTTCAATGTTTTCTGATAAACATCATCAAATAGATATTTGCATATAATATTTATCGCAACCAGACTACAAAAATCCTGAACCAAAAGGTTTGTTGATGTTTTTAGAGAACCAATCTATTCATGAAAGAATGATTATTATAGGTATTGAAAAAGCTTTTGGTGACAGCTGGGACTTCTAAGAATATTTTGCACATTGGCGTTATTAGAGGATGTTTTCAGAGTTTCCCCTTGTAGAGATTCCACATTCGAAATTTGCCCCTGTACCATGAAATGTTGAATACATTTTCTGTCTTAGCTGAAGCACAGAGAAGACTGGCAATGGGTGCAGCTAATTCCTCAAAGAAACACATGGTATTTTTGTAATAGAAATATACACTGAACTCCATGTGTCTACAGCAAGCCCTTGCATCTCAACTATCTGATTTGTCCCCACACTGACACACAGGATAAACTGCTCTTAAATACTGTCTCACTTGTTAACTGAAAGCCCTTTGAAAATCTGTATTTGGTTTTAAAGGTTCCCCCCCTCACTCCCCAGCCCCACAGGGAAACAGAAATGCAGTAGGTTTTTCAAAAATTTTGAGTAACTGTACAACCTGAAACTTTCGCAAGACATAATAGTTTTGCAGCGTAAAAACTGGATTCGTGGTAATAGTACCTTAAAAACTCTGCTAAATGGTACATTAGAATTTTACTGCTTCTGTTTTCTTTGCCCCTTCTCAAGATATATTGATTCACAGTAAACAATGCTGACACTGTACCAAGCAACATTGCTCATCTTATCAGTGGAGAGAGAGGCTTCTTCCTGGGACAAGCCACAATCATTTTTTACTGGCAGTGACACCTGCATTTTCTGATAACGCAGTAAGAAGTAGGGGACAAAAACAGAAATTGCTCATATATGGTGTATTCATTTATATGCTACCTGTTAACTACAAATCAATTCTGAAGAAGGGTCACAGGACTTGAAATGTTAACTCTGCTTTCTCTCCACGGGTACTGCGAGACCTATCTCCATAATTTCTGCTTTTGTTTCAGATTTTCAGCATCTCCAGTTCTTTATTTTTTAAGTGATCGGGAATGGAAATCCTAACTGATATGAATTCCATTCATTTTAGAAGTCCTATTAATGAATACAAAACAGTCGTTCACCTTTAAATATTGGGCAGATCTTCCAAACTCCTGCAGCTCCTTTCCTGTTGAACTGTCCCAGTGCCAATTCCATGTAAAACAGTGGCATTCCAGCAATGAACATAAAGAACAAGTAAGGGACGAGAAATGCCCCTGCAGAAAATCAAAGCAGTTTTCAGTATTTAGTGAGCGAAAAAAGTCGAGTTGTAGATGTACATTTACTTACATGATCCTTTGTGTCTCGCCCTGGATTAAGAACCGTATTGGAAACAGACAGCACCTATTTGGGCATGAATAGTTAGTGTGTTTTCACTTTATTCACTCACTAACGACTTGCAAAAAGCTTTACCATTATTTGATATGTCTATGAATTACTTCGCCATGTTTGCAATTATTAATTTGATCTTTGAAATTAATGCACAGGGAAATGCGCAGAACAGGAGGAAAATGAGCGCGTGAGGTGCGAGGGTGGGATGCATGGAAAGATACTGTCTGGTTGCGCTGTCCAGTTTTTATTTAACCGAGGGGATTAAACGATCTTTATCACTGCAATCCACTCCACCTGGAATCAATACACACGCAGCCGGAAACAGTGTTAACACGGTTTAAGAGTGATGCATGCTTGCTGAGGAGAAAAAGAAACAAGAAATCAAGCCCACTCTCCCTCCCCTCCCCCCCCCACTCCCCAGCCCCACAGGGAAACAGAAATGCAGTAGGTCATTGGTGCTGCTTTGGGCGTTCCTACCTCCGCCGTTGCGATAACAAAGATAGGGGAATCTCCAGACATTGGCCAGGTCCACGGCAAAACCAACAACTGAGAGCAGGAAATCGATCTTCTTCGCCCAGGTCTCCCTGTTCACAGGCTCACCCTCTCCTCCAGGAAGCTGGGAAGAGCTGAGCAGAGTGGAATTGGTGAACTGAACGCCGTTCTGTTCCTTTACCAGAATCAGCTCCACCTTCTTGGTCTCCATCGTGTTGAGCTCTTGGACTGGAGTCACGACGGAAGACATCAGGCTGGGGAGTTTGCCTTTGATCATGGGAAGCCCTGCGCTCTTCCAATCTCAAACCAGCTCAAGTACTCGACTTGGCTCGGCTGTTTGAACGGCACCAACTGCAGCAAAAGTCTCACCGTCACCAACTCAACCTCGAAAATAGGAGAATACGGTACCACTACAAAATCAATCTATCGAGTCAATAAAAAAATCCAACAGATCAACTAAGAACGAAAAAGATAAACAGTAGATATGAAACTGTGATCATGAATGTTATTAATTAGGTTCCGGTATGGCATCCGATTACTCGTACTGCGGTCTCTAAACGATTGATAACTATCAGTTCGTTTCTGGATTGAACATGAATAACTACTGTCCACAGCCATTTTCCATCCACTTTGATATGATGGTGCATATAGATTGCATTTCTGTTGTTTAGATTAACTCAATTATTGAAAAGGTTAGTAGTATTATTCGATATACATGCCGCCTTCCATCTGTTTTAGAGCAAGATTGTAGCATCAATGTCGTAATATTTATACCTCAGAAGGTTCTTTCCAATAACTGTGGGCTTCAGCCGATTTGTTTTTCAAAGTGTCCGGAATCCTGCCACTTCTAAAACACCTGAGAATGGCAACCTCACTATTACACCCGATATACACGATCAATACACGTTAAGTTGTACGATCAAAGTAAAACTTTGTCACTATAATACACCAGCACTTTTTCTTAGTCCACCATCTTCTTTCTGAGCTGAAGGGGAAAAAAAGCCTTAAAAAATCAGCGTTACCTGTTCAGTTATACAAGACTGGTCACAGTTATTGCGATATCTGTCTGATCTCCGAGTTCAGTCGACACAGAGAATTGGCAGAGGTGGGAAAACGAAACCGGAAGGACAGTTAGGTCCAGGGCTACAGTTAGGCAGCAAGCACCTCACTTGCCAGACTGAAGGTAATGAGAAAAACGGACGACGGCTCCCAAATCTAGCGGCGCTACTCTCAGATTTACAGGGTCGTACTGAAGAGACGAAGTTATGCCGTCTGAGAATGAGAGCTCGATTTGAATGGTTTGCTGATCGGGAGGGGCTGCACTGTCAGACACTCAAAAATTGGTAGAAGTCCAATGCCGTTCATTGCTTCCGCAGGACAGCGTTTAATACAAAGTTAATTCCCTCTACTTAGAATGTATAGCCCATCATCTCCTGAAGGCTGTGTTTTCCGTTGTGTGCGCTTTCTTATTGGCTTTATATACGTAAGGTATTATTTAATCTCACTATATTCGCTTTTAACTTGAAATCCAGGATTGAAATATAGATTTAAAAATCTCAAAATACTGCATGGATTGGAAGTTTGAAATTAATACAAAGAAAGTTCGTCACAGTCAATAAGTCAGGGAGCCTCTGTAAGGGAATAGATGTCAGAGCAATTCACTTTGGAGAAGAAAGGTGTAACCTTACAAACTTCCTATAAAACTATCTGCAATTAATGAAAGAATATATCGTTTATAATGATTTTTTTTTCATTTTTTCAAACTTCATTTTCAGCATTTTTTATTATCGATGGCCAATACACATGTTAACTATACTTCTCTCCATTTTGAATCCCAATTTGGAATAAGTTTCGGAAAAGTCATTTTACGATGGATTAATAAATCATGAGTCTCCTGAAGCTTTAACGTGCCCAAGTCTTTCAATGCATCAAAAAGTAGGCGCGGGAAATGTGCACCAATTGACCAAACATTGTGTCAAACCTGGTTAATTTTAAAAGCGGAAACATTTTTTGTTGTTTTGACAGCTCAGTAAACACGAGCAAAGAAAACGCATTTAAACTATCCCCGAAGCAAAAATGATTGTTTCGCTCATTTTCGTTCACAGTATGTACATTTTTTCGAAGTGCGACTCTACTGTTTGTAGAATGATATTAACCACAATTCCGAAAATTATTATAAACCTTCCAAGACCTCGGGAGAGCAAAACTGCCTGTTTGGTTCAGGGTCAGCAAACTGCAAATACAAAGTCATAGTGATTTTCCATCTTAAATTTCACCTAACAGCAAGAATATTTGAACATTGTAACATGAATTAGGTTATAATTTATATTCAATCCACCTTAACTGGTCTGCCTTAGAATTCTGTTTGTTGTGTAATTGGCCATAATGACATCCATCTGACAGAGAAATATTCACGGTCACGTCTAAACGGTCTCAACGTTCAACAATCTGCCATTTTCATCGCGTTTTGTGAAGGTTTCGCAAAGAGGACTTTGTGTGGTCATATTTATTCTTCATATTCCAGAAATCAGGCAGACTGTGACAGTTTGTGTAATAATCGTCGGCAAAATGGTGACTCGATTCATGGTACACACAGTCAGCGGATGCTCGGGCAAGACGAGAACAGAAAGGAAACAAAATATTGCTAATTTCTCTCTCTTTCCAGAACAGACGGTTAAAACCCCACCCTGACAAGCGGCTAATTCAGTCTTAAAGATGTATCTCATTTCTTGCGCGCCCCAGTTCTCTGAGAATACTTGAACTTTAATGGAAGCTTGGCAGTGATTCCAAATGCTATGTATTTTTAAAGTTGCTTTGAGAGTTCACTTTCTAATCCAGAGGAATTGACGATTAATTTATGACCGGAGCGCAAGAAGCACACTGAGTGTGATCTAAGGATGTGTGCCACTGGTAATGTATTAAATGGAATTAAGATCTGCTCTTGGGGTAGTTAAGATAAAGATGAACACAGCAGGCCAAGCAGCATCAGAGGAGCAGGAAAGTTGACGTTTCGGGTCGATACCCTTCCCGAAACGTCAGCTTTCCTGCTGTTCTGATGCTGCTTGGCCTGCTGTGTCCATCCAGCTCCATACCGTGTTATCTCGGATTCTCCAGCATCGGCAGTTCCTACTATCTCTGCATCAAGATAAAGGGAAACATTGTTTGCATAAAGTCAACGTTTCTTGGAGGCGTGGACTGTGACAGACCAACTGATGTTTATATTATGCATATAACATATAAATGGATGCAATTTACTACCTATACTAATTCATGAGTGTAAAATAAATTTTTAAAAATCTAGAAGAGCCATTCAGCTCACCATAGATTCACGTTAAGAAATATGCCTCTACAGTCCGTGTTTTGTAGCCTCCAATAATTCCAGGGTGTATGTTTTCATCGCTCTACCTAGGAGTTCATTGCATATGTTGATCAGTCTTTATGGGTAAAAAATAAGACCTATCCCCATACTAAATTTTTTTTTAATGGTTTGAATGTATAATACCTCGTACTGTTACATTACGTTCATACTTGCCTCTATATTGTTTTGCTGTTAAATACCGTTACAAACATATTGCTCAAGTATTTTCTGCTGAGCTTAAAAAGTCTCACGTTTAGCCAGCCTTTCAACAGAACTCTCGACATTGAGGGAACCACGTGAGTTTTACCTTGTGCTTCTGGAGTCCAGCTGTGAAAGCTATACTGTTGCCTGACAGAACACTGCATGATTTCTTCCAAATTATACTTCACAGTTTTAGCGTTCCTTCAGCGCGCTGTTTGTCCAGTTGATTGCTGGCTTGTGGTGGATGGACATACGCAGTCCAGAAACTAAGATTTCTAAAACTCATCATTGTTTCTTCTTATATGTGGTCGTCTAATATTTAGTTGTTGCATTCCGCCGACGTGCAGATGTTGCCTCGTTCATTTCGTATTTTCTGAGCGAAATTAAAATCAACGGTTTTTTTTTCATTGGGCAACGGAAACAATGGACGTGATTTTACTGTCTCTTGAACAGCTTGGTGGGCTACGGGAAACCAGACTGGGAGGGTTTCCCGAGGTTTACCCTGAATCTCTTAAGTTTTAAGCAATCTAGAAATCGTGTCTGTCCATTGATTCCTTCCGTGTAACCATGACGTATGGCTTCTTTAATCTCCCATAGGAGTCTGGAGTAAACTTCATTCACGTCAAATGTTTTATTTGTTTCCCACTTCTTTAGTCCCATACGACTTTATATCAAATTCATTAATCGTGTTTATGGAGGATATGTTGCTTATGTCATTTCCAGCGATGGGGGAAATTACCAGTTGTTTTATTTATTTTATAGACAATATGTTAATGAAAAGAACATCCATTATAGTGATTTGAATCCATCTCACAATAATGGGAATTCGACAGAAGAACCTAGATTCTCACATTATGAATATGGGAAATTCATATTAGACTGGTAGAGTTGTATTCTCCAGCTAAAAATGACTTAAAAAAAAACTGGAGCTGTCACTCAGCACCTGGTACATCTTCCCACTTTCAACCGAGGTGAGCCTTGGCACTGGTCACTTAAAGATGAAATACCTAAATAATGTTGCAATGGGCAAGGTCACCCCCACTTATTTAAGTTGTGTTAATTTGAGCACCTTACTCTACTTTCCCAAAACTCTGTAGCCTGCCAGTCAATCAATTTCCTAGCCCTGTCAATAATTTGCCCTCAGTTTTGTGAACTTTACCTTTGTTAACAACCCCTTATTGTTGACCTTTATCAAATGCCTTCGAGTCTACATAAACAACATCCGTTATTTACCTTGAGAGATAATGGGAACTGCAGATGCTGGAGATTCCAAGATAATAAAATGTGAGGCTGGATGAACACAGCAGGCCAAGCAGCATCTCAGGAGCACAAAAGCTGACGTTTCGGGCCTAGACCCTTCATCAGAGAGGGGGATGGGGGGAGGGAACTGGAATAAATAGGGAGAGAGGGGGAGGCGGACCGAAGATGGAGAGTAAAGAAGATAGGTGGAGAGGGTGTAGGTGGGGAGGTAGGGAGGGGATAGGTCAGTCCAGGGAAGACTGACAGGTCAAGGAGGTGGGATGAGGTTAGTAGGTAGCTGGGGGTGCGGCTTGGGGTGGGAGGAAGGGATGGGTGAGAGGAAGAACCGGTTCGGGAGGCAGAGACAGGTTGGACTGGTTTTGGGATGCAGTGGGTGGGGGGGGAAGAGCTGGGCTGGTTGTGTGGTGCAGTGGGGGGAGGGGATGAACTGGGCTGGTTGAGGGATGCAGTGGGGGAAGGGGAGATTTTGAAACTGGTGAAGTCCACATTGATACCATATGGCTGCAGGGTTCCCAGGCGGAATATGAGTTGCTGTTCCTGCAAAACCATCCCAAAACCAGTCCAACCTGTCTCTGCCTCCCGAACCGGTTCTTCCTCTCACCCATCCCTTCCTCCCACCCCAAGCCGCACCCCCAGCTACCTACTAACCTCATCCCACCTCCTTGACCTGTCCGTCTTCCCTGGACTGACCTATCCCCTCCCTACCTCCCCACCTACACCCTCTCCACCTATCTTCTTTACTCTCCATCTTCGGTCCGCCTCCCCCTCTCTCCCTATTTATTCCAGTTCCCTCCCCCCATCCCCCTCTCTGATGAAGGGTCTAGGCCCGAAACGTCAGCTTTTGTGCTCCTGAGATGCTGCTTGGCCTGCTGTGTTCATCCAGCCTCACATTTTATTATCTCCGTTATTTACCTTGTCCACTACCTTCATTCACGCTTCAAAATTCTTGAAGTTTGTCAGGCATTACGCACCTGTCATGAATCCATGCCTGCTCTCGCTGATAAAGTAAAAGCGTTAAAAGGTGTTCAGTTACCCTATCCTCAATTTATAGACTCCACCAATTTCCCCATTACAGATGTTATGCTAACTGGTCTGTAATTCCCTGGTTTTCCTCTTTGGCCTTTCTTAATAAGATTTCTATTGGTGATAAATTTCTGCATTGAACGCCACCCTAGCATTATGGTCTAGTACACTCAGACATACAAGGAATTTCAACAAAACATGGTAGGGTGGTAGCTTAGTGGTTAGCACTGCTGCCTCACAGCACTAGGAACTTGGGTTTGATTCCACTCTTGGGCGACCGTCTGTGTGGAGTTTGCATATTCTCCCCATGTCTGCTGGGTTTCCTCCCACAGTCCAAAGATGTGCAGGTTAGGTGGATTGGCCATGCTAAATTGCTCATAGTCTTCAGGGGATGTGTAGCTTAGGTGGGTCATAGGGGGATGGGTCTGGGTGGGACGCTGCAAGAGTGGGTGTGGACTTGTTGGGCCAAAGAGCCTGTTTCCACAGTATAGGATTCTATAAAGTAATCCAATTTCTTCTCTAAATTTCTACTATCTACTATCTGAGGACAGATTTCATTTAAGAGCAATATCTTAATGAGTTACTGGGTTCCTCCTGGGTGAATGGTCATAAATATTGAGAGGTGAATGGTGATCAGAAATCCAAAATTATGACTCTGCTGAAGGAGATGCTTGCACATGCTGAAAATCTGTTTTCAGATCATGTCTGGAACATTATCTATGTATAGTCAGTCCTTTGGAATGAAGAATAAAAGGGATTTACACAGGGACAAGAGGCAGGGTTGGGGTGTTAAATTAATAGTATGTACCTGTCTTTACCTATGAAGCTGATGTTGCCTACACTATGGTAAGAGGTGGAAGCTTTGTCACTTGAAGGATTTAAAATTGATAAGGGGATGGTATTGGATTAACTGTCAGTACTTAAAATTGATATGGCACTGGGGCGAGATGAGATGCATCAAAGGAATTAAGAGTGAAAATTGTTAAGGCACGGGTCACAATCTTTTAATCTTCCTTGTATTTGAGGTCAGGTTGGAGGACTGGAGAATTGCAAACATTCTGCCTCTGTTCAGAGAAAGGTTGTAAAATAAAAAAATAGGCCCACTAACTGTGGACAGTCAGTAATCTGATCTGTCTGTAATTACTGGGCCTAACTTTACAAACAATTTATCAAATTAGAACTAATAGCCGCATGGAAAATGTGGACAGTTGCAGCAGAATCAGCATGAAATTGTTAAGGGAATTTCATGAGTCTAAAAAACTTTGAAGAAGTATCAGAGAGGATTGGTGAGGGAAAAGCCATTGATGTGGTATACTTGAAATTCTAAAAGATATTAGATATGATGCCACACAACAGACTTATGAGTAAGGGTAAGTAAGTTATGGAGAGTAGCAATATGGATTACAAGATTGGGTGAAGAATAGGAACAGAGAGTATTATTTAATAGATTTTTTCCAGGTTGGAAGAAAGTTTGTAGTAGAGTTCCTCAGGGGGTTGGTACTGGGACCTCTGCTTCTCCTGATAATTGTTAACAATCTATATCTGTGTGTGCATGAACAATTTCAAAGTCTATGACAACACACATCTTGAAAGAATTGCAAGCTGTGAGGACAGTGTAGACTTCAAAAGGACATGTATTGGTAGTGTGGGTGGATAGGTGACAGATAAAATTCAGTGTGGAGAAGCGTGAGAACTTTAGTATAAACAACAGAGAGACAGTATAAAAGGGTGTGCAAGCGCAAAGAGACTTGGATGCAGATGTTACTAAGGAATACAGTATTCTAGGGCCTCACTAAATATTGACTTAGAGTAGAACAGCAGGAAAGTTATATTGAACATAAATAAGACACTGGATACACCTCAACTGAATCATTGTATTCAGATCTGTGCACAACACAGTAAGGGAACCATGAGAATGCATTGGAGAGAGTACAGAAAAGACTTCCGCATGTGGTTCCAGGGATTGTATGCATCAGGCTGAGGGAATATTTTATAGAAATTTTCACAGTCACAAGTGGTGTGGACTGAATAGACAGAAACTGTTCCCACTCACAAAAGGATTAAGAAATAGAGGTCACAGTTTTGAGGTGTTTTGCAAAATAAGTAAATGTGAGATAAAACCTTTTCAACACTGAGTGCTGTAGGTTTGGAATTCACTGCCCGCAAGTATGATCGAGGTAAGTTCTATTGAGGTATCAGATGATTATTTAACAAGAAGCAACATCATGCAGGGTTATGAGGATAAAGGTAGAAATTTGGCAGTAAGGTTAACATATTCTGAGGGTCATTGCAGACACAAAAGGGCCAAATAGCCTCCTGCAGCACTGATGAAAATATAACACTTTCAATCATTACAATCTTAATATCAGTTATAAATCTGCCTCAGTCATTAACTGCAACATATTGTATTATCATCTGATCCAATTTTCTTGACTTAAATTGAAGACATTAGCCACCAAGATAACATCAATACACCATAACAGTCTACTGTCACCTCCCCACAGCAAGCAAAACCTCCCAAAGACTGCAGACTCCAACACACACAACTCCATAAGCAAGGTCTGATTATAAACAGGTGGTTTTATTTTGAAAGGAAAACTTCATTGAACCACTGAGTTCATAAATAATATTAAAAGATGCCATCAAGTATTACTTAATCATCACAACATATCCTCGACTTAATTCAGAATTGATGCAGAACATGAATGGAATACTGTTTTGTACGTATCTTTGATGTTCAGGCATATTTGTTTCAGAAAACATGTAACATCTGTTTTCTATATCTACATTAATTCTGATTAACATTGCAATTAAACGACTGATGTTTTGATGTGATGTTTGCCATGTGCAAAAATATATCTATATTACAGAATCAAACTCAGAAGGCTTATTTGCATGGAACAGGTGAACAAAATAAACCCTCAAGCTTATTCTGCTTTTCGATGAGATATTTGCTGATTATCACTGCCTCAATTTCTTATTGGTCAACTTGGATGTTTGATTCTCTCTACTGGTACAAATAGTAAACAGTTCTTTGTGGGACACAACTGGTCTCTTCCTTTTCATGCAGCTGCATCCCCATATTCATACTGACTCCTACAGTCTAACCAATCTTCTGACCAGATTGACAATTTGTCTTCAGTTCCATGCAGTTATAGTTAATGTTGTTTGTTGTGGCCCATTATCAAATGTATCTTAAGGTCAAATGAACTGTATGAAGTGACATTCTGCTGGCCAGTGCTTTAGTCAGTTTTTCAAATAATTTACTTAGCTCAGTTAGTTATGATCAAACATTTACATATCAATTTTTGATTTTCTACAATCAGTTCTAACTTTACGAAATGTTCAGTTAATAGTCATTCGATTTTAATCCCTTCCTCGTAACAGATGTTAGATTAAGAAATCTATATTTTTTTGGTTTCTTTACTTTGTCTTTCATAAGTAATTGACTTAAGCATCAATTTTCCACTTTGAAGGCACAATTTATGAATCAATATACTTTTAAAGGATTGTGATCAAAGCATAACTTATATCCTCAATGAAGTCTTTCAAAACCCTCAGGTCTCAACCACTCTTCCAGATTCATTCATTTTCCATTCATTCCAGATTCCCACTGTCCTCTGGAATGTAAAAGATTTTCCTCAATCTACTTTAAACCCTATGCTGTTCATGTTAAAATTATGTCTCCGTGTCATTGAACCTTCAACTAAAGGGGAACAGCTATTCATCCTGGCGATGTCCCACATAATCTTACACATGTTTTCTTTGGCATGGAGAAGGTGGAGGGGGACCTGAAAGACAAGTTGGGCTTATCCAATCTCTCTTCATAACTGAAATGCGCAATTCCTAGGCAACATTTTAATAACTCTCCTTTGTATCCCTCAAGTACAATCATATCCTTTTAAAGCCCAACATTGAACATGACCATATTATAATAGATTTTAACCATATCAGAATCATACAGTACAAAAGAAGCCTTGACACTGTACTGTACAGTGCAATTGCATTCAATTTTAGGTTAAGTATATCAGTCAAAGTTATCAATGTATATATTGTAGGTGTAGGGGAACGTAGAAGTAGCAGATTGGTGTTTGACAGAAAAGGGCACACTTTTCATTCGTTATATGGTATAAATGTCAACTGTTCTGCTATGCAATATACAACACGTAGAATTTGGGGAAAGTGTGCCTGCTAGCAGATGAATATGTAAAATACATTTTTCTCCTCTTCTGTCTGTAAGCAGGGGTGTTATTAAATTTTCTTATTTATTTTAATTTCATAGATCATAGAATCCCTATAGTTTGGAAATAGGCATTTTGGCCCAACAAATCCACATCCTCATTACATCCCAGCCAGACCCGTCCCCCTATAACCCACCTAAATCTATACACCTCTGAACACTATGGGCAAATTAGCATGGCCAATTCACCTAACCTGCACATCTTTGGACTGTGGGAGGAAACCCATGAAGACATGGGGAGAACGTACAAACTGCACACAGGCAGTTGTCGAGGAATTGAACCTATTTTGCTGGCACTGTGATGCAGCCACTGACCCACGGTGCTGCTGCTATATATTTGTGCTGTAAATATATTCACAATCATATCAGGGAGGCAATTCTAGGAATTTTACCCAGCAACAATGAAAGAATGGTGATAATTTCCAAGTCAGTATGCTGAGTGGCTTGGAAAGAGGAATTTGCAGGTGGTAATGTTCCCTTGTATCTGTTGCAAATGTGCTTCCAGATGGTAGTGGTCACAGATTCTTGATGAATTTCTACAGTGCAGCTAGTACACTTAATCCTCATTATCCACAGATTCATTATTTATGGGATATAGGGGCACAGATTTCCTGTGGATAGTGAAGAGTTGGTATAGACTGCTGCTGCTGTACATCAATGGTGGAGGGATGTGGTGCCAATCAAGGTGGCTGTTTTTTTGTGGATGTTATAGTGATACAGCATGGAAACAGACCTTTCAGTGCATATCGACCAAGTTTTCATTGTACATAAACAGATTCCTCCTAGTCACCCTTGCCTGCGTTTGGCCCATCTCTTTTTAAAGATTTCCTATTCATATATCTATTTAAATCTTTTAAATGGTATAACTTTTTCTGTACATCTGCTCTTTCTTCTGGAAGTTCATTACACATATGAATCATCCTGTGTAGAAGAAATTGCCACTAGGTCCCTTTTAAATCTCTCTCCTCTCACTTTAAACATATGCTCTCTAGTTTGGAACTCCATCACCAGAGGGAACGGACCTTTGCTACTCACCTTCTCTTTGCCCTTAAAGCTTTAATTAAGCTCTGGAAGGTCATGCCTCAACCTCCTGCACTTCAGTGAGATAAGTCCCAATCTATCCAACCTCTTTGTAACTCGAACCCTCTAATCCCAGAAAAATTCTGGTAAATCTTTTCTGAACCCTTCCCAATTTAACAGCGACCTTCCTCTATCAGTGCAACCAGAATTGTACATAGTAGTCCAAAAACGACCTCACCAACATCCTGTATAACCTCAGCATGATGTCCCAGCTCCTATATTCAATGGTCTGACTAATGAAATGCATTAAACACATTCTTAAGCGTGCTATCTACCTTGATGCAACTTTCTAAGAAATTCTCACCCCCATCCATCAACGTCCCGTTAACTGTATAAGTCCCGCCTTTGTTCATTTTACCAATATACAATGCCTTGCATTTATCCAAATTAAACTCCACTTACCTCAATTCATTTGCACAATTATCAAGATCTCTTTGTAACGTTAGATAACCTTCGTCACTGTCGACAATGCCAGCAATTTTGGTGTAATCCGCAAATTATTCATCATGCCTCCTAAATTCTCATCCGAATTGACTTATGTAGTAGACCTACCACTGATGCGAGCAGAACACCACTGGTAACAGGCCTTTAGTCTGACAAACAAGCCTCCAACACCACCCTGTTTCCTACTGTCAAGCCAATTTGGTATCCAAATTGGAAGATCTCCCCAAATACTGTGTGATCTAACTTTACTAATCAGTCTACCCCAGGGAACCTTGGCAAAGGCTGTACTAAAGTGTTATGGACCAGTCCGAACCCCCTCAAAATATATTAAGAAGATATGCTAGAATCTAAAGTTCTCCTGTTTTAATGGTTAGTGTAAGGCATCACATTCCAGATGCAATTTGATTGGTCAAACTCCTGAACTTTAAGCAAAATACATAGAACAGAGGACAGTACCAGGTTCCTGATGTTACGTCAAACTTTTACCCAAAACCTAAGGTCTATCTAACCTCCACCCCTACCTTATACTATCAGCCATATGCCTATCTAATAGCCACTTTAATGAGGCTGACTCCACTACCCGCTCTGGCAATGCATTCCATGTCCCTTCCACTGAGTAAAGAATCTACCTCTGATGTCTCCCCTATAACTCCTTCCACTTACTTTAAAACTATGCCCCTTCATGTTACCTACCTCCACCCAAGGAATACTATCTCTGGCTGTCTATCCTATTGATATCTCTGATCATATAGTACACCTCTATCAAGTCACTTTTCATCCTTCGTTGTTCTAAAGAGAAAAGCCCTAGGTCTCAACCTTTCCTCAATTCCAGGCCACATCCTGGTAAATCTCATATATGCCTTTTCCAACACTTCCACATCTTTCCTGCAATGAGGTGACCAGAAGTGGACAGAATACTACAAATGTGGCCGAACCAGGCTTTTTAAAAAAAAATTACTGGAGTATAAAACTTCATGCCTCTTGAACTCAGCCCCTCTATTAATGAATGCTAACACGCCATACGCCTTTACAACACTATCCACCTGTGTGATGGCTTTCAGGGAACTGTGGTAATGATCCCCAAGATCCCTTTGCTCCTCCACACTGCCAAGAATCTTTCCGTTAATCCTGTATCCTGCTTTCAAGTTTGTCCTTCCAAAATGAATCACCTCAGACTTTCCAGGGTTAAACTCCATCTGCCACTTCTCAGCCCAGTTCTGTATCCCATCAATGTCCCGTTGTAACCTAGAACAGTCCTCCACACTATCCACAACTCGACCCACCTTCGCATCATCTGTGAACTTACTAATCCACCTTTCCACTCCTTCATCCAAATCATTCACAAAAATCACAAATAGAAGAGGACCCAGGACAGATCGTGTGGCACACCACTTGTAACCGAGCACCATGCTAAATACTTTTCTGACCACTACCACCCTTTGTCTAAGGGTCAGCCAATTCTGAATCCAATCTGCCATATTTCCCCCTATCCCATGCCTCCTTACTTTCTGAATGAGCCATGGGGAACCTTATCAAATACCTTACTTAAATCCATGTTTACCACATCCACTACTCTACTGTCATCCATGTATTTGGTCACCTTTTCAAAGAAATTATATTCATAAACTACCAGCGATTCATTGTTCCAGTGTAGTAACATCCTATAAATATAAATTTGGCAAAGGCAATTTCAGTAAAATTGATTGTTTTGCATGCAATTCTAGCACCAAGAACAGATCCCCAGCTTTTCACTGTAAAGAAAGAGGAATAAGAGCTTCCACATCCCGCTTCAAGAACCCAGCAACTGCAAAAAGCAAAAATTCTGCTATGTGGGAGCTTGACCCCACCCAGTCAGGCAGCTTCTATTGCTCCAACTTAAAAAAATGTCTCAAGCTGTTTACTTTATTGGCTTTGATCAATCCAGTTGGAACCTGTCTCAAACTTTCTTCATAATAAAAAAATGGACAAAATATACATTTAAAAGCCATAGAATCACTACAAGAGTCCATTCAGACACGAGCTACCACTTTGCCTTCAAATCTTTTGGTTACTTCCTCAAAAAACTCAATTAAGTTTGAGACACACGATTTCCCATGTATAAAACCATGCTGACAATCCACAAAGTCCTTGCCTCTCCAAATACTTGTAAACCCCATCTCTCTGAATCCTCTCCAACTAATGACCTCAGACTTACCAAGCTATAGTTCCCAAGCTTCTCCATTCACCTTTCTTAAATCATGGCACAATGCTGTCAATCTTCTTGAGTGATGTTAGAGCTGCACTCATTCATGCATTTAGAAAGTATTTAATCCTACTCCTGACAGTGGCTTGTACATGTTGAACAGACATCAGGGATTCAGGTCAAATCTAGTCTCGATGTCTAGGGCTCTCATTTCACCTCTATAATTCAGCTGTTTTATATGTATTTGAACTAAGGCAGTAATTAGGTCAGGGATAAATAACCCTAAAAGATGCCAAACTGAGGCTTGTCAAAAATCACATGACACCTGGTTATAGTCCAAGAGGTTTATACCAGAGGGAGAGGGTGAAGAGGGGGAAGGAGCATCAGACACAATTTCTTAGCAAAAGATCAAGGGTCAGAGAACTGATGAGGATGTATTGAACAAACCTAAAATGGCTGTTAAATCTTTAATCTGTTAGAAAGGATTAATATACAAATTCCAGGATTTCTTTCAACACACTGCCCCAAGATAATTAAGATTTTATCAGTGCCCTCAGTACAGCACGAGATGTCCCAGGTCAGACAATGCACGTTAGGTATGAGGCCTTGTTCAGAATATGGCTGTGTTTCAACTTGGGAGTCAGACTGGTTTTATTTCCGAAGTAGGAATTTATGAAATACCATATTGACTGAATACAAATTGCGCACTTTTTGAACAAAATAGAACGTATCTGCAATTACAAACCTGCAAATGCAAATTTACCCCATAGGTTTACATGGGTGCGTTCACGCATGTGTGGTGTGTGTATACATGGAAACAGTATATAGTGTGATGGGGTCCCCTGTAGTGAAACATGAACCCAAGATCCCAGTTAAGGCCATCTTCATGGCTACTAAACCTGGCTCACTGCCTCTGCTTGGTGACTGTGTTATTGTGTATTTTGAACTCTGCCTTAGAGGACATTAACCTGAACATCAGAGGCTGAATGGCTGCTGATGTGATCTCCCACTAAGAAGGAACATTCATGTCTGGCGATTGTTGCACGGTGTCCATTCATCCATTGCCATAGCATCTTCATGGTTTCGTCAATATACCATGCCTTGGGGCATCCTTGCTGCAGAGTATGAGATAGGTAACGTCCGCCCAGTCACGAGTACCTGCCATGCATGTAGTAAGTGGTGTTCCCACATGATGGTTGTATCCATATCAGTGATCTGAAATGTTTTGCAGAGGTTGCTATGACAGGGTTGTATAGCATTGTGGTCGATGCTGTCCTCCTGAGCATCAGTGAGCAGGTTATTGCTAAGTAAATGCTGCTTCATAGCACTGTTGATATCACCTTCCAACACCTATTTGATTGCAGAGAGTCCTTTGCAATATCTAGCACCTCCAACTGTTTTGAGAAGTGAGGAGAACTGGCTGAAGACTGGCATCTGTGATGCTAGGGACCTCTGGAGAGGCCAAGATGAATCTTCCACTTAGCACTTCTGGTTGAAAATTGTTGCAAATGCTCCAGCCTCATCTTTTTTCACTGATGTGCTGGAGATATGCATGGAAAGTTCTTTACACAGAAGGTGGTGGGTGCCTGGAACGCATGTCCAGCGGAGGTGGTAGACACAGACACATTAGCGTCTTTTAAGATATATTTGGACAGGTACATGGATGGGCAGGGAGCAAATGGACACAGACCGTTACAAAATAGATGACAGGTTAGACAGAGGATCTTGATTGGCGCAGGCTTGGAGGGCCGAAGGGCCTGTTCCTGTGCTGTAGCTTTCTTTGACTCTCCCAGCGGTGGAGTCATCATCTCCTCTAGTGAGTTAATTGTCCACTACTATTCACCATTGGATGTGGCAGGGCTGCAGAGCTTAGACCTGACGGTTGTGGAGTTGCTTAGCTTTGTCTATCACTTTCTGCTTTTGCTACATGTGATGCAAGTAGCCCTGCTTTATAGCTTAACCAGGTTGCCACCTCATTTTTAGGCATGCTTGATGAGGGGAGGCAATAGCTAGCAGAATTATCACTGATCTAATAATTCAGAGAACCAGATAACATTCCAGGGACCCAAGTTCGAATCCCACAACAGATGGTAGAATTTAAACTCTGGAATCAAGAATCTAACAATGACCATGAATCCATTGTCAATTGTTGGAAAAACCCATCTGGTTCACTAGGCAGAAATGCTCTTTAGGGAAGGAGATTGGCATTCTTACCTGGTCAAGCCTACAAATGATTCCAGACTCTCAATATGTGGTTGACTCTGAACTGCCATCTGGGCAATAAATGTTGTCTTGCCAGTGACACCCTCATCCTGTTAATGGTTAAAAGGGGAAAAAATGCTCTTGGCATGCCATCAGGCATTCTTAATTGAATCAGAGATGATCCTTTTATTGACATTAATTGTAGACTGGGGGACATAACTGGCTATGTTGTCAGCTGAGTCTGCATTAGGTGATGAAGGAGAGTTGTGAGCACATGGAATAGTTTACCAGTGGTAGTCGTGGAAGCGGAGTCATTAGTGACATTTAAGTAACTGCTGTACATGCACAGGGACAGCAGTGAATTGAGGGGAATATAGGTTAGGTTATTTTATTTTTGGATTAGGATTATTCCACGTCACAACATCATGGGCCGAAGGGCCTGTACTGTGCTGTACTTTTCTATGTTCGAAACAATAGTGAAAATTAAAACATGCTCGACTTCATCGTCAGCCCCCTGGAAACTGCTGATTGGAATCCTTCCAAAAATTTGGTCAATTTGCATTATGAGATTCTCAGGATTTAACAAACTACATTAAAAATTTAACCAAGTATGGCCTCCCACCCACACCACCAATAAAAAAAACTGATTTGTTCATATCTTGGGAACATGACATCAGGAACAGCAGGCTGAGTGTAGGGCAGGTGATCTATGACACAGAAATTGAGGAGACTTGATGCCTTGTACATGGAACACTCCTTGCTCCAGTCCTATTCTGGCCCCCACCCACAACTCTTTCTCTGATACATCAAAATGGTGTCATCGGTGCTGCTTCCCTCTATCAAGAATTGAAAAATGTCATCAATTTTGCCTCCAATTTGCATCCTGCCCTCACTTTCACCTGGTCGATCTGACTCCTCCTTTCCTTGACATTTGTTTCCATTTCTGGGGATAGACTGGCCACTAATATCCACTACAAACTCACTTACTCGCACAGCTACCTAGATCATACATTGTCACATTCCACTTCCTGTAAAGACTCCAACCCATTCTTTCAGTTCCTCAGTCTCTGTCATATATGTTAAATGAGGCCAATTTTGACAAGGGAGCCTCAGAAATGTCCACCTTCTTCGTTGTGAACAGGGCCCTCACCCCTCTCTTTCCTCCCGCAACTGCAACGGGATTCCCCTTATCCTCATCTACCATCACACCAGCATTCACATCCAGAAGATCATCAGATGCCATTTCTGGCACCTCCACCAAGATGCCACGACCAGACACATTCCCCTCTCCTCCCTGTCTGCCTTCCATAGGGACCGTTGCCTCCAGGGCACTATAGTCCACACTTCCTTCACCCAAGTCTTACAGCACCTTCTCCTGTAACTGGCAAAGATGCAACACCTGCCCATTTACCTCCTCCCTTCCCATTATCCAAGGGCCCAAACATAGCTTGCAGGTGAAGCAACACTTCACCTGCATTTCCCAGGATCTCGTCTTCTGCATTCACTGCTCACAATGTGGTATCCTCTACATTGGGGAAAAACTGGGTAACTACTTCGCAGAACATCTACATTCTGTTTGCAAAAATGACCTTTAACTACCCATTGCCTGCTACTTTAACGCACCACCCTGTTCCCTAACCAACATGTCTGTCTCTGGCTTGCTGCAGTGTTCTAATGAAGCTCAACACAAGCTGGAAGAACAACACCTCATTTTCCACTTGGGGCCTCTGCAGGCCTCCAGACTCAACATTGAGTTAGAGCACAATAATATTAGGGCCAAAGTTCTCGTATGTCCCAGCACCCTCCCACCCTACACACCAGGCCTTTTTACCACATAGCCTGCCATTACACACTACCTGTTATTAGTCCCCATTAACAAGCTCTTAGCCTGATCATTATCAACTCTGTCGGTCTGACCCCTCCTCTTTCTCTTTAGGCTCTATCCTATTGTTTACTTCCCACCGCATCCCCCTCTTTTCTCTGCATATAAACTGCCATTTTCCCAGCCACCATCAGTTCTGAGGAAGAGTCACCTGACCTGAAACGTTAACATTTTCTCCCCCTTCACAGATGCTGCCAGACATGCTGAGCTTTTCCAGCAACTTTGATTTTGTTCCTGGTTTACAGTATCTGCAGTTCCTTCAGTTTTCTTATAGACATAAATCAGCTTGATAAAATCACTGTTAGTGCGTCATGGCTACAAGATGACTAAAGGTAATAAATTTTATACAGTACAAAACATTCTAAGAAAGTCAGAATTTTAAGAAAAATAGTTCTGAAGTTATGGCTGATACTGACTAGACTTTGAGAAGGTGGTCATGAGCTGCCTTCAACAGCTGCAGTTCATGTGGTAGGTATATCCTCAACACTATTAGGAGGGCTTTGACCCAGCAACACCAAAGTAACGGCAATACATTTGCAAGTCAGGGTGGTGGGTGGCTCGGAAGGGTACTTTGAAAGCAATGGTACTCCCAAGTATCCGGCTGGCATTTGTGCGCACAAATTTACTTGTCATTTTTCCGGGTTGAACTTGGATACTATCTTGGTCATGTGTCAGTATCTGAGGTATCAGATAATAGATATACAGTGGTTAGACCCGAAGATGGTTAGACCTAAAAATGTTAAATGGAAGAGGGAATTAAAAAATGGAAAAGGAATACAGATAAATAACAATTCATGATTAGGGCTATTACCAATATATCATGGGTCTCAAAATACTGCGGGAAGTCATCTAGTATTTTGATGTAGTATTATGCAGTGAAGTAGTGTTAACTAATTTGACAGTAAAGGATCCACTTTCAGCACTTACCTACTCATTCACACAAATGCATAAGCAATGAATCCAGTAATGGCATGGAAGTGTTTAAAACTATTCATAGCTTCCTGTTTTAAAAACCAAACCAAGCAGGCTGAACTGTCCTAAATTATGTCAAACTGAGTGTGGTTGGAGCTGATGCATTGATCCAGGCAAGTGGACAGATTCCATCACACTCATGACTTGTATGTTGTGGATGGTGGACAGGCTTCAGAGAGTCTGCAAAATTCTGGCCTTTTACCTGCTCGTGTGTAATTTTGTTTTATGCTCAATAACCTATCAACAAAGAAATAAAAGCTCTCTTTTGATTTTTATTTACACAGACAACTCAAATTTCACTGAGGTACAAAAGTACCAACATAAGTTTGAGCAGGGATCCCTTTATGTACAATGAAACCTTGAAAAATGATCAAATCACTGCAACAAATTTCTATACATAATCCATCATAAAACTTGAACTCAAAGTAAAATGTCCAATTTTGTTCAAAATAAATGTAAAATACAGTAGTCAACAGGCAGTCAAGAAAGTAGCCTCCTGCACACTGTTCTCGATCCTTTCAAAGATCGCCAAGAACACAAGAAAACTTGTCTGAGGTATTTTTGAAGTATACATATTAGAAAGCTTACAAAACCTAATATGACCTACGTCTGAAAATGGGATTACACAGAAGTTATGCCATTTTCACATTTACAAACATTAAGACAATTACAAATCATAACATGTTTACATAATATTGTTATGCAGTCACTTTAAAAATTAGTTCAAAAACAAGTTATCTTCCAAAAGATATAATTCCAATGATCCCAAGCACAGCGTGTACAGCATGTATCCGACTTTCAGATTTATTAATGTTGTTTAATTTTTCAGAACTTGATTGAAAACATTCATTCTTACTAGAGTGAAACTGCACTGATCCCAAGTTTCAAAATCATGTGACCAAGTCACCTTTCAGTGAAACAAACAGGAAATTGAAATGAACAAAATCAAGCCAAAAACTCAAAGTACAATATTTTTCAAAGAATATCATTAAAAACTATTCACCTAGGAATCGTCCACAATATTTGGACACGTCCAAACCTCTTCCCATTGCACAGTAATCCTCATTGAGGCTAATTACACATTGTGCTGGAGCAGATTTTGTTTCCCCATAAACCACAAATGGAATCCTAAGTTCAATATCTTCAACACAATGTGTACAGTACTAAGATTTATTAACTTTTGATCTGATTCACCATTATTCTTGTGGAAGAATTTACATGCATATATTAGCTCTAAATTATTAAATGCAACTATTGCATAATTGTGTTTTAAGTTTGAAGATGATTTGATTACACAACTGGCAGTACCAATGAGTCCCTGTTCAGTAGGATTATATTTATAAATTTCACAGCATTCATAATTCCAATTTTTTTCCATATTAGCTTGACCATTTCCTAGATAACATCAATAGTAATATTAATACAGCTGAATGATCAGCAATAAGTGCGTCATGTCATCCAACATCAGCTCAACAAAAAGGTGCTTCTACAGTTAATCATAACAAAGTTGTCGTCAATTTGCTTTGATTTATTCCTGATATTAACCAAAAAGTAAACTACACAACTGTTTTAAATAATCAGCTTCAGCATAATTCTCAGGTAACTATCTTTACGCAGCATCAACTCTAGTTCCACACTGATTTCTTTAGATTGACGGACTGAGCATGTTGAGCTGTAGGTGCCCCATTCATTGGCTTCAGAGTAGTCATTATCATACACCATCATTCAGCCAAAGGGTAGAATCAACAACTACATTTACAAAGCTTTCGGATAAAGAGCAGACAATTGATTTCAACTGAGCACAATGCTATTTTACTACTAAAATGTTCCTAAAGCACTGTAACATTAATTTTTAAAAAACACAGATCTATTGAAGAAAATTTATTGATTCCCAGTTGGGGGGGTGAGGGTTTGGTGGGAAAGGCTGGGGGGGTGGTGGTAGTGGAGAGAATAGGAAAATAAGGGGGAAGTGGTAGAGTTTACCTTGGAAATTAACTTCACACAGTAAAAAGGGAGTTGATGTGTAAAATCATTCTGTACGGGCAAAATGCAGATTTTCCACACATGTTCTTGTATCATTTTATCAACAAAAATGAGACAAAATGAATCACCATTCTTCTTACATTTACTTATACTTTGCTTCCATCCATTTGAAGTTTGCATGCTCCAAACCAACCTAAAAAGGGAAGACAGTTAAGACCTCACACCTTGAAAGGGAAGCGTTCAATTTCTGTCTCCCTTTGGGAAATCACTACTTCATTTTACAATTTTGCAATCTAATAGTTTCACTCCTCTCACTTCATTCAAATGAAAAACAAAAACAAACCATATTTCTTCAAACCACTCAATCCATTTTTTTTTGCTGGTGGAAAGCAGAAACATCAGCAGCCCGACTAACCAAATTTTCTCTGGCAGTAGTGCTGGATCTGTAGTATTCAAGGCTCATGACAATCCTAACCTTGAATAACTCTGATGGGGTGCTATTTGTCACAGTTAAGGCAACCAAACCAGTCAATCACGTGAATTAATTCAACACTGATCAGTTATGTGAACTTCCATTATATCCAGATAACAGCAATCTTCCAGACAGAGGAGGATCTTTCAATGCAAATCATATATATTTCCCTGGTTCTCAAGTTGAGTGGCAAGACTATGACTAGACCACTTCTCAATGGAATAATTCAGCAATGCCTAGAATTAAATTTGGAGTTAAATTCTTTCCCTTAAAAAGTCCACTCATCATTTGTGCCATCCTTACACATTTTTATCTGTGGTGGGTGTAGTACAAAAATAGCTACTGAGAACACAGTTCTCTTAGGAATTGCAATATTAATAGTTACGGATATTACTAGCGAGTGCAATTAGCTTTAGTAGAATCAACCACATGATATGACATAGCACCAATTAGAGTTAAATAATTCAAATCTTCAAGTTTAATAGCCATGTGGTGAAACAGTCCCTCTTGTGGAATTTCTAGTTTTTTTTGTTTGTCATGTTCAAGATCCTACCACTGCTGCTGTATGTGTACCCTTCCTTTGTAACTTTAATGTTTTCACATATTTACCATTCATTCTTGATCCCCTTTTTCCCCCAAGTTTTAGATAGCCCTGCATTGGACAAGTATTCAATACTGATGAACCATATAAGTGAACCAGAATGCGAATACATTACATAATATTCCCACTTAGCTTACAACCGACGGTGCTTGATCTTGAATGAAACAATTTTGCCTTCCCAAATGGCAAACAGGAAGGCTAGTTTCATAATATGCAAATACTACTCAGCCTTTGGCATGCATCATCTCATTCAAAATCTGGCTAACAAATTTCCATCATAAGTCATCTGCTTACTGGTCTGTTAAACTACTTATTTTCATGCTACTTTCTCAAGTTAATTTGCTTTATAGTAGTTACAGACAGAATATGCTGTATTACCAGGTCAATTAAAAGCCACAGTTTAAAGTTAAGCAAATGAATCAGATGGGATAATTGCCAAGTATTTTCCAACCTACTGATATATTAACAGTAGTATTTAAAAATAATTTCAACCATAATGGAAATAACTCAGTTAAAATTAGATTCAGAAAATTAAATGTTAATCTGAACACTGACGAACCCTCAATGTTTTTCTAAACTTAATTCACATCATTTTTCTCTCTCCACTCATTACAGCAAGGGAAGGAAACAGTGGTGACACTTAAATCTTAAGTAGGCAAGTGTCCTAATCAGCACATCATTAAGAGTAGAGAGCACACCACAGAAGTGTTTGTTATATTGTAACACTGACAGCAAAACATAACCCCATCTTCTACAACCATGTTTCAAAAGCTCTGATTAAAATTAAGCAAACAGTTAACTGGACTACAAACAGATAAAAGCACAAAATAATAGACAAGCACAACTGAGCTTCAAGTTTTAAACAAGCAAAGTCACCATAAAATGTACCAGGAATATGGATCTGAATAGATGCTTGGTTCCCTTCAGTTTTAGGTACAAATAGTGAGCATCTTGACATCCTTGGCTTCCAATGACACTTACATTTTCTTTTAAAACCAAGCTCAACTCATATCATATCAGACTGGAGAAATGATAAATCCAGAAAAAATGGCAGTTAAGTTCATACAGGAAAGAACAGAAATAATGTGTGTTCTAAATTGGTCCACCCCCTCACCAGGAGAAGGATTTTATCCAAGGTGTTAGTTTATCTTTTTGTCCAAGGTGCCATCTTTATCTTCATCGTTGAGATCAGGCGAAAAGTCTGTGCAAAACCCATTAGAAGTAGCGGCAAACTGCTTTTCCATGCAATCCGTGAAAGCCGTCATCTGGTCTGGATAAAGGTACTCCTCAGCATAATCAGGATTCGCATGTGAAAACTTGCAGAAATCCACTGAAGTTAGAGAAATGATATTTTTGTATTGTGTGCGTGTACAGTTATCCTAAATGCAACTTCAAACAGTGTCAGGAAGCCTAACAGCCAGAGGTCTTTTAATGCTTGGATCAAAAAATTGCTGGACTAAGTTTTTTTGGGTATGGCGGAGGGAAGGTGGGAGAGAAGATCAGGACCCCTATTGTTGTGGATGTTGAAAACTTTTACCATAAATTGGGTCAGGAGCTTATCACTTCCACTATTGTTTCCATGTGATTATCACTGCACGAGAGGATTATTCTGTCAAAAGACTATTTATCTGTTGTACAATAGTTAAGCTACATTACTTATTACGCACCACAAGCATCATCGGAAAGGCCAACACTCGTGGTCTATACCCAGATGCCCTTGAGAATGTGCTGGTGAGTTACCTACTTGAATCCCTGCAGCCCGTCTGTGGGTGCATCAACTGTGCTTGTCCGGTCATCCAGAAGTCAAGATAAAGAATCCAGTGAATTCAAATTCAAATCTCAGTTTCAGAATTAAAATTCATTAAGTTGCTGGATCGCTAAGAGTCCAACAGCTAATGCTGTTAATGGAAGGAAACCTTCTGTCCCCCCTGGTTCATGGCTCTTGCCTCACCACAGTTGGTCTTTTTTTAAAAACCTCGTGACTCAGCAAGCAGCTACTCAAACAAGACAGACAGTGACCTATCAGCACCTTCTTGGGAAGCCAAATATAATAACTAAGTACAAATACTGCCAGTAATACATGCCCGCTCAGAATGAGAAAGGAATGAGTCTTACCAATTCCAACCTTATCGACCCAGTACAAAATTTGCCCTCAAAAAGGCCAGATTCCACAGATTCATGACTGTCACACAGGCTAGTTTCCCAATTAAAAGTGAAATTTAAAATGCAATTTGTAGTGTTTCCTTGACCACCTGCAACTGGAACAGCTAATGTCATTTCAGCTGTTACCACGTTCTATTCCAACATTCATGTATCACTCACTTTGGATAGAATGGTTAGTGGCAATAATGTAGGCTGCCACCATACCTTTACAAGTTTTGATTTTTTTTTAAGATTAGATTCCCTACAGTGTGGAAACAGGCCCCTCGGCCCAACAAGTCCACACTGCCCCTTGATATATGCCACCCAGACCCATCCCCCTCTAACCCACACACCTCTGAATACTACGGGCAATTTAGCACAGCCAATCGACCTAGCCTGCACATTTTTAGACTGAGGGGGGAAACCGGAGCACCCGGGAGGAAACCCACGCAGACACGGGGAGAACGTGCAAACTCCGCACAGACAGTCGTTAGAGGCTGGAATCAAACCTGGGTCCCTGGCGCTGTGAGGCTGCAGAGCTAACTACTGAGCCACCGTGCCACCCCAAATCTGGGACTTGGGATGGTGCTCATAGCAATGGCAAGTGGGGCCTCGGAAATTTTGGCTAGGCAAAATGCCATGGTGAAAGCAGGGTATTGGGTTAGGGTGGGGGCCTGAGTCTGTGTTTAGGATGCTGTTCAAAGGGTTGGTGCAAATTCAATAGGACAAATGGCCTCTTTCCACACTGCAGGGGCGGTGATTCTATGTTAAGGTTTGTGCACCAATTAACCATTTCGATATTTACTAATCAACCTGTTTAGGGATGCTATTACCCACATCTGGAGCAGGTAGAACTTGAACCTGGATCTCCTGGCTCAGAAGCAGGGACACTAGCACCACACCACAAAGTACCTTTCAATTAACCAATTAAGCTTATGAATAGCATAAACTTTAAAAGGATTTTTGGATAACAAATTCTTGCGTTTTGACAGTGAATTGTAAACATAATTAGTGCCTTTTGACATTGCTATGTAGTACAACATTTTTCTTCATAGAGATACTTACTGCATCTGGTATCAGAAATCAAAAGACCTGCAGAGCAGCCATACTGCTGGTTAGATTAAACAGAAAGCTCCAATAACACTACCCCTGCAGAACTTCTTAAGAGTTCTCCAGCTGTCAGATATAGCAACATTTCTTTCTGGAGCTCCTGACCTTCAGACACTCATCCTTCTAGTTGAATTTACAGTTTTATCCCAATTTATAGTAGGATGCATAAATCCTTCATCTTTTGTACTAACTTCCTGCAAATATTTCCCTCTTTCCTACATGGTGGATGATTTATATACAGTATGCAATGGTGTAATGGCACCACTGTTGTTTTTCAGCTCTAGCCAAATTGATGCTTCCCTTGATCTATCCATTACCTGCTCTCCACTTCGCACTAATAGTTTTCCTAATCAATATGGTCACCATCCCTCGCTTCCAACACTTGTAGTGAGATGGGCAGCACAATGGCTCAGTGGTCAGCACTGCTGCCTCTCAGTGCCAGGAACCTGGGTTCATTTCCACCCTTGGGTGACTGTGTGGAATTTGCACCTTCTCCCTGTGACTGTTTGGGTTTCCTCTGTGTGTTCCACTTTCCTCCCACAGTCTAAAGATGTGCAAGCTAGGTGTATTGGCCATGCTAAATTGCCCAAAGTGTTCAGGGATATGTAGATTAGATGGGTTTTAGGGGATAGGCCTGGGTGTGATGTTGAAGGGGGAGTGTGGACTTGTAGAGCCAAAGGGCCTGTTTCAACACTGTAGAGATTCTAAGATTGATTGATTTATATTCAGCAAACAACGCATCTATATTTATTGAGTACTAACCTTCCTGTAGTGTTAAATATGGCTAACTTCAGCAACACAGTCCTCTGTTGTCCAGCTCAGTGGAGCTATTTACAGTTAAATAGCTGGTAACAGAATCATAGGCAGAGACTATCCAGCCATGCATTTTTTCCCCCCAATGCCAGCTTTGGTGGCTCCATAAATGTTAATATCTTTGGCTGAATTGACTCTTGGTCCCGAAAATTTGAATGTAAAGTTTTAACTCTCATGCTCAAATTTGTCATCATTGCCTTTCTTCACTGTCACAAACCAATTGTCCACAAAGAACATTCAGTGCACACATGCAGCCTATCACCTATGCCTCACTAAACATCTTGGTGCTCCAGTTTTCTTGCTCAGTCCAAAGTGATGCAGGTTGGGTGGACTGGCCATGCTAAAAACTTGTCCAGGTGTGTGTAGGTTGGACGGGTTAGACATGATAAAAATCCCCTGCAGGATTATAACTGTGTCTGGGTGGGATGCTCTTCAGCGGGCCAGTGCATACTCAAAGGGCCAAATGACCTCTTCCTGCACTGTAGGGATTCTACGATTGATTCTGTGCCTTAGCCAACTACATCCAAGATTTGGCATTCCTCCCTAAGTTTCTGATTCTTCACCACATCTCCTGAACCTTTTCTACCCTCCTTGTAATCCAACACTTAGTCAGGAAATTACAGGTAAAATAACAACGTACAACTACTTTCAGGAACTTTAATCTTCACAAATACTAGACGAATAATGTTTGACGTTTAGTGTAGAATGGGATATATACCAACTTGCTTGCTGAGGAACCAACTAGGGAGCAGGTTACATGGAGTCTTATTCTGCCAATGAGGAAAGGTCAGAAGTCACACAACACCAGGTTATGGTCCAAAAGGCTTAGTTGAAATCACAAGTTTCAGAGCACTACTCCTTTGTCAGGTGAAGTCATGGAAGGAGGGTCCTTTGGAATTGCTCACTAGAGAGAACAATTGACGGAAAAAGTGCATAAACTCATTCAGATTGCAGATGGGGGAGCAGTGCAGGAGCCACAGCCCGTGAAAATTTGTAACAAGTTTTAAAGTGCTTGACCGTGAAGATGAAAACAAGTTCAGTAGGGAAAAGCAGCACAGTGACCTTAGTTTAGGATGAATTTAAGGCAGAAGAAAAGGAATGTTAAGGCAGTAAGGGATTATATATTCCACAGAATCCCTACAGTGTGGAAACAGGCCTTTTGACCCAACAAGTCCACAATGAGCCTCAGAACATCCCACCTAGACCCATTCCCCATACCCACCTAATCCACACATCCCTGAAAACAATGGGCAATTTAGCACGGCCAATTCACCTAGCCTGCACATGTTCGGACTGTGGGAGAAAACCGGAGCACCCAGAGGAAACCCACGCAAACATGGGGAGAATATGCAAACTCCACAAGAGACAGCTGCCCAAGGGGGAACAGAACTCAGGCCTCTGGTGCTGTGAGGCAGCAGCAGCACTAACCACTAAGCCACCGCGCCGCTGGTTGGCACTATTCTGGAGTAGCCAAGAGCAGAGGCTACTTTTGAGAAGATTTGTAGCTCAGGTTGAGGTTCTGGATGTGAGTTTGCTCGCTGAGCTGGAAGGTTAGTTTTCAGACGTTTCGTCACCATTCTAGGTAACATCATCAATGAGCCTCCGACGAAGCGCTGGTGTTATGTCCCACTTTCTATTTATCTGGTTAGGTTTCCTTGGGTTGGTGATGTATAGCAGAGGCTATGCTGCCCAACTTGTGGCAGAGTTCAGGACATCTGCTCAGGGCTGGACTGGAAAGTGGAGGAGGGGGAGGATTCAAATGTCATAGTCTATGCAGATACTAACAGCATAGGTAGAACTAGGAATGGGCGCCTGTGTACAACAGTGCAAAAAAATCTCAGCACCAAATTGAAAAATAGAGCTTGAAAAGTTTATAATCTCTATCATTACCTACATCATGTGCACATTGGCATTGGGCACATAAAACGAGAGCGATAAAGTAGTTAAGGTTGGTGTGAGCAGTCTACACTTGAACATGATGGTGCCACTATTCTCACGAACCACAAAACTAAGTTTAAAACCCACTCTGCTTCCTAAGTAGCAGCAGCAAGGGATAAGAAGTGCAAGGTCATGGCATTTCAAAGAGTAAAGTCAAGGTAAGAGGAAATCAGTAGGGGTTGGGGTTTGTATTTGAGGGTCAGAAAGTCCTGAAGCCAAATTTGTATATGACACTAAAATAATGGGAAAATAAGGTGCAATGAACAAATATGAAGTTTACAAATGGATATGTGCAGGTTAGTTGAATAAACCAAAATTTGGCTGATGGATTTTAATGTTGCTGTGTGAGGTCATTTGTTTTCAAGGAGAAACAGAAAGGCAGCTTAACATCTAAATGTACAGAAACTTCAGAGAGCCTCATGCATGAATTACAAAACACTAGTATGCGGATAATAAGGTAGACAAATGAAATTTTAGCATGCACAATTAAAGGAATACAATACAAAAGTAATAAGTGTTGTTACTATGGTACAAGGCATTAGTGAGGCTGCACTTTGAGTATTGCATAGAATTTTGGTCCCCTTGTAGGTGGATTTAGGTGTATTGGAAATTGTTCAAAGGCGGCTCATTAGATTGATTCCAGAGATAAAGTTTTTGTCTTATGAGGAGAGATTGACCAGTTTAGGCCTCTGCTCTCTGGAGTTTAGAAGAATGGAAGGAGATTTAATTGAGGTATACAAGATGAAAAATAGGACTGCCAAACTAGATACATAAAGAATGTTTCCTCATGTGCAGCATTTAGAACAAAAGATGAGTTTTAGGATAAGGGTAGCAGATTTAAAACAGAGGAGGAGAAATTACTCCTGTCAAAGAGTTCTGAATCTATGGAACTCACTAGTCCCAGAGTGTGGTGGACGCTGGAACATTGAGTAAATTTGAGGAGGAGAGAGATTTTTAATGAGTTGAAAAATGGAAATTGGAGTTGAGGCCAAGATGAAATCAGACATGGTTGTATCAAATGGCAAAGCAGCTTGAGGACGAATAACCTACTCTTGCTCCTTGTTATTATGAAGCACAGGTTCAACAGCTGAATGGTTTGCTTCCACTGCTAGTTTGTGTTAGGATTGAATAAGTTAGTAAGTCTGATAATTGAGGTCAAAGTTACCTGAATTACAATTTACAAACTAGCAACCAATTTGCCAAAATACATTAAAATAGAAAATCCTTCATTTAAAATGAAATGTCAGTTTGATAATAATGGGATTAATGCAAAACAGCATGTCTGCATAAGCAAATGTGCAAGAAAGGGAAGTCAAGCAACTCTACATAGGACTTCTGACAAATCTGTTTACATTTTCTGGACAAATAGCGATTTAACATTTTGTGCATTTAAGCGCTTCAATCAAGAGAATATAAAACACTTACTATAGCTTATTTTCTTCTCCTGAGTAGTATCAATAACTTTAAACAAGTTTGATACATTGAGCTTATTTACTCCCAAAACAGTCTTCAGAATGCAGGCCAGGTCGTCTTCTGTTATAGTTTGATCAATTGACTCATACATCTATTAAAGAAATATATATATTCCAAAATTACATATCTGAAATTATATCAAATGCACAAAAATAAAATATTGTCATGCTGCTGGGGAGTGCTCAAAAATATATCCAATTAAACACAAGAAAGTGATTAAGCTACGTTATTAACAATGCTATAGGCAACCTAACTTGAAAGGAACTATTTCCCTAAATTCCTCAAGCAATTATAACTTCATTTTACATAAAGCTTATGTGATATATATTCTTTGATATATGTTTTATTTCATTCCGCATCTGAACATGATTCATTTATAAAAACGGAAAACTGGAAAAATAATGACCTCAATTATGCAGTGATACTTAATATCAAATCAACGCAAGCATATCTGTTACATTTTAAATATCACTTAAAAATGGCAGCAAGCAAAAGTTAGTTAAAGAAGAAAAATGCCACTTACTGTTCGTTTATAGCTAGAAATTAAGACATGGTGTACAAAATAGACACTGGGGCAACATAAATATGGCAGCTATATATGGAGAATGTTCAAAGCACTACTTTTAGGAAAGCAGAGCTAAGCTCAGACCAAAAATTGAAAGAATTAATAGATATTTATCTTAGAAAAAAATTAAATTTCTAGTAAAATAGTAAGTTAAACCGTAATGGAAACATCAGCTCTTTCAAGGTTTTAAAATTGTCTCTTAAGTTAAGCTCATTTATACTTTATTGAGCTGGTGTCCTATAATTATCCCTTAGGAAAATTGACGTTCTTGTATTGTCGCTAAATTAATTTCCCTGGCATGTGCTGGAAAACATTAAGATTGTTGGTGGTGCAATGGAATCTACGAAACGGCTGAATCAGCAGTCTCAAGAATTGGTATGCTTTTCTAATAGTTTTTAATTCACATTACTGTTATATATTTAGGAAATTTAAAAGGCTCAGATGGACTTTTAAATCTGAAAAGGCATATCCAGAACAACATATGATAACAAAGTGCAAAGCTGGATGAATACACCAGGCCAAGCAGCATCTCAGGAGCACAAAAGCTGACGTTTCAGGCCTAGACCCTTCCCTGAAACGTCAGCTTTTGTGCTCCTGAGATGCTGCTTGGCCTGCTGTGTTCATCCAGCTTCACACTTGGTTATCTTGGATTCTCCAGCATCTGCAGTTCCCATTATCTCCAGAACAACGCGTGTTGGGCAAAATAGATAAGCATGAATAAAATGGTGAATAGGTTGTGTTATGGATAGTTGAAGATTGGAAAACATAAACCATGATCTAAGTACAAAACTTGAATCTTGAACAGGCTTGGTACTCAACATCTTAAACTACAACAGTGGTCAGTGAAATGGAAGGAAATGAGCATAAGCATATTTCTAGTACTTCATCACACATTCAGGACAATCCAAAGTTCTTCATTCTGTAACAAACTTGTGCCCAACAACATCAAATTACTTTGAAAATATACTCATCATTTATGTAGGCAACAAAGCAGCCAATTTGTATGCAAAATTCTTAAACAGTTTAAAGTAAAGAATGACCAATTGGGAGGCACTGGTTGAGGAAGGTCCATTAGCCCAGACACAGGAATTTCTATTCTTCAAGCAGCACAACTGGATCCTTGATTTGTAGAACATAGAACATTACAGCACAGTACAGGCTCTTCGGCCCTCGATGTTATGCCGACCTGTCATACCGATCTCAAGCCCATCTGACCTACACTATTCCAGTGTACGTCCATATGCTTGTCCAATGACGACTTAAAATGTACCTAAAGTTGGCGAATCTACTACCGTTGCAGGTTTAGCTTTCCATTCCCTTACTACTCTCCGAGTAAAGAAACTACCTCTGACATCTGTCCTATATCTTTCACCCCTCAATTTAAAGCTATGCCCCCTCGTGCTCGCCGTCACCATCCTAGGAAAAAGGCTCTCCCTATCCACCCTATCTAACCCTCTGATTATTTTATATGTTTCAATTAAGTCACCTCTCAACCTTCTTCTCTCTAATGAAAACAGCGTCAAGTCCCTCAGCCTTTCCTCGTAAGACCTTCCCTCCATACCAGGCAACATCCTAGTAAATCTCCTCTGCACCCTTTCCAAAGCTTGCACATCCTTCTTATAACGCGGTGACCAGAACTGTACGCAATACTCCAAGTGCGGCCGCACCAGAGTTTTGTACAGCGTCAACATAACCTGTTAGATATGGTCTACTTAACAACGTCACAACTTTGATGTCACATTTGGCAGATACCGGGGATTCACTTTCAGAGAAGAACACCTCTAACATTGTGTTGAACTGTACACAGAATTATAGAAGGCAGTGAAAGCCTTGCTCAAATCATTTGGTCTGCGTTCTTTTACAACTGAAATTAAAAATTAGTCTACTGGCGATGATGCAACCATTATAGATTTTGTTAAAAACTCATCTGGTTCAGAATTCCTTTAGTAAAGAAAATCTGCTATCCTTTCCTGATTTGGACTACATTAGACTCCAGCCCCACAATGTCATGCTTGGCTCTTAAATGTCTTCTGAAATGGATTTAAAAGCTTCATAGTTCAAAGATAATTAGGGGTGGACAACACATTCCAGCAATACACTCATTCCATAAAAGAATGAAGAGGTTTAAAAAAAGGACTCAGTTTCTTATTGGATGTTTGTAATCTTCCTTTATTTTACAAACTTAATTGTGGTGGAAGTACAATGAATAATTGTATTGCTGTTGAAGTGTTGAAATTGAAAGTAGTTTAGAATTGTAGGACAATTGGAACAGCTTACAGAAAAGTAGAAGAGCTATTTGATTTGGTAAAAAGACAAATGACAATGCCATCAGTTAAAAAAAACAATTGTTTAGAATGTACGAAAATGTCTATGGTGCTTGGTCAAGACACAGCAGGGTCTAATGTGAGCAAATAAACTGACAAAAAGCTTAACCACAAGAAAGGTTCGATCTGTGGAATAATACTGATTACCATTAATGAACTGTAAATGCATCATGTGGAAAACAGGATTAGTATCATTGAGATAACAAGCTGGACGAACACAGCAGGCCAAGCAGCATCAGAGGAACAGGAAGGCTGACATTTCAGGCCTAGACCCTTCTTCAGCAAAAATTTTTTCTGAAGAAAGGTCTAGGCCCAAAACATCAGCCTTCTTGCTCCTCTGATGCTGCTTGGGCTGTTGTGCTTGTCTAGTTCTACACCTTGTTATCTCATTCTCCAGCATCTGCAGTTTATACTATCTTGGAATCATTGATGCAAATTGGCAGAACATTAAAATGAACAATTGCAACAATACTTAACACAGCGATAAAAGATCTTCTATTGACCTATAACACCCTATCATGAACTGTTGAAGAAGCACGTCTTAAACATCCCAGTTGAGGGAAGAATGTTTCTATCACAACAAAAACACACTAAGGAAAGACAATTAAATCAAAGGCAGGAAGGATATTTGGTATAAAATACAAAACAATGAAAAAAACAGAAAAGAAAAAAGTTTAATCCTTTACTAAAATGCATTTTGTGTGCTTAGAAGTGTGGTTACTTCAAACCGAGCATATCACCTACAGAAACAGAATTGCCCATCGAAAATAATCTAACTGGAGCCCTGTGGATTGTGATGAGCAAAGATTACACAAATTAAGCCCGTTTTGTCTAGAATTCAGATAATTAAGGGTGATCAGATTGAAGTCTTCAAGATATTAACAGGAAACGGCAGGGTAGTTAAAGATAAGCATAAACAATTCCATGGGTTGAGGAATTCTAAGTCTATGGGGTCTGGTCTCAGACCCCGGGCCGGACCATTCAGGAGAGATGTCAGGAAGCACTCCTACACAAAAGGTAACACTCTTCCACAATTGGTTGTGGATGCTGCATCAGTTGTTAATTTTAAAAATCAGACAGAATATTTTTGCTGAACAAAAATTTAAGAAATATGGACCAAAGGCAGGCACAGGGAGTTTGGCCACAGTTCAACCCTGATATCACTGAAATGGTGGAACAGGCTTGAGAGCTGAATCGCCTAATCCTAACCGATGCTCCCTCCACTTGCATTTAATTAGCCTATGCTTTTAGAAGGGCACTTGTGAAGGTCTTACAGAATAACAACTGTTTTGAGTTAATAAAATGTGAGGCTGGATGAACACAGCAGGCCAAGCAGCATCTCAGGAGCACAAAAGCTGACGTTTCAGGCCTAGACCCTTGAGTAACTGTTTTAAAAAAAGATTAATTTAAGAATGAGTGGTTATTAACTTCTCCTTCTCAAATAACTTTTGCCCTGTTGAGAAGCTGAATGCTTCAAAATCTGGCCTTCAAGTGCAAGTTGGTACCTGTCCAGTTGTGTTTTCTGCCTAGAGACTGGGTGATGTCATTCATTTTTTTTTCCACTCACTTTAGATGGAACTTCTACAACTGCAGCAGTTGCCTCTATAGTGAGCAGACGATGTTTCACTGGATCGTCCAGCCACACAACAGATTAACCACAATGCATCAACCTCAGAACACCAGATTGCTTGGTACTGGACAGGCTCAAGCAGCATGCATTCTGTCACAGGTAGTTTTTGCAGGCAGGCTCAGGTAGCAATTTCTGGCAGGAAGGGGCAATTCTAGTTTAGAACTGACTTTTAGCACAGAGGAAAATGCAACTGACGTCTGGCTGAGAGGGACAATTTTAACACTGAGGGAACAACAGTAAGCTTGTGGCTATAAGTAACACTGAATCATATTTAACAGTTGGGGGTGATAGGGAGGGGATGACTTCTGGTATAGAACTTGATCTTCAAGCTTCAGTGCAGCTTTCTGCAAAAGAGAGCCAGTACAAAAATAAGACTAACAGCGTCGTGTTATTGTGTTACACCAATGCCAGCTTCTGGACAAGGGTCTTCATTCACCAGGACCAGGTGGCAATCACAACCTGACAGCCCTAAAAGTTCAGAGCTCCTTCCTTTTTGAAAGGTGAGTCATTTCAAGGAGCAGCTGGATGCCTCCGAGGAATTTCACTGTTCTCTACTCATATGTTCACCTAGGATGTCACAAATGCAATGTTTTTCAGATCACACCGATGATTTTCTTCCTCCTTGATTTGGTCAGTTAAGCGACTACAGCATTAAGCTTCTCAGCCATCTCCAGCTTCCTGCAGGTACAGGGTGCAATGGATTGTACCCATTTAGAATTGAGGCACCCCCATCACTAACCAGCAATGTTCGTGAAAAGGATTCATTTCCTTGCATGTATAACTCATTGTGAACATAACTACCAGATTTTGCAAGACTGAGCTAGAAGCCCTGCAACCTGCCACACTCATACACACTGTAGCAATCAATTGCCAGCCTCTTTCAAGGTCTTCAACACATGTAAGAATGTTTGATGAGTGACAATCAGATCACTTCTTGACATGTCTCTTCTTAGAAGTGTCAGACATGAAAAACAGTCTTTTCTTCATTGGGGAAAAGCATAGTTGGGTCAATTCATCGACAGATTATTTTGTGATAGTCCTGTGGAACATTGGGCTTGATGGTCAAACAGTATATCCTTGCCTGGTGCTGCCTTAGTTACATTATCCCTGCACACTATAGCAAGAATAAATATTAAGCTTAAATTATTCAATAAAATAGAAAAATGCTATAATACAATCATTGTTGTAATGTATTTATTAATAAAGTTTGTTTAAAAACTAAAATTGAAACTTGTGTGACATTTCAAGGGACTATTCATCTCTAAAGGTACATATTTTGGATCAATCACAAGGTGCATGCACCAAAAGCTATTACTTTTAGTCAGCTTCATAAATACACTTCAGACAAAATAGCTTTTGATTGCAAGCCCAAAAATAATTAACATGTGTCTGCTCTACAGATACTTACCCTAAATGCCAACTTAATGGTTTCCTGCATTTTAGATGGTCTTGATACTACAGATAAGGCAATCACATACTCTCTGATATCAATTGTTCCATTTTCATTCTGAAAGCAGGAATAATTATATTCAATAAACTGTGACAGAAGTCTATAAACCTCACAAGAACAAATACTATGGTTAAATACTTTACTACAATTAAATACTTCAGCAAGGTACTTCAAAATAGCATTGATTACATTTCTTACATCTAAAATGTTTTACAGAATGATAAAATAAACTGTAAGGATTTCCTACAAAGACGACAGCAGAGGGTGCTGCATGCTACTCAAGTATATCTTGTGGAAAGTCTCAGAAACCAACATATCTACAATAACCACAAATCATGCTTACTCTAAGATCCCTTTGAAAGCTTCATAACACAAAATATATTGAAAATATATATTTATTCACAACAATTTCTGTAAAGAGCCTTGCTTTTTTTTAAAACCATTTGAAGCAGTGGCTTATGACCCAGCATACTCAACAACCACAACGTTTTAAATATTATGCTAACTATTTCTAACCAGCTACAATTAAGTCACTGCACCAACTATTTTCTGATGACTGTAATTAGATTAGATTAGACTACCTACAGTGTGGAAACAGGCCCTTTGGCCTAGCAAGTCCACACAGCCCCTTGAAGCATCCCACCCAGACCCATCCCCCTGTAACCCACACACCCTTGAACACTACGGGCAATTTAGCATGGTCTAGTCTGCACATGTGACAAAAGTAATTCTTTGTTTGGAACTTATTCTTGTATCTAGATTATCTCCACTGTCATTAACTGAGCAATACAGCAACATTAGAGTACCCAGGCAAAAATCACAGTAAATCACTACACAGAAAAACAACCCTTACAAATATTCTGATCTTAAGTGGGCTGCTTTCTTGCAATCAACAAATCCCAACTTGCATGCGATACTAATTCACTTAATGTTTACAGCATTCCCTCACATTCAAGTTACTAACTACAGCCTTAAAGCCAACCTAGCGAGTTTTGAGAAGATTTGTAGCTCAGGTTGAGGTTCTGGATGGGAGTTTGCTCGCTGAGCTGGAAGGTTCGTTTTCAGACGTTTCGTCACCATTCTAGGTAACATCATCAGTGAGCCTCCGACGAAGCGCTGGTGTAATGTCCCGCTTTCTATTTATCTAGTTAGGTTTCCTTGGGTTGGTGATGTCATTTCCTGTTCTTTTTCTCAGGGGATGGTAGATTGGCTCCAAATCAGTGTGTTTGTTGATGCAGTTCCGGTTGGAATGCCATGCTTCTAGGAATTCTCGTGCATGTCTCTGTTTGGCTTGTCCTAGGATGGATGTGTTGTCCCAATCAAAGTGGTGTCCTTCCTTATCTGTATGTAAGGATACGAGTGAGAGTGGGTCATGTCGTTTTGTGGCTAGTTGATGTTCATGTATCCTGGCGGCTAGCTTTCTGCCCGTTTGTCCAATATAGTGTTTGTCACAGTTCTTGCAAGGTATTTTGTAGATGATCTACATCTCATCTACAAAATACCTTGCAAGAACTGTGACAAACAGTATATTGGACAAACAGGCAGAAAGCTAGCCACCAGGATACATGAACATCAACTAGCCACAAAACGACATGACCTACTCTCACTCGTATCCTTACATACAGATAAGGAAGGACACCACTTTGATTGGGACAACACATCCATCCTAGGACAAGCCAAACAGAGACATGCACGAGAATTCCTAGAAGCATGGCATTCCAACCGGAACTGCATCAACAAACACACTGATTTGGAGCCAATCTACCATCCCCTGAGAAAAAGAACAGGAAATGACATCACCAACCCAAGGAAACCTAACTAGATAAATAGAAAGCGGGACATTACACCAGCGCTTCGTCGGAGGCTCACTGATGATGTTACCTAGAATGGTGACGAAACGTCTGAAAACGAACCTTAAAGCCAACCTGTCAGATACCGGGCATGTGATATAAGGATTTGATTTGGTTTTTGTGGAGATGGAAAATAGAGACTGAAGAGAATTTGATTCTAATACTTTACAGCTAAGACCTCCTTGACTCTAGATAGTCAAGAGGCTAAATGAACCCTGGAAGATCACTCATAGATCCTGACACAAGAACTCCACTGGGAATTGACCAGCAAGTTTGAATACTCAATGGGCAATTTATCTGCTCTCTCAGACCCTCTGAGAAGTCTTCAAATCTGATTTTGAATAGAAGACCTCAGATGATTCCAATGCTCAGAAAACAGTAGGCAGGAGAAAACCTTGTGTAACATCTGGGTAACTGTATAACTGCCCGTAACCCACAGTCCCCTGAATTTCAGACTGACCCAACTATATACCTCTTCCACCCTACCCCTTCACTTACCTTACCATTCACTCACTGATCTTATGCTCAATATCTGCTGTGTCCTTAACACTTGAAATCTTTAACAAGTTGTCCGCACTTTCTTGCCAATTGAAACCACAGTGCTCCCTCTCTCATCCTAACCTTACCCACATTCACCCTAACCCCCTCACTACATTGCAACATTTCACACTTAACTTCCCTCTGTAGGTTTTCAAACAATCTTTGGACATTTAAAATAGAATATGGCAGTTAATACCATAATAGCATATGGTTTATTTCCCTCACAATCCAGTGCTGACGCAGCAGTTCTATTTCAGCCCATTTCTGATAAAGCCAGAGTTGGGGATCCCTGGTCAGAACTGTGGAACTCCATTCTGGCAGAGAAAAAAAAATAGCACAGTGACTGTTCGATGGTGATAGCCACTCTTTAGAAGAGTAGGCCCTATATTCTCGTTTCCTGACTTACCAGTGGAAGACTTTCACAACCTGGTTGTTCAGGAAAATGAGAAGTAACTCAACTTATTGCATGTCATTCTACTGTGACTTGATCAGACACTTTTCTACATGACATACATATATAACTAGCTTCTATCAAATATAGAAGGGAAGTCTAGAGTGATTCAGCTACTGTCTTTTTCCTCTGTGGGAACCAAACTTGACATTTTGGAGCTCAGATTTCAACATCCTTTGTCCAAATGTAAACGAAAGAAATGAACTTGAGGGGATGAAGGATAACTGTTCACGATAGCAAGGCAAGACAATGGTTTTTATAGGGCTCCTGAAACCAGAGTCAATAGGAACTAAGGGGAAAAGACTCCACTGGGTTGGAGTCATACCTTGCACAAGGAGGTAATTTGGGTTATTGGAGGTTAATTAATTCAGCCACAGGGAATCACTGCATGAGCTCCTCAGGATAGCTTCCTGGGCCTAACCAAATTCAGCTGCTGCTAAAGGTGGGTTGTACTGCTGATGATTATATAATACTTAGCATCATTTGCTACTCTATAGATACTGAAGCAATCCTTGTCTAAGTTTAGCAAGACCTGGATAATATTCTGGTTTGTGCTGATTAGTGGCAGTAACATTGGCATCGCAAGCGCAGAACAGTGACCATCTCTAACAGAACACAACAATCACCCCTTTGAATTCAATCAAACATTTGCTTCAGCCTCAATATCAATATCCTGGGGTTAATTTCAATCAGAAACTGAACTGCAGCAGATATATAAAATACAAAAGCAGATCAAAGACCAGGAACTCTGCACTAACTTAACTCCAGACTCTTGAAACTAATCCATCATCTACAGGAATAAGTCAGGCATGTAATAGAATGCTCTCCACTTGCCTGGACAATGCCGCTCCAACAACATACAATAAGCTTTACACCATCCAGGATAGAGCAGCCCAATTCATTGGCAGCCTAACACTTCACATTCACTCCTTCCACCACTAATGCAACATGACAGCACTGTGTACCATCTACAAGATGCACTGTGACAACTCACTCCTTAAGCAGCATATTCCAAACACAGCTAGAAGGACAAAGGTAACAGATGCATGGGAACACCACGTTTCCCTCCACGGCATCCCACTATCTCATGCTGCCATTCCTTTACGGTCTTGGTATCAAAATCCTGGAACTCCCTTCCCAGTTACACTTATAGTTCTAGTTACATCACATGGACTGCTGCAGTTCAAGGCACCTCAGAACAACCTTAAGGGCAATTACGAACGACAACATTAGCCTAGCCAGCAATGTCCACAAATTTAAAAAAACTCTGGACATGCGAGGAAGTATTGGCTGCACGACTTCGGCAGTGGATCAATCTTTGAAACAAAATGAAATTTCTACAAATTATGGAAACAGAAAAATTGATTGTTAACTAGTAAGCAGTTGTCCTTCACTAATACAGCATAGAACAATACAGCGCAGAGCAGGCCCTTCGGCCCTCTATGTTGCACCAACCTGTGAACTAATCTAAACCCCTCCCCCTAACACTATCCTATCATCCATATGCTTATCCAAGGACTGTTTAGATGCCCTAATGTGGCTGAGTTAACTACATTGGAAGGCAGGGCATTCCACACCCTTATCACTGAATGAAGAACCTGCCTCTGACATCTGTCTTAAATCCGTCTTAAATCCATCACCCCTCAATTTGCAGCTTTGCCCTGTGTACAAGCTGAAGTCATCATCCTCAGAAAAAGACTCACTGTCCAATAAAGAGAAATTCTATATGGCAGGCAAAATGTAGATGGCTAACACAAGTCAATTACAAAATGAAACAGCACAGGTGAAGACCATTCAGTCAATCGTGCCTTTAGTTGTTGTTTCGATAGAGCTATTTCTTCCCTTATAGTCCTTTGAGAAGAAGAATGACTTTCTTCCACACAGGAGTTTAGAATCCTGAGGTAACTAAAGTTCTGATGCTGGATCCATATACTCTATCAAAAAATGGGGAAAGTGATGCTTGGTAGGTTTTTAATGCACTCCTGCTTTTGGCATTTGTACTCCATCTGCACATGAAGGCAATCCTCAAGATGCTAGGGCTCTTTGCAGTTGTTTCTACTCCAGTTTGAGCAGTCTTGGGCAAAAAAGATTCCCACAGCTTGGTAGAGATATTGCACCTTTTCAGGGAGGCTTTGACAACGTCTTCAAACATTATCCATACCCTCCTGATCAAAGCTTGGATTAGAGCTTGTTTTGGACATACTGGATCAGGCATGCAACAATGTGGCTCCCTTGCATATTTGACTGACTTTAAGCATTGCTTTAGTGCTTTGAATCTTACTTTTCAACCATAAAGAAAACCAGCTCAGCTTCTCTCATCTGCACGTGTAATTCCAATCATTGGCATCGTTCTAGTGAAATTCTTTTGCATCATCCCAAGGTCTTGAATTCCTCTTAAAACGCTGACCTAAATTTTGACAGTGGCAGCAGCTGACGACTAATTTGATTTTATTTCTTTTTAATAGCCTTCTCAACTTGTCCTCACTATTCCATATAGATTCATCCTTGGGCTCTGTATCCTGCAACCCCTTTAAAATTGTTGCAATATGGAATGTATATTGTTTCATTCTTCCCTGTAAAACTTCATAATTCGGTGTTAAATCAAAACTTTTTGATTTGGAAAGAGCAGTGGTGCTAATGTGAACTTCCGGGCAACTCTGCATATTTTTCTCCAAACTGTAAAGCAACTGTTAACATCTAACCACACATACACCTCTATATCATTTTACTTTTTTCTTGCATGCTGTCAGTGTCCTTAATCCCTCGGGGTAATGTTTTCTAATCTGTCAAAATGTCATTTCGAAAAAAAATGTACATCAACTGGACAAACACTCTCCATTAGAACATCAGAGATGAAGGGTCTAGGCCCGAAACGTCAGCTTTTGTGCTCCTGAGATGCTGCTTGGCCTGCTGTGTTCATCCAGCCTCATTTTATTATCTTGGATTCTCCAGCATCTGCAGTTCCCATTATCTCCGACCTTCGGTATTTCAGGATTGATACCAAGCTGATTGGGTGACTTTTTTCATTGAGAGGAGCCAATCTTTTATTACAGCTTCTACATTAATCCTGGCAAATATCAATACTGCCTCATACTTTACTGTCACTTCTCTAGAAAAGTGAGATTAAAAGTAATTATTTGTTTGTGAAGCGTTCCACCTGCTTCAAGATAATCTTCTTTATGGTTGCTAATTTATCAACTCTTCCTTTGATGACCTTATAACTTAGCATGTTTTGATTTTTGGGTTTCTTTTTAAAATTAGAGGATAGTATGTTCTCAATTTCTGCATCCCCATTTCATTTAATGAAACATGGAAGATTATATATTAATTTTGCCTTATCAACTATAGTGTTAGCTTTGCAATAACCACAAAGGTCTATTTTCTGTCTCATTTTAATGTTTAGTTATGTTGTGTGCTCAGGTTTTGGATGCTTGTGTTTCACAGGAATGCCCCTCCTCTGCCTCTTAACCACACACCCTCACTGTACCTTTGAAAGCCTCCTGTTACATCCACCCATGTTTGATTCTAATTCATTCGGGTCAATTCCTTTTCATACCACTGAAGCCAACCTTTGTCAAAGAATTCTAAGACTCATCACATCCTGTTAACAGGTTCCCAAAACTTTGCATTTTTTTGTGTTTCCACTTGTGCATTCATGATCCATAATTATTTATCCCCCTTTAAAGATTCCTTCGCGCTACCAAAATAAAACCCAAATTGGATTACCTAGCAGGGAAAAAGTTGAGACAAAAATAGATGGCACGGGGAAGATCAGATTATACCATCTGAAATTGGTGTCATTTGTATCCTCATATTTGGGAGGAATTGCAAGTGAATTTATAGAAATTCACAATTTTGAAAAGCAGACTGCGACATAAAACTGAATGCTATAGATTATTTGTGGGAAACCTCAATCTAACAACAAGCAATGATGACTCCTTAGAAACGCATCAGCTCCAGGATGTCATTCAGTGACAAAGTGGCCAGTCATACTGGCAGTTGCTAACACTGCAATTTTTTTTTCCCTGATGTCACTGCATGAACACAAGAAGTAAAATGTATGAAATCATATCTACCAACAAGGTGCGTGCAATCGCATCTACTATGACTGACCGCTTTTACAGTGTCCAGACGAACAGGAGAGGTTGCAGTTAGGACAACTGGAGTTAATGCATCACTAAACTCAGACACAGCCAGCAACAACTGCTGGCTACTTTCACCAGCTTGCCTCTATGGTGCACACACTTTCTGTGGGCCAGTTAGAACCAGCATCATTCAAATGGAAGTAGAATGCCAAACTTCACTCTTTCTACAAGGCCATGAAGCAGTACCTGTGTTTAGTAAAAGGCTAGGGGTCATGAAATAAATATTCCGCTTTTTCATAAAAAAAATTCAATAGAGTCAGAGTGGTACACCACATAAACAGTCTCTTTGGTCTAACTTGTCCATGTCAACCAGATATCCTAAATTAATCTTGTCCCATTTGCCAGCATTTGGCCCACATCCCCCTCAGCACTTCTATTCATGTGCATCTAGGATGCCTTTTAAAATGTTGTAATTTTATCAGCCTCCACCACTTCCTATGGCAGCTCATTCCATACAATGCACCTCCCTCTGCGTGACAAGGTTGCCCTTTGTGTCCCTTTATTAATATCTTTCCCTTCACCTTAAACCTAGGCCCTTTAGTTTGAATACCCCTACCCTGAGAAAAAGGCATTGGCTATTCAACCTATTCATGCCCCTCATGATTTTATGAACTATTGTACGGTCAACCCTCAGCCTCTGACCATCAAGCCTCTCCCAACAGCTCAAAACCTTCAACCCAGGCAACATCCTTGTAAATATAATAAAATGTGAGGCTGGATGAACACAGCAGGCCAAGCAGCATCTCAGGAGCACAAAAGCTGACGTTTCGGGCCTAGACCCTTCATCAGGCTCTCTGATGAAGGGTCTAGGCCCGAAACGTCAGCTTTTGTGCTCCTGAGATGCTGCTTGGCCTGCTGTGTTCATCCAGCCTCACATTTTATTATCTTGGAATCTCCAGCATCTGCAGTTCCCATTATCTCTGATCCTTGTAAATATCTTTTTTTTAACCTTTCTGCATTTAACAAGATCTTTCCTATAACAGTAAGAACAGAACTGAATGTAGTATTCCAAAAGTGGCCTAACTAACATCCTGTACACTCGTAACATGGCATCTCAAATCCTACATTCAATGCAATGATCAATAAAGGCAAATATACCAAACACCCTCTTCAATATCCTGTCTACTTGCAATTCCACTCTTAAGGAACTAGAAACTGCACCCCAAGTTTTGTTCAGCAACATTTTCCTGGACCCTACCATCATCCGTAGGAGTCCTGCCTTGAAAAACCTTACCAAAATGCAACAGCTCACATATCTAAATTAAACTCAATCTGCCACTCCTCAGCCTATCAGCTAGTCTGAACAAGCTTTTGCGCTCTTAAGATGCTGCTTGGTCTGCTGTGGTTATCCAGCTCGACACTTATCTCGGATTCTCCGGCATCTGCAGTCCCCATTATGTCTGAACAAGGTGCCGTGGTATTCAGATAACCACCTTCACTGTCCACGATACCACCAATTTTGGCATCATCCGCAAACATACTAACAATTCCTTCTCTATTCACATCTAAATCACTTACATAAATGACAAAAAGCAATGAACCTAGCACTGATTCTTACAGCATACTGCTGGTCACAGGCCTAGAGTCCAAAATACCCTCCATCACCAAGCTGTCATTATTTCAACTGAATTTTGTATCCAAATGGCTAGCTCTCCCTGGATTCCACATGACCTAGCCTTGCTAATCAGCCTACCACGAGGAACCTTGTCTATGTAGACTTCAGCAAGGAGTCTGACAATGTCCACTACTTTACCACCTCCTTTGTCACTTCAAAAACCTCAAATCAAGTTAGTGAGCCATGTTGACTACCTGTAAATCAGACCTTGCCTTTCCAAGACACCACTGATGTCAGGCTCCCCAGTCTATAGTTCCCTGACATTTCCTTACCACCTTTCTCAAATAATAGCACCACATTAGCCAACCTCCATTCTTCTGGCACCTCACTTGTTGCTTTTGATGAAATAAATATCTCTACGATTGGCGCAGCAATTTCTTCCCTATCTTCCCACAAAGTTCTAGGAGATACTTGATCGGTTCCCAGGGATTTATTTACCTTCATGCATCTTAAGATGCCCAGCATCACCACCTCTGTAACAGGCACTTTACAAGATATCACCATTTATTTCTCCAAGTTCTCTAGCTTCCATATCCCTCTTCACAGTAAATACTGACGCAAAATACTCATTTAGTACTATTCTCTCCCTAGCTACTCTTTTGACATTAATATATTTGTAGAATCTTTGTATTCCTCTTAAAACTCTGCCAAAATGCTCTCATGTCCGTTTTTACCCTCCTGATTTCCCTCAAGTATACTTCGATTCCCTTATACTTCACCATGGATTCACTCAATCCTAGCTGTCTGTATGTGACGTGTGCCTCCTTTTTCTTGACCACAGCATGAATTTCTCTAGTCACCCAACACTGCCCACATTGATCAGCTTTGCCCTTCAGATCAACCGGACCACACTGCCTCTGGACTCTCATTTTTCAAGGCCTCCCACTTTCAACCACCTCTTTACCTGAGAACAGCGTCTCCAATTAACTTACGGAAGTTTTTAACTAATACTGCCTAAATTAGCCTTCCTCCATTTAGAACTAACTTTTTCATCAGTTCTATTCTTTTCCACAATTATAACTGGTTTTAAAATAGTTATGATTATCGAGACCAAAACGCCCACATCTCCCCCCTCCACTGACGTTTCAGTCACTTGCCCTACCATATTTCCAAACAGGCAGTCAAGTTTTGCTCCTTCTCTAGTAGGTTCATTCACATACTGAATAAGAAAATTTTCTTGGACACACTTAAAATCATCTATGTCCAAGCCCTTAACACCACAGGAGTCCCAGTCTATGTTTGGAAAGTTAAAATCCCATACATTACAACCCTTTCATTGTTATAGATGAGATCTCCTTAAATATTTGCTTCAATTTCCTGCTGACTGTTGGGAACTATCGTACAATCCCAATAAGGTGATCATCCCTTTCTTATTTCTCACTTCCATCCAAATAACTTCAATCGGACATATTCCCAGGAACATTCTTCCCAAGTACACTCAATGTTATCCCTACCCAAAAATGCCATTCCCCCTCCTCTCATGCTCCACTTTCTATCCTTCCTATAGAATTTGTACTCTACAACATTAAGCTGCTGTTGCTGCCCTTCCCCGAGCTACATTTCTGTAACAGCTATGATATCCCAGTCCCATGTTCCCAACCATGGGTCGAGTTCGAGTTCATCTGCCTTATTTGTCAGGTCTCTTGCCTTGGAAGTAAATGCAGTTTAATATATCAGTTATTAATAAATTGGTAATGCCGTTTGCATATACAGAATACATGTTTACACGTAAGAGGACATTCAACTCATCTAAAATAAGAATTGAAAAATGTATTAAACTCTGTACATTTAAACAATTATTGGCAATATAGTTTACCTCAGCGAAAAGTAAAAACATATCTGATACTGCATCACAAATTTGCAATTTCAAATAATGAGCAAAAGTCTCCAGAGTTTCTCCTTTCAATTTTTTGGCACTTTCTGCAAGTTCATCTAGTTCTTTTTCAATTTTATCAGGTTTCAAACTGAAATTATAATAAGAACATTATAATCATTAGTCAAATTCAAAGTTCTAAGACAGTTAGTGACATTGCCTTAACAAGAAAATGCTACATAAATACCAACATTAAACCATATTTGTAAATATTCAAGTGTGGTTCTTAGACTAATCTTTTAAAGTTTCAAATTAAATCACATTTTGAATAGCTTATAGTTTCTTAGTGATGTAAAACTGATCTGGGAATGAAGACTTAATGAATGTACACTTAATGCTTCATTTTAGGGCATAATTTGTATGAAAGGGAGACTGAGTGAGCATTGAGCTTTCATGAAAAAACCTCAATTTTTTTTCAAAAAATGTGTTTTCAATTTCTAATCACTGTTGAATTACAAGCTTGGGTTGCTGGTATGGAAGGGGGGATACGAGGTAGACTGCAGTCTTCTTGCAGAAGCAGAAAGTGGAAACCCAGAATTCACAAGAAAATCAGCTTTTTAGGGACACAAGGGAGCGCTCTAGCAAACTATGACTTTTAAGAAAATGACCAACGAATTAGATTGAAGTGCCCACTGGGAATGTGCCAGAGGAGCAGGGAGAGAGACCAAGGTGTGATCTGGTGATTAGGTTTGCATTGAAGAGACAGGTGAAAATTACTGGCATCACTGAAGACTCAGTAAGGAGTAAGATTTTATAGTTGCAGTTAATAAGTTCACAATTCTAGGCAGATACGCAGAGAATCAGTGATTTATTTGGTGACAGTCTGTAGGAGCAATGAAGCTGAAACAAGACAGAGAGATTTGGTGCTAAGAAAGAAATGAGGAACGGCTTGACAGCTCTTCACAGAATCCAGAGGGACATAATGCATAGCTGCGGCTTCACACCTACGTCAATCGCCAGGACAATCGTGTGCCAGGGTCTTGTAATGGCAAATGGATAGACAGAATAAGCAAAAGGATCTGCCTGGCAAGTAATAAAAAAGATCAGCATGGCTGACTTGCAGACAGTGTAAATGAACAAATCTGCTATAAAGGTTCAGATAGAGAGCTAATGCAAAACAAGGGACAGACTATAAACATGTACATTACTGAAAGCTCACCAGTGGAGACAGCCAGTTGAGGAGGATTATGGAGCTGAACCTCAACCAGGCAGGTTTAACTAGGGGTCCAGGAAAGGGACATCATTTCTTCTTATGTCTGAAATGCAGGCAGGTAGATAAAATGTTGGAACAAAGTAATGAGGTGAAATGTGAGCGAAACTCAGTGACCAAAAAACAGTGAAGTTCAAGAACTGGGTGAGCGAGATATAAATCACAGGATCAGGATGCAGATAAGGAAGATAGTAAGCAGCAGTAGTAGTACGAGATGCTAACACACGAGTAATACATGGCAGAAGTTCTTGACGATGAGTACTGAAAGCAAATTGGGAACCAGGTGTAAAACAGCAGCCAGCCTGTAAGGAACAGCAACTACAGCAAAATGTGAACCAGCTGGATCAGAGTAAAGTTCACTCAGTAGAACAAGAAAAAAGTACTAATCAGGAGGAGCAAGTAAATTCACAAAGGCTGGTCAAAAAAGGAATTCAGTTTTTTTAAAAGCACATCTGTACAATTTCTTCAATATACTTTTCCTATGTTAATATTTTTAGGAAATAGATTTTTTTTAACTTTTGGGAACATGAGCAATAACCAGTAGAGGGCATAGCACCCTGTCCAAAGATATTTTGACAACATAAATATGATACTACCGCTAGGTGAATGGTTGGTTCATTCATTTCCCAATGTTACCAGTTAAAAGTAAAAACTTTCTTTTTCAATCCTGAATGGAACGGACATAGATTACTCTTTAGAGCCATTAAAAATAATAAATTGTATGGAAAATGTGATTTGCATGGTAAGAGTAAGCTGGAAAACAGAACTAAAATAAATTGGTGGTCACTGCCATAGGTGCAAATTATAAATGGCAAATCTTGACTAGGATTTTGGGAAATTAATAAGTGTATGTTTGGACTTCTAGCTAGGTTAGTAGAGTCATAAAACTTAAAAAGAATTCAACTAGATGCTGCACCAGAGATTAAAGGGTGTTTCTTAATGGAGTAACTAAAATGTGATAAATGACATTTATCTACATGATCCACTGATCACTGTCATAGCATATTCGACCTTTTCTGTAAAAATTAAAAAGGTCACCTCCAAGGAAGAACAGCTTGTATTCGCATGGGCTGTAGAACCAAGTCTGATATTTACTCTTAGTACTGAAATTACTTTTAAAAAATACCCAAAATGTCACCTTTTGCAAGCATTTAGTAATCAGTATCCCTAACTGTATTTAATTTTGCATTGAGATGTTAATAATTAGTGTTCGTTGCAAGCTGATATGTAGATAATTTTGACATGCCTTAGTGTAAACTGAAATACACATACTGTGCAAAAACTACATTCTACACCAAATCTGACGATTGTGGAAGGAATAGATAGAGAGATATCGCACAACTCGAGTTTAATGCAAACAAGCTTGTTTTTAACATAAGCAAACTGGGCAAGACGTAAACTATTGAATCAATTCCGGTTTTTAAACAAAAAGAAAAAGCAGGAATGTCTATCAACAGTGGTATTCTATATCAAAATTGCACAAGTAACATTTTTACACAAATACATGCTATTCATCATGACTCTACTGCTTGAGCACCAAGGTCACAGTATATAAAATACCTTAGGGATTAATCCACTCTCAGCCAAAAAATTGATGAAAAATAAACTGAAATTCTTTGCTGTGTTACTGATTAAAAGAGTGGTTGGTCAAGAAGTTGGACAGAATTTAAAACCTACAAAGATGACTAAAAAATGATCGATTAAAGTGTAAAGAAAACGAGCCATAAATACAAAAAACGGCTTACACAAGGAACCAAAGCGGGGGGAGGGGGTGGGGAGATAAATTAATAAAAATCAAAAGAACTGCAGATGCTGTACATCAGGAACAAAAACAAAGTTGCTGGAAAAGCTCAGCAGGTCTGGCAGCATCCGTGAAGGAGAAAACAGAGTTAACATTTCGTATCCAGTGGGTCGTCCAGAATGCTTGTTTGAGTAATGAATAACAGAAAGCAAGGAAACAGCAGAAGCAATGAACAGATATATCTTCAGAAGATACAAAATCGGTCCCCCAGAAATATCTGGAAACCAAGAGGTGAAAGGAAATGCAAAGCAATTTAAATGAGCAGGGAAGAGTACTGAAAAAAGGCAGTTACCAGGACTTGATAGAGCACCAGGATAACGCCTAAATGAAGTAGCTACATTAGTTTAAATTTTCCAGAATTCCTTTGATTCTGGAGCAATCACTTCAGACTGGAAAACTGTGAATGTACCTTCTCTATTCAAGAAAGGAAGGAGACAAAGTAGGTTTCTGCAAGCTGTTAGTCTAATCGCTGTCAAAGGGAAAACACTACAATTGATTATTGAGGTGGTAAGGCTCTTTGAAAATCTTAACAGTATTACATAGAGTCAGGATGATTTTGTTAAGAGGGATATCATGTCATCAGAATTTATTACGGTTCTTTCAAGAAATAACAACAAGCCACATGAATGAAAGGGTAAACTACAAATGTGGTGTACTTGGATTATTTACCAAAAGTCATTTGATAAGATAACACATCAAATACTACCGTGCAAAGGAAGAACTCTTGATATACAGGGTAACACATCAGAAAGATTGGCTGGCCAAAAGGAAGCAGACAGTAGGAATAAAATGTGTCATTTCTGGGTTGGCAAGCTGTGACCAGTGGAATGCCAACTGGTTAGTGCTGAAGAAAAATTATTTACAACCTATATAAATGATATGGAACAAGAAATTGATTGTATGGTTGTTAAATGTGACGAAAGGTACGAAGGAAAGTACATTGCAAGAAGCAGATGCACCTACTAAAAGGAATTAGATAATTTGAGCGGGCAAAAAATTAGCAGACCGAGTAGAATGTAGAAAAATGTGAACTCTCACTTTGGCTGAAAGAATCAGAAAAACAATATGTACTGTTGCAAGGACAATACAATATGAAGTACAAAATGTTTTGGTACAAATAAAATGACGTTTGCCAAGCCACATTAAGCGTGTTGTACAATTTGGATCTCCTCACTCAGGAAAGAATATAACAGTTTCAAAAGCAGTTCAGAAAACGTTGACTCTCTGGAACAAAGATTTGACAGTTGTGGTCTGCATCCAATGGAGTTTAGGAAATCTCACTGAAACATCTTGATCCTTAGGAGCATTAACAGGGTGGCTGCTGAGAGAACATTTCCCATTAGAGGGAAGGCTGATCAAGTGGATGAAATTGGAAAATAAGGCAGGAGCAGCATACAGGTTGACTTTCTTGTTCCTCTGAAGCTGCGTGACCTGCGTTCCTCCAGTTCCACACTGTTGACTGACTCCAGCACTTGTAGCTCTTGCTACTGTTGAAAATAAGGCTCTCCATTTTAAGACAGGGAAGAAATTTTTTTTAAAAATAGAAACTCGGAGGATCGTAGGTCTGTGAAATTCTCCAAAGAACAGTGGAGACAGGGTCATTTAGTTGAGTTTCTTGATTAACAGAGTCAAAGGATACAAGTGGTAGACAGGAAAAATTGAGTTGAGGCCATAATCACATTGGTTATGACCTAAGCAAGTGGAGGAGCAAGCTCAAGGGCCTGAATTGCCTATTCCTGCCTCTAATTGGTATACTCATGTTTCTGAAAGATTGCTTTTAAGACATCTATAGTTAACGGATTTTTAAAAACAAAGCTTTTGTAAAGTAACCAGCTCACTGTCGAGACATTCTTCAGCATCTTGCATTTCTACATGATATCTGCCCAGTTAAGAGCTTAATTTGGCAGAATCAAACAAATTTTAACCACATCAGTTGAGCCCATACTTACATTCTCTTTCCCCAACCTCCCTTCTACATCCTTGCAATCTTTCAAGCCAAAACCTTAAAGTCTTCATTCAAATCAAACAAAATTGAGCATGCCCATAGGTCAGCAAGTATGACCTTCCATCAAAAGTATTTGTTTGGGATGCATGAATACGTTGCATCCAGATTCCCAGCCACAGTCAAATGCAAATGTTACAAATTTTTCGACTAGCAGTTACTTAGAGCATGTGATCTGCTGCTGCAGAAACATCAGTTAGTTTAATTTAATTGAAAAAAATTAGCAGAGGCAACATAGGGAAAACGCTTTTTTTGCAACTGGTTAGGCGCTTTAATGCACTGCCTGAAAAAGTAGTGGCAGCAGATTCAGTCATGGTTTGTCAAAGAGAGTCAAATCATTATCTGAAAAGGAAATACTTGCAGGGTCACAGGGGTTTGAAGGGTAGGGTAGAATGGAGTGGAACTTGGTAGTAGGATAATTGCTCCTGCAGTGTGTCAGTATAAACATGGGCCAAAGGAGTAAAATTCAGTAGGAAGCCATTCTCTGAATGCCATCAACTTGAACTGAAAAGTTGTAAAGCAGCTCATTTCTCAATGCCATTTACATTATTCTTATGCTGCTTGATTGCACCGATTTAAATACATTTTATATTTGGGCAAATGATAATGAGCTCACAGGGATATCTATACAATTTCACTGATCATCTTCTTATCTCAAACATTTTGGAAAACAGGATCCTAAATTTACTACTTTGTGGGCTTAAAATAATAGTTGAACATTTGTGAATAAATCTAACACATTCAATTTGAATGGATCATAACAGGTCAAGTGTTAAATAATTAAAAGATAGACTATCACAATTAATTCAAGAAAAGTGATATGGCTGAACTTACACAGCAAGAATTGTTTCCCTTCTTTTAGTTGGCATTATAAATTAAGAAGTAAAACAGAACCTACTTGAGTTTTCTGGCAAGTTTTGCAAATTCTAGTAGACAGGTATCCACAGGTAGCTTCAGCTGGCTGTCAGACATTACAAGCTGACAATCTTCAAATGTGTAGTCAGTCACAGGAACACCAAGAGCGCTAAAAGGAACAGGTTAAAAAAAACTTAGTACCTTACTGTTATACAGACTTGGGTTAAAGCTAGGCAGTATCAGATGTAAATCCTGAGTGTTTTTCTACAAAACAATAAACTATAATGAATAACTTCTATAAATTAGCAATAATTACAAAATTAAAAAAGTTCATCCATTCCCTTTTATTCAGGAATATAGCAACATGGATTACCTAAAAAAAAATGATATGAAGCAGCATTTAAAAAATACACTGAACATTAAGCGGATAGATGGCTAGATTAGGTATCTACCATAAAATATGAGAAGCACAGATTTCACACACCTGTACTCAATTTTATGGTGGTTAGTGGAGGCTGAACACTCCTTCACAGAGGGGGGTCTCTGGTAGCTCTGTTACACAAGCTCAGACAAAGGTTTATGCTGATTACAACAGTTATTCTTGTGTTCTGCTAAGATCACAAATTCATGCTGCTGATACTGGTTTCAATCAAACCATTCTAAAACCCTAATGAATCTAAGTGGAACTGTATGCACTCATTATATATGCATGCCAAACTGCACACTCCATGTATTATCATAATTGCTGGTCTACATCTCAGATCAGATAACTTTGCATGAACTCTTCACCATTAATACCAGCAGGTGGTGATGGCCTAGTGGTCTTATCACTACTATTATCGTTCAGAGACCCAGATAACATCTGGGAACCCAGGTACAAATCCCACCTCAGATGGTGGAATTTGATTTCAATAACATAACTGGAATTAAGAATCTCAATGACCACCGTGAATCCATTGCCAGAAAAACTAATGCCCTTTAGGGAAGGAAACTGCTACCCTGACCTGGTCTGGTGCACGTGACTCCAGACCCACAGCAATGTGGTTGACACTGAACTTCTCTCTAGGCAATTAGGGGTGGGCAATAAGTGCTGCCGAGCCATCAATGCCGGCATCCTGTTCATGAATAAAAATTAATAAAATACATTTTTCTGGGGTGGAATCATTTTCCTTCAAGGCTACAAAGTAAACACTTGATTCAGAATTGAGTTTAATCATCTATTTTAGGTTGGCAGAAGTGCATAAGGATTTTAAAATTCTGAGTGCATAACTTCTGCAATGTAAGTCAGTAAATAAAAGTGTTAAAAGGTCACATTATTTTTTGAAAAATAGGGTGGGTCGGTGCTGCTTTTCTGCTTTAAATTCATTCATGAACTCACATTAAAATACTAAAAAAAAATAGTATGCCTGAAAGGATCTTCAGTTTTTATCCAACGGCTTGGAGGCCTGAATACACACTCCTTGAATTGACCTTTCAGGGGATTTGAGATCTGAGCCTCTAAAAACAAATCTTTTTTTGATGCTCCCGATAGACCCCAAAACCAATGCAGACAAAGAATAATGGACAGGAGTAGTTCTTCAAGGACCGCAACTTTCCCCCACAGTGATCGAGAACGCCCTTGACCGCGTCTCCCGTATTTCCCGCAACACATCCCTCACACCCCACCCCCGCCACAACCACCCTAAGAGGATCCCCCTCGTTCTCACACACCACCCTACCAACCTCCAGATACAACGCATCATCCTCCGACACTTCTGCCATCTACAATCTGACCCCACCACCCAAGACATTTTTCCATCCCCACCCGTCTGCTTTCCGGAGAGACCACTCTCTCCATGACTCCCTTGTTCGCTCCACACTGCCCTCCAACCCCACCACACCCGGCACCTTCCCCTGCAACCGCAGGAAATGCTACAATTGCCCCCACACCTCCTCCCTCACCCCTATCCCAGGCCCCAAGATGACATTCCACATTAAGCAGAGGTTCACCTGCACATCTGCCAATGTGGTATACTGCATCCACTGTACCCGGTGTGGCTTCCTCTACATTGGGGAAACCAAGCGGAGGCTTGGAGACCGCTTTGCAGAACACCTCCGCTCAGTTCGCAACAAACAACTGCACCTCCCAGTCGCAAACCATTTCCACTCCCCCTCCCATTCTCTAGATGACATGTCCATCATGGGCCTCCTGCACTGCCACAATGATGCCACCCGAAGGTTGCAGGAACAGCAACTCATATTCCGCCTGGGAACCCTGCAGCCTAATGGCATCAGTGTGGACTTCACCAGTTTCAAAATCTCCTTCCCCTACTGCATCCCAAAACCAGCCCAGTTCGTCCCCTCCCCCCCCACTGCACCACACAACCAGCCCAGCTCTTCCCCCCCCACCCACTGCATCCCAAAACCAGTCCAACCTGTCTCTGCCTCCCTAACTGGTTCTTCCTCTCACCCATCCCTTCCTCCCACCCCAAGCCGCACCCCCATCTACTTACTAACCTCATCCCACCTCCTTGACCTGTCCGTCTTCCCTGGACTGACCCATCCCCTCCCTACCTCCCCACCTATACTCTCTCCACCTATCTTCTTTACTCTCCATCTTCGGTCCGCCTCCCCCTCTCTCCCTATTTATTCCAGTTCCCTCTCCCCATTCCCCTCTCTGATGAAGGGTCCAGGCCCAAAACGTCAGCTTTTGTGCTCCTGAGATGCTGCTTGGCCTGCTGTGCTCATCCAGCCTCACGTTTTATTATCAAAGAATAATGGACATGTTGCTTACATTAGGTTTTGCATTAATTATTATACTTACTTTGCCATTACCTTTCTAACATTAAATGCATACAAAATAGGGTTTCTCTCTTCCTCTGCAGAAGGTGTATATACTGGCAAAAACTGAAAACAAAATTAATATAGATCTTAAAAAACACTTTTGACAATGAACCAGATTATTTCAAATCATTATATACAGAATGGTGAAATATTCTTAATAAGGTCATCTCATAATGCAAATTAAAGTTAATGAATCTTTTGACCCAAACTATTTGCTTCCAAATTCTACAATAACAAGCATTTTAGGAGAAATAATTGGAGTTACTAGAGTTATTTGAATCATCCCTAAATATTACTTTCTAAAGTTCCATTAGGCATTGTGGCAGAGATTTTCTATAGGCAATCTAAGTGGCCATGTTCAATGGCAACAGACACAAGGACTTGAATAGGTAAGCTTTAATAAACTATCCCTGAAACATTTTGTGAATTCCTGATTAAGAATTAGACTGTAGTCAGTCTTTGGAAATTGTTGTTGGGGGCCTAATCTTCAAGGGATTCATAGGCAAGAATGTAGGTCTTTTTCTTTAGAGTCTTGCAGTGATAGTCAGAGGGTTGAAAGGAAGAACAGGGCACTGTTTTCAGTGGCCACCCTCTTACACCAATTGATATCCCTAATGACCGCAGATTGTGGCATATAGTGTCTCACCCCAGCTGGCAGACACGTGGCTCTGGCTTCCCAGTCAAAAAAAGTAGTTATTTTCTCACCTACTGGGAAGGCAGATAACTTAGGCCACAGCACTGGATGAGAAGGATCCAGATGTCATGGTCCATACAGGCATCAACAACATAAGCAGAAAAAAGGCGATTCTGCATAGTCAATATGAGTATCTATGTGAAATGAAGTAGAACGATAAAGGTCAAAATCTCTGCATTGTCAATTTTTACATGGCTCAGGCAATAACAAAGGTGAAATCAGATTACAGAGATGAATACATGACTTGAAAGACTGGTGCAGAAGTGCGTTAAAGCTCATGGAAGACTAGCATCAGTTATTAGGTCAGTTCTTTGGAGGGTTAATGTGGACTTGATGGATCAAAAGGCCTCTTTCTACGATTCAACAATCATGGGCGATTTTACTTTGTACAAACTGGAAAAATTATCTGGGTAAAGATAGCCTAAATGAGGAACTCAAAAATATTTTCAGTATAGTTCCTTAAAATTGCCAGTTTTGGAACTGACCAGACAGCAGACAATAGTGGAGCTGATACCCTGCACTGAGATAGGATGAATTAACGATCTCAAAGTGAAACAGCCCCTAGATAACAGCACCCATAATATTATTGAATAATGTATTCAGTTTGAGACCTTACGGATTTACAGAAGGGTAATTATGAGGTCATGAAAACAGCGAATATGCGCAACAAGTTCAGGAAAACGTCAGTACAGATGCAATGGGGACTTAAGATATATTCCAAAGAGTAAGTAAAATTACAAGGGTTGGCCCAGCCCAAATAAAAAGCACAAATTGTACAAATACAAAACGGTAGCTCAAACTGGTAAAGAATGACTCAAAAAATGAAAATTAGAAAGCCAGCCAGAAATATAAACAGGTAATACATATGTGAATATTTAAGAAGAGTTAGTCAAATGAACATTAATTCTATAGAAAGTGAGTCTGGAGAATTAATAATGGATTATAAAAAGCTGGCAGGTGACAAGACAAGTTGACAACAGACAATTTGCACTCATCCTCACTTTAGGGGTTACGACATTCCAGATGCAGCAATAAATCAGGAAATGGAAGGCAGGGAAGAACATCAGAAAATCACCACTGCTAAAGAAATGATACTGAGAAAATTATCAGAGCCTAAGTTGACATGTGCCCAGGTGCTAATGGACTTCATCCTGGGGCCTTAAAAGAAGTGACCAGTGCGATGGTGCATTTGTTTTAATTTGAGAGTCCTTTTTATTTGGGAGGTCCCATTAGATTGCAAATTAGTGAACACCACTCCTTTACTGGAAAGAGCCAGGAAGAAAGCAGAAACAACAGGCCAGTTAGTTTAATATCTGCCAGAGGGTAAAATGCTAGAAACTATAATTAAAAGTAGTTATAAAAGGCCAGTTGGAAAAGTTCAAGGTAATCAGGCAGAGTCAATATAAGCTTTAAATAAAAAATCATTTTTGACTAATCTGTTGGAGCTCCTTGTGGTGGTAACACATGCTGTAGATTAAAGCAAACTGATGGATGTGGAGTACTTAGATTTCCAGAAGCCATTTGATTGAATGCCTCAAAGATTATTGCATAAAAGTACATATCATTGAGGGTAGCATATTTGCACAAATAGAAGATTGGCTGGCAACATGAAGGAGATAGTAGGTACAAGTGGATTGTTTTCAGGTTAGCAAGATGTGATGAGTAGTGTGTCATAGAGGTTGGTGCTGGGACTTCAAGTGTCTATACCCTACAAGAATGACTTGCATGAATGTTTGGTAGGAAAGGAAATAAGCTGTGAACAGGACATAAGAATGCCACAGAGGGATATTGATAGGTTAAGTGAGAGGGCAAAAATCTGACAGAGCATAATGTGAGAAAGAATGTAACAGTGGCACAAACAACGGAAAGGAAGCATATTATCCAAATGGTCAGAGACTGGAGAACTCCAAGACAGAGGGATCTGGGTGCCCTAACAAATGAATCATAAAAAGGTTAGTGTGGAGATATAGTATGTATTAGGCAGCAGAATCATTTATCATGAGGGGAGGTGAATATGAAATGTAGCAGGTTATGCTACAACATACAAGGCACTGATGATATCACATCTGGAGTACAGTATTGGCTATTTTAAGGATGGATGTAAATTTAATGGGAGTTCAGAGAAGATTACTAAACTAATAAATGGTATGTGTAAACTGTCTTATGAAGAGAGGTTGGATAGACTAGGCTTATAGTAGCTGGGGAATAAGAGGCAGCTTAACTGCAAACAAGATCTTGAGGGGTCTTGACAGGGTAGGTTTAGAAAGTATGCTTCCTCTCATAAGAGAATCTATAATTTAGGGGTTACTGTTTACAAATCAGGGAGTCATCATTTAAAGCAGATGAGACTTTTTTTGAGTCTTAAACTCTCCTCCTGAGAAGGTGGGGGAAAACAAAGTCCTTGACTAATTTTAAGACAGTAGTAGTCGTAGATTCTCATTAAGGGCGTTAAATGTTATCTGGATAGGCAGGAATGCGGTTGAGCTCGCCATCAGATCAACCATGATCTTAAGTGGCAGAGCAGACTCAGAGCTAAATAGGCCATTTCGGCTTCTTGCTCTAACGTATATTTGGATATGAAGAGGCAACTAATTAACTGGTCAAGAGGCTTAATTGCTGATGAATTGGAGAAGATTGCGTATAGAACACCTCATCCAGCACGCAACTGATAAGGTGGCAAAAAGTGGGCGAGTCTTTCTCCAAAGCTAATGCACCCAATTATTTCCCTTGTTCGCTTCTTTTAAGGAGATAATGCAATGCACAGGATTCAATTTTGAAACCATTAGTTCATGCAGAGGAACCTATGAAAACAATCATGGGAATTCTACAAGCTGTTATTAAACATTTCTAATGTATTTGGGATAATTACTAAATTAGTCAATTTAAAAATAACTACATTCACAGGGTATACTGAAGCATTTGCAATTTAAAACCCTTCTAATTTTCAAAGTTTTATTGTCTGGTGTGTACCTACCAACAATTTGGTTAAAGATGAAGAATACATTCTTCCAATATTCTCCAGCATTGTAATAAAGGGAAAATTTATATTCTAAACAGCTTTTATCCATTTTTATAGCAGTGTGCATCAAAATTTAAGTGTTTAGCATATTGCAATTCAAACGTGAAGATGTAACAAAATTAACATTCCATTTGCACAACTGGGAAATTTTAATGACTGTAATAGCCACTTTAAACTTCCTTAAAAACAGCCTTGACAGTGTACAAAATTTTAGTTTAGCAAGTAGAAAGCTCTTCTGATTTAAATCTAAATTGCCCTTGTTTGTTAGGAATGTATATGTAAAAAAAAAACTTTAGTTGATTTAAGGAACAGACACCAATGCTAAAATGATTTGATGATTCTGGTACTTTTGCTTAAAAAAAAAGTTCCTCAAATTTGGAAAGGAACAGGAAGAAACAATTCGAAACTGGTCTGTGGTTGAAGTTCTTAATGCAGAATGGGATGAGAGATGACTAGTGTCAGGAAATTCCCAGTAGATCTATTTGTTCAGTGATTTTTCATCCTATTATTTTGAAAATGAAACTACATAAACAACATCTAATGTTCAATCAACTTGGTTAGAATGTACAACTCAGACATGACTGATTCATCATATCTAGGTAGACTTTTTAAAAAATCTAACCCAAATAATAAAATGACACTAAAGGTTATAGCCCTCCAAAAGGCATAAGAAAAACTAACCTCTATTTCCACATTATTGTGTATCTGGCACAACGTAAGCCACAGGATTTTTAACCTGAGAAATAAAATTGCATAAAGTGATACTAATCAGTAACCTGAATATAAGTAGTCATGTGATAGTACAAAACTTACGTACTGCTGAATAGAAAATACTTTGTCACACCCAATAGTCTTGTATGGATTAGGCCAGTGCTCGCAGTATGACATTTAGATCCAGCGGAGGTCACGTGTATTAATATTCAGGGCACTTGGCAGGCAGAAATAACACAAACATACACTGTGCCTGTTTGAATGCAACAAAATGGGGGAATTGCCATTCACTGGCTCATTTCTCAAGGGAATACCCCGACAAGAGTGTCAGCCTGTACTGGTTAAAACTTGAACAACACTTCACTGTTAGTTGTCAACCACCAGTAAATGGTGCACTCTCCCAAGTATGAACCAGCAGAGTCCACTTGCCAAGCAATCAGAAGGCTCCTCTCATAAGGTTCAAATGTTGCTTTTCATTTACTTTGATATTTCTTGCAATTTGTCCTGCTAAGTGCAAGACAAAATTCGTCTTTTTCAGCAATAACCAGAATATCTTAATTCATGAATTTCTGTAATGTGTTTACAAGATAAAGGTATCCCATGATATACCACAGTAGCACATGCTTCAACTATTACACCAATCTCAAATTATGCTCCTGCTTAAAGGCCTCAATTTCAATAACTTCCAACGTAAAACAAAACTTAGCTTAAATGTAAGATAACAAGTGTGGAGCTGGATGAACATAGCTTAAATGTGTTCGATTAAAAACAAAAAAATTCCTGTTTGATTTTATAAATCAAATTTGTTTCTTTAAAATGCTCAAGACCTAGGTTATATGCTATCGTGAATAAACGTTAAGCCCATTGATAAGCCCTCTATTTTCCTTCAAGTGACACAATCTCAAGCTCTGCAATGGCAAAGCAAATTCTGCAGCTTATACAGTCTAAATAATCCTTCTTCAACAACCTGTCTCAACTCTCAAGCGTATCTTTATTTTCTCAAGCTCTACACATTTCTGCCTTGTTTGTATTTTGTAATGATGCATCATTTTATGATGTCAGAGGCATGCAACACAAACTGACCCTTCGGCCCAACTCATCCATGCTGGCCAGATTGCGTAAGCTGAAAGTAGACAGTTGCCTGTCTTTTGCCCATATCCCTCTAAACCCTTCCTATACACATCCCAGTTCAAATGTCTTTTAAATTTTGTAACTGTATCTGCCCCGACTTCTTCCTCTGGCAGCTTGTTCCATGTATACACTGTCCTCTGTGCAAAAACGTTGCCCCATAGGTTACTCTTAACATCTTTCTCCTCTCACCTTAAACTTACGCCCACTAGTATTTGACTCCCCTCCCCTAGGGAAAAGACCTTGGCTATTAACACTATCCACAACCGCGAAGATTTTATAAACCTCTACAATGTCACCCTCAACATCCAAATGCCAGCAAAACTGTCCCAACCTATCCAACCTCTCCTTATAACTCAAACCTTCCAGTCTCAGTAACATCCTTGTAAATCTTTATTGCACCCTTCCACCTTAAATGACATCTTTCCTACAGCAGGGTGACCAGAATTGTATGCTGTGCTCAAAATATGGCCTTGCCAATATCTTGCACAGCTGTAACATGATATCCCAATTCCAATACTTCATGCTCTGACCAATTATGGCAAACATGCCAAATGCCATTTTTCCCACCCTGTCCACCTATTATGCCACTTGAGAAACAACGTACCTGCACCAAGGTCTCTCTTTGACAACACTCCCCACAGCTCTACCATTAAATATGCAAGTCTCAAACTCCAGACACCACATTTAAACTCCAACTGCCATTCCTCACCCCAGCTGATCAAGATCGCCTTTTTCACTATTCACTACACCACAAATTTTGGTGTCATCCACAAACAAACAAACCGTGCCTCCTATATTCTCATCCAAGTCATTTCTATAAATGAACAGCGGACCTAGTACTAATCTTTGCAGCACACTGCTGGTCACAGGCCTCCAATTTGAACAACCGTCCAACACCAAGCCAATTTTGTATCCAATTGGCTAGTTCCCCCGGGCTCCAGGTGATCTAAATCACACTAACAGTCTGTCACACGGAAGCTCAAGAGCCTTGCTAAAGTCCACGTGGACAATGTCTATCCCTCTGCCTTCATCTATCTTTTGTCACTTCCTCAAAAAAAACTCAAAACCTATCTCCGTATCAAATTGGAGAAACAGGATTTCTCTTACACACATCCATGCTGACTATCCCTAATCGGCCATTACATTTCCAAAGGCAGGTAGATCCTGTCTCAGAATCTCTAACAAAACCACCACTGACATTACGCTGATAATAAAATGTGAGGCTGGATGAACACAGCAGGCCAAGCAGCATCTCAGGAGCACAAAAGCTGACGTTTCGGGCCTAGACCCTTCATCAGAGAGGGGGATGGGGGGAGGGAACTGGAATAAATAGGGAGAGAGGGGGAGGCGGACCGAAGATGGAGAGTAAAGAAGATAGGTGGAGAGGGTGTAGGTGGGGAGGTAGGGAGGGGATAGGTCAGTCCAGGGAAGACGGACAGGTCAAGGAGGTGGGATGAGGTTAGTAGGTAGCTGGGGGTGCGGCTTGGGGTGGGAGGAAGGGATGGGTGAGAGGGAGAACCGGTTAGGGAGGCAGAGACAGGTTGGAAAGGTTTTGGGATGCAGTGGGTGGGGGGGAAGAGCTGGGCTGGTTGTGTGGTGCAGTGGGGGGAGGGGATGCACTGGGCTGGTTTAGGGATGCAGTAGGGGAAGGGGAGATTTTGAAACTGGTGAAGTCCACATTGATACCATATGGCTGCAGGGTTCCCAGGCGGAATATGAGTTGCTGTTCCTGCAACCTTCGAGTGGCATCATTGTGGCAGTGCAGGAGGCCCATGATGGACATGTCATCAAGAGAATGGGAGGGGGAGTGGAAATGGTTTGCGACTGGGAGGTGCAGTTGTTTGTTGCGAACTGAGCGGAGGTGTTCTGCAAAGCGGTCCCCAAGCCTCCGCTTGGTTTCCCCAATGTAGAGGAAGCCGCACCGGGTACAGTGGATGCAGTATACCACATTGGCAGATGTGCAGGTGAACCTCTGCTTAATGTGGAATGTCATCTTGGGGCCTGGGATGGGGGTGAGGGAGGAGGTGTGGGGACAAGTGTAGCATTTCCTGCGGTTGCAGGGGAAGGTGCCGGGTGTGGTGGGGTTGGAGGGCAGTGTGGAGCGAACAAGGGAGTCACGGAGAGAGTGGTCTCTCCGGAAAGCAGACAGGGGAGGGGTTGGAAAAATGTCTTGGGTGGTGGGGTCGGATTGTAAATGGCGGAAGTGTCGGAGGATAATGCGTTGTATCCGGAGGTTGGTAGGGTGGTGTGTGAGAACGAGGGGGATCCTCTTGGGGCGGTTGTGGCGGGGGCGGGGTGTGAGGGATGTGTCGCGGGAAATGCGGGAGACGCGGTCAAGGGCGTTCTCAATCACCGTGGGGGGAAAGTTGCGGTCCTTAAAGAACTTGGACATCTGGGATGTGCGGGAGTGGAATGTCTTATCGTGGGAGCAGATGCGGCGGAGGCGGAGGAATTGGGAATAGGGGATGGAATTTTTGCAGGAGGGTGGGTGGGAGGAGGTGTATTCTAGGTAGCTGTGGGAGTCGGTGGGCTTGAAATGGACATCACTTACAAGCTGGTTGCCTGAGATGGAGACTGAGAGGTCCAGGAAGGTGAGGGATGTGCTGGAGATGGCCCAGGTGAACTGAAGGTTGGGGTGGAAGGTGTTGGTGAAGTGGATGAACTGTTCGAGCTCCTCTGGGGAGCAAGAGGCAGCGCCGATACAGTCATCAATGTACCGGAGGAAGAGGTGGGGTTTGGGGCCTGTGTAGGTGCGGAAGAGGGACTGTTCCACGTAACCTACAAAGAGGCAGGCATAGCTGGGGCCCATGCAGGTGCCCATGGCCACCCCCTTAGTCTGTAGGAAGTGGGACTTCCTACAGACTAAGGGGGTGGCCATGGGCACCCGCATGGGCCCCAGCTATGCCTGCCTCTTTGTAGGTTACGTGGAACAGTCCCTCTTCCGCACCTACACAGGCCCCAAACCCCACCTCTTCCTCCGGTACATTGATGACTGTATCGGCGCTGCCTCTTGCTCCCCAGAGGAGCTCGAACAGTTCATCCACTTCACCAACACCTTCCACCCCAACCTTCAGTTCACCTGGGCCATCTCCAGCACATCCCTCACCTTCCTGGACCTCTCAGTCTCCATCTCAGGCAACCAGCTTGTAAGTGATGTCCATTTCAAGCCCACCGACTCCCACAGCTACCTAGAATACACCTCCTCCCACCCACCCTCCTGCAAAAATTCCATCCCCTATTCCCAATTCCTCCGCCTCCGCCGCATCTGCTCCCACGATAAGACATTCCACTCCCGCACATCCCAGATGTCCAAGTTCTTTAAGGACCGCAACTTTCCCCCCACGGTGATTGAGAACGCCCTTGACCGCGTCTCCCGCATTTCCCGCGACACATCCCTCACACCCCGCCCCCGCCACAACCGCCCCAAGAGGATCCCCCTCGTTCTCACACACCACCCTACCAACCTCCGGATACAACGCATTATCCTCCGACACTTCCGCCATTTACAATCCGACCCCACCACCCAAGACATTTTTCCAACCCCTCCCCTGTCTGCTTTCCGGAGAGACCACTCTCTCCGTGACTCCCTTGTTCGCTCCACACTGCCCTCCAACCCCACCACACCCGGCACCTTCCCCTGCAACCGCAGGAAATGCTACACTTGTCCCCACACCTCCTCCCTCACCCCCATCCCAGGCCCCAAGATGACATTCCACATTAAGCAGAGGTTCACCTGCACATCTGCCAATGTGGTATACTGCATCCACTGTACCCGGTGCGGCTTCCTCTACATTGGGGAAACCAAGCGGAGGCTTGGGGACCGCTTTGCAGAACACCTCCGCTCAGTTCGCAACAAACAACTGCACCTCCCAGTCGCAAACCATTTCCACTCCCCCTCCCATTCTCTTGATGACATGTCCATCATGGGCCTCCTGCACTGCCACAATGATGCCACTCGAAGGTTGCAGGAACAGCAACTCATATTCCGCCTGGGAACCCTGCAGCCATATGGTATCAATGTGGACTTCACCAGTTTCAAAATCTCCCCTTCCCCTACTGCATCCCTAAACCAGCCCAGTGCATCCCCTCCCCCCACTGCACCACACAACCAGCCCAGCTCTTCCCCCCCACCCACTGCATCCCAAAACCTTTCCAACCTGTCTCTGCCTCCCTAACCGGTTCTCCCTCTCACCCATCCCTTCCTCCCACCCCAAGCCGCACCCACAGCTACCTACTAACCTCATCCCACCTCCTTGACCTGTCCGTCTTCCCTGGACTGACCTATCCCCTCCCTACCTCCCCACCTACACCCTCTCCACCTATCTTCTTTACTCTCCATCTTCGGTCCGCCTCCCCCTCTCTCCCTATTTATTCCAGTTCCCTCCCCCCATCCCCCTCTCTGATGAAGGGTCTAGGCCCGAAACGTCAGCTTTTGTGCTCCTGAGATGCTGCTTGGCCTGCTGTGTTCATCCAGCCTCACATTTTATTATCTTGGAATCTCCAGCATCTGCAGTTCCCATTATCACTGACATTACGCTCACTGGTCTACAGTTCCCTGGCTTTTCCTTACAATGTTTCTTAAGTAATGGCACAACATTAGCCACCGTCCAGTGTTTCAGCACCTTATCTGTGGCTGTCATTGACAAAAATGTGTCTTTTAGAGGCCCTGCAATTTCTTCCCTAGCTTCTCCAAGTCCTGGGAAATACCTGGTCAGATGCCAGGGATTTATTCACCTTTGTTTTAAAACCTCCAGCACTACCTCTCCAGCACTCCTTTAAAGACATCACAATTTATTTATTATTCATTTGTAGGGGATATTGGTGTCGTTGGCTGGCCAACATTTACTTCCAGCCTCCAAGTGTCCTTGAAGATTGTAATGAGCTGCCTTCTTGAACCGCTGCACTCCACTGGCTGTGGATGACCACAATGACATTAGGGAGGGAATTCCAAGATTTTGACTCAGTTACAGCAAAGGAATGACAATATAGTTCCAAGTCAGGATGGAGTGTGGCTGGGAAGGCAAGTTGAAGATGGTGGCGTTCCCATGTGCCTGCTGTCCTCGTCCTTCTAGGTGGAAATGGTTGTGGGTTTGGAAGATACTGTCTGAGGATCTATGGTGAATTTCTATAGTGCATCTTGTAGATAGTACACACTGATGCTCCCAAACATTGCTGGTGGAGGGAATGGATTCTTGTGGGTTCAGTGCCAATCAAAATGGATACTTCGTCCTGGATGGTGTCAAGGTTTTTGATTGCTGTTGAAGATGCACTCATTCAGACATGTAGGGAGTATTCCATCACACTCCTGACTTGTGCCTTGTCAATGGTGGACACGCTTTGGGCCATCAGGTGGTGAGTTACTCACCACAGTATTCCTGACCTCTGATCTGTTCTTGCAGCCATTGTGTTTACATGGTGATTCCAGTTGAGATTCTGGTCAATGGCAACTCCTAGAAAATTGATAGTGGGGTTTCAGCGACAGCAACATAATTGAATGTCAAGGGGTGGTGGTTAGGTTGTCTCTCATTGGACCTGGCATGTACGGGACAGGAATGTCAGTTGCAACTGGTCAGCCCAAGCCTGGATATTGTCCAGATCTTGTTGCATTTGAACACTGACTGCTTCAGTATCTGAGGAGTCAGAAATATTTACAGTGAACATCCCCATTTCCGATCTTATGATGGAGAGAAGGTCATTGATGAAGCAGCTGAAGATGACTGGACCTTGGACTCAGGACCCCACCCTGAGGAACCCCTGCAGAGGCATGCCCTGGAGCTGAGATGACTGACCAATAACCACGGCCATTTCCCTGTGTCAGGAATGACTCAAAGCAGAGAAGAGCTTGCCCCCTGATACCAGTTTTGTTCAGGGTCCTTGATAAGAAAAAAAAAACAATAGTTCAGGAAAAGGCCCTTCAGCCATCCAAGCCTGTGCCGACGCATTCTGTCTTTCCACACTAATACTGCCTTCACTCACAGGATCTGTATCCCTCTATTCCCTTCTGATTCATGTACTCGTTCAGGTGCTTCTTGAATGCCGTTATTGTGTCTGCTTCTATCACTACTTCTGGCAGGAGATTCCAGGCATTCACCACCTTGTGTGTGAAAAGAAACCTGCCTCATGCATCTCTTAATACTCCACCACGCCCACCCTGTATCTGTCTCATCTTCATAATTTACCCCTCCACCATGGGAAGAAAGCCTCACACTTTCCACTCTATCCATGCCATTCACAATCTGATAAACTTGAGGTCACCCCTCAACCTCCTGCGTTACAGTGAAAACAAACCCAATCTATCCAACCTTTCTTTGTAGCTAAATTCCCCCATTGCAGGCAACATCCTGGTAAACCTTTTCTGTACCCTTGCCAAAGGATCCACATCCTCTGGTAATATGGTGACCAGAACTGTACACAATATTCGAAGCGTGGTCAAACTAAAGTTCTATAACGCTACAGCATAACTTGCTTACCATTATATTCAATGCCCCTTCCAACAAAGACAAGCATGCCACAGGCCTTTTTAACTACCTTACATACCTGCACTGCCATCTTCAGTGACTCATGGATGTGCACAGCCATATCCCTTTGCATATTCATACCCCTAGGGGTTCTGCCAATCACTGTACAATTTCCACCTGTACTTAGCCTTCCAAAACCCATCACCTCACGTTTGTCTGGATTAAACTTCATTTGCCATTTTTCTGCCCATGCCTCCAACTGTTTGCATCCTGCAATGTTCTCAGACAACCCTCCTCACTTTCTGCAACCTCACCAACCTTTATATCTTCCGCAATCTTACTAATCAGACCAGCTACATTTTCCTCCAAATTATTTACATAGACCACAAACAGCAGAGGTCCCAGCACTGATTCCTGTGGAACACAAGTTACAACATTCCATTCTGAAATGGATCCTACCACCACTACCCCATCTCTTTTGACCAAGCCAGTTCTGAAGCTATCTTGCCAGTTCACCCTTAATAACATATGACTTCATCTTAGTACTAGTCTGCCATGACAGAACTTGTCAAAGGCTTTATTGAAGTCCATGTGAACAGCAATCTCTTTTACCTCATCACTCATCTTAATCATCTCCTCAAAAAAATTAGTCAAGTTAGTGAAGCACGACCTCCCCTGCACTAAACCATGCAGTCTATTGCTAATTTGTCCGTTTGCTTCTTAGTGCCAATCGATCCTGTCCTTGAGAATGTTTTCCAATAACTTCGCCAACAATGACGTGAGGCTCATAGACTAAGTTTTCTGGCTTATCCGTACTACCCTTCTTAATGACTATTCTCCAGACCTCTGGAACTTCACCTGTGGCCAAAAGGAAGTACACTGCAAAGACAGTATGACTAATTGAAGAGATTTCTACGCTGTTAACTTCTGCAAAAATCCTGCACGATACATTTGTATAAAATGATTTTGAACTAAGTGAATGTTGTAAACAAAAAATATTTAAGTCACTATAGTTATTCCTTTATCCTCACATTTACTACAGGGCAAGAAAGCTCTCATTACTTGTTACAACAAATGTCCAATTATCAAGATGTCTACTGAAGTGTTTGGATACAGTAGGAACTGGTTATCTTTTACTGTGAAAAGTGACAAACAGGCTATATGTAGCATTGAGTAACGCCATGATATTTAGTTTTCATCTCATTCTTTTAGTCAAAAGTATTCAAGTTATTATTTAAGTTTGGCATTTTCTCACGAGCAATGGTAGGCAAATGCCTATTACTACGGTCTTCATCCACGTCAGGGCAGACTGATTTCATCCCCAGGTCCTTTCAACTCAAATCTTCACGGATAATTTTTTTTGAAACCAATGAAAAGCTTAATCTTATTAATTGATGCACTAAACATACATCAATATACTGACAAGAATAAACAAAAATTAAGTCAGCTTACGCTCCAGGTCCTTGCCATGTCCAAGTGATTGTATCCTGGAATTAAAAGAAAGAAAATCAGATTGATTGTTTACTGAGGGTTGGACACTGTCTACAGAGAGCGATTCAAAGTGGTTTGAGTTTTACAGGGATAGGTACAGATAGCACATTGCATGATGGGGCCATGGGCATTCCACAAAGTCAACAGCTTACATTTATATTGCATCTTTAATGTAATAAAATTCAGAAGGCACTTCATAGTTATATATGGTAAAATGAGAATATTATGCAACATATGTGCAGATGGTCAAAGCAGGTGGTTCTGAGGATCGTGTTAAAGAAAGAGATAGAGCTGAGGGGGTTGGAGAGACCAATTAAAATCAAGTATTTTCAAGAGGCCAGAATCAGAGTACAGATCCCTCAGAGTTGAGAGGCTAAGGCAACTACAGAGATGCAAGCAGAAAAACAGAAGCAGAAGAGCGAACCAGCTTCAATTAGATAATTGCTGACCTGTTTGTATTGAATTCCACATTCCCTCGCCTACCAAGAATCTACCTCCAGCTTAAAACATTTAAGCTCATTCCCCCCATCTTCTGAGCAGGGAGCCAAAGTTGCATAACCCTCAAAAATACACGTCTTAAAATGGTTGACCTTGTCAAAACAGTTTTGGTTCTTACATGCTTCAATCAGGTCACTCTGCATTCTTCTTAAACACAAGAAGAAATAAACCCAGCTTGTCCAATCACTCCCCATACAACAACCACTCATTCAAAGTACCAACCCAGCAAAGAGGATTTCCAACGTCCTTACTTACCATCCCAACAGCCTCCACATTCAAAAGATCATCAACTGGCACATCCTGCACCTCCAGCAAGATGTCACCACCAGACACATTCCCCTCCCTTCCCTCATCCGCCTTCTGCAGGTACTGTTCCCTCAGGGAGGCCATGGTCCGCACTTCCTTCACACCCGCTAACAGCGCCTTCCCCTGCAACTGGTGAAGCTGCAATACTTGCACATTTACCTCCTCCCTCCCCAGTATCCAAGGGCCCAAACATACCTTCCACGTGTAGCAGAAATTTACTTGCACTTACCACAAACTAGTATACTGCATTCATTGCTCACAATGTGGTCTTCTCTACATTGGGGAAATGAAGTGTAGGTTGGATGACCGCTTCGCAAAACATCCATGTTCTGCCTGGAGAAACGACAGTTTCCAGTTGCCTGCCAATTTAATACACCATAGTGTTCCCTGGCCAACATCTGTCTCAGGCTTAAGATAATAAAATGTGAGGCTGGATGAACACAGCAGGCCAAGCAGCATCTCAGGAGAACAAAAGTTGACATTTCGGGCCGAGACACATCAGAGAGGGGGATGGGGTGAGGGTTCTGGATTAAATAGGGAGAGGGGGGGGAGGCGGACCGAAGATGGAGAGAAAAGAAGATAGGTGGAGAGAGTATAGGTGGGGAGGTAGGGAGGGGATAGGTCAGTCCAGGGAAGACGGACAGGTCAAGGAGGTGGGATGAGGTTAGTAGGTAGATGGGGGTGCGGCTTGGGGTGGGAGGAAAGGATGGGTGAGAGGAAGAACAGGTTAGGGAGGCAGAGACAGGTTGGACTGGTTTTGGGATGCAGTGGGGGGAGGGGACGAACTGGGCTGGTTTAGGGATGCGGTGGGGGAAGGGGAGATTTTGAAACTGGTGAAGTCCACATTGATACCATTAGGCTGCAGGCGGAATATGAGTTGCTGTTCCTCCGGAGGCTTGGGAACCGCTTTGCAGAACACCTCCACTCAGTTCGCAACAAACAACTGCACCTCCCAGTCGCAAACCATTTCCACTCCCCCTCCCATTCTTCAGATGACATGTCCATCATGGGCCTCCTGCAGTGCCACAATGATGCCACCCGAAGGTTGCAGGAACAGCAAGTCATATTCCGCCTGGGAACCTTGCAGCCTAATGGTTTCAATGTGGACTTCACCAGTTTCAAAATCTCCCCTTCCCCCACCGCATCCCTAAACCAGCCCAGTTCGTCCCCTCCCCCCACTGCACCACACAACCAGCCCAGCTCTTCCCCTCCACCCACTGCATCCCAAAACCAGTCCAACCTGTCTCTGCCTCCCTAACCTGTTCTTCCTCTCACCCATCCCTTCCTCCCACCTCAAGCCGCACCCCCATCTACCTACTAACCTCATCCCACCTCCTTGACCTGTCCGTCTTCCCTGGACTGACTTATCCCCTCCCCACCTATACTCTCTCCACCTATCTTCTTTTCTCTCCATCTTCGGTCCGCCTCCCCCTCTCTCCCTATTTATTCCAGAACCCTCACCCCATCCCCCTCTCTGAAGAAGTGTCTAGGCCCGAAACGTCAGCTTTTGTTCTCCTGAGATGCTGCTTGGCCTGCTGTGTTCATCCAGCCTCACATTTTATTATCTTGGATTCTCCAGCATCTGCAGTTCCCATTATTACTCTGTCTCAGGCGTGCTGCAGAGTTTCAGCAAAGCTCAGCTCAAGCTGGAAGAAACCCACCTCAATTTCTGCTTGGGGACCCTACAGCCCTCTGGATTCAATACTGAGATTAATAATTTTAGGGCCTGAACTCTTCCGTTGTCCTCGTCCCTGACCCACACACCAGGGCTTGTTATCACAGTCTGCCATTACACACTGCTTATTGTTAGTCACACAGTTGCCGTTAACAGCTATTCACCATCCCAGCCAGATCATTATCCACTCCTTTGTCTATTCAACTCTTTTTTCTCTCTTTGGGCTTTGTTATCTTCTCAATAGAAACCTGTATGTTCTGAGGAAGGGTCAACAGATCCAAAATGTTAACTCTGATTCTCACCCCACCCCCAAGATACTGCCAGACCTGCTGAGCTTTTCCAGAAACTTCTGTTTTTGTTAGCGATCCAGTAAATGACCTCTGAATTGCCCCCAACACTTACATCCTTCCTTAATGAAGGTGACCAATGCTGTAAACAAATGGTCTCGACAATGCCACGTATGAACTGATTTAAGCACCTGCTTTTCTATTGAAGCTACAAGGAAAAATGTGTCATCTTCCCACATTATAACCATCTATCAGATTTTTACCTGTTCACTCACCCTATATCCTTCTACAACTTGTCTTGTGCTTTCTTCACAACACTTTCCTGCTCTTGGGTCTGTGCATTTAGCGACTATGTTGTAGGGGGAGAGGTGCAAGTGTCCCTCTCTGTGCCTGCATGTCTACGTGTATATATTTCTTTTTTTGGGGGGGGGGGGGGGGGGGGGGTGACGCAAATAGGGGGAGGGGTGAGATCTGCATGGGAGGGCTTCAAATATGAGAACACAGTACTCAACTAATTGGCAATCAAGAAAACTTGAAATCACTGAGGTAATGACTTCCTTGCATATGAATATGGAATCCAGTTTCAGGCTGTTTAAATTTGGGGCTAGTATAATTGAAAAATAATGCAGTGGATCTCAGCAGGGTAATGTGGGTAGAATCATCAGCAAAAATCAAAGAGATTTCAATCTGTTAGTTCCCTTGGACTAAAAGAATGCCATTCTTCATCAATTTTTCAATGAGATAGCTGTCAGGTATTAAAGCCTAGATGGATTAGTGCAGGGCATTGCACTATTGCTACAGAACAAAATTCACCAGCAGAAATAGATGCTTATAAAATGAACTTGATATTTCTTTTTAATGGCTAGGTAGGGTACAAATGGATATTTAAGTTTACTAGTAAATTGCCATGTTAAATTAAATGTAATTATAACTGCATCAAATATGGGATGTGCAGGAGTGGAACACCCAAGCTTGGGAGCAGACGCAACATAGGCACAGGAATTGGGACTACGGGATCACATCCTCTCATACTGCCTGACCAACTGAGCCTTTTCAGTTGTTTTGTTCTTGCAAACTTAGGTCTCTTCTGAAATAAACTTAAGCACAGTTAAAGAAAGTGTACACTCCCAAACAGGCACTTACTAAGCCATAAAAACCTCAACATAAAAAGGTAGCAAAACAGGAAATATTTTATTCCAACTTAACTGAGAAACTAAGATCTAAATGTAAAACAATGAGCACAATGCTAGAACGTAACATTTTAAAATGGTATTATTTTGAGAAGTAAAAGAGAGATGAATAACTGTGCAGGAAGGATAAGATTGCAATAATTTATGAGAGACTTAATTCCTCATGTTATTTCACTTTTAAAGTTGGTAGACAAGTTGCCAGTGCCTCATGGGATCTACCCCAGAATACCGAGAGGGGCTAGGAAGGAAACTGCTGGAGCCTTGAGCGAAACCTTTGTATCCTCACTGGCTACAGAGAGGTAACACAGGATTGGAGAATAGCCAATGATATTCCTCTGTTTAAGAAGGATGGCAAGGATAATCCAGCCAATTACAGGCCAGTGAGCCTTATGTCAGTGGTAGGGAAATTATTGGAGAGGATTCTTCAAGACAGGATTTACTCCTACCTGGAAATTAGTGAAAGGCAACATGGTTTTGAGAAGAGGCAGTCATGTCTTACTACTTAGGTTGAGTTTTTTGAGGAAGTGGCGAAGATGTTCGATGAGGGTAGGGCAGTGGATGTTGTCTACATGGACTTCAGTTAAGGTCTTTGACAAGGTCCTTCATGGCAGGCTGATACAGAAGTTAAAGTTGCACAGGGTCAGAGGTGAGCTTGCAAGATGGATAGAAAAACTGGCTCGGTTATAGAAGTCAGAGGGTAACAGTGGAAGGGTGCATTTCTGAATGCATGGCTGTGACTAGTGGCGTTCCTCAGGGATCAGTTTTAGGGCCTTTCATATATAAAAAATGATTTGGAGGAAAATGTAACTGGTCTGATTAGTAAGTTTGCTGATGACACAAACGTTGGTAGAATTGTGGATAGTAATGAGGACCGTCAAAAGATACAGCTGGATGTAGACTGGTTGGTGACTTTGGCAGAGAGATGGCAGATTGAGTTTAAGCCGGAAAAATGTACGGTTATGCATTTTGGAAGATCTAATCCAGATGGAAAATATACAGAAAATAGCAGAACCTGTAAGAGTACTGATAGGTAGAGAGAACTGGGTGTACAGGTACACAGGTCACTGGAAGTGGCACGCAGGTGGAAAAAGGTAGTTAACAAGGCTTACAGCATGCTTGCCTTCATCGGCTAGAGCACCGAGTCGAAAAATTGGCAGGGAATGTTGCAGCTTTATAGAAGCTTAGTTAGGTTGCATATGGAATATAGTGTTTCAGCCAGATTTGAACACAACTAGAATGGTGTGATAGCTTTGGAGAGGATTTACCAGGATGTTGCCTGGTATGGAGGACATCAGCTATGAGGAGAGGCTGGAGAAACTTGGGTTGTTCTCACTGGAACGACGGTGGTTGAGGGGCGATCTGATAAGAGGTCTCTAAGATTATAAAGGGGATGGACAGACTAGACAGTCAATCTTTTTCCCAGGGTGGAACAGTCAGTTACCGGGAGCATGGTTTAAGATGTAGGGGGCAAGGATTAAAGGTGATAAATGAGGCAAGTTTTTTTTAAATGCAGAGGGTGGTGGATGCCTGGAACTCGCTGACGGGGGAGGAACTGGAAGCAGATAGCATAGTGCCTTTTAAAGGGCATCTTAACAAATACATGAATAGGATGGGAATAAACGGATATCGTCCCCAGAAGGGTCGGAGTTTTAGCTGTGTACGGATTGCATGTCGGCTCGGGCTTGGAGGGCCGAAGGGCATGGTCCTGTACCGTAATGTTCTTTGTTCTTTCTTATTGATCTTGTTCTGAATGTGATAGGGACTGAGAATTTTTTTTAAAAACCAGTGTGATTCACACACCCGAAGTGAAGGACGCTCAGTACCTGGTTCAGCAAACAAGCACCTTATGCAAAAATTATGACTGCGCAATCGTATTCCACCCTAATGTACAGTATTGGCAGAGGTGGCCTATTCACTTAAGGGAGCAATTACTTTGCTTTCATGCAAGAAATATTTAGCTAAGCACTGCAGAATCTTTTGCATGACCGAGCCAAGGCAAAAATTAACAGCTTTTCCTTTGTTTTTGGTAGCTTTCTTTACAATTTGGTCATCTAGTAGCTAATAATTCTTGTTGCTACCCAAGGATTAAAACTTTATGAATGCTTCCTTTGAAAATAAATATGTAGCACATTTTCTGAAAGTCTCTCTCCACCGTTGAAATATTAGACTCCTGGAGAATGTGAAGGAGGAAGCAAAAAAAAAACAAACAATCTCTCATTTATTCTTGCTTTTTTTTTAAACAATGCTGTCCCCCTCCCCTGTCACACCCCCACTCCACCCAACCATGGAAAGATGCCAGAATTTGATCTAAAAACCTTTCTGGAACCATACGACCAATACAATTAGCAAAGAACACACAGCTGTGGAAATGCAACTGCAAAGTTTGTGGGCTTGCTACAACCTAGAGGGCTAGGAAATTATGTTTTTCATATCTACTTTGCAGTGTTACAACATTTTTAAAAAAATAATGTGGCAATACCTGCCCATAGAAATCTTAGAAGCAAAACATTTTTTCCTTGGGGCTCAAAAATGTTAGGACACAACAGCTCATGACATTTAGAACTTTATTTTTAAAGCAAATGTAATTGAACAATGATTTAATATAAATAGCTTAATCAGACTACTAAAATGAATAATTATGTGTAAAGTGCATTTAAAAAAAATCAGATTTTAAAAAGTACTTACTGTTTCATTAGGATAACGCAAGACCACAGGTTGCACGGGAACCCCAGGAATGAATGCACCTGTACAAAAAAATGAAAAACAATAATACCATCTTTTACGCCCCCCGCTTCTGAACAGTCATTGTCTTTTTCTCCCACGGTTTCTGCAGAGACACATTATCTACCATAGAATTATCAAAGGTTCAGTATCTCATTCAATTGACCATTACTCATGTAAGCCTACATTTGGAGTGGGCAGATATTTTGACTAGGGGTTAGCATTACCCCAAATGTATACAGTTCGCTTCTGAATTCCTGAAAATTAAATAACTCTGTTCCATCTACATAAACTTCAAAAATGAAACAAAAATGTTTCAACAAACAAAAGAAGCTCGTAGAATCATGTATAGAGTGTAGTGGAGGCCATTTGGTCCATTGTGCCTGGTTCTTGGGGAAGCTATCCAATTGGTCCTACTCATTTGATCTCTCCCCAGTTCTGCAAAGTTTCATCTTCAATCATTTATCCAATTTTGTTTCAAAAACTAGTGAATCTGCTCCTAATGAACTTTAATACATTCCAGTCCATAACAACTTAGTGTTTAAAACATGTGGTTATATCACCGACTCTTTCAGCAATTACATTAAATCTGTACCCTCTGCTAACCACTTGTTCCACCACTGGAAACCGTTTGTTTATTTATTCTATCAAAACACATGATTCTGAATAATTATCACATCTATCCATACCCTCCACACTGTAAAGAGCAACCCTATTTCACTAGTCTCAACATAGGTAGGCTGGAAAGGGAACAGTGTATTAAAGAAAGAATGTATCAGGGCTGAAAAATGTAAGGTGGTGTAGGGTGACATCCAAGGCCTTGACATTCTTCCAAAACACATCTGGACAATACTCCAGCAAAGCATAATTAGGAATTTACAAATATCCTCGTTGTGTACTCTATGCTTATTTTATAAAGAGAAGGAAACTACATGCCTTTTAAATTAACTAATCAGTTTGCTCTGGCATCTTTAAACCCCTGTGCATCTTCACCCCCAAGTTTGGGTCGACATACCACCTTTAAAATTGTACAATTTAGTTTACGTGTATCTCATCATTCTTTCAAACGAAATACATGACTTCACAATGCTCTACGTTATATTTCATTTGCCAAATCAGCCTCATTCACCTTCCTGAGCACACAAACACAACATGCAGATACTGGAAATCTGATACAGAAGAAAAGGCAAAGGCAATGATGGCATTAGCAGGTCAAGCAACATCTGCAGATAGAAAAATATTGCTAACATTTTAGGTTGATGACCTTTCATCAGACATCAGTCATTATCAAGAAAAATGAACTCTGCTCTTTCCACAGATATCATTTCACCAGCTGAGTATTTCCAGCATTTATTTTAAGACCTTAAGAGGTTGAGCCGAACTTGGACATTCAGCTCATTGAGTTTGCTGTGCCATTCAATGACATTATGGCGGACCTGATAATTAACTTTACTTTCCTGTCTTTTCCCCACAACCCTGGATTCCCTTACTGATTAAAATTGGTGTCTCAGTCTTGAATATACTTGACAATCCGACCTATTATGCTGTTGGTCCTAGACGCAAAGGTGAAACAACCTCTCCACATTTACCTGGTCAAGAATTCCCAAGAATCTTTTGTACTTCAATAATGTCATTTTTTTTTGGACTCAAGTCAGTGCATGTCCAACTTAGACAACCGTTCCTCAAAATCCCTTTACACCTGGGACCTATCTAGTAAACTCTCCGTCCTGCCTAGAATGACAGTGCACCTTTTCATAGTTAGGAGGACCCAAATGGTGATCTAAGTGCAGTCTAACTACAGCCTTATATACTTTTAGCAAGACTTTCCTATTCTTGTATACCATTCCTTTTGAAATAAAAGGCCAATATTCCATTTGCCTTTCCGTCTACCCGCTGAACTTGGGTGCTAGGCATCTTTGTGTGATTTCTGCTTAAGGACTTCAAAATCACTTTGCTTTTAATCTGAAATGTTACATTCTCATATTCGATTTTATCTTAATTTATAAATTTGAAGCTGAGTTTAATAAGTTCAAGTCATTAATATTCTGGCAGCCATCCCTGGAACTTCCCTTCAGTTTGAAGTTACCGACTCACCACACTGCTGTTTCTTAGCCAATTTTTACATGTACATAATCACTGCCCTTTTAATCTCATGGGTTTCTATTCTGTTAGCAAATCAAACATACAAAAACTTTATCCATTGCCTTTTGTAAGTCCATAAACAGATCAATCATATTACTCTCATCCATGTTGGATTTTGTCTAAAAATTGTTACCAAGCAGCAATTAACTTTTGTCCCAGATTAGACATTCAAAGCATCCCCACCAGCAGCATTACGATAACTCAACTGTTGCTACCTGCTCGATCACAATCTGCCTTTTGAACAGATAGCTTGACTACTATTGGCCTTTAACATTCTACTTTAAATGTGATAGGCTTAAATACACACATTGAAGTAGTCAAAGCAGGACATCTTGGCTTTTAAGCTTTACATAAGAGTGATTGTCATATCAACAGTTACGTATATAAACGGCATTTTAGTCATTATATCAGAATGTAAAAATACAAATTATGACTGTAAAATTTGAAAAGCATTTCGTTCTCAAAGATATGCATGAATGCCAAAGTTGATCGAAGCTTAACTTTATCTAATGAAATTAAAAGGGTGGTGTACTCTAATTTGTCAACTGAACATACAAACAAAATCCTTTTCAGTTTAAAAAGGATATTTTTAACAGCCTTATTGCTATATTAATTTTTGACTGCGGAAAACATTGTGAAGTGACAAAGACCACTTGACAGTAACTCATTTGAAAAAATCCACACTACTGTAAGCCCAATTTAATCACGGAAATAAGTTAATAGCTCACAAATAGCAACTTAAGTGCAACTTTAATACAGTACTAGAGTCAACAATAAAACCCTTATCTGTGTACAGGTTATCACAAAGTAAATATCAAAAGATAAAATTGCCACAATAGTACATTCACGAATAATAACAAAAAACTCAAGCAATCCACAAAAATAAAGAATGAACTTTGGCCAGAACCCTACTAGCCTAACCCTACTAGCCTAACCCCACTTTTACAAAACTTTGACATATATTCACTGATACGACAAACTCAATCAAATCAATTCAAACATTGCATATATAAAGGCATAACACTATTGATTTAAAAGGACTGCACAAATTTATATATACCGGGCCATTTTATTTCCTTTTAAATGCACTCTGTCAGTAAAGTTGGTTGAGGTTATTTAAAGGAAGGGTGGAAACAAGCATTAAGCAGGAGATATACAAACAAAAATACATATTTAAAATGACAGATGGCTGAAGTTAACCTTCGAATATCACTATCTAAAAGTGTCTGGAGGTGTGAAAACAGAAAGCTATAGGCTGAGTCACAGCTCAAATTTCTAAACAAGGTTTGATATTCTGGGTGATAAAGAAACAGAAAGCGTAAGACAGTGTCACGGGTCAGGATTGTCTGGGGAGTTAGGAAGCAGGTTTGCAAATTCTCAGAGGCTGTACTTGAGGCTGTGGCAGAAACCACAGCAGTGAACCACTGTCTGTCTTCGACCCACAAAATGGAAAGGAAGTCACAGAAACAAGTATGGGAGGGTATCACCTTGGACCAGGCTAGCATCGCCATTAATGACATGGTCCCAATAGTGAAAAAATAAAATTCAAAATAGTCAACACAAGATTCCAACTGAAACAAACTTCCCAGGACTGCATCACAATTTCAAACAACATTTAGCTATAAACTTGCATTTATACAACGAATGCTATTTTTCTGAGGAAGGGTCACTGGATCCAAAACGTTAACTCAGATTTTTTATCTTCACAGACACTGCCAAGCCGTTACATTTCCAACAACTGGTTCGTTCCTGATTTGCAGCATCTGCAGCTCTTTTGGTCTTTTGCATCCTTCACGCTCCCTACTTCTGATGCATCATATAGCTCTCCAGCCACAGAAATCAAGGTAGGTTGGCACTAAATTTTATGCTGAGGTGTTGAAACAACTTTACAGCCAATTAGTTATTTTTTGAATTTTCCTCTTTGTTGTAAAGTAGGAAAACGGCAGATAATCTGCATTCAGTAAGCTGTCTCAAGCTCCAATGTAACAGCAATCAAATAATCCTATTATCTTGACTGACAGAAATATTGTTCAGAACATTGGGGAGAAATATCTCCTACTCTTGCCCAAAATAGTGTCATCACATCTTTAACCCATGTTTTCAACTACCTTAGAAGGCTGACATGATGTTAGTTGCCAAAAGATTTCTCAAGTCAAAGGAGAGAATAATTATTTTCAGTTCGTTCACTGGGTGGGCAAGGATTTGTTGCTCATCTCTGGTTGCTGGAGAAGGCTGTAGTGAGGTGTCATCTTAAACTAGTGAGTCCATTTGGTGTAGGTATATCAACACTGCCATTAGAGAGTGAGTTCCAGCATCTTGACCCAGTGAGTGAAAGAATGGTGATGTCACCAAAAGAAAGGTTGGCGAGGGTCAGAGAGAGATGTACAGCATGGAAATAGATTCTTTGGTCCAATTCATACATGCCAAACACACATTCTCCATTAATCTAGCCCCATTTGCCAGCATTTCGCCCATATCACTCCTAAACCCTTTCCATTCATATACCCATCTAGATGCCTTTTAAATGTTGTAATTGTACCAGCCTCCATCTCTTCTGGCATGCAATGATTCCTTCTACCATTGATGTACAGATGCAGCAGAATGTGCCATCTGCAAGAAACACTGCAGAAATTCAGAGATAGTAGGAACTGCCGATGTTGGAGAATCTGAGATAACACAGTGTGAGGCACAGCAGGCCAAGCAGCAGAGCAGGAGGAAGCCTTGACGTTTTGGGTCGGGACCCTTCTTCAGAAAATTTACCAAGGCTCCTTAGATAGCACCTCCCAAACTCACGCCCATTACCATCTGGAAGGACAATGATAACAGTTGCATGGGAACATCACTAACTGCAAGTTTTTCTTCAATCCAACAGTGACATCTAGGAAAGTATCAATATTAAACAGGAGTAGTGCTGGACAACTTAAAACGCATAAAGGTGGGTGATTCCCTGGGGCCTGAGCAAGTATACCCTTGAACTTTGTGGAAAGCAATTGTTGGGCTCCTTCCTGAGATAAGTGTATCATTGTTAGCCATGGGTGGAGGTGTGGAAGCCTGAAGGTTGCCTAATGTCCTAAGAAAAAGCCTGGGAACTACAGACCATTGAGCCTAGTGTCAATGGTGGGTAAGTTGTTGCAAGGGATTCTGAGGGACAGGATCTACATGTATTTGGAAAAACAAGGACTGACTGGGGACAGTCAACATGACTTTGTACTGGGAAATTGCCTCTCACCATCTTGCTTGAGTTAGTTGAAAAAGTAACAGAGGATTGAAGGCAGAGCGATGGACATTGTCTATATGGGCTTCAGCAAGGCGTTTGACAAGATTCCACACAGTAAACTGATTAGCAAGGTAAGATCATGCGAAAAAACAGGGAGAACTAGCCACATGGATGCAAATTTAGCTCAAAAAAGGTCAGGGGGGTGGTGGTGGGTTGCTTTTCAGACTGGAGGCCTGTAAACAGTGGTGTGCAAGGATCAGTGCTGGGTCCACTGCTTTTTCTCATTTATATAAATGATCTGGAAGTGAATGCAGGAAGTAAGTTAGTAATTCTGCAGGTGACACTAAAATTGGTGTTGTGGTCAAAGAAGGTTACTTCAGAGTGCAACGGGATCTTGATCAGATGGGCCAAGGAGTGGCAAGGTGGAGTTTAATTTTGATAAATGCGCAGTACTGCATTTTGGGAAGGCAAATCGAGGCAGAACTTACACACTTAATGGTAAGGTCCTGTGGAGTATTACTGAGCAGAGTCATGGGGGTGTAGTTTCATGGTTTCTTGAAAGTGAAATCTTAAGTAGACAGGGTAGAGAAGGAGGCATTTGTCATGCTTGCCTTTATTGGTCAGTGCATCGAGTACAGGAGTTGGGAAGCCATGTTGTGGCTGTACAGGACATTGTTTAGGCCACTTTTGAAATAGTACATTGAATCCTGCTCTCCCTGATAATAGGAAGGATGTTGTGAAACTTGAAAGGGTTCAGAAAAGGTTCACAAGGATGTTGCCAGGGTTGGAGGGCTTGAGCTATATGGAGAGGCTGAAGCTATGTTCCCTGGAGCATTGGAGGCGGAGGGATGAGCTTAAGTTTATAAAATCATGAGCAACAAGGAAAGGATGAATAGTCAGGTATTTTCCTCAAGGTACGGAGTCCAAACTAGAAGGCATAGGTTTAAGTTGGCGGGGGGGGGATTTAAAAGGAACCTAACTGGCTCCTTTATTATGCAGAGGGTAGTGCATCTATGGAATTATGTCAACAACAGGCCCAGCAATCACCTCCCTAACTTCCCACAAAGTTCAAGGGTACACTTGCCTCAGGCCCCAGGGGCTTATCCACCTTTATACGTTTTAGGTTGTCCAGCACTCCTCTGTAACATGGATACTTTTCTAGAAATCACTATTGGATTGAAGAAAAAGTTGCAGTTAGTGGTGATGTTCCCATGCGACTGTTATCATTTTCCTTCCAGATGGTAGTGGGCATGGGTTTGGAAGGTGCTAAGGAACCTTGGTGAATTTCTGCCATTTTCTTGCAGATGGTACATACTGCTGCGTCTGTACATCAATGGTAGATGGTGTCAATTTGAAGATGTAATGCCAATCAAGCCGGTTGCTTCATCCTGGATGTTAGAGTTTCTGGAGTGGTGCTGGAGCTGCACTCGTGCAGGCAAGTAGCGTGTATTCCATCATTCGATTGACATGTGCCTTGTAGATGATACACAGATTTTGGGAAGTCAGCAGGTGAGTTACTCACTGCAGGATTCCTAGCTTCTGACTTGCTCTTATAGTCATGGCATTGATAAGCCCTATTCAGCTGAGTGTCTAATCAATGATGTGAACTGTGGTGAATTCAGTGAATGCAATGCAATTGAATGCTAAGGGGCAACAATTAGATTCTCTCTTGTTGGATACGGTCATGCATGTTGCCTTCCATTTGCTCAGAACTGGAAACGATCTGGATCTTGCTGCATTTTACATGATCTGTTTCAGCATGAGTTGCTGCAATCGGTGTTGAATATTGTGTAATCTCCAGAGAATATCTCCACTCTCAGCCTCATGTTAGAGGGAAAGTCACTGATGAAGTAGCTTAGGCTATCTGACAATGAAGACTCAAAATACAGAAAGGAGATAGAAGGTTCGGTGATGTGTTGCAATGAGAACAACCTTAATCTCAACATTGGCAAGACTAAAGAACTGATCACTGACTTCAGAAAGAAAGGTGAACATGTCCCCATCGATATCCATGGAGCTGAGGTTGACAGGGTGGACAGCATCAAGTTCCTAGGAGGGACGATAACTGAAAACTTGTCCTGGACTTGCCACACTGATGCAATGGTCAAGATAGCACAACAATTGCTCTTCTTCCTCCTCAGGTGGCTCAAGAAATTTGGCATGTCCATAAGGACCCTCACTTTTTCAAATGCACCAGTATTTGGATGCATACCGTCTGGGTGCTTAATGGCCTGGTACGTCAACTGCCCTGCCCAGCACTGTATAAACTACAGAAAGTTGTATGCACAGCCCTGACCATCATGGAAGCCAACCTTCCATCCACAGACTCCATTTACACAGCTTCTTGCTGCCATCACCAAAGACTCGTTGTACCCAAGTAACGCTCTCCTAAACCTCTGTCAGCCATGAGACAGAATAGTTTGAGCACATGCACCAGCAGGTTCAGGAACAGCTTCCTCCGGCTGTTATTAGACTGATGCATGAACTTTCTAACTTCAAATCATGCCAATTTGGTAGTATTGATCTTGACTAGTGCACGCCTTGTGTGATGTAACCTATGTGCCTTTAGGTTTTGTTTCCACCCTATGATCTGTATGCCCTTAATTACCATGATCTGCCTGTACTACTTCTAAACACAGCTTTTCACTGTACTTAGGTACTCACGGCAGTAAGTCAAAATTAAAATCATTAGTAGGCCTAGGACACTACCCCGAAGAACCCGCAATATTACGTACCGAGACAATGGTGACTGACTGCCAACAATTATCTTCCTTTGTACCATGTAAGACTCTAATCACAAGTGATCCTTCCTTAAATCCTAGGGTTGCTAGGGCTCCTTCATGCAACACTGGTAAAATATGGCCTTGGTGCAAAGGGCAAGGAATTCAACTGTGGAAGTTAACTCTTTTCTCCATGTTTGGAATCCAGAGTGTAATAAGGTTAACAGCAGAGTGGCTTCAGCAGAACCCAAACTCGGCATCAGTGACAACACTCTTGTTTAAGACTTTTGAAGACCTCTTCCTTCACTTCACTGATGATCAAGTTATTTGATATATTTAATATAAAAAGGGGAAGGGACCAGGGAAAGGGTAAGGCAGACGTAAATCTTCACGTGAAAATTGACTTTCATCAGTTAAAGGATCACAGGTCATGGTAACCAGAGATGTTTTCCTAACCCCATGTTTGACCTGATGCTATTAGACTTCAAGCAATCTAAGAGAGGAAGCAATTCCACAAGACCATTCCCCTTGAGGGATCAGTGCTGACAATGATACGGAGAGCAGCAGCAGGTACCACTGATAGTCTGATCAGGGTATACATGCCAGAAAGACATGTGGACCCTACAACCTCTTTACATATACATATCTCTGCTCACTAAATCTCCCAAAACTATTCTCAAACTCAACATGATCTCAGGGCCTACACCTTCCTGCATGTTACATCTTAATTTTATCACCGTCCTGCTGAAGTCCTCAGCATCACTGATGCCAGACTTCAGCTGAAATAAGACAAAGAACTGTAGACGCTGGAAATCTGAAACAGAAACAGCTGAAGAAAATCAACAGGCCTAGCAGTATTTGTAGAGACAGCAGAGTTAAGGATTTGGAGTCCAGCGACCCATGTGTTTCACTTCACCCTAGTTTAGCATGCACTTGCAAGTACTCCACAATTTCATCCTTAATAATGGACTCGAATATCTTAGCAACCACCAAGGTCAGGCTAACCAGCTATAGTTTCCTGTCTTTGGCCTCTCTTCTTAAACAGGGGCTTACGTTTGTCACTTTCCAGTCCTCTGAGATCCTCCCAGACTTTTGTGATTCTGAAAGACCACGATTAATTCCTCTGTAATCTCTTCAGCCATCTTTTTCAGAACTGTGGGGTGTATTGCATTTAGTCCAGGTGATTTATTTGCCTTCAGACTTTTCAGCATCCCCAACACTTTCTCTTTAGTGACTGTCATAACACCTCAGCCCCAGACTCTCAAAGTTCTGGTATGTTGCTGGGTGTCTTTTATTGTAAAACCTGATGCATAGTACCTATTCAGTTCCTCTGCTATTTCTTCGATCCCCATTACTACTTCTCCAGGCTCATATTCCAGCAGTCCAATGTTCACTGTTACCTCTCTCTCAACTTTTAGATATGTAAAGAAAACCCCTATATTCCCTTATGATTCTCCACCCCACACAGGCCTCCACCCAGACTGCTTTTTTAAGCTGTCCTCTCTCTCTGGTGATTTTTAAAAGATTCCCCAGCAATCTTCAGTGCCGTTGGCCCAACAATGTTCTATTGCTGAAATGATCAGCCCTCCATCATAAGGTCAAGTGAACAAGATAAATGCACCATATTCAGCATTCACAACTCTTCAGATACCGAAGCAGTAAATGTCCAAATGCAGCTTTGGGCTGATGCACATCAAGCAGTATTCATACCAGAACTGTGCCAGGCAATCACTATTTCCAACAAGAGAATCTAACCATCACCCCCTGACATTCAACAGCATTACCATTGCTGAATCTTACACGCTACAATGATGAACCTGGCTAGTTATAGAAATACTGTGAATACAAGAGCAGATCAGAGGCAAGGTATCTTGCAGCAAGTAATTCATCTCTTGACTCCCCAAAGCCTACTGACCCTCTACAAGGCACAAGTCAGAAAAGTCATGGAATACCCCTCACTTGCTGGATGACTGTAGCTCCACACATGAAATTTGAGAACATCCAGGCTGATGCCATCTGATCAGTATCAGAACGTTCACAGCCTCTATCTCCAACACTGTATTATCTACGACATGGCAGGAATTTTCTAAGACTCCCAAACCCATGACCACCATAATCTAGAAGGACAAGAGCAAGAAATACACGAGAACACCATATATACATGCACCTCCAAACCACTCACCATCCTGACTTGGAGATATATTATCCTTCCTGCAGGTGTCCCTGGGTCAAAATCCTGGAACTCCCTCCCTAACAGCATTGTGGGTCTACAATACAGCAAATAAATTTTGGTGGTTCAAAAGGCAACTTACCACCATCTTCAAAAGCAATGAGGTTTTAAGAATAAATGCGGACCTAGTCAGCAACACCCATACCCGATGAATTCATTTTAAGAAAGTGCCAGGAGTGAGATTGACCTTGCCTCCTGGAAGAAATGGGAGAGGATAGCAACAGCCACCGTATTCAATGGAAAAGAAAAAGAAAACAAAAACACTGAGGAAGAAAGCATTGTATCAATTGGTACTACCATGCCAGACACCAACCCAAATAACTTAGGGACTCCTAGCCTCAGGTGAGAGTGGCTATAGTACAGATGAACCAGAATGATACAGGGTCAATAGGTAAAATCTGGGGACAGACTTCATAAACTCAATATGCTTTCCTTGATTTTAAAATATTATGAGGTGATTAAACTGAGGTGGTTGTGACGATTAAAGGATTCGACAGTTAGGCAGAACAAAGATGCATTCAAGTAGTGATTTTAGGAAACATTTTCTTATACAAAAGAGTAATAGAAAGTTATCAAGGCAGGTCAATTTGTAATTTCAATTAAGATTGATAGATTTTTGTTTGCTATGGGTATTAAAGAATATGGGAATAAAGTGGGTAGACCGAGATACAATACATGATCTAATTAAATGGTAGAACACTTCTGGGCCGAATGACCCATGGTCCTGTGGTTAAATATAAGGACCAGAAAGTCCTAAGGACTTTCTAAAAAGGAGTTCTAAAAAGCTCTTTTGTGCTTAGAGTCTTTAAGTTCCATTTGCTCTAAAATTGCTTTGGAATACAAAGGGTGGTTTTCTCAACTTGAGAGTTCCTAAGACAATTCTTGCAGTAGTTCTATACTGTGTACAGGTCAGGAAACACTAACAATATGTTCATAGTGACAAACTGTAGTTGATACATCTAATGCACAAAACTATTTTAACTAAAGCACACAGTAGAAAGAAGCCATAGGACTGAAAAGTTCCTAAATCAAAAGATTATTTTTAAGAAATTTGTTGTGATAATGTGCTAAATATTGAATCCATAAAAATTCTTGTACAAATTAAAATTCTATATATAACATTATGTTAACAGGGTACTCAATGCTTCACAATTTCTTCTGCAAATAAAACAGAATTGTGATCACTAAGATTTCAATACAGTTTTAAACAGGTTGAAATATACTCTGCAGAGGCAAAATAAAAATTATATCCAAGTAATTCAGAAATCAAGTGATCACATTTTAAGTACTGTAACTGTCTTATGCTATACTGAAACTATTGGCAAGAATGAAACTATTGCCTTACCAGGTTTGAAGGTTATCAGACATGACCTATTCGTACATGTACCCTCTGGGAATATCATTACCTGGAAACAAGATCATGAACCATTTAACGGAATATATAGAATAACATTTCTTTTTTTCAAAATATGGTCATTAAAAAGTCAAACTGATTTCAAATGCACACAAATTTTGGAAATAGTGGATGTCAAATAGTTACGCACATGGAGGTTGAAAACATGCTCAAAATACAAAGTCCAAGAGGACAGTTAGCAGGATAATTCAAACTAAATATGGAACACTGTTCAAAAGTGAGAGCGCTTACGGCAAGGTCAACCAGGAACTTAGCATCCTAGCCTCCAGGAAGGGGATTTAAGTTTAGCCAAAAGCAAAAAGTGCACGTCAATTTCCATTCTCGAATTGTAATCTCTCACATTCTTCCTTGTAAATAAAAGGTCAGAACTCTAACCTATCCATCACAAACATCTTCCTCATCCCCGTCCCTTGTCAGCATTCCACAGGGAATGGTGAAACAGCAAGGGTGCAGCATACTTGGGAGTGAACAACAACAGCAAAACTTCCTGATAGAAGCCTGAGAAACAAAGCCCAGAGTGCGCTCAGTTGGAGCAGCAGCTCGCAAACTTTTAGAGGTGGAGCATGTGAAGCAGTGTCAATTCAATAAGTGGCTCAGGCTAAAAGGAAATAGCTGACAGTGTAAATACTCGTCCAATCTTTGACATGACTCCAAAACTCGGAAAAAACATAGGCACCAACTGAGGTCGTTCAGAAGTACTGTCAATGCTGTTTGAGATGGGTTCTCCACATCAACTGGCAGGACAGGAATATTAACAACAGCGTCCTTGAAGGAGCCAATAGTACCAGCAGAGGCCATGCTCATTTGAAACCAACTCTGCTGGGCTGGCTGCGCACTTAGGAAGCCTTAGTTTTGACTGCGAAGACAAGCATTTTAACCTAGCTCAAGCAAGGCACCTGAACAACAGGACAACAAAGAAGGTGTTTCAAAGTCTCCCTGAATACTTCCCTTAAAGGGATACGACATAGATTCAAATGGGTAAGAGGCCTTCATTCAGAAGGAACCGACTTGGAGGAAGCTCCTGCAGGGTCATAATTCTTGGAGAACACCTAGCAGGATGAAGAACGGAAAAGGAAACAGAAAGGCAATCCAGTAAACTCAAGGTTAAGGATCAGATCCACCACCAAAAACGTGTGCCAAATATCTAGTTGGCGATATGGCTCGAGGATTGGGCTCAGCCACGCAAGGACCCAGAAAACTCGACCAGTAAAATGGAATTTCCTTGGTCAATCAAACTGGTCATCAAGTGACTGCCACCACTATTTTTATTGCTTACAGTTTGTGTATTCACAGTTTTTAAAAAGGGCAATAGCATAGAAGTCCAAAGACAACCGGCCGAGAGTAAAACAATCTAAGAATTTAAATAAAAGGGATAAGTCATGGAAGGGGAGCTCAAGACCGTGGTGTGCTCTTGCTGCTCTACACAGCCAGCCAGACAGTCACTGAGTGCATGCAAAAAGTGTTTCCAGCTGCACCTTTTGGAAGCCAGAGTTCTGAAGCTGGAACAGCAGCTGAGGTCACTGTGGCACCTCTAGGAGGCTGAAATTATTGTGGGTAGCAAGTAGCATATCGGTTAGACAGGAAGCAAGGGAATATCTGGCCACCAGGCTGGTGAGCAGAATTAGGCAGGCAGCTCAGCAGCCTTGTTACCATTTCCTTGTGGAACAGGTCTACTGCTCTGGATGCTGTTGGTGGGAACGGCCACAGAGGACAGTAAAATAACCAAATTTGTTACACAACAGTTTGACTTTGCTGGAGTATTAAATGTGTGAAGGTTATAGTAAAAGGGAATTTGATTCATTGATTTAACAATTTAACAATAAAGGTTTTTAAAAGTTTCCCAATGTTCTGGCTTCCCTCTAACCTTCACCGCACTTTGCTTTTTCTGGTGCTTTTATACTGTACCTGACTTTCCTTGTCAGCCATCATTGCCTTCTCCTCCCATAACATGGTTCCTTGGGATGAACTGTGCCATGCCTCCTGAATTGCCACTAGAAACTCCTGCCATTGCTGCTCTGTTATCTTCCCTGCAAGGGTCCCCTTCCAAGCAACTTCAGCCAACTCCTCCCTCAAGGTTCTGAAGTTACCATTACACACACGTAATACCATTACATGTGATTCCAGGTTCTCCCCCTCAAATACCGTGTGAATTTACTAGTATAGTCACCGTCCCCTAGGGGCTCACGCACATTAGAGCTCTCTAATCAAGTCTGCCTCATTACACATGATCAAATCTAGAACTGCCTGTTTCCCCCATTGGCCCTACCACAAGCTGGTCAAAAAAAAATCTGACAGTCCATGAATTTCTTTTCATGAAATCCGTTACCAACCTGATTTGCCCAGTCCACCTGCATATGGGAGTCCCCCATGATCATTATAATAGGTGTCTTACATGCCTTCTCTATCTCCTGATTTATTTTCTTTCCTACATCCTTGTGTATAGGAAGCCTACACACAATTCCCAGTGTTTTTTTCACCCCTTGGTAGCTCCTCAACTCTACTCAGAAATTTTACACATTCTGACTCTATATCACTTCCTGCTATCAATTTAATTTGTTACTAACAAGCCTGTTAATAGGCTTGAAGAATGGCCTACATCTATTTCCATTTTCTCAGTTTCCTCTACTGCATCCAGGTCCACTCATCTTTCACTCTCGCATGGAATCACAAGTGGTATAATGACTGTCCTTTTTTTTGAAAAACCTTCTCACTCCTCACTGTCCAAGGCCTCAAATACACTTCCCAGAAGCAATTTACTTGTATTTTTTCAAATAACCTGCATTATTCACTGTTCAAAATATCATCTCTCTAAGGGGAGAGGCCAAATATAAACTAGGTGACTGATTTGTGACACACTTCTGCTGGTTATGTAAGAATAACCTTTACCTTCGAGTTGCTTGCTAATTTAATACATCTTGCTCAGTGGTGATGCAGTGTTCCAGCAAAGCCCAAAGCAAGCTACTGGAACAGTACGTCATCTTCTCAGGCATTTTACGACCTTCAGGATGCAACAAGAGTTCCACAACTTCAGACAATGAACACTGTCCTTAATTCTGATTACATCCCATTTACTTGGGCTTGTTCTTGGCAAAGCTGACCTATTTTCTCCTACTTAACACTTACCATTAACATCTGTCATCCATATCTCTCTTGTACTATCATTAACACTCTCGTATTTTGCTCAAGGCACCCTCACTATCTGTTCCATCTGCGTCTCTCTCCTTTCTCATATGTAGAAACCAATGTTTCTCAGCTCTCTGCAGTTCTGAAGGGCTGTTTCTCTCTCCAAAGATGGGGGCCACAATGTGAATACTGTGCATGGTAATGGTCTCAATTGAAGGAAAGATGTAAATTTTTCAAAGGCAATTCAAGGTGGTTGATACCTGGAATGAACAGGTTGGACAGACTGGGCCAGTTTCCAGTCTGGTTTTGAAGAGGTGAAGGGTGAATTGATAGAAGTTGTAACATTCTCAGGGACAACCTCAACAATTAATTGGGAATTGCCTTTTATAACAGAAGAAGAGGATTCCCACCTCGCCGCCGCCACCACCAACCCCCCCCCTCCCCCCCCCACCCCCGGCCATTCCCCAACACACACACACCGACTGATATGCGATGTTGGAACTCTTTCAAAGCAGAAGACGAATGGTAACTGAACTTTTGCTTTGGCAGAATGAGATTGATTCTGTACTAATAAGAATCGAAGGATATTAAGAGTAGATGGGACTATGGAATTCCAAAGACAAACAGATTAGCCTGAGCGTGTTGAATAGCAGAGCAGACTTCAGAAGACAAAAGGCCTAGTCTGCTTTGAAATCCTATGTTCACGTGCAGCTTCCTAAGACGTGGAGAGAAAACATCAAGGTTCCAGTACACAAGATTAGAAAAGGAAAAGTCACTGTTAGAAATGAGCAGCAAATCTTGGTACCTTACTCACAACATTAACAGAGCTTTCTTTCAGAAATTACCCAACTAGTTGTTTATTACCACTTTAAAGTATTCACATTATCACAGGCATAAAAATTATTTTAAGGTTATATCTTGTAACATTCACATCAAGTAAAAATTCACCTGAGGCCACCTGCCATTAGACAGGGCTCTTTGCTTAATTTCTTCGACTGTTTTCCGGCGGGAATACTGGTCTGAGCGAGACACCAAGACTGGCCGAATATATTTGATCAATGCTGGTGAGACAAGTCACAAAACTCAATAAATAAAAGCATGAAAATCTGGTGTCTCAGTGCTTTCCACAGAAAAATACTAAAAACAGACATTACATAACTGAGATTTTAATGTATATACTTGAGCAAGCTATAAGCGGGGATACCAGAATGCAACACCTGAACGGATATTAATCCTGATTACAAAATGACTATTTTGACTACCGTCCAGTTTATGCATTGTAGCAAAGAAGAAAAGATTGAAAGCTGCGAGTCGATTCCCCGCTGTCTGCTGTGCAGATGTCACTTTCTGATGGGGAAATTTGATTCCCAGAGTTAGAGAAATGTTTAGCATAGCAAACAGGGGATTAATTGTAGGCAGCAACTTTTATCATGATGGTATATACTGGAAACTATTCTCCTTAAAAATGATCAACAAAATTTGCTTGATATTTGATTGGATTCCCACAGGCTCAGATGAGAATAAGCGAAGAGCACACTGAGTCTAGCATATACCTCTGTCTTGCTGCATTATCTCAACTTCATTACAATTACACAGCTTTTCCATGTCAGGTCGGTGCTGTACAAAAAAAAAATTCTTTCTACTGACAACTTCCATCAGGCAGGAGGCATCTTTAGGGCAATCCACATTCAAGACTTTCATATCAGGGAGAGGAGGAGCGCGCAAGGTTGGGAGGCACAGAGTGGCCAATCAAATCAGCAGGATGTGTTATGCTTCTTTGATGTCACTGGAGATACATTCCATTAAACTGCGGATGTGAGTCTTGGCGGGTAGGCTTTGGGAAAACAGTAGGTGCATTATTCACCCCAGAATTCTCAGGCTCTGACTTGTCCATGCAGCTACAATATTAAAATGGCTGGCATGCTGTAGTTTCTGATCAATGGTAATTCCAGGACATTAGAAATCTGGGGATTCAGCGGTTGTGACAATGAACACCTGGGCAAAATGGTTAGCTTTATTCTTCTTGGAGACTGCCATTGTATGGCACTCATGATGCAAAAAAAACTTGCCACTTATCAGTTCAAGATTGGATGTTGTTCATCTGTTGCTGCAAAAGACAGTTGCTTCAGTATCTGGTGAACAGCGCCAAACGTACTGCAGTCTGGAAACGTGCCCAGTTCTGACGTTATGATGGAGGGAAGATCAATGATGAAGCAGATGAAGATGGTTGGGCCTAGGATACTACCTTAAAGTACCACGTTGATGTTCCTGGAATTCTGGTGATTAACCGCCAAAGAATTCAACCATCCTCCTTTATGCTCAGTTTGATTCCAACTAACAGTTTTGCCCACAGAGTCCTCTTGACTTTGGATTTGCTCAGGGGCTCCTTGATGCCACATGTCGTCAAACGCTGTCTTCCTGTCACCTCACCTCTGGAACGCAGCTCATGTCCATGTTGAAACACAGATCAGAAACACAGCAGGCCAAGCAGCAGAGGGGCAGAAAAGCTGATGCTTCATGTCTGGGCCCTTCTTTCAGAAAACTTTCTGAAGTAAGGTCCAAACCCAAAACATCAGCTTTACTGTCGCTTGGCCTGATGTGTTCATCCAGATCAACACATTGTTATTTCAGATTCTCCAGCACTGCTAGTTCCTGCTATCTCAGGAACAGAATGGTCCTGTCGGAAACCAAACGGTGTGTCAGCAAGAACATTATTCCTGAGTAACTGCACTTAATAACACTGTCAACTACCACTTCTAACAATTTGCTGATGCATGAGTATAGACTGATTAGTTGGTATTTAGCTGGGTTGGATTGATCCTACTTTCAGACTGCAGATGGATGCAAATGCTTCAGCCCAGTCTTTTTCACTGATATGACTTCACTCACTTGTTGAGGAAAATAACATTTGTGAGCCACCCCCTCTGATTAATTGCCCACTACCATTCATGTTGCAGGACGGCAGAACTTCATTCTGATCTGTTGTTCACAGGATGCTTAGCCCTGTTTATCATATGCTACTTGCATGTTTTACAGGCAAATAACCCAGTGTTAATTTCACTAGGTAAAAACCTAATTTTTTAGGTTAGCCTGTTGCTTTCCTGCACACTTCATTCTCTGCTAAACAGTTAGCTAGAGGTTATAGTTTCTGGGCTGAATATCCTTCTGCTGCTGATGACTGACGGTGATGCACAGATAGCTAAGTTTGGAGTTATTAGATCTGTTAAAAACCTATTAATCACATTTAGCACAGCAGGAGTAGCGATCCACATGATGGAGGCCATCCTCAACATGAAGGATGTCGTCTTTAGAAGGACTGCATGGTGATCACAGATACCAGTCATGGAAATATGGAGCTGTAATAGATAAGTGAGGACAAGATCCATGTTGATTAGAAGGTTTCATACCTGCCTCCTCCAGGCCTAATCTAGTAGCTATGCCCTTTAGGACTGGGCTAGCTTTGCCAGAGTAGTGTGCTGAGCAACACTTGGACGCGAACACTTAAGTTCACACCCAAAAACACATTCTACGTCTTTGCCATCCTCAATGCTTCTTCCGAATGATGCTCAATGTGGAGGACTATTTATTCATTAGTGGAGAGGCAATTTAAGTGATAATCAGAAAGTCTCTCAGCCCATATTAGATCCTATGCTGCAGACTTCATGGGGTCCAGACTCTATGTTAAGGATGCCCTGGATAACTCCCTGACAGTATACGATGTTTGAACTCTGCCAGTATGACATGATTTACCCAGGAATGGTAATGATGATGGTATCTAAAACATCGTCTGTAAGGTATGATTCATGCTGCGAATGTCAGTCTGTTGTTTGACCACTGTGTAGCCAGCTCTCTCAATTTTGGCTCAAGCCCCCAGATATTAGGAATCACTATTTTGCAGTGTCAACAGTGCTAGTGTTGCCATTGTCTCTTCTGGTGTTGGGGCTGATGCTGAACAGTCTATCCAATTTAATTCCTTCTCAAATAAAAATCTGAACTTACCACTGCTTAAGAATAGTTCCAATGGGTTTCACTTTTCCCTTTAAGGATAATTGTCAAAAACAAAAAGTCCTGAAGCTTTCTAGACAACAGCAATAGCCTTAACCGAGTTAACAGGCAGAAGGCAAAACACGTTATTGATTCTTTAATCTTTTATCCTTGGAGGGAGGGAGGGAGGGAGGGAGGGAGGGAGGGAGGGAGGGAGGGAGGGAGGGAGGGAGGGAGGGAGGGAGGGAAGGAGGGAAGGAAGGAAGGAAGGAAGGAAGGAAGGAAGGAAGGAAGGAAGGAAGGAAGGAAGGAAGGAAGGAAGGAAGGAATTCTACCCAGCTCAGTCAATACTTGGATATTTATGTATATTCTCAAACTTCTGATGTGAGAAAATCTGTTTTATCATAAGACATTTCCACAAGCGAACATTTAGGTAGGGCAACAGTCTTTCTCTGCATATATTATAAATCATCCTTGAAACTGTGAATGCTACTCAGAGGATGGCGATTTCAAAGTGTGACTGTATTTGTGTACAAGTGAGTTGGAAGTTAAATACAACATGGGAAACGCAATGTTTTTCACCAAGTTTGAAAATATCCACTGCAAATCCCTCTGCATTCTGGTAGAGGTTGATGGCCTCACTTTTTTAAACAAGATGCCAATTCACTACAAATACTGTAAATCACATGCCTCTCCATACAGTGGGTAGTGGTTTTGAGAGAAAGAATAACCCTTTTGAAAGCACTATGATATTTTGCTATGTTGGAATGCTGTAACCAAGTGTCACTTGTTCTTAGATTGACATAGTTCTGCAAGTTGGACAGTTCAGATGACAAGGTGACCCAAGTTTACATATGGTGTTGCAACTGTTAGGGACATTAATTCTAATACAAAATAACCAAAAATAGAGAAAGAGATCATTTTAAAGCATTGCTATAATCATCTAAAAAATGACTATAAATCTTCCAGTTTAAAAGGGAATCACTGAATAATAAAACTCTAACCTGAGACGTTAATGACTTCTCCAGTAGGGATGTGTAACTGCTATTTGCAACAATTTATTTTTAGTTAAACTGATCTTCAATTTGAGCTAAGTGATCATTCTTGGAGAACAGATATACAGCATATTAACAGCTAAAATGGCCACACTCAACTAACTCTGACTGAGTTCAGTTTTGTCCAGCTAATACATAAAAAAGGAAAACCACACACGGTCAGCGGTCTCCTGTAAAACTTGATCAAAGCATGCCAGCATAGTTGTGTATTAATCCGCTAGTTAATGTAACATTACAAAGTATTCACAGTTCAGAAACATACCATTTGGCTTTACATTTGCCAGCATTCATACTCAGGAGTATGATGCCACCCTATCACATTTAATTCAGTCAATATATCCTTCTACTCCTTTCTTTTGCATACAAATTTAACTTCGCTCTAAATGCATTTACATTAACTGCCTCAATTACACTTCACCAGAGTGAGTTCCACATTCTACTACACTTGGCAAAAATATTCTGCTGAGTTTTTTTTAAAATTAGATTTGTTGATGATTCACTTATTTTTATGGTTGCTAGCTTTGGTCTCACCTGCAAGAGGGTACATCTTCCCCACATCTATCCCATTAAAAACATTTTAAAGGGCTTTGAGCTTAAAAGTTATCACTTGGGTAGAAGGAAAAAGATTCCCTGGTATAACCTCCCAGTTGTGCTGTCATTCTAGGATCTTTTTTGCTCTTTTTCTTCTATTCAGTAATTCCACGCTCTTTCCAAATAACCAAGGTTCTATACACAATTAAACAAAAAATCTACTTTTCAATTTTTTCTCTCGAGATGAATCTCTCAGCTTTTATGACCCATGTCCTTAACCTGTCTACCGTGGATTGTAGTTCTGCTACTGAAGGAAGGACACATTTCCCAAAGAGAACATGCCGCCTCATATTTTCAACCAAAATGTTCCACCTCATTTGTCTGTACAGGCAGATCCTGATTTATGAACACGTGCACTTGTGATAAATTGCACTTATGAAAACTATTCCATAGATGGATTGAAGTTTTGAAGACCTAACATGCCAACATTTCCTGTATTTACAAAAGGTACTTTCCATTTTCCTGCTTCACGCTCTGACTTACAACTGGCCTCCCAAATGGAACCCGTTCGCAACCGGAGGACAGCCAGTATAGATTCTCATTTGGCAAATAATCAGCACTACTAATGTCTTCCTTTATTTTTAAAGTCACAGTTTCCTCTATATTAACTATACTTTTAAATTTACCCCATTTTGAAATAGTATTGGAGATGTTCAAATGGTAGTCAACAGTGGTCCCAGCAACAAGGCTCATTGAACATTACATTCTACCATATTTGTTAATCTGACCAATTGACATTTTACACTTGAGGTTGTAGCCATGCTCGCCGAACCAGTGGGTTTGGTTGCAAATGTTTCATCACTCTGCTTGGCGAGATCATCGGTGCATCTCCAGTGAAGCATTGATATTCCATTCTGCTTATTATTTATATGCCTCAGTTTGTCGGGGTGTTTGGTATCACTTCCAGTTCTGATTCTCAGTGGTTTGTGCACAGGGTCTAATTCAATGCGTTTGTTGATGGAGTTCTGGTTAGAATACCAGGCCTCCAGGAATTCCCTGGTATCTCTGTTTGGCTGACAAACAGCCATTTAAATAACGAGTGGAAGAGAACACCAACGCGTCACCAGAGGCACACTGACAATGTTACCTAGCAGGGTGGTGAAACATCTGCAACCAAACCTACCAGCTCGACAAGCATGTCTACAATCTCATCCACAACCAAAGCTACAAATCTTCTTGAAGAAATTTAAGAAATTTTCCATATTGCAGTTGGTTCATTATCTATAGCGTTAATTGTGCCTGACTCCATATATTCTGAACTCGTGACTATTATAGGGCAACAAATTAACACATGGAAGCATGATGTCATTGGTTACCGCAGGGCAGGATTGGCAGCTCAATCTTCCAAGATAAAGGGGGTCTCCCAGCTTGACAGGGAAGTGGGTAAAAGACAGAGGTGATATAGTATTGATCAGGGAATCAATTGCAGCAGTAAAAGGAAGAATGACATCTTCAAAGGTTCCTCAAATTAAGCATATGAGTGGCACAGAAAATCCAATCATTTTGCTGGATGTGTACTTTAAGCACCAGGAGAGAAACAGAAGAAAAAGCATGCAGGCAGATTTCAGAGAAGTGTTAAAATAACACTTATGATAATGGGAGATTTCAATTTTTTAATGTTAACTGGGTGGCCAGTATGGAAGTCTTAGAGGGAGCAGAATTATTAAAATGTATCCAGGTGAACTTTTCAAAATAGTATGTAGAAAGCCCCACAAAGCGGGGTTGCTCCTAACATTATTTTACATAATTAAGCTGGGCTGCCTGAATTATTATTTGTGGAGCATTTTTCAGTCAGTGATCATAATTCAGTTAGATGTAAGAATGTCATGAAAAAGGACAAGTATGAGCCAAAATAAAAATTCTAAACTACAACTAGTGAAAAAAGTAGATAAATCTCCAGGGTCAGATGAAGTGTAATCCAGGTTGAGTAGGACAAGAGGGTAACCAGCAGAGGTGTTGGCAATAATTTTCAATGCCTCCCTGGCCACAGGAGAGTTGCCAGATAACTGGAGGACGGCCAACACGGCAATCTTATTCAAAGAGGAAACGAGGGCTTTCGGAAGACTTTCCACAAAGTCCCACGTAATAGCTTAGCATGTAGATTAAAGTGCAAGGGATTGAGGGCAACGTACTGAGATGGACAGAAAATTGGTGAGCAGACAGGAAATAAAGTAGGAATAAATGAGAAATCCTGATCACATTTTAGTAGTATTTAAATGTACATTTGTGATGCCAAAGTATGAGGTAATGGACTAAGTGCTGGAAACAGGGATTAAAGTTGTTAGGTGCTTGTTTTTAAACCAGCACAGACTTATAGTCAGTCTTTGAGTCAGAGCTGTATAGCATGGAAACAGACCATTAAGGTCCAATTTGTCCATGCTGACCAGATATCCTAAATTAAGTTCCTATATCTCCTAAATTAATCTTGTCCTATTTGCAAGCATTGGCCCATATTCCTATAAACCCTTCCTATTCATAAACCTAAGTAGATGCCTTTTAAATGTTATAATAGTACCAGACTTAATTACTTCCACTGGCAGCTCATCCCATACACGCACTGCACGAAGAAGTTGCTCCTTGGATCCCTTTGAAATTCTTCTCCTCTCAACTCAAGCCTATGCCCTCTAGTTTTGGACTCCCCTAACCCAGGGAAAAGGCCTTGGCTATTCACCCTATTCATGCCCCTCGTGATTTTTATAAACCTCCATGGTCACCTGTTAGCCTCCAACATTCCACGGAAAATCGCTTAATTAGTTTCTTCCTATAGTTCAAACCCTCCAACCCTGGCAACATCCTTGAAAGGGTTCAGAAAAGAGATGTGCAAGTTTCACAACGTCCTTCCTATAGCAGGGAAACTAGAACTGAATGCAGTATTCCAAAAGTGGCTTAAACAATTCCTGTACAGCTGCAACATGACCTTCCAATTCCTATACTCCAATGCACAGACCACTAAAGGCCTTCTTCACTATGCTGTCTACCTGGGACTCTACCTACAAGGAACTATAAACCTGCACTCCAAGGTGTCCTTGTTCAGGGGCACTCCCCAGGACCTTACCATCAAGCATTCAAGTCCAGCCTTGATTTGCCTTTGCAAAATGCAGGACGTCGAATTTATTTAAATTAAACTCCATTTGCCACTCCTTGGCGCCTCTGATCAAGATCCCACTGTATTCTGAGGAAACCTTCTTCACAGTCCACTACATCTCCATTGAGTGTATCATCTGCAAGCTTATAAACCATACCTCCTGTGTTCACTTCTAGATCATTTAATGAATGACAAAAAGCAGAAGACCCAACATCGATCCTTGTGGCACACTGTTGGTCACAGGTCTCCAATCTGAAAAGCAACCCACACACCATCATCCTCTGCCTCCTAGCTTTCAGTGATGTCTTTATCCAAATAGTTAGTTCTCCCTGTATTCCTTGTGATCTAACCTTGCTAACCAATCTACCACGTGGAACCTTGACAAATGCCTTGCTAAAGTCCACACGGACAACGTCTACCATTCTGCCTTCAATTTTTGAAAAAAGTGACAAGTTAATAAGAGACAATTTCTAATGCACAAAGCCACATTGACTGTCCCCAGTCAGCCCATGCCTTTCCAAATACATGCAAATCCTGGCCCCCAGAGCAACCTTGTCGAACACCTTACTAAAGTTCATATAGATCACGTCCACTGCCGTCCTCCTCAATCCATTTGTTACTTCAAACAAAAACTGAAGTTGGTGAGACATGATTTCCCATGCACGTTAAAGCCACATTAACAATTCCCAATCAGTCCTTGCCTTTCCAAACACATGTAAATCCTGCCCCTCAGGACTCCCTCCAACAATATGCCCACCACTGATGTTGGGTTCAACAGTCTATGGTTCCTTGGCTTTTCCTTAGCACCTCTCTTAAATAGTGGCACCATGTTAACCAACCTCCAGCTTTCCAGGACCTCACCCATGGCTATCGATGATACAAATATCTCAGCAAGGGGCTCAGCAATCACTTCCCTCGCTTCCCACAACATTCTAGGGTACATGTGATCAGATCCCACTAGTGAATGATCTATCATTGAGTTTTAAGATGTCCAGCAGCACCACCTCTAATGTGGGCATTTTCAACATATTATTTATTTCCCCATGCTCTCTATTTTCCATATCCTTTTCAACAGTAAATATTGATGCAAAATACTCATTCAGTATTTCTCACGATTCGACAGATAGGCAGCCTTGCTGATCTTTTAGGGGCCCTATTCTCTCTATTGTTATCCTTTTATTCTTAATGTATGTGTAGAATCCCTATGGATTCTCCTTAACCCTATTTGCCAAAGATAGCTCACATCCCCCTTTTTGCCCTCCGGATGTCCATCCTCAGTATACACCTAATGCCTCTTCTGGGGATCACTCTATCCTTGTTGTGTATACACCTTACATATACTTGCTTCTTTGTCTTGACTAAAACCACAATTTCTCTGGGCATCCAGTACTCCCTATACCTACCAGCCTTATTCTTCACCCTAACAGAGACAGAGTATTTCTGGGCTCTCGTTATCTCATTTTTGAAGGCCTCCCATTTTCTAGCCTTCCCTTTAATTGTAAGCATCTGCCCCAAATAGCTTTTGAAAGTTCTTGCCCGATTCTGTCAAAATTGGCTTTCAAGTTTAGGACTTCAACTTTTAAGATGTGGTTTATCCCATTCCAACACTGTTTTAACACTAATAGAACTATGGTCACTGGCTCCAAAGTACTCCCCCACTGACATTTCAGTCACCTGCCCTGCCTTATTTCCTAAGAAAAGCTCTAGCAGGTACATCCACGCACTCAATCAGAAAATTTTCTTTGATCTTCTCCATCTAAGCCCTTGCCATAATGACAGTCCCCATCTCTGTTTGGAAAGTTAAAATCTCCTACCACTATCACCCTATTATTCTCACAGATAACCAAGATCTCCTCTCCAACTTGTTTCTCAATTTTCCACTGGCTGTTGGGGGCGGGGGCTCTATATTGCGATTGTACTATGGCAATTGTCCCTTTCTTATTTCTCAGTCCCACCCAAATAACATCCCTGGACACATTCCCAGGAATACCCTCCCCAAGTGCAGCCATGACCGTTATCCCTAATCAAAAATGCCATGCCCCCTCCTTTCTTGCTTCCCCTTTCTAACCTTCCTATAGCATCTATACCCTGGAACATTAAGCTGCTAGTCCCCGAGCCACATCTCTAATTGCTATGATATTCCAGTTCCACGTCGCAAACCATCATTTGCCTTATCTGTGATGGGTTTAAGGGCATTTTTCAGTCTAGCCATCTGGACCATTAATAACATAGCCAAAGTGTTTGGAGACTTAAATGTATATTTTATTTTTACTGCTTTCTAATCAATTTTTCAAATAGGGCAGATGTGATATGGCCTTCATTTGAGATCGTTTCAAATACAAGGTTTCTGAGGTAATGTTTCAGAACTGAATCTTTAAACAATTATAACTTGGAGGAACGACAGTCGTGTGACCTGTTATGAATTCTACTAAACAAAAAGCTGGAGCAGCTTGGATTGTAAGGCTGAGGGGGAGGGGAGCAGGTTGCTTTACTGAGGGAAAAGAAGCAATACATTCACACCTGCAAACCGTGACCAGTGCAGGTGTCTTAATACAGAACAGACTGTTTGTCTCCAAGTCATGACAAGGTGTAGGAATGTCAGAGTTTATAAGTGCTTATGCCTTAAAGCTTGGTTTAATTTCAAAACTGCGTAGCTATAGAGGCCAGAGGACAACTAGTTAGAATTTCTTCCTGAATACCAGGCTCTTGTGATTCACAAAACTGTAGCCATGGGTTATGAGAGTAAAGTGTCCATAAGAAGCCACTATAGGTATAAGCTGTCAGTTTTCCTAAAAGAAAATCATTGAACCTCATATGGTCCGTCCTCAAGAACCTGGGCACAGTGAGTCAAAGAAAGAACACAGACATATAGGCAACTAGTCTACATTGTTCATCACCTACATGGCACGTGAGGATTGAACATAAGTTCATAAGTGTTTAATCAAATCTGGAAGGTTGAAGCTTTGGAGAGAGTGAGTGACCAGTAATTCACCCTTCACTGTGAAAGTCAGCTCAAGGAGTAAAAAGGAAAATGGGATTGGATGTAGCTTTTCAATGGTTCCTGCAGAATGCAGCATCTACTTAAGGGGCAGTAACAGCCAAGCGGTATTTTCCCAGGAATATTTAATCCAGAGACCCAGGAAATGCTCTGAGAACCTGGGCTCGAATACCATCACAGATAGAATATTAATTCCATTTTTTTTAACATTTGAATTCAAAAGTCTAAAGATGACGATGAATTCATTGTTGATTGTCAGAAAAACCCATCTTGTCACTAATGGTCTTTAGAGAAGGAAACTGCCAAGCTTACCTGGTCTGGTTCAGTGTGATGTGACTTAGCTGTGTGGCTGATTCTTAACTGCCCTCTGGGTAATTAGAAACGGACAAAAAATGCTAGACAGCAATGCCCTGATGCTGTGAATAAAAAAATTTAAGAGCTACGGTAAAATATAACGATGGCTGGTGAACCTTTGATCATAAAATTTAAATTGGGGATTTTTCTATAGTTTAAGGTATAAAATGCCTTGTTAAATTGCATTTCACGGATTTTAGTCAGTTTGTTTCCGATAAATTCTTAAAACTTGGAATTTCCATTAATAATTTCAGTCATTCACTGGGAAATTTGAACATTTTCTAATAACCAGGGATCATAGTTGCCAATGTTTAGATTAGATTCCCTACAGTGTGGAAACAGGCCCTTCAGCCCAACAAGTCCACACCGCCCTTGCAGCATCCCACCCAGACCCATTCCCCTATAACCCAATAGACCCCTGAACAATATGGCAATTTAGCACGGCCGATTCATCTAGCCTGCACATCTTTAGACTGTGGAAGGAAACCCACGCAGACACGGGGAGAATGTGCAAACTCCGCACAGATAGTTACCCGAGGCTGGAATCGAACCCAGGTCCCTGGCGCTGTCAAGCTGCAGTGCTAACCACTGAGCCACCATGCTGACCCTATGTTGTTTATAGTTCACTCTTCAGGCAGTTTCCCTTAGTTCTTTACATCTATTATCTCCTGTAAATAAACATCCTTAGTCCTCACCATCTTTACAAGCTGTTGTTCTATCTCCAACCACAGTTTCTTCTCCAAATCCACGGGCATGTCGTTGGATCATATCCCTCTTTCTCTGAACTCCCTGAAGTATTACCTCCAATTAGGTTTACACTCTACTAAACAGAGTATCAGAATTATAAGCGACATCTTATACAATTGTAATAATAAACCTATCCTTTCTTGTTCTCTCTGCAGTACTTTTTCCCCAAAGCCAACCAAACTATCCTCATTAAACACATGGAAAGAAGAATGAGGGGGGGGTTTGGTACTATGATTCAAAATTGTGAAGAGTTTGAAAAAAGTAGGGAGAATCTGCTTCTATTGACAGTAGAATGGAGAACCAGAAGACACTGATTCTAAATAACTGGCAGATGAACTAGACAACATGGAGGAAAAAAATTATGCAGCAAGTTCTTAGGATCTAGAATGTAGAATGTGGAATGTGTGGAGGGCTTTCAAATGGGAATTTCTTAATTATCCTAAATATTTGCAGGTTATGGGAGAAGGCAGTGAATTAAATTAGCTAAAACAGAACTGTGGATGCTGAGAATCTGAAAGAGAAGCAGAAACTGCTGGCAAAACTCAGCAGACCTGGCAGATTCTGATTGGGGAGTGCGGGGCGGGTGGTGGTGTTGGGGGTTAAGAGTACAGTTAACACTCAGTCCAGCAACTCCATTAGAACTGATAGCAGCTAGGAAAAAGTGATTTTTTTTTCCCTTGCCCAGTCCATTCCCCACTTACATCCCATGATTCTTATGATGCTTTACGCTTGTTTCAAAATTTCCAGTTCGTGGGCAGTAGCCTTCTTCACTATCTCATCCTGACCAAGGACATGCAATCCCTTTACATGGCCATCTCCCATCAGATGGTCTTTGGGCTCTCTGCATCTTCCTGGATAAAAGGCCTGAGCTGGCCACATCCACCACCACCCTTTTCTACTAGGCCGAGCTCATAACTTGAGCAACCTCTTCAACTCCTCCCACTTTCTTCAGATCTAAGATGGAGCTATGAGTATCCAAGTGGCCCACAGTTATGTCTGTTTCTTTGTGAGGGTACATGGAACATTCGTTGTCCAGTCCGCTTCAGGTCCCTTCTCAATTCTTTCTGGTACATTAATAACATCATTGATGCAACATCCGTCTCTTATTCAGACTGGGAAAAACTTCAATTTTACTTCCAAATTCCACCCTGCTTTCACTTTCATTTGGTTCATCTCAGATTCTTTATTTTCCTTCCTCAACATTTCTGGGACAGGCTGGCCACATATCCATTACAAAACCACCAACTCCCACAGTTACCTCGGCTTTACATCCTCACAACCTGCTTCCATCCCATTCTCCTAGTTTTTACCTATTTGTTGCATCTGTGCTGATAATGCCATCTTTTGCAACGAGACCTCAAACACACATCCGAATAGCGCAAACTGAGGATTCCCTGCTACAGGGAATCTATAGGGCCTTAAGCTGTGTCGGATCCATCTCCCACTATGTGCCCTCCCTGCTTTTCTTCCCTTCAACGACAGGGTCCCCTAGTCCTGACTTACCTCCCCGCTGTTAAGCCGACATTTCTGCCACTACCAGCTAAATGCTATGTCTAGACGTTTTCCTCTACCTGCTGTCAGCCTTCTGCAGACTTCCTCCAGGCCACCCTGGTGCACTTCTCCATTCTTAGCACCTCCCCACACCCCATGCAATCAAAGTTGTAGTATCACTTGCCCATTTACCTCCCCCCCACCGCCATCCTAGGCCTCAACATATGTTCCAGATGAAGCAATGACGTAGTTGTAACTTCATTCCATCTAATCTACTATATTCACTTCACAGTGCAATCTTCTCTACACTGGGGAGACAAAACACAGCCTGAGTGACTGTTTTACAGAACACCTATGTTCTGTTCGTAAAAATGACCCGAGTATGGTACCCTGCAAACAATTCTGTTGCAGGCCTGCTACAGTGTTCTAGCGAGCCTCAGCACAAGCTCAACGAACATCTCATTTTCTGCTTGGGATCCTGCAGTCTATAGGACTCAACAATAACTTTAGAGCCTGATTCCCACCTTCCAAGTTTTGCACCCATCCCACAACTGGTCCAATTATGACACAGGTTACTTTTGCACTGATAGCCCATTCTCACCTACTGTCAGGCCTATCACATTATATGAACTGCTTTCTGTAGTCTATCAATCTCTCCTATTCTCAGCTGTTTTATTAATCAGCTTCTCCTCTGTACTGGCCTATCAATAATCCCAATGTTTGCCTATCCCTTCCATATCTCTACTGTGTCTCTACCTATCTGCTCACCTCTCTACACTCTTCACCTCCAAGTCCCCCACTCCAACCTAGTCTTCTGCATTAATATCAATTTTTTTCTAGCAGCTATCAGTTCCAATGAAGCATCACTAGACTCAAAACGTTAACTCTGCTTTCTCCCCAAAAACTACCAGACCAGCAATTTCTGTTTCTGACTGAGATTAGCTGGAAGGCTTGACAGCTGACAGGGACTGAACAGGCTGAATGCTTATAACTAGACTGTAATCATTTGAATGGTCATATTTAAATTTAATCCTAAAAATCTGGTTTTGAGTTAATTCTGGCTTGTACATTCCAGATTTTTAATTCTGATCAGCACATTTTACGAAGGATATGTTGATTGTTCAAAGTCCATAGAGGGATTTCCAAGAAAGGATCTGGGGACAAGAGATTTTAGCAGCAAGGTTAAGGAGAGGTGCCACATGACATCAGTAGAAACAGCAGGATATATCAGATGAATGTGTGGCTGGAAATATGGTGCAAAGGGGAGGGTTTCAGATTCCCGTGACATTGGGACTGGATTTGGAGGAGGTGGGTCAAAGTACAAACTGGACAGGTTACGCCTGGGCAGCAGCAGTACTGATCTCTAAGGGTGTGCTTTTGCTACTGTGGTTGGGCAGGCTTAAACGAGAATGGCAGTGGGATGGAAACCTAAGCAGGATAACAATGCAGGGCAAAGAGAAACTAGGACAGTAATAATAAAAAAAAACAGTAAAACAAACAACAAAAACAGGTAGAATGTTAACATAAGGTGAGAGATAGAGAGTATGCCAGTACCAAGAGAGCACAGCAAGATGAAAAACAGCAAATAGGCAAGCCTAAAGTCTTTGCCACAAAGTCAGAGCACGGAAACACACCCTCAATCCAACCAGCCCATTTTGAACATAATCCCAAACTAAACCAATCCTATCTGCCTGCTTCTGGCCCACATCATTCTAATCCTTTCCTATTCGTGTACTTGTCTAATTGTATTTTAAACATTAAACATTAAAATGCAGGATGCAGGGACAGTTAAAGCACAAAGTATTTGGCATAAGGCAGACAAACTGATGCCACAAATCAAGGTAAATGGATGCAACCTCACAGCCATTACAGATACACAGTTACAAGGAGATCAAAACTGGGAACAAAGAACAGTACAGTACAGGGACAGACCCTTCAGCCTCCAAGCCTGCACCTACACATTTTGCCCTTCCATCCTAAAGCAGTCTTCATTTACAAGATTTGCATCCCTCTACACCCTTCCTATTCAGGTATTCATCCAGGTGCTTCTTGGATGCTGCTATTGTGTCGGTTTCCACCACCTCCAGCATGTTCCAGACACTCAGAACCCTTTTGTTCAAAAGACTTGTCTCATACATCTCAAACTTCACCACCACTATACTCCAAACTGCACCTTGAACCAGAATCCCCTAACAATTGACCCCTCCACCCTGGGGGAAAAGCCTCAAACTTTCCACTCTATCCACGCCTTTCACATTCTTATTAACTATCAGATCATCCCTCAACCTCCTGCATTGCAGTGAAAACAAATCTAGTCTATCCAAACTTTCTTTGTAGCTAAAATCTCCCGTGGCAGGCAATATCCTGGTAAACCTTGTTTGTACCCTCTCCAAAGCATCCACATCACACTGGTAGTGCGGTTACCAGAACTATACACAATATTCCAAGTGTGATCTAATTAACACTCTATAAAGCTGCAACATAAGCCATCTATGCTTATACTCAATGCCCTTCCAATGAACGTCACAGGCCTTTAAACTACTTTATCTGCTCACTCTTCCACCTTCAGTGACCTGCAGACCTGCACGCCCATATTCCTCTGCAGATCCATACCGCAAGGGGTTCGCCAATCACCGTATAATTTCCATCTGTACTTGACCTTCCAAAACCCATCACCTCACATTTGTCCAGATTAAACTCCTTCTGCCACTTTTCTGCCCATGCTTCCAACTGTTACATGTCCTACTGTATCCTCTGACAATCCTGCTCACTACCCACAACCCAATCGATCTTTGTATCGTCCACAAACTTAATTAGATTACCCACATTTTCCTCCAAATTACTTATTTATGTAGACCACAAACAGAGGTCCCAGCACTGATCTCTATGGAATATCACTAGTTACAACCCTCCATTCTAAAAAGGATCCTTCCACCACCTTATGACTAAGCCAGTTTTGAATCTACCTTGCCAGTTTACCCCTAATACCATATGACTTCACCTTTTGTTCTAGTCTACCATGACAGACTTGTCAAAGGCTTTAGTGAAGTCCATGCAGACAGTAGCAATCACTTTTCCCTCATAACTCATTAATCATCTCAAAAAAATTATTCAAGTTAGTGAGGCAAAAAACAATACTATCGCTACTAAGCTCACTCACTTCTAAATGTGTATGGATCTTATCCCTGAAAATCTTTTCCAACAGTGTCCCTACCACCGACGTGAGGCTGACAGGCCTATAATTTGCCTGGATTATCCCTGCTACTTTTCTTAAACAATGGGACAAGATTTGCTACTCTCCAATCCTCTGGGACCTCATCTGTGGCCAAAGAGGATACAAAGATTTCTGACAATGCTCCAGCAATTTGTTCTCCTGCCTCACGTAATATTCTGGCATAGATCCCATCAGGACCTGGGGACATATATATCTTAATACTTTTTAAAGATGCACAAAACCTCTTCCTGCGCTTAGGAATTCAACACTCCTTTCCCTGCGACCATTCTCCATCAATTCCTTCCCTTCAGTGAAAACTGAATATTCATTTAGGACACCACCTACCACTTCTGGTTCCACACAGATTCTCTCTTTTGACCTTGAGTGGGAAAACACTAACTTGTTTTTTTTCCCTTCACAGGTGCTGCCAGACCGGCTGAGCTTTTCCAGCAAATGTGCTTTTGTTTCAGGCTCATTGTTGGGTGCAACAATTTCAACATAACTGATATCCCCATTTTTGTTTCTTTATTCTCAGTTGACTTTGGTTCTTATTTTATCTTTCCCTTTTCACTTGCATGAGGCACTTTATCTTATTCTACCAGACAGATGATTTCTCTGGCCAAATTTTGTTTCCTTGCTTGTCCCATTACTAATCTAACCTGTTCTGAGGAAAGGTCACTCAAACAGAAACTTTAACTCTCAAACTTTAATTCCTCTCCGTAGACGCTGCCAGACTTGCTGAGCTTTTCTACAATTTTTAGGCTGAACATGGATAGAAAATAATTTGCAGAAGTGGATATGTTCATCACATCTAGTATCAGCTATATTTAGAAAAATAGCTCTACTCGAAGATGCCTTCAAGGCAGAGATGAACAAATTCTTGATCTCACAAGGAATCAAGGGTTACGGGGAGAGTGCAGGGAAGTGGAGTTGAAATGCCCATCAGCCATGATTTAAATGGTGGAGTGGACTTGATGGGCCAAATGGCCTTACTTCCACTCCTGTGTCTTATGGTCTACTGTATTGAGTTGACGACCTCTCATCACAAAGCGGGAAATGGTAGAGGTAATAGGAAATTTCTACAATTTCTATTTATGTCTTGGATTTACAGCATCTGCAGTTTATTCAGCTCCCATTACTAAACTGTCTGACCTTGCATGATCAAATCTTTAGTCATTTAAAATGAAACAATGATGCAGATCTGAAACAAAGACAGCACCTGTGGAGAAAACATCACAGCCAACTTTGAGCCCAGTGATCCAGGCTAAGATTCTGTTCTGATGAAGGGTCACCAGACTTGAAACGTTAGCTCTGTTTTTCTCTCCACAGATGTTGCCAGATCTGTCAAGTTTCTCCAGCACTTTGCCTTCGCCTCATAATTTAATCTCTTTTGGCCTTTCATCCCAAGGCAGACTATCCTCATTTTTCTCCCATTCTCCTCTTTTACCTGCCGAATACCTATTTCCTTTACCGTTTCCCAATATGCAATGAGAGGTCATCAACTCAATATGGTAGAGCTATTTCTCTCAATAGAGCTGATATTAGATGTGGTGAACACATTCACTTTTGCAAATTATGTTTTATATCCATGTTCAGCCTAGATTATAATGAAACCTGAAGCTAAGTGATTCTGTCAGGAAACCATCAGTGGACAGATTGTTGATTGGAATAAAGTAAACATTGTTGACAAATTCTTGCTGATATTTAGCAGTAGGGCTGATAGGGCAATAATTGTATGAGTTGAGTCAACAATGACAGCCTTTGACAAGATGCAGCATTCAAACAAATCTAGCAAATAGTCAATAAAGTTGAAATCAATCAGGTCCAAGGAACTCTTCCCCATTGGCTAGTGTCATCATGAAGTTAGATCATAATGGCAGTTGGAGGGTATTTCTATCACTTCCAGGACATTGCTACCAGGGGTCTCACAGATGTGCACAGACCATATCAGCTCCTGTTTCATATAGATTGCCTTGCCAAAAGGCCAGAAATTGCCTGGATACGTTCAAAGCTGAACTTAGACAATGTTTACACCACTTAAGTACAAGGTAGTAAATATCAGCAATGAGAACAAAACTAATAACCTCTCCATGATACTTCAACATCCTGTAGGTTACTACCAACCAGAAACTCAGCTAGACTAGCCAATAAATTCTACAGATACTATAATAAATCAAAGGCTTGGTATTCTACAGGGAGTTGATCATACTTTTACAAAGCACAAGTCAAGAATTTGATGGGATATTTTCCATTTGCCTGGGGAGGTGCAGGCAACAACATCCAGAAAATTAATAATATCCAGAAAAAGGAAATTAATTTGATCTTTCTACTATCTTGAGCATTCCACCTCCGTCACTGACATTTCACAGGACAAGTAGTACTAGTAAATACAGATTAAGCAAACTGCTAAGGTGGTAGCTGCTGCTGCCAGGAACAGAAGTTCCAAGTCATACGCCAACCCAACATGGACATAATTAATGCAAGACTGGATCGGAAACAGACCAAAAAATACTGGAGTTTACCATCATTAGAGTTCTACGGCATCCAGTAATATGTCCCACAATCCTCTTTACTTAGGCATCTGTAGTGGGTATTTAAATTACAATTTTATTCATATCCAAAATATTAATTTTTAAAAATCCAATCTTTAAGATAGAACATTTACCATAAAGTGTTCTAACTACTATAGTTGCACACAAAACTATAAAAATTGATAACATGCTGACGTTAAACATGTGTAGTGTCAATTAAACTGCTGGAAGTCAGTCTTCACTAATAAATTAATTAAATATCCATGGAGCAAAAGGTGGACAGGAAATACCTACAATAACTATTCACTAGACAGAAAAGTGTTGGGAAACCTAATGGGAATAAAGATCGCTAAGTCCCCCAGACCTGATGGGAAGCATCCTAGGATATTAAAAGGAAGTAGCTATTGAGGTAGTGATGTGCTGGTAGTTGTCTTCCAGGAATCCTTAGAGTCCATAACAGACACAGTCTATTGGGAAACTGCCCATGACAATTTTGTTTAAAAACAGAAGAAAACAAAAACAGGTAACTCCAGACCAGTTAGCTTAATGCATATTACTGGAAATAAAGGAAATAACAGCACAGCATTTAGAATTACAGAATCTATCAAGCAGAGTCAGCACAGCTCCATGAAGGGGGAAATCGTGGTAAACTTACTAGAATTCTTTGAAGAATTAAAAAAAACAAAGCATTGGATGCAATATTTTCAGATGATGTTTGATAAGGTATCACATATTAGGCTGCTTAATAAGCACTCAGCCATTGGAGGTAGTGTATCAACGTGGATAGAGGATTAGCTAAGCAACAGAAGTTAGAGTTGAGATACGGGTGGCGTTTTTAGGATAGCAACTTGTAACTGGTCACAGGGATCGGCGCTGGGCTACAATTATTTACCATGTATTAATGACTTTGAGGAAGAAAGTCAGTGCACTACAACCAGAAATAAGTGGAAAGGCAGTGGGGAGGATGATAAAGTCTACACAGGGATGGGTTAAGTGGGCAAAACTTGCCAGATGAAACAATGTGAAATGAGGTTATCCATTTGACAGGAAAAGAATAGTTGAATATTATCTAAAGAGAAAGACTGCAAAAAAAAAGGAAGACATCGGGATACTCATTTATGAGACACAAAGAGCTCGCAGTCAGATTTTGTTATAAATGGAAAGGGAAATGGCATATTGGCCTTTATTTCAATAGAAATGGCATTTAAAGTGGGTCATTTTGTTAAAACTGTACAAGGCAGACTGCAGCCAGAATACTGCCAACAGTTTAGGCTAACTTAGGAGGAAAGATATTTTGGCATTGAAGGTAATAACAGAAGATTCATTAGACTGGTGACAGGCATGGAGGGAGTGTCTTATAGTTGAATAAGCTGAATCTGTAGTCATTACAATATAAAAGAATGAATGGCAAACTTAGTGAAACGTAGAACACTACAGCGCAGTACAGGCCCTTTAGCCCTCGATGTTGCGTCAACCTGTGAAACTAAACTGAAGCCCAACTAACCTACACTATTCCATTATTATCCATATGTTTATCCAATGACCATTTTAATGCCCTTAAATATGGTGAGTCTACTACTGTTGCAGGCAGGGCATTCCACGCCCTTACTACTCTGAGTAAAGATACAAGATGCTTTGGGGCCTTAAAGTACAAGCAAAAAAGGCTCCATCCCATTCTCTCAATCCCTCAGTCTCTGTCATATACGTTCAGGTGAGGCCAACTTCGACAGGATAGCCTCAGAAATGTCAACATTCTTCCTCAACCAAGGACTCCCCAGCTCTGTTGTCGACAGGGCCCTCAAACTGGTCTGACCTATTTCCCACACTTCTGCCCTCATCCCTTCTCTTCCCTCCCACAACAGCGATAGGGTTCCTCTTATCCTCACCTACCATCCCACCAGCATCCACATCCAGAAGATCATCAGACACCATTTCCACCACCTCCAGGAAGATGCCACCACCAGACACATATCCCCCTCCCCTCCCTTGTCCACCTTCCGCAGGGACCGTTCCCTCCAGGACACCCTGGTCAGCACTTCCTTAATTGCCAACTCCTCCCCAGAGCCCTGTAAGTGGTGAAGGTGTAACACCTGCACATTTACCTCCTCCGTTTCCGGTATCCAAGGGCCCAAAACGTACTTTCCAGGTGAAGCAATACTTCACCTGCACTTCCAAGAATCTAGTCTACTGTATTCACTGCTTACAATATGGACTCTCTATGCTGGGGAAACGAAGCATAGACTTGGCGACTGCTCCGCAGAACATTTACACTCTGCTCGCAAAAAACTACCTGTTCCCTGCCACTTCAATGCACCACCTTGCTCCCTGGTCAACATATCTGTCTCTGGCTTGCTGCAGTGTTCCAGTGAAGCCCAGAACAAGCTGGAGGAACAACATCTCATCTTCCGCTTGGAGACCCTACAGCCCTCTGTACTCAACATTGAATTCAATAATTTTAGGGCCTAAACTCTCCCATGTCCTAGCTGCCCATCCCACACACCAGGCCTTGGCTTCACATAGCCTACCACTACACACCCCCTGTAGTTAGTCACTAATAGTCCCCATTAACAACTATTCACCCTCCCAACCTGATTGTTAGCAACTCCTCTGTCTGTCCAACTGTGTGTCTTTCTCTTTTTGTACTCTATCCTATCCTTTACTCCCTACTCCACCAACCTCCCTATTTTCTGCATTTGCCCAGCCACCATCAGTTCTGAGGAAGGGGCACCTGACCAGAAACGTTAACTGTTTTCTCCTTCACAGATGCTGCTAGACCTGAGCTTTTCCAGCAACTTTGTTTTGTTCCTGATTTACAGCATCTGCAGTTCTTCTTGTTTTCAACTAATTCCTCTGCCTAGCAAGGTCAATAAAGATGAATACCCCTCAAGAGAATAGGTGGGCAAAGGCAAAGTGTTTGACAATCAGAGCAACACACAATTAGCAGTGTAATTTGAGGACTCTAGAATGTCCAACGGTCTAATTGATTCAATTTAATAAATGACATGCAATTCAACTTGCATTATTTTAAAAGTGAGGATTTTACAGAATACAATGTGCAGCTGGGACTTTGAGCACTAAATTTTTCACTTGAGGAACAACTTTTACATTCAGTAATTTATCATGTTCTGTTTATAACAAATATAATGGCTGAATTAAACTGGGCTTCTTCAAAACCGTAGGTCATTTTCTAGAAAAAAACACAATACCATGTATTGCATGTTTCAATTATAATATGGCAATTAGATGAAAACTTCCCTTTAGCATGAATTCAAAGTTACAAATTAGATGCCTAAATCATGTCCTTAAATAGTGTTATGCCTAAGATAGTTATATTTTAAAAGTGTCACTTTTAATTCAAGTTAAGTGAGCATGTGATCACCTACTTGCTCTTCTGGCAGTTAGCCAATGTGATCTGGTTGCAATGGGGAGCCAGGGGCCCAAAGCAAGCCTGACTGCACCTCAAATGCCAATTTTTACACTTAGATGCAAAGAAGGAGCAGCTGGCTCACTGAAAGTGGACTTAGAAAGCAAGTGTGCCCTAGAGCACAATAAAAAGGAACAACACCTGTTCTAAGCAACGGGCTATTTCCTGTGAAACCAAAAGCTGAATTTAGGTGGGAATGTCAAAGAGAGAACCATTGGAAATTTAAGGGCACAGATTCATCCGTGGCACAGTCATGAGTCGCTGCTGGAATAGGCCTTGGTACTGAAGTAGATTCAGATGACTGAAATGACATTTAATAAGTATTGAACATCATGTCACAGCCAAAATGGAAGAAGTGAGTCTATCGGAACCTGGGACTAACTCAAAGCTTGCTCCTCTAAAGACTATACAGATTTTTTTGATGGCTGCTATTCAGTATAGATGGGAGGTTTGCATAAGAGCAAAGTATAGTTCCATTCATAGCAGATTCCAGAAGAAATTGCCCTGGAAATTGAAGATCCTGCTAATTCCATGGTTGGAATCCTTAAATTTTCCATTTAAATTGAAGAATTGAAGGGGTTTAGCTGAAATTAAGTCAATAGTTACGCTGGAAAGTTACTGCTAATACTGCTAAATATTCAAAAAGCTGAATATTAAATAAGGATTGCATTGTGTTCAGACTACAAATCAGCGCAGAGAAGAGAACTGATTTACACTGTCACAACAGTGTAACTTAGTTTATTCAGCAACCAAATAAAGCATCAGCAAATTCAACTGCCTTGTGGATACTTCCAAGCTAAAACCTTTCTGCTAAATTAAAGTATATGTGCATGCCTGTTTGTAAAATCTTCAGTGTTAAAGCATTCATGGGAATCTAGTCATAAATACTCAAAACAAAATAACTATGGCATTTGAAGATTCTTGACTAAATGGCTGCATTGCAACTGCTTATTAAAAGATTAACACATTACAATTTTGGTAGCCAATTTAGTAATGTTTTAGTAAATAGATGTGTGTGTAAACTGAATCTCCCATCAGAACAGTGTAGAAACATTGTGTTATTGTTTCTGGCAATGGGTAGAAAAAGTAAACCAGTGGTTTATGAAAGTCACCTAACTACACAATGCAACAATAATGTGAATTTAGCAGCCACACTTCAGGAATAAGTTCTGGTTTTTCAGTTCTCCTTGTGACTCAGCTTCCAATATCTGAAATCAATTAACATGATACAGATATGCATAAATGTGTCAACTGCCAATGATGTTAGTAAATGGTGAGTACAGGGTCAGTACAGCAGTCTTGTAGTAACAGGCATTATGACCAATCCTGCAATTTTACATCCATTACATCACGTTCAGTAAAGAATTACTTACTTCCCCATATAGGAATGTCTTTGCTTTCTGCCTTCATTACAATGGAAGCCATGGTCATGGTAACTGGAATTGCATCAAAATATGAAGAATGTGGTGCTAATGTCATTATAGGTGCTTCTTTGGGCAAAGCACGACGCCCTTTTATACTCATCCAATGAAAGCCACCCGCAAACCACATAGCTCTCATTATCATTTTCAGCAAAAAATCCAATGTCCTACAAAACAAAATATAAATGTCAAAGACCACAATTTTCAAGCAAATGATGCATTTTAGAATCCAACAGTTGTGAAACCAGAGAACTTGCAAAATCTTCTATTAAGCTTAGTTCTTAACTGTCATATCAGGCTTGAAATGTTGATGCGGTTTTTCATTCCACAAGATGAACCAGACCCATTGGTTTTGAGTACTTTGTTTCAGATCTCTAGCATCTGCAGTATTTTGCTTCTATTTCTATCAATTTAAGTTGTTAGTCAACTTGAATCAACAGCGCTGGTGCGTTCCTTTAGCAGAGGTGGCAAATAACTAGATTCGCTTCATATATATATATATACACACACACTTGAGGAAAATAACAATTTTTCTTACATTTCCAATTAAATGATGGAACTCGTTTACTTATGAGAATCACTAAGTAATAGTGGGTTTTCTCTTGGATCTGCCTCGGTCCTCCTGCAATGATTAGAGGTTAGAAATTCTTAGTATTTTAATTTGTAATAGAATTCTGTCATTTAACAGGAATTCAAATCATTAAAGCCAGAAGAACAAGCGATTCAATGAGTTTGAAGATCATTTTCCTTATGCCTGTTAAAAAAAGTTGGTCCTTGAACACCATGGACAGCAACAGAAATTGGTGGTGTTTCCACGCAAGCTTGATGCCAATGCTCACACTATCAAATTAGAAATACAGCTTTGATCCTTCATAGTCAAGGAGTCAAAATTCTGAAATTCCACAATACACTGAGTATACCAACACAAAAAAGGATTGCAATGGTTCAAGTGATTGATCATCTCCTCCTTGAAGGCAATGAGAGATGGATGATAAAACACTGCCATGGTAATACCTACATCCCGTGAAATCAAGGAAATAAAAGATTTATTAGACACAGATTCAAAACTTCGTACAGTGCAATGTTAATTGATTGCTACTTCAGGTAGCATTTTTCTTTTTTATTGCACAATCAACTGATCCACATAATGGGACTTTTGGAATCATGGTAAGTAGTATCTACTGGACAAAAAGTATAGCATTCATGTCAACAAAGCCAATTTAATATAAAACGCTGAGAAACTATTAAACTACAGACTTGAGAACAGAAAACAGAACATGTTGCAATAAAAGCTGAAACCTCAAAACGTATGAGTACCCCTCTCAAACCAAGAACAAAAAAAGGTGGCCAAACTGCATAGTCCAGACCAGAATTTACACAGATCCCTGCATTGTTAACACTAGACTACTAAGCAGTAATAACAGTAATTTCCTATCAAAAATAATAAAACTTTAAAGACAAGATGGTTCTGTGAAATTTCAGTTATGCAGTATGCTTAACAGCTGTTCAAGCCATGAGCACATTTATAGTACTTCGTCCATTTTAGGATGTGTGCATAATTTTACCCTGACACAAAGACTTTCGTTATGCTTGCATTAAAGCTCTCACTAAAAGACTAAGTTTTCTCTAATCTTTCTCCCTGCAAACAGGCTCACTGGCAAAAAATTAAACTCTATCTCGACCTTTGTTTCTCCATCTGGCCGGAAGTGGAAGCTACATTGGAAAATTTTCTTGAATAAATTAAAAGCTGAGCTTTGGAAGCAAATTCTACAACAAAAGTAAAACAGTTGCTTCTGAACTGGATAAAATGTTTTTTTCTGTCAAAAAGCAAGGAACTGCCAATGGATGACTACATATTTCTGTTAACTCTTAGAATCAATGTAATATTGCTCAAGATTAATCCTGGTATTTTGGGGAAAACTAATGAGGAGATTAGTCTCAATTCCATGTCTGATATGCAAAAATCAGAACACAAGTGAAAGGACCAAAGCACACTCATGGCAAAAAAAAAATGCATTTCTCCTTCTCCCCCAATTTTTTTAATCTTTAAAGACGTAAATACTCAAATGGTGCCAGGTCACCAAACACGTTAGAAATAAGTGATTTTAAAGGCAGTAACAGGTAAGAAAAAGCAAGGCTGGTTCGAATTAGCCAGCGCTGGATATACTTTTGGAAAAGCAACAGTTAATACTCTCGATACTGGGAAGCTTGACTCAGATACAGTCCCTACAGCAAAAAGTGTAAATAATTCTAAGTATGAGAAACTGAAACCAACCAAACTAGTAAACTAGAACAGGAATCATCAAGTGATTCTAGAAGCTTTTGAAACCCCTCCAGAACACAACCAATCTGGCCTGAAATCAATACTAGGTTGTATTCCAACAGGTTTATTTGAAAATGCAAGCTTTCGCAGCGTAGCCACTTCACCAAGAGATGTGAGAAAGAAGCACACAGAACATAGATTAAGTAAAAGATCAAAGGGCCCCCCCACTTAGATGTATTAGCTAACCTAAGTTGCTGTTAAATCTTTAATCAGTTAGAAGGTTTTAATTGATTAATATGTATATATAAATCCATGGATGTCTTTCAAGTCACTGCCCTGAGAGAACTAAAGGTGTTATCATTGTAAAGGAGAGGTTTTTTTTAAGGTCTGACAATGCACATTAGGTGTGAGGCTGTGTTTAGAATCTGTGTGTCGTTGGCTTGGAGTCAGTCTGGTTTTATTTCTGAAGAATGAATGTATAACATGCCTAATGACTGATGGATCATTAATTGTGTGCTTTTTGAACAAAATAGAACAAATTCACCCATGGATACAGGCAGGTGTGTGTGAGGGGACAGCCTGACAGAGACAGAGATGGAGTATTTTTGCAAGGGAGAGGAGAAAGTGTGAGTATGTGTTCTCTCTTTCATTCTCTTAGGGTAGCGACTCCAAAGAAAATTAGGGATTTACATATACTTATTTATCATGTAAAACTGATTAACTGATTAATGATTTAATAACATTTTAGGTTTGATTAATATATCCTCTGCTGAGACCCTTTGGTCTTTTACTTCTGAATTGTGCGTGCTCTGTGTCATTTCACCTGATGAAGAGCCCATGCTCCAAAAGCTTGTGCTTTCAAATAAACCTGATGGACTATAAACTTTGTCACGATATTTCTGACCTAGTCCACCCCAGTGCAACACCAGCACCTCCACATAACAACCAATCTGATTATTGATTGCGTATCCAATATCTCCAAGGAAGAGCACAAACCTAAGCATGTATTACTAAATTAGTCGGTTATTAACCATGATCAGTACTACCTTGTAACTAGACATGTATCAAGTCTCTCTCAAGGGGAGTGATAAGGCAAATAATTAAGGAAATGGGTAGGCGAAAGGGTGCCCTCGTGCCACCTCAGGAGGTTAATATTAGCCAGAAGGGTACTAGAAACCTCTGGTGATAATGAAGCAAGAAATTACATGGCAATGAAATCTATCTTAAGGAAGATTCAGAATATTGGCAAGTATTATTAGGGTACATGGGCATCATTAAGTAACCCACCAATTCACTTGACTTATGAATAAAACTAAGAAAGGGAATGATCTTTCCCAAAGTCATCAGCAGGGACTGCACCAAGCACCAAGAACAACTAACTAGGTAAAAAATTATGGATTGTGTTTTGTTAGATTTGAGAACTGCTTGTTGCTGATTTTGCCTGAAAATAATTATTTTCTGCAATATGCCATTATCAGGCAGATTATGTAGTGATTGCTTAAGTTACAGCAGGGACAGAAACAATGCCTCCTGCAGAACCACAATATAGCCATCAATAACAGGCCTTTTGATCTTGCTATCAATGTACAAACAGTACCACAGCCAATGAGAAACCCAGGTGATTAAAAGATGACCTAACAATCCAATGTATGGAAACAAACTGAGAACTATTATGTTACATTGCCACAATCACTGCCAATCCCAGAGTGGGGACTGGACACAAATTGTAAAAGGAAGTAATTCAATGAAGCAAACATTCTAAAAGAAATAAAGATTCACATCAATAATGCTGATAAAGCTTAAATATACCCATGAAACTAAATCATCTCTCATATGTTAGTAGTACTGCTGTTTGTTGTATTAATTTTATACCTACCAGGATGGTTGAGAGAGTGTTTAAGAATCACGTTGGGAGAACAGTATTAGAAGGGCAAATATTATTCCAGCACCATAATAAAATGCCCCCAGTAATAATTTTCTCACTTGAGCATGGCCAAGGGCCAACAAGTGGTGGTGGTGGCGGCAGCGGCAGGGGTGGGGGTGCTGAAATGACTGAATGAGGGCAAGGAGAATAGCAGAATGTAAAACAGGAGAGATGACAACAAAAAGGGCAAAATACAATAGAGCATATCAGATGGGAAAATAAGCCTGGAAAAGCAGTCAAGAGTGGGGCTAAGAGCAAAATGCATCCATAAGGAAATAGTTGGTGCAGCTCAGGTACAGTAATTGCATATTCATAACACAGAACATTTAAACATTGCACAAGTTTCAGAGGCTATGGGAATTGATCTGGATAGTCACTGAGGGCTTGGATGTTAGATGATGATAGGGACATACAGTCCCTGAACATAACGTGGGAGTTGAAAGTAGAGGACTCAGCACTTCACAAGAAAGTGAACCACATCTTGGTTTTGCCATAAATGACAGTTTATTTCATATAACCATTGTGATGCAAAAATGTGTAAATATGCTCTTTTGAGCCGTAAAACAGCAGAGTGTATTGTAGATAACAAAGTGTGAAGCTGGATGAACACAGCAGGCCAAGCAGCATCTCAGGAACACAAAAGCTGACGTTTCGGGCCAAGGCCCTTAATCGGGGATGGGGAGAGGGTTCTGAAATAAATAGGGAGTGAGGGAGAGGCAGACTGAAGATGGATAGAGAAGATTACACAGAGAGGTGCAGTGAGAGAGAGATTCCGAGGTTGGTCCGGAGGGAGAAGGGTAACTTCATCAGGTTAGGCATCCATTTGACTCAGAGGGCTTTCCCATGCTGTGCTGGTACAAGCTTGAACAAAAACCGCCTTGTTACAACCCACTCAGACTGAAGACACATTGTGTCCAATTCCCCTCAACAACATGATCATACTGAATGGCAGAGCAGGCTTGAAGGGTTGAATGGCATACTTCAGCTACTAATTTCTATGCTTCTAGGTTACTCCATTAACTGCAAAGCTACACAACATACAGATAATAATTTATATTCCAAGATGCTTCAAAGTGTGGTAACAAATTTCAGTTTTTTGTTCCATCACCACCTACGATTAGTAATTCATCAATTGTTTACTTACTTGAAACTTGTTCACTTATGAGATGGAGTTACAGAAAGGAAGGTCAGATCAAATGGATTCCAGGGAGCACTAGCCCATGGACACAAAATTGGCTTGAAGGTAGGAGACAGAGGGTGGTGGTGGCGGTGGAGGGTTCATTTTCAGACTGGAGGTCTGAAACTAGTGGTGTGCCACAAGCATTGGTACTTCATCCACTGTTTTTCATTTACGAAAACGATTTGGACGTGAACACAGGAGGAATGGTTCATAAGTTTGCAGACGACACCAAAATTGATGGTTCCGCGAACAGTGAAAGAGGTTAACAGAGTACTATGGGACCTTGATCAGATGGGCCAATAGGCCGAGAAGTGGCAGATGGAGCCCAAATTTAGATAAATGTGAGCTGCTGCATCTTGGAAAGGCAAATCAGGGCAGGACCTATATACTTAATGGGAAGGTCTTGGGGTGTGTTGCTGAGCAAATACTTTGGAATGCAAATACATAGCTTCTTTGAAAGCAAGGTCACAGGTAGGCAGTGCCTGGCATGCTTACTTTCACAGCTTACGAGTCAAGATGTCACATTGTAGTTGTGCAGGACATTGCTCGGGCCATTTTTGGAATAGTGTGTTCAATCTGGTCTCCCTGCTGAAAGATGTTGAATTTGAAAGGATTTCCAAGAGAAGATTTACAAGGATGTGTTGGGAATGGAGGTTTTGAACTACAGGTACAGGCTGAATAGGCTGGGGGTTTTCCCCTGGAGCAGAGGCTGAGTTTATGGAGATTATAAAATCATGTGGGGCATGGATAGGGTAAATAGACAAAGTATTTTTCTGCGGTGGTGTTGTAGGTGGTGGGATCCAAAACTAGAATGCACAGGTTTAGAGGTGAGAGGGGAAAGATTTAAAAAACCTCAGGTTGTAATTTTGGTCATGCACAACGTGATGCATGTATAGAACAACTGCCAAAGAAAGTCATGGAGGCAGTTACAATGACAACACTTAAAAGGCATCTGGATGATTATATGAATAGGAAGGGTTTAGAGGGATATGGGCCAAATGCTGGCAAATAGGACTAAAACAGATTCGGATATCTGGTTTGCGTGGATGAGTTGGACTAAAGCTTCCATTTCCATGCTGTACGACCCAATGGCTTTGTCTTGCATTTCAAAATTTGCCTAATACAACCGTGAAATCTGAACTTTTGTTTTTAACAGATTGGATTCGTCCTGAACATAACAGCAAGAATTTGCTTTTTTTAAAATAAACATGCCATGGGCAAATAGCCCATTAGTCTTCACAACTAGGTACCAACCCAATAAAGCCGATAACAGACGGCTCACCCATATGATACATGATCAGAGAAATAGGTTTTTAAGAAACTGGAGTGTGTTGTTGTTGTTGAAGATTTTTAGGTGAGAAATTAGAGACAGGACTCGATGGCTGAAGTCAGGTCTATCAATCTTGAGACCAGGTCAGAAGATTAGTGCGGTGATAGGGCTAGAGGTAGTTGGAGATATGAAGGGAGATTAACATGAAAAAAAATTGGCTTAGACTTGGAGATGACAGTAGCTAATGTAAATTAGAAAGGACAGGACAAATGGGTGGGTTTTAGATGAACTGTGGCCTACAAAAAGGAGGCTGGATAAAAGATCAAAATAACGTGAGCCTTAGTTTGGTTGTGGGTAAAGCGTTGGAGGAGATTATAAAAGAGATAGGATTTATAATCATTTAGAAAGGAGTAATGTGATTAGGGAGAATCAACATGGTTTTGTGAGGAGTAGGTTGTGGCCTCACAAACCTTATTGAGTTCTTTGAGAAGGTGAGCAAACAGGGGGATGAGGGTAAAGCAGCTGATGTAGTGTATATGGATTTCAGTAAAGCATTTGATAAGGTTCTCCACTGTAGGCTATTGCAGAAAATGCGGAGACATGGGATTGAGGGTGATTTAGCAGTTTGGATCAGAAATTGGTTAGCTGTAAGGCAGAGGGTGGTGGTTTATGGGAAATGTTCATCCTGGAGTTCAATTACTAGTGATGTACTGGAAGGATCTGTTTTGAGGCCACTGCTGTTTGCCATTTTTATAAATGACCTGGATGAGGGCATAGAAGGATGGGTTAGTAAATTTCCGGATAACACTAAAGTCGGTGGAGTTGTGCATAGTGTGAAAGGATGCGACAGGTTACAGAGGGACATGGATAAGCTGCAGGAGCTGGGCTGAGAGGTGGCAAATGAAGTTTAATGCAGAAAAAAAAAGTGTGAGGTGATTCACTTTTGAAGGAGTAACAAGAATACAGAGTACTGGGCTAATGGTAAGATTCTTGGTAGTGTGGATGAGCAGAGACATCTCGGTGTCCAAATGCATAGATCCCTGAAAGTTAACAACCCTATCAACCTGGGTGGCAAGAAGGCGTATGGTGCGTTAGGTTTTATTGGTGGAGGAACTGAGTTTCGGAGCCACGAGGTCATGATGCAGCTGTACAAAACTCTGGTGTAGCCGCACTTGGAGTATTGCGTAAAGTTCTGGTCACCGCATTATGAGGATGTGGAAGCATTGGAAAAAGAATGCTGAGGAGATTTACCAGGATGTTGCCTGATTATGGAGGGAATGTCTTGTGAGGAAAGACTGAGGGACTTGAGGCTGTTTTTGTTAGAGAGAAGGTTAAGAGGCAACTTAATAAAGACATACAAGATGTTCCAAGGATTAGATAGGGCAGGCAGTGAGAGCCTTTTTCCATGGCTAGTATGAGCAGACATAGCTTTAAATTGAGGGGTGACAGATATAGGATGGAAGTCAGAGGTACTTTCTTTACTCAGTAGTAAGGGCGTGGAATGCCCTGCCTGCGACAGTAGTAGACTCGCCAACTTTAAGGGCATTTAAATGGTCACTGGATAAACATATGGATGATAATGGAATAGTGCAGGTTAGATGGGCTTCAGATTGTTTTCACAGGTCAGAGCAACTTTGGAGGGCCGAAGGTCCTGTACTGCGCTGTTATATTCAATGTTCTAAGTTCTGATTAAGTTTGTGGGCAATATAGGAATGGGCAAGATTTTCAGCATATGAACTGGAGCTGGCAAAGAAATTAAACAGTCTGAGAGACGGGAGAGGACGATGGAATTGTGAAGTCAATTGCAATTTTCAGGTTACCATCTCATTCAACATGATAGTCTTGCTTGGAAGGTGTTAGAATTGTTGGAAAAGGGGCCAAATTCAACATCTTTAGTCTTTTCAATGTCTACACCAAAGAAACTGCAGAGTCCATAAGATCATGCCCTGTACAAGCAGTCTGATGCCACTTGGATATTCAAAAAGAAGTGCCAAGTGGAACATTCACCTCTGATATATGTTATTACTTCCAACATAGACACCAGAACATTGAAGTCAAGTAAAATGGCTATCAAATTCATCAGGTGCACGGGATGCAGCAAAAATCATTGACCTTTGACAACATCCCAGCTGCACTGCTAAAGATGTATCCTTCAGAACCAACTGTGCCATTAACCAAGCTGTATCAAGTATAAACAACACTGACTACCTGATAAATGCAGAAAGAACTACTGGGCTGCCATGTCCATTAATAACAAGTCAGATCCCGACAAGTCAATTTCTAGCAATGGAAGAGATGGAACGATTAACATTGCATCCCCCGACAGTAACAGGAAGGAGGGTAGCAGTGGGGACGATTGATGAGTGAACAGGACAGCCACTGTGGAAACGGACCCTGCAGAAGCTTCAAAGTGGAATGATATTCTTAGTGGTTACAATAAGCTGGTGGTGTGCAATGACACTAGGTGATCTTTCAAGCATGAAAGCTGGAGTTGGGTGGAGTAAGAAGTTGAGGACAAGGGAAATATTGTATCAGTGATAATGGGAACTGCAGATGCTGGAGAATCCAAGATACCAAAATGTGAGGCTGGATGAACACAGCAGGCCCAGCAGCATCTCAGGAGCACAAAAGCTGACGTTTCCGGCCGAGACCCTTCATCAGAGAGGGGGATGGGGTGAGGGTTCTGGTCAGTCCAGGGAAGACGGACAGGTCCTCCACATTGGGGAAACCAAGCGGAGGCTTGGGGACCGCTTTGCAGAACACCTCCGCTCGGTTCGCAATAAACAACTGCACCTCCCAGTCGCAAACCATTTCCACTCCCCCTCCCATTCTTTAGATGACACGTCCATCATGGGCCTCCTGCAGTGCCACAATGATGCCACCAAAGGTTACAGGAACAGCAACTCATATTCCGCTTGGGAACCCTACAGCCCAATGGTATCAATGTGGACTTCACCAGCTTCAAAATCTCCCCTTCCCCCACTGCATCCCAAAACCAACCCAGTTCGTCCCCTCCACCCCACTGCACCACACAACCAGCCCAGCTCTTCCCCTCCAACCACTGCATCCCAAAATCAGTCCAACCTGTCTCTGCCTCCCTAACCTGTTCTTCCTCTCACCCATCCTTTCCTCCCACCCCAAGCCGCACCTCCATCTCCTACCTACTACCTCATCCCGCCTCCTTGACCTGTCCGATTTCCCTGGACTGACCTATCCCCTCCCTACCACACCACCTATACTCTCCTCTCCACCTATCTTCTTTTCTCTCCATCTTCGGTCCGCCTCCCCCTCTCTCCCTATTTATTCCAGAACCTTCACCCCATTCCCCTCTCTGATGAAGGGTCTAGTCCCGAAATGTCAGCTTTTGTGCTCCTGAGATGCAGCTTGGCCTGCTGTGTTCATCCAGCTTCACACTTTATTATCTTGTTACCAAGTTACCATTTGTTTCATGTCTTTACAGCCATACCAAGTCTGTTATATTTAATGAATAAGAGTATCATCAATATACATGGTTGACAAATGCAGAACTGCAACCTATTCTACCAGGAACTTCATACATTTCAGGCAGAAACATGCAGCAGGATTTGAAAATTAAAACTACAGCCATTTGCAGTATCGAAGAACTGATTCCTTTTTGATAGCAACATGGAGTTAATCTTTAAATGTACTCACTCCCCGAATTCCTGCTTTTGCTTTCACAACAGAGCCATACCTTAAACCAGCAAAGTATCTGGTTTCGACTGGCATTATACTCAGTTAATGGGTGTCTGCAACTTGCATATCACATACACTCTTCCATCACCAAATGTTGCGGAAGTGAACGGTTAAGATGGAGTACCAGGTGCCAATAAATCAAGCTGCTTTGTTCAAGATGCTGATACCTTCAGTACTGTTGCAGCACTACTCATCTAAGAGTATGCCATCAAATGGACTTATGCATTGTAGTTGGTGGGCAGACGTTAAGGAGATAATAAATCCCAGCCCTTGACCTGCTCTTCTAGTCGAATTATATACGTATGTAGTTGGTCTATTTACATTTTGATCAATGGCAATGCTGAGGATTTTGATGGAGGTTTCAGCTATGGTAATAGTATAGAATACCAATAAGAGGTCATTAAATTCTCTCATTGGATGTGGGCAGTGCCTGGCATTTATCAGCACATGGATATAAACTGATGCAGGATCTGAACAGTCAAGAATTTGGTATCAACTTACCTAGTTCACAAAGACAAATATTGAAAAGTACTACACAAGAACATTTGGAAAAAGCAGACCAAACTGCTTAAGACACTTTTTTGATCTTTTGCTTGAAAGGTAACGAGATGGAAAGGTATAGCAAGGCAATTCCAGGGGTATAGGAATTAGTCAATCACAAGATACAGCCACCGTTGATGAAATTCTTAAAGTCACTGATACTCAAGAATACTATTAGAGAAGGTGGTGGGCCTAGAGGAAATTAGAGTTCTTTTGATGGGTGGGTGGGTGTGGGGAGGGGGTGGGTGGTGGTGGTGAGGTGGCAATCCCACCTACCGCTCCTCTGCCTATTTATTTCCTAGCTCTCTTCCCCTGTCCATTTCTGAGGAAGGATCCCAACTTGAAATGTCAATTTTGCTGCTCCTCTGCTGCCAGCCCTTCTGTGTTCCTCCAGCTCCACAGTGTTGTCTCCCACTCCAGCATCTGCAGTTCTTGCACTGGAGAAGCTCAATCAGTTTGGCACCACATGGAGACAGATTCAGAGTTAACATTTCGGGTCCAATACAATTCTTCTGTATTCTGAAAGTTAACTTCATTTTTCTCTCAACAGTACCTCCAGCACTTTGTTTTTACACCACTGCAACGATACCTTTCTCCAAGATAGTGGCTCCTGAGCATTTCTCCCTTAAGATTTTTTTTTCCTCAACTGACTTTCTGGAGGGTGCTCGGTCATGGAAGCAGCAGCGGCAGCAGCTGGGAGCTTTGGCAGTCTGCCGTGAGGCATGTAATGCACGCAGCTGAACTGTGGCAGCTCGCAGCATCATTGCTTCTTTTGAGGTCCAGAATGTGGGAGCAGTACCTGAGGACAACTCCAGCAGGAGTGTGGGAACAGGCAGCCGGTGGCAGGAGCAGGAGCCAGCAACCTGAGGTGACCCGCAGCAAGAACAGGAATAGATTGCAAGGTGGCAGGGGCAAGTTCAAGCCCTGTGGGGAGTGTGGGCCAGCACTTACTAACTGTGGTGTTGAAACGATAACTGTTTCTTTGTTCTTCCACTTTTTAGTAAGAAAGGCTGTAGTGTTCAACTTTTTAAAAAACAAAAAAAACCACTTTGTTTTCCTTATTTGTCAACTTTGTACCCTTGATTCTGTACCTAGGTTCCTTTCTACCCAAGATGTCATGGTAAATAGTGACTTGGAAAATTTTCACTGTCCTCATGTAAGAACAACCTAATTCAATCCAATTCAACCTTTTCTCATCAGCTAACAAAATGAAGACTGAGACACTTTAACATTTAGGTCAAGAGCCACAGAGAAGATGAGAGGAAGAACTCTTTAATGAGTGGTAAGGGCTTGTGGAACCCCATCTGGGTGGTCGAAGCAGAACCAAAAAAGGAATTTGGAAGGACACAAGACTTGCAAAAGATACAGAAACACGGGAATGGGACTGGGACTGGTTTTCAATGGACTAAAGGCCTCCTGTATACAAACTGACTGACTCAAACTTACTTTATCACGTCCGGAAACTAAGCTTCATCACGAACACAAACCAAACGCATCATTGGCTGCAAAAAAGAAGACACTGACTCCAGATAATACAGAAATAAAGTTGCGAAAACAACCTTTCATAGCTTCACCATTGAGGGATATCATTCAATGCTTATTAATATAACAGCTATTCTAAACGCTGAACATTTTCAATTAGAAATGAACTATCATTGAACAGCAGGCTGGAAAGCTATTCTGAGCAATGTTACATTAGTGGATTCCTGATGGTGTTGACAAGTTAACTGTACAATGCATCTTTTCTCTCAGAAGCTTATAACACTAAATTTCCTTCTTGACAGAAGTATCAGAAAGAGAGAACAATGATACACTTCAGTGACCTTTGAAATTTCAATTAGTACCAGCATTCACTTAAATTGCAGCATGCGATTTACATCCACCAGAAAATGGACGTTAATCCTCAATCATTTTAGATACAGCTGTTTAACCAATATCTCTTTTTTGTGCAAATATGGTCAAAGAAAAAGAAACCTTAAAGTTTTGTGGATTATATTTTAAAGCAAAACACATTTCACTGAAAGACAGATGAGACCTGCCTTAATGCAAAGTCCCCATATCGTCAGTGGCTGACATATTTTAAACAAAGTGCATCTCAAAGTTTAATTCCGTTTCTCTTCATTGACACCACCAGATCTATTGGAATATTTTGAACATGTCCAGCTTATCCAATTTTAGGGTTCTGAGGAAGGGTCACCAGACCCAAAACGTTAACTGCGATCTCTCTTCACAGATGCTGCCAGACTTGCAGAGCTTTTGCAGCAACTTCTGTTTTTTTTCTGACTTACAGCATCCACAGTTCCTTCCGTTGTTATATCTGATTTTATTCTGGATTTACAGCATCCTTGGTATTTATCTTGGGTGCAATTTTGAATTATGTTCTGAATATCATTGATAAATTAAGACCTTTAATTCACTTACATATGCTTATTATTTACCATACAATAGACATTTAAATACTAGGTTTGCTCCAATGCACTCAATAAATCATGTTCTGCACTGTTTCTGAAATTGTCTTAGCTCAGCATGTCATTAAAGCTAACATACTTTAAACCTAAGCAAAAATTAAGTCTCTTTCCAGTCTTGCAAGCTCAATTGCTCCCTAGCAACACACCATTTTTATAATTCAAAATGACAAAAAAAAGGAAAATTCTGAACTATGGTGTTTTATAGACCGTAAATACACAAATTGAGAGCTCAAGAGCAACGCACATACAAATGCAGAGATAATCGGCAACAGATTAAAAAAGGGTAGAGTGAAGTGCTGATTTCAAAGCTTCATAGTATTCCTCTTCCTTAGCTGATAATTATGCCAATTTTGAAAACTGCTCTACAAGGAAGGCATCAGTAATAAACAGAATACAGACAGATTTTGTAACATTTCAATCCCAACCCCAAAGTTTGCATTTAACAGTGGTTAAGTCAGCACAACAAAAACATATGAACTTTATATTTCACCGTACATTGTACAATGAGAAACATTTAGCCATAATTGACAAATATCTGAAAACTAGTATATGCATATAGAGGTGCTTGGTTGTATATTTCCGACAGCTGCAAAACCAAGACATATATACAGCTGCAAAACAATTGCTGCTGACTGAACTACATAAAAGGAGGATTTCATTTATGTGCAACTAAAATTCTGCATCACATCTCCATAAATTGCACAAAAAACTCAATTTAAAAACTCAAATAATTTTCATAAATGAAATTTTTATTGCAGGGGAGGGAAGTGGAGCAGACCAGCAGAGACAAAAGAGTTTAACCATGACTCTCCAAGCCACTGAGGTGGCGTGGCAGGGGGAAAGAAGAAACTCAACCAACAAGCTTGTACTGATTCAGCATCAGTTTTACTTGTTTGTATGCACGAGTCTTATTGGAATAGAAACAAAAAGTAAATGCCAACAGAAAACACCACCCACAAAAAGTAACCTTCATTAAAAAGAATATCCAAAATGTGAATAACCCAAAATATTGGCCAAATAATCACGTTGTTTGAGAATTTCTTCAGTCTGTATTTCAATGGAACTGTCAAGTTGAATGAATTAAGGTTTGAAGAGACTGGAAGGCAATCAAATCTTGAAGTTGAAATAACACTAATTTTTTTTAAACTTTATCAAAGTATGATCATTTTCCCTTCAACAGGAACTGATTAACAACATCTCAATGATCAGCAGTATAGGAGGTAGACACTTACTTTCTCCACATGTTCATTGGTTTTTCAGGTTCTTTTTCAATACGTCCCCATGCAGCGAGGAAGGCAAACGGCCAAGCCAGCAACATCATGAAAGCAGCCAGCAGGAGACGAATTGGGAACAGAGTCACAGTCATGATTGCTATCTGAAAAATTTAAATATACACAATGTTGGATCGCAAAACAGAGCAAGTTTTAATCCAAGACAATTCGTCAGTGTATTTCACTACATTTTAAATATTTAATTATCACAACGAATTGAAAAGTTAAGAGATTTTGTTAACTCACTGAAAGTTTGAGATATTAATCTAAAAAGCACACTTTAAATGGGGGTCTGTTAATTTTAAAGGCACTCACAGCCGGTATTACAGCAATGCAAGAACTCAAGTATATATCAGCAGTTCTAATTTAGAAATCTCATTCACCATTTTTGAAAGACTACTAGCTCACTAGCCATTGAACAAGTGATACCAGACATTCACATGGCAGAGAAAGATCATGAACTAGAACTTGCAATGCAAATCCAATACAAAGAGGGACCATTTTTTTTCTCTCAACAGAACACCCAGAGAGTAGGAAGTGAGTTTAGGAGGATGAGGGGGGATATGATTGAGACGTATAAGATTAAGGGATTGGACAATCTGGAGGCAGGAGGTATGTTTCCGTTGATGGGGGAGTCCAGAACCAGAGGATACAGTTCAGAAGTAAAAAAAGTAGGCCATTTAGAAGAGTTGAGGAGAAACTTCTTCACCCAGACAGTGGAGGATATATGGAATGCTCTGCCCCAGAAGGCAGTGGAGGGCAAGTCTCTGGATACTTTCAAGAAAGAGATAGATAGAGCTCTTAAAGATAGTGAAATCAAGGGTTATGGGGTTAAGGCAGGAACAGGATACTGACTGTGGATGATCAGCCATGATCATAATGAATGGTGGTGCTGGCTCGAAGGGCCAAATGGCCTACTCCTGCACCTATTGTCTATTGTATGTTATAACAAGTTTCACTTCAAAGATGTAACAAAAATAGCTAATCTGAGAACTTATTACAAAGATTTCAAAGCATTGGCACTGTTTATTCATATTCATTTGACAAAAATTAGTCACTTGGTACGTGGCCACTTAATTCACTTTCAAGCAGGTGAGGCTTGAACCTGAGCCTCCTACCTCAAGAGCACAATAAATACTGCATGAAAATACTGCAGACTGGTTGAGGCATTGTCGTGGAGAATGTGGATAGCTGGCTGTCTGCCATTCTTTTGTTCAAATGAAAAAGACACAATGCCTGGGATAACAAGGTGTAGTGCTGGATGAGCACAGCAGGCCAAGCAGAGGAACAAGAAAGCTGATGTTTCAGGTCTAGGCCCTCCGTTTTTTGCTCTCTGCAGACAGCAGAGCCTTGTGTATAAATATACAAAGATGCCAGAAAGTACAAGTGAGCCACACCACTGACAGTATTAAATTGGTTACTAGTATACTTGGTTGTTAAGCACAGGCTAATTGTGGAATCAGTTAACGTAAGACACTGATTTAATTTGCAAAATTGTGTCATAATAGAAAGACTACTACATTCAATGAGCATTCATATGAAGCAGATGTAGGCATGGGGAGGATGGGGGAGGCAGACTGACTGATGGAGAGACAGTAGTAAGGTTTGAAAAAAATCAAATACTGAAGTAAAAAAACTTTGAAAGGTCATAAGAGAAAAAGCGAGTGGGAGAGTTGATCAATGTTACAAATCAGTTAGCACAGGCACAACAAATTTAACAGCTTCCATTTGTGCTATATCATTCTGTGGTCGAAGCCAAACATTGTGCAAAATCACTAACTTTTCATGTTTGAGTTTTCTTTTAAATGTGGACTAAAATGAAGAAAGTTTTAAAACCAGATATTGCATTGATTCCTGCATGGTTCGAAAGCAAGTAACCAGATTCTCATCCCGAACATGGTTTGCATAGCTGTAGGTTACAGCAGTGGTTGCTGAAGCGAAAGGGCTCTGTAAAAATGGAACTTTGGTTTACAGCAACTTGCTATTTCTGTCTGCCAACAATTACGCGATCGGTTTTCAGAGAACTAAACAGCTTGGGACTGTGACCAAGACATAGTCAAGTCCTAAAGTTCCCACCAGCTTAGGGGCTCTCTCCCTCTCTGTTCTCGGTAATAAGTCACTTTAAGCCTTTATCTTTCCTTCAGCAGTGACATTACGTGGTGACTTGCTGCCCTGTGCCCCATGCAAGCAAACTGAAGCATCTCAAAAAGGAAAATCAAATTGCAACATTCTAATCATCACAAGAAACAAATACAGTGAACAACAAGCACTGAACTGTTTTCCCAGGTTTTTAAATTGAGGCATTTTTAATCAGAGGATTAGTGTTTTAAATGGTAGAGTTCAATGCTGATAGATTTTAGGTAAACCGTTGTGAACTACCTGTAAAAAGTACCATTTATTGTTAAATGCAGAAACCGTGCCTGTCTTTTCTATCAACCTGGGTCTAAAGTACAATTAAATTTGGAAACTTGTATGTATTATTTAAAAAGTTTACCTTTTGTGATGAGTATGGGGGTAGCAAGGCTTGATTTCTAGCTGGCTACCCCAGTGACATTCTTCAATTTTGGCAGCTCCCATTACTTAAAATCTGCCTGATACAATTAAAACAGTGAGAAGTGGATATTATTATTGCTAAATTTCCTTTATCAAAGGTTGATGTGACAATCTAGAATTAGAGTATTAGACAGCAGAAAAGAAGCGATCTTTCTGTGTAATCACTGAAAGAGATCAGAATTAGGCTTTCAAAGTCAGAGCACCTGATTAATTACTGCCAACAGGAAGAATATTAATCTAAGCATTTCCTTTTCAATAAAAGCTGCTCAACTGATTCTACAAAGAGAAGATTATGAAGGTGATCGAAAGGGCGGGTGTACAGAAAATTCTTTCCTTGTCAGGAAGGCCTGACCCATGGATCATAAACATTAGATAATCATTAACTTTTTCTAAAATAATAGAATCGAGTCTTCATCCTATTGAAAAGATGTTGTTAGACTTGGAAAGGTACACAGACAATTTCAAAGGATGTTGTCAGCATTGGATGGGTTTGAGGAGGAGGGAGTTAGCAGGAAAGGCTAAATAAATTGGGGCTATTTACCCTGGAGTGGAGGCTGAGGGGAGACCTTATAGAAGTTCATAAAATCATGAGGGGCACGAATTGGGTGAATTGCCAAGATCAGGGTTGGGGAGCAGAGGGTATGGTTTAAGGTGAGAGGGGAAGATATAAAAAGGGACTGGAGGGGCAACTTTTTCGTACAAAGGGTGGTGTGCCCTCTGAATGAGCTGCCAGAGGACATGGTGGAGATTGGTACAATTATAAAACCTAAAAGGCATTTGGGTGGGTATATGAATAGGAGGGGTTGAGAGGGATATACACAGAATGCTAGTATATAGGACTAGATTAATTTAGAATATCCAGTTGGGATGGAGGAGTTGGACTATCTTTTTCCATGCTGTACAACTCCAACTATGTAGAACTTAGCATCATGAGCAGTACAAAAGCAGAATGCAACTGATGCACTTAAGTGGAAGTTTGATGAATTAAGACAAAGAACAAAAGCATACAGGATGTGTTAGGTGAAAAACAGGATAAAGTTATGCACAAAATAAATTACAGTTTGGGTTTACTTTGTCAATTGTGTGTGCTGGTAAATACCATGTGTTTTTTTTTCTTAATTTATACCATTTCTGTTCAAACAACCTGCTTGAAGTTTAACAGTATTCTAAACGTAACAATTGTTCAGTTATTGCTGATCCACAAGACATTTAATGCAGCAACATCACAGAACTGGCTTGAAGCAATAAAAAACATGTAATATATTAAACAATGTAGCTTCCACCAATTATATTTGTACTATTTGGGTCTGTTGATGGTATTGAGGTACTAAAAAAAAAATCAAGGTTCATACTATAGTGCAGTACCAAGGAAGTGTTGCAGAGTCAGTTTTTTCACCCCGTGGCCTGTAAGTGAAGTAGCCACGAAAGGCCCATCAAACCAAGTGAGGATTTGCCATGCAAAATGTTACGCTTTTCACGGAAAAAGGGCTAATACTGGAAGGAGTATGAAAGGAAGCACATGCAACATGTCTTAATGGCTACCGCCCAGCGTCTCTGGCCTCCATAATCATGAATTACTTAGACAGGTTGATCATGGTCCACATCAACTTTAGTCTCCCAGAGGCTGCCTCAATCCCCCTGCAATTTGCCTGCTGACTAAAACAGGTCCACAGCAGATGCCATTTCCCTAGACCTACACTCATCCCTGGAACATGTGGACAATAAGTACACCTACATTAGGCTCTTACTCATTAACTATAGATCTGCCTTCAACACTATAATCCCCTCCAGGCTAATCTGAGGGCCGAGACCTAGGTTTTGGCTCCACCTTCTGCAACTGGATCGTCAGCTTCCTGAGCTACAGACAACAGCGAAGATAGACAACTGCATCTCCTCCATGATAACCCTCGACACTGGAACCTCCCAAGAATGCATTCTCAGCCCCCTACTGTACTCCCTGTAGACCCACAACTGTTTAGCCAAATTCCAAACAAATATCATTGGCAAGTTTGCCGATGAGACCACCGTGGTAGGTCAGATATTAACAACTCAGAGTACAGACATAGAGCTTGGTGTTGTGGTGCAATGATAACAACTTCTCTCTATCAGTAAAACAAAGAACTGACCATTGACTTCGTGAAGAAAGGAGGAGGACACACCCCATCTACATCAAGGGAGGTGAGGTGGAGCGGGTCGACAGCATCATGTTCCAATGGCCAACGACAACAGACCACCTGTCCTGGACTTCCAACATAATTGATGGTCAAGGCAGTTTAGGAAATTTGGCATGTCCATAAAGACCCTCACCAACTTCTGCATAAGCATCATAAAAAGCACGCAAGCCAGATGCATAACGGCCTGGTACAGCAACTGTTCTAGATTAGGACGAAGAAAATACACAGACGGTTGTGTGCACAGCCCACACCATCATGGAAGCCTACCTCCCATCCTTTTCTTGATGTGCCCCATCTCCATTTCAGGGAATAAACTGTCCACTGCCATTCACTACAAAGCCACTGTCTCCCATTGCTTCCTTTACTACAGCTCTTCCCAACCTACATCCTTCAAGGATTCCATCCCATTCTTCCCGTCCCTTGGCCCCATGTCGTATCTGTTTGGATGAAGCCACCTTCTCAAACAGTGCTACTGACATGGTTTCCTTCTTCCATAACTGTGGATTCCCACCCACTGTGGTTGACAGGACTGTCAGCCACACCAAACCTGTCCTTGTCTCTTCCCATCACTCTGAACAGCACTATCAGGTTCTCACTTTCCATCCCACCAGCCTCTGCATTCAAAGGATCATTTGCCATACTTCAGAAAGCTCCAGCAGAATGCCACAAAGCACATCTTCCCCTCACTCCTTATCTGTATTTCGCAGGGATCATTCCCTCTGGGATACTCGAGCCCATTCCTTAACCACCAACACCACGCCCATCTTCCCACGTGACCTCAGAAGATGCAACACCCACCACTTCATTTCATCCCCACTCAACATTCAAAAACCTAAACAGTCTTTCCAGGTGAAGCAGCATTTCATTTGTACCTCCTCCAGTCCTGCGGAGAATATCTGCAGGACCAAACATGGTCTACTCTACACTGGAGAAACCAAATGCAGATTGGGTCACCCCTTTGCAGAATACCTCCGGACCATGCGTGAGCATGACTGTGACCTTCCCATAACTGGTCATTTTAACACAGCATCCTGCTCACACTCCCACTTGCCTGTCCTCAGCATGCTGCAATGATGCAGCAAATCACAGTGAAAACTAGCAGAGCAACATCTCATCTTCAAACTCTGCACTTTATAACCTTCTGGGCTAAATATTTAAGTTTTGATTAGATTCCCTATAGTGTGGAAACAGGCCCTTCGGCCCAACAAGTCCACACTGCCCCTTGAAGCATTCCACCCGGACCCATTCCCCCTATAACCCACACACCCCTGGAACATTATGGGCAATTTAGCATAGACAATCTACCTAGCCGGTTGCCCGAGGCTGGAATCAAACCCAGGTCCCTAATGCTGTGAGACTGCAGTGCTAACCACTGAGCCACTGTGCCGCCCCAAAAGTTCAATACCTTCAAATTGTGAACCCACTCTATCCCTTTGTTTCAAACCTTGCTAAAAGATGGGGAATGGCCTAAACATGGATTTCACCAGTTTTAAAATCTCCCCACCCCTGCTCTCATCCCATGTGTAACCCTCCCTCTCATCCCCACCCCCTTGAGCTAACACAACTTGTCCATCTTTTCCCCCACCTATTTGCCCCTCCCACCTATCTTCCCCAGCTCCACCTCTCCTCTCTATTTCCTAGCTCTGTTCCCTCTCGCCATTTCAGAAGGGTCCCAAACTGAAACGTCAACTTTCCTGTTCCTCTGATGCTGCCTGGCCTGTTGTATTTCTCCAGCTCCACATTGTTATATCTACTGCTTGACCCAAATAGTGACCTCCAGTATTTTTTGTTTTCACTCCCATCCATAGACTTCGCATTGCTGTAGAAAAGTTGCCAACATTAAAGACCACTCCCATCCCAGTACTGTTCTACTACAACCTCTCATGCAGAAGATACAGAAGCTTGAATAAATGCATCAATAGGTTCAAGAACAGCTTCTTCCCTGCCATTATTAGACTGCTGAAAGAACACTCTAACCAATGTTGATCTTGCTTTGCACACCTGTGCTATTGTAACCTTTATGCCTCACTCTAAGAACCTAATTTAATCTACACATCGTAAGATTACCTACAGTGTGGAAACAGGTCCTTCGGCCCAACAAATCCACACTGCCCCTTGAAGCATCCCACCCAAATCCATCCCCATATAACCCACGTAACCCTGAGCACTATGGGCAATTTAGCATGGCCAATCCACCTAGTCTGCACATCTTTGGACTGTGGGAGGAAACCCACGCAGACACAAGGAGAACGTGCAAACTCCGCACAAACAGCTATCGGAGGCTGGATCGAACCCAGGTCCCTGGCACTGAGGCTGCAGTGCTAACCACTGAGCCACCGTGCCACCCTTTGATCTGCCTGTACTGCTTGCAAAAAAGCTTTTCACTGTGCTTAGGTACGTGACTACAATAAATCAAAACTGGACTTTTGTACAAATCCAATAATGACAATAGTGAATTGTGATCGATGCAACATCCCAACTGATTCATCAATATGCTTTTTTCAAAAACAAAAAAATTGCCATCCTCACCTGGTTTGACCTACATGCAACTCCAGATCCGCAGCGTGGTGACTAACTCTTAACAGCCCTCCAGCTAGCCACCTCTGTTGTGCCCAATTGCTAAAAAAGTTTTGAAAGAAGTAAATAAAAGCATACACACCTGCTGGCTTTGAATTATGCATTGGAAGTGGCAATAACAAACTCAGCTCTTGCAGAATTCTCCTTACTGGGATGCTACAGCCAAAACCGGAAGAGAAATAGCCAGACAATCATCCTTATGAAATAAAACCTAATAATGTACCAGGCACTGTTCTGTCAGCGGCACAGGACATACAGCACAATATAAATCAGGAGGAAGTCAAGACAGAGCATCCAGGAGGCACTGGGAACTGTCAGCAGAATTTTACTCAAACACAAGGTGAAACCTCATGGCCCAGCACATCATTACCATCACCATCAAGCCAAGTGATCAGAGTTCAAAGGGCTATAAAGGAGGACATGATGGGAGCAGCACAAGGCACGCCTGAAACAGACATTATCCTGAAGGTTACAGCACAGGCTACTTGTGTGCCAAACAGCATTAGCAGAGTAATAGTCAGGGCTAAATAATTTTAAAACCAACAGATCACTACATAACTTTGCAGCCCTACTGGCTGTGAATCTTGGTGGACAACTAATTAACTTAAGGAAAAGGTTTGCAAATATCTCTTCAATGACAACAGAGACTAGTAAATCGCTGCAAAAACTGAAACGTTTGCGATAATTTTCCAACAAAACGTGGTGAAGTTACAAGACGGGTCTGTCTGCACACCAAACAGCATAAGGAGTAATAAACAGACCTATAAATTTCCAGAATCAATAGATTTGGTCCAAGCTCTGCCATATCCAGTGATCAGAGGCAGCAGCTCCACAAATATTCTCATTCTCAAATGAGAGAGCAGCCCAATATATCACTACAAAAGACAAAACTGAAGCACTGGCAACATTCTTCAGCCAGAAATACTGAGTGGATTACCCCCCTCAGCTTTCTCCAGATGTTTCCCAGCATTACAGATGCCCATCTTCAGCTAAATCAATTCACTTCACATAACATTAAAAAGAATGTCTAAAACATACTGCAAATACTACAGGCCTTGACAGCATTTCAGCAATAATACTGAAGACCTGAGCTCCAGAACATGTCACATCTTAGCCTAGATGTTTTAGTACCGTTCCAACCACTTATCTATCTGAAAATGAAAAAAAAACAACCGCCCAGGTATATGCAATACACAAAAAGCAGGTGAAATCCAACCGAGCTAATTACCAGCCTATCTATTTGCTTTCAAATCAGTTCAGTGATGGAAGAGATGATCAACGTACTATCTAGCAGCAATAACCTGTTCATGACGCTTAGTTTGTGTTCTGTCATTGCCACTAAGCTTGGGACCTCATTAAAGCCTTGATTCAAATTTGAACCACAAGGTCATCTCTAAATGGGTAGAAGAGTGTGACTGCCTTTGACTTCAAAGCCACATTGTATAGTGTGGCAAAGAACCATACAAGTATCAGGGAATGACCATTTTCAACAAGATGGAATTTAACCAACTTGACGACATTACCATCACAAATCCCCTATGATCAACATCCTTGGGGTGGAGTTTAACCAGGTCAAAGCAGTTCCAATGACACAAACAGCTTGACATTACCCAGTAAAAGCAGTCCATTTTTACTGAGGATGTGGTACCAATCATTCACTCCTACCACCAAAATACAGTTACAGCAGTGTTAATGATCTACAAGACAATGCAGAAATTCACCAAGGCTATTAAGTCTTTATTCCAAAGCCACTCCCATCCAAAAGAACAAGGGCAACAGATTTGAGAAAACTGTCACCTGCAAGTTTCCCTCCAAGCCATTGTCATTCTGATTGGAAATATGTCAACGTTCCTTCACTGCCACTGCATCAAAATCCAGGTACTCAAAAAGACAGCTCACCACCTCTTCAAAAGGTAACTTGGGATAGGCAAATAAGTACTGGCCCAGCCAGTAACATTCACATATTATGAAAAGATAAAGTTTCAGCTGGTTCAAGTATTATATATTTTGTTTGCCTGTTGTTATTTTTTGATAGAGCAATATAGTTGAGATTGTCAGGAGTATTCAGGCAACCTGCAACTTGACTGAGAAACAAGTAATCTTTTCTCTCCAATCTCATAACCTGGTGATATCAGAGTCTACTTGCAAAGGCAAATAACAGTTAATTCATTATTGAAGCCACTACGACTGCAAAATTCAACCCCTTCACTTTAAAGAGAATTTTCCGTAAGTAACATGTCTGCAACAACGAGAGACCGAATTTACATTTATTTTTTTTAAAAAGAATAAACTGTACTTAAAAAGGTGTGCACATGTAATTTTAGATGATACTTTTATCACTTTTACTTTATTAACTATAGCAATAATTGCACACAAAGCTAGGTTAAGTTATTTAAATTGGAAAACTTTGCTGGTTACTTTTAGGTTGAAACCACAAACTGAAAGAGGGCTACATGCAGGTGCATACTATTTCTTAGTTCACAATGTGGACATGCCTGGTTTCGTCATTACAACAGAGCTCTTTCAGCTCAAGAAAGTACGTGAACTTCAAGCCTTGGGTTATCAAACAATCTACTGCTACAAAAAGCAAGCTTTAAAATCCAAGAATCCTCATTATATTACGACACTCAGGTGATCGAAACAGATGCTTGAAAATCTTGGGAGACTTGTTATGTAAGCAAACCTTGCCCTGCCAGACAAATACCTAAAAACCTAAATAAGTCTGTGCACTGGTGTGATAAACATCAGAAACCAAAGGGAGAAACGTACACAAACATTTTGCAGTATGAATACGTGACAGAAATTGAGTTGTTATATATGGTGACCAGTAAAACAAGTATTGAACAGTCAAGTATCATAAAGTATTCAGGCTAAAATTTAGAATGAATCAAACTAGGATAAAGTATTGGATATCATGGTATAAAATAACAGTGAAGTTTATGTTTAGATTTTTAATTAAAAGACACGATTGTTTCATTTGCCCAATTACAGAACAAGTGGCAGCTATTCGGACCAAGGTATTTACAATGGCTGTCTGCTACACGCACATTACTGGAATATCTCACACCAACAAATTAAAGCTATTGTTTTGCCTTTGTCAACTATCATCCATTTGAACCAAATCTCAAACTGATTCAGAATTAATCAAAGGGCATATATGTTTGACAATGTACTTAAAACAAATTAAACTAATTCACGTCCATGAAGTTTCCACAAGTTGTGAAGCATTCAGCACTATCAGATAAAAACAAAATGTTGCTGTCGTGATCACTGCCTCGAATGCAAATCAACTCAAAATGCTACAAACTAAGATGCTCAGTGCAAAACAAGACCCTTCCAGTTTGTTACACGAACAAAATGTGAACACATGGCACACCAGACAAAACAACATCGAAAGGTATTTTTAAAAGAAATCAAAAAATAATTGATCATATTGAACAAGTCAACAAATGAAAAAGGTACAGCACAAGAATAGGCCCTTCAGCCCTCTAGGCCTGTCCCGACTTTGTGCCCTAATTAATCCAAAACTAAACCTGCCAATTTTCTATCCATACCCTCTATCCCCTCCCTATTCAAGTCCCCATTCAGGTGCCTCCTAAATGTCCTCAATGTGCCCACTTCTACCACCTCTTCTGGTACTGCATTCTAGGCTAATACTCTGCATGAAAAACTTCCCTTACACACCTCCATTTAAATTCCACCACCCCCACCCCCGACCTTGAACCTATGCCCCCTCCTACTTGAAACTTAAATCCTGGGAAAAAGCCTCTTACTATCCACCCTATGAGTGCCTCTATAATTTTGGAGACCTCCATGTCTCCTCTCAGCTGTCATGTATCCAGCAAAAACAATCCTGTTTTTTTTTAAACCTTTCCTCAATGTCAATGCTCTGGAGACCAGACAACATCCTGGTGAACCTATAATGGAAACCAAAAAATGAAACATCACTGCAAGATGAGGCCAAGCTTATGTGTATGCAAATAACATTATAACTGCACATAATTTTACCGATACTCCTCAGCCATACAATTGTACAGATTATTGTCTGAATATTGCCCAGAGATTGAAGCTTTAAATCTATTGAGTGGTGCTCTACCTGTTCTTTCCTAGCCATTTTAAGACTCCATTCACCTTACTGTCTCAATTCCTCAGTCACACACACTTTCGCCTCTCCTCATGCAACATTTCCACTCAACATAAATTTCCAGTTTTTCTGCTGTCACCAGTATTTTTGAAAATCCCTCTAATTAACCTGTGGCTTTCCTTGATTTCTTCTTCACCAACTGAGACAGCACCCATCAGATCCTTTTTCCCTGGCAACCACTCCATGCAGGTTGCCAGGATTTAACTTTGTGCTTATTCCTCAACAGCTTCAAGAATATTCACCCACTGTTCAGGATTCATTGAAACAATGTCTTGCCTGCCTCTTGGAGATTGTCTAAAATGGGTGAGAAGGAGCAAATGGATGTAGAGCATTTGTTCAATCATCTGAACGTGGCAGGATAGGTGAAGTATACAGAATCTTGGGTGTTATAAGCTGGAGTACGGAGTACAAAAGCAAGGAAGTTATGATAAATTTCGGTTCAGCTTCAACTAGAATTTTGTGTCCACTTTAAGGAATCACTTTTCTAGGAAAAGCATGATTCACGAAAATGGTTCGAGCGACGCGAAACTGGTTTAATGGAGACACAGGAGAAGCTACGCCTGTACTCAGAGAAACGGTTTAACAGAGGTGCTCAAAGTAATGAGCATCTGCTTGGAATAAATAGGGGGAAACTATCCCCATTAGTGGAAGGATCAAGAACAAGAAGATTTAAGGCAATTAACATAAGGTGCGACAAGAGGAAAAAAAACTTATTTTATACAAATAGGATGTGGAATGCTTTGCCAGAGACTGTGATGGAAGCACTTTCATTCATGACCTGCGAGAGAGAGCTGGATAATTGAAACAAAAAAAATCCAGAATTAATGCAAAAGGCAAGGCATGGTATAAGGAGCTGCTCTTGTAGGAGGCTTACACGAACATGAGTTGAATGGCCTTTTATACAGTAACTATTGCACGATTCAATGATACCAACGTCCAAAGCATCACAGAAGGCCTAAATTAGAAGGCTAAATGCTGCTGATTCTGTAAACCTGAAACACAAACAAAATGTTAGAAATACCCTGACCTAGCAGCATGAATGGAGAGAAAAATTGTATTAACACTTCAAGTCAGATAGGAATCTTTGGAATTAGAGAACTTCTGATTTATCAGCAAAGCAACACATCACTCTCATTTCAAACCACACCTTAATGACTCATGAAACATACTACTTCCATCTCATCCTGCCTTAATGCAACTTCACAACCGTTCCCTCAAATCTCCCCACTCATTTACAAGTTAACTCAATCTCACATCTCCCTTTCATGTAGTCTCAACTGCCTTGACATTTTGGACATTTAAGGTGAAAATGAACCTGCATGTTAAGTCTAAGGGTCATAATTGAGAGTACACCTGATATTAACTGACTTAATTTCATCTCCTGTCAGGCCTCATTCTCAGTCAAAATTCTCCTAGATGATGACAAGCAATAACAGACCAGATCTTTAAAACTCTTTCACAAACCTTCTTCACCTCCACCAAAAGCAGTCTGAACGTTTTTTGGATCTATTCGTCACCAAAATTCACTCGAATAGCTTTTGCTGCCACCTTCCCAGCTCCTAATTGGGAGAAAATCCTATAAATCAACTTCACAATCAATGCATAGTCTAGAATTTCTTCCAGTTTCCTTTTGCTCACACTGCATCTCCCCAAAAGCTTCTCCAAATTCAATTTTATTGATACACTTTGCTACATTTCCTTTTCCTAACTCACCTCCTAAACAATTACCTTTCCCTGACCTGAGGTAACTAAAGGAAAATAAACCTGCCAGGCTACACAAATAGAGAAATGGAATGGGCCTTACAAAGTTTATTTTTAAACACCCTTTTTTGCAACTCTTTGTACACTCTATCACCAAGAGCTCCTCTCTCTACTTTGTCACAACCCTGAAGGGAGGAGTGTATTCGTAATCAAGCCCCACTTCTCCATTTGTCATCACAATTGATATTATAAACTTTAGTATAAGCATCAAAACATGGTGTAATTGTTATGAAAACTAACTATATGCCCTTATAACCCAACATGAACATCTTCATTTGCAACTAAGACAGATGACTCTGCAGAAATATTGTAAAGTAGAAAACCGGCAAAAAGGGACAATTTCTGTGCATCAATAGCCCTTTTGGGGTGAGGGGAGGGGCAAGAAGATGATGATGCTAGTGGCAGCGGTGGGAATGATGGCAATGGCGATGATATCATCACATTGTTGTTGACCTCAGAGAGTGACAATGAGACAGCAGATTATTTGGACCAACATCTTTGCTTGAATCACAGCTTAAAAATCTAAAGGGCTGTTATCAGACACAGACACACATGACCTCCCCAGGAATCATAATGAGGTCTTCAGACCTGATTGCAGAGTTATGAAGGTGACTGAAGAGAAGGAAACCTAAATAAGTAATCTCAGTCCCATATGCTAATCAATACACAAATACAGAAACTGACTGATTGAAATCTTCGCTGAAGAACTAGTGTAACAAGGAGGACATCAGATATCAGAGGCATTGCTCCAGTTCTAAGGCAAATGAGACAAAATGTACCTCAACAGTGCAAGGATGTTAGTCCAGGCTGAGATATTTGTTACTGCTGCTGTGGAGTGCTTACAATGGAGTGACAAGGAGATGGGAACCCAAGAGGGAGCTCAAGATTGGGGGTTACAAAACTGATTACAGGAAATAGAGAAGTGAAGCAAAAATAGAAAGCAGAGAAGGTACAGACAAGCATGAAATAAGATCAATATAAAAATGTCTTAAAAAATTATAAAGAGGCACTCGATGCATATAACATTCACAATTGCCATTATGAAGACATGGCTACAGGGTGACCAAGGCTTTGAATCAAGGGATATTTAGCATTGAGAAATAAAATGGTGAGGTAGCACATCTAAGAGATTTGATGCATGCAGTACTTGGAGCACAGTTTAGATGTAGAATCAGTTTGAGTTGAATGAAGAGTTAGCAGAGAGCAGAAAACATGATTAGGAATTGTTCATTACGCAAACCTATTAGGGGGCCAAAGCAAGGGTCTTCTAAGGAAGGATGCCAGAAGGAGAGTGCTAAACCTGAGGACTGATAGCAATTTAAAAGCTGCTAAAGGAAAACCAAGAAACTCATTAAAAAGGAAAACAGAATACGAAGCCAAATTAGCAAGGGACACAAAGGCAGACTATAAAAGCATCTTTAAGTATAATGAAAATAAAAAGATCAGTTAGCACAAATTTGGGACCATTAAATTCTTCTACACTCACATGTATAGTGAAAGACACAAATGGCAGCAAAACTAAATAGTTACTTCATATGTCTTCATGGAAGAAAATACAGAAAATCTCCCAGAAATACCAGATGGCCAAGGGGCATGTGCAATTGAGGTGATACAGTTTAAAAAAAGTAATACTTGAAAAATTAATTGCATTGTGCAATTAAAAGATCTCCTAATACAAATGAGCCTATTCCCAGAATTTTAAAGACACGTGTCTAGAGATCATACAATCTCAGAATCCCTACAGTGTGGAAGCAGACCAATCAGCCCATTGAGTCCACTCTAACCCTACAAACAGCATCCTACCCAGGACCCCCTCCTGACCCTATCCCTGCAACCCTGCATTTGCCATGGCTTACCCACCCAGCCTGGGCACTTATGGGCAATTTAGCATGGCCAATTCTCCTAACCCAGACAAATTTGCAATGTGCGAGGAAACCAGATCATCCAGAGGTAACTCAGGCAGTTCCGGGTCCGTGTGGCAGTTTGCACGGTTGCCCAAGGGTGGCACTGAACCCAGATCTCTGCTGCTGTGAGGCAGCAATGCTAACCACTGAGCTACTGTGCATTTCTTTCAAAATTCTATAGATTCTGGGAAGGTTTCTGCAATCTGGAAAATAGCAGTTGAACCCACCCACTACTGGCTGGACTACTGATTAAGATTGTGACATTTCAAAAAGAATGGTAAAATTTGGCAGAAAGGGAATTCAGCTGAGAAAACTTGGGAGTTTTTTTTAAGAAGATAAGACACAGCTTTGATTTAGGAGAACTAGCAGATGAGATGCATCTGGATTTTCACATTATGGTTAATGAATAAAACAGATGGGATTGAGGGACATATACTACCACAGCTTCAGATTTAGATAACCACAATCAGCATTCTCAGCACAGCCCCCAATCTCTGAGTCAGCAGATCTGGGTTCAAGTCGTACCTGCTCCAGAAGGGTGTAATAACATCACTGAACAGGTTTTCCTTGAAAATATTAGAAAGGAGGACTGGTTACAAAATTACCAAATTTGCTGGTGACATCAACTGGATGAGAATGTAAATTGAGAAAGATGCAAAGCAGTTTCAAGTAGACTTTCACAGACTAAGTGAACAAAGACCACAACATGGCATATGGAATATAATCTAAGAATGAAGTTATCCACATTGGTTACAAACAAGAACAGGAGGACAGAGCATTTCTTAAATAGTGAATGATTGAGAATTACTAGTGTCCAAAAGGACCTGCGTCCTTGTACAAGAATCACGAAATGTTAGCATGCAGACGGGAATGCAAGACACAGATTAGCCTTCAACACGAGGGGATTTGACTGGAAGAGAGTGAAGGTGGCTTGCTTTAGTGTATAATGCCTTGGTGAGGCCTCATCTAGGGTATTACAAGCATAAAAATTAATAACAAAAGTTAGTCATTCATTTCCATAAGATCACAATTGATCTGTTTGTGTTTTAAATTCCACATTCACATCTACTCCAAAAAACGTTAATCCTCTTCCTAATTAGTATCAACTCACTTCTGCCTGTAAAATACTCATTAGTCACACCTTCAACATTTTCTGAGACAAGGGTGAGTTGCCTGACACTCCTAAAAGGTTCACAAGATTTTGTACATACATACTTATCACAACACCCTGCTAGTACAAACATGGCAGCACCTAAATCAGCACAATAAATATGGCTGAGTAGGGTGGAATGACATCATTGACAGATGTAATGAGCATGCAATTCAAAATTATGTGGGCTGAAAGCACATACAGGGAGTCAGCAGACATGCTCTAGTTTCAAACTCTCCATCTTCAGAGAAATGCACATCATCTCTGTCCTAAAAGGGTGGTCCTAACTTTAAAAATGGAGGTAGGACGAAGTTGGGTTGGAATAGAGAGGGGTGGACATGGAGCTAGAAGCCCTGCAACATGGAAGTGCTGAGGTTCACCAATTAATCCCTGGGATGGTAAGATTGTCTAACATGTAGAGATTGAGGAGACTGGGTCTGTATTCTTACGAAGAGAAGAATGAGGAGTGACCTCATTGAAACAAAATTCTTACAGAGCACTGCGAAGTGCATGGCAGACATTTTGGTGAGTCTGATATCAAGAAACATGATCTCAATGTGCAGGTGACTCAAAACTTAGATAAGGAGCATTTCTTCACCCAGAGGGTGATGAATCCAGGGAATTTTCTGACCCAGAAAGCTGTAGAAGCTTATAAGCATGTCCAGCCTGAAACTGATAGATCGGGAGACTAATAACATCAACAGGCATGGAGTTAGTGGGAATATGCATCAAGGTATACGATCTACATCTACTTTGCGGTGCAGACATGACAGGCTGAATGATCTACTGTTCCCATGTTCCTTCAGGTAGTTGAAGGAAATGGTTAAATCATTGACACTGGTTTGTCAAAGGAGGGAATACTTCACAAATGGGAAACTATGGAGAGAGAAGATTTGCAAACACTTACGCAACAGAACATACCACTGGCCTAGGTCAAACATGCACAAAAGAATTGTAGTTGCATGAAGTCAATCATCTCAGCCCAGGTCACTTTCTTAGGGTATTGCCCTAGGCCAAATCATTTGATTTACCAATAGCCTTCACTCTCTCATAAGTTTAGAAGTAGAGATGTCTATTGATGATTCCAGAATGCCAATTCAATTTGCAACTCCTCAGATAGTGGAGTAGTTGACATTCATTAAGACCTAGACAACATTTAGTCTGGTACCACTAGGCAGCAAGCAACTCAAGTAGTAAGTCCTGCCAACTTCAACAATAAGTTTTGAGGACTTTCTAGGATATTCAGGAGTTCTACCCCACCACATCTATCATCATTCTGGAAATACCCCATTGACCAAAAGGAACTGAACTAGACAAGCCATACAAATACAGCTATAAGATCATAAGAAATAGGTGCAGCCCCTAGAGACTGCTCAGTTATTCAGGAGGACAGTGGCTGATCTGAATTTTCCACATCCACTTTAACATTTTCTGTAACCCTCGATTCCCCTCTTGATCAAGAATGTATCTTTCTCAGCCTTAAGTACACACAACAACTCTGCCCCAATAACTCTCCAGGACAAAGAGTTCCAAGACTCCTGCTCTTTGAGAACCAGTTGAAGAGCGGCAACTCTGTGGTGAGTACTTCATTTCCTGAGTCCCAAAGATTATTCACCACTTACAAAGCAATATCAGAACACAAAAACAAGGACCAGGAGTAAATCAGCAACTTAGCCTGCTCCTCCATTTGATACTATCATTGCTTACCTCCTCTTGGTCTCAACATCACTTTCCTGCCTCTTCACCATAACCGTTCATCCAATTACTAATTAAAATTCTCTCTCTCTCTCTCTCTCTGAATTCCACAGATTCAAGATTCTTTGACAACTACTTTCTCCTCATCTGTTTTTGATGTTAACCATTATCCAAAAACTATGACCTCTCATTCTAGATTGCCCAAAAAGAAACATTCTTTCTACATCTGTCAATTCTCCTTAGCATCTTGTATATTCCAATTAGTTTACCTCTCAATTTTCTAAATTTCAGAGAGTGTAGGCCCAAAATGCTCAATGAAGACAACTGCGTCATCTATGGAATGTTGTGAACCTCCTCTGAAGTGCCTCCAAATGCACCTACATCCTACTCAATGGAACCAAAATCTAGGCGGTCCTTGACGAGCACTCCCATTTGCCACCTTAAAATTTAGTCTTCCACTACCCAGGGCAGTGTCCATAGACTGTAAGAAACAAGCAGTACATGATTAGCAACTCACCAAGCTTTTGCCCACAGCACTATGGGTGCAACTGCACCATATGTATTGCAGTTATTTAAAAACATGATTCATCAACACCTTTTCAAGGTCAGTTAATCAGGAGCAACCAACTGTAGCCTTATTTCATGAAACGTAAGCATTGATAGTAAGTAAAGTTCACAATTTCACTACAGACAGCTGCCTTCAGAACAGTATCCTGTATTTATTTACAACACAAAAATGTACAATTGACAGGTAGGTTAGAAATTGATTTAAGTAAAACAAATTGTACATCAGCTCCCTTCATGAGGAAGTAATCTGCTAATAGTTATGACATCTCATGTTTAGCTAATCTCGTGAAAAGGTTGTCTTCAGTCCTTCTGTAGTAAATACCTAAGAAAGTAACATGTTTTTCTTCTGGTGGTTTAAAACCTGCAAGGTCGAAACTGATCCCAACATCAAACAAAAGGAAAAAAGTGAGCTAAAGATGCTCTCATCAGGCGCGTAACTGACCAACAGGAAAATTAGCCTAAACAGGAGTGAACCACACAAGAGAGAGAAGTGAACAAGCTGCGGCAGGTTGAGAGAGGGGTTCAACTCCTGCCAGAACATGGAATCATACATGTTTGCTTTGCAATTGGAGTCTGATGCATTACTTGAACAGCATGTTCCATGAACACAGGAAATAGGAACACAAGTCAGCAATTCAGCTCATCAAGCCCTCTCCACCATTTAATTTGGTCATTTCCGATCTTATCCTGCTCTCAACTTCACCTTCCTGCCTGCTCCCCAAACCCTTTATCCTGCTTTTCAGAACATACATATTCCTTCCTTGAATATGTTGCCTGATTTTGCCTCCACAGCACTCAGTAGTAGTTTCTCCTCATCTCAGTTCCGAAACTACTGCCCCTCACTGAATCTATGTCCTCTTGTTCAAGGCTGTCCCACAAGGGGCAACATTTGTTCAACATCACCTTAATAATCCCTTGTGGCATTTTATATACCCTAATCCAAACCCCCTTATTCTTTTGAGCTTCAAATACAAGCACAAGCTATTCAACCATTCCTCGTATGACAGCCCTTTTATCGCTGAAAATCACCCTTGCAAACCTCCTCTCAACTGTCTCTAGTAACACCACATCCTTCCTCAAGTTAGGAGGCCAAAACCAGACAGTATTCCAAATATGGTCTTACCAACCCATTACACAATTCTAACAAAAATTTATTTACTTTCATAATCCAGTCCTTTTGCAATAAATGCCAGGATTCCACCTGCCTTTATTATATATACACCTGCATACCCACTTGGAGATTCATGCACTTTGAAGCGGCTACCCTTTTAAATAATAATTTGTCCTTTTATTTTTCCATAGAAATTAATCCCTATTGCTCACCTCCCCATCAACCACCTGCTCACTCACTATCTGCTCTATATAAACAAAATCACTAAGAAGCAAAAACAGAAGTCAAAACAATCCAAAAATCAGGCGGTGGTATTCACTAATTTATCAGTGTTTGTTAATACTGTAGCTGAATACTTGATTCTCAACACCACTTGGTCAATAACAATTTGCACATGTACAAGTCAGCACATTCAAACTGACGTCCCAAGCTGCTTCATAATGTAAAGAAAACAAAGTCAGTGATGCAATTAGCCAGATTTTTCTGAGCATCAATTCCTTGACAGATCAAGACTGCACCACCACTCAATACAATCATGCTTATTTCAACTTGGCCTCTGCCCCACTTTGTTAGGTCTCGACAACCCTTCAACCTGTTACTAATTAAAAATCTCTCTCCCCTCAAATCTCTCCTCCAGGCCCAACATCACCCTATTCTAGGATAGTGAATTCCACAGATTCACAACCCTTTCAAAGAAGTAATTTCTCTTTTCTGTTTAAATCTGCTTCCCTTTATCAAAAAGCTATGATCTCCCTAGATTCCTCCACAAGGAAACATCCTACGTATACTTTAGTAAACCTCTTCAGCATCTTTTACACTTCAATTAGTTGCCTTTGCCTCCTTAACATCTATTTTAAAATAAACTTCTGTTGATTTCCAAAGATCTGCATATTTGGTTAAGTTCATCATCCATGGCTTAATTCATTAGCTGAACCCCTCCATAAGAAATAATACCCCACAGTATCAGGAATAGAGGTGATGAACTTAGAGCATGGATCAGTACCAGGTGCTTTACGCAGAGAGTTGAGAGAGCATGGAATGCGTTGCCAGCAGCAGTTGTGGAAGCAAGGTCATTGGGGTCATTTAAGAGACTGCTGGACATGTATATGGTCACAGAAATTTGAGGGTGCATACATGAGGATCAATGGTCAGCACAACATTGTGGGCTGAAGGGCCTGTTCTGTGCTGTACTGTTCTATGTTCTATGTTCTAAAGGGGGAGGGCGAACAGCCAGAAATCGTGTTACGTATTGGCACTAATGATATAGCCAGAAAAAGGATTGAGGATATAAAAAGTGATTTCAGGGAGTTAGGATGGAAGCTGCAAAGCAGGACAAACAGAGTAGTGTTCTCTAGTTTACTACCAGTGCCACGAGATAGCGAGGCGAGGAATAGGGAGCGGGTGCAGCTTAACACGTGGCTGCACAGCTGGTGTAGGAGGGAGGACTTCAGACATGTAGATAATTGGGATGCCTTCTGGGGAAGGTGGGACCTGTACAAGAAGGACAGGTTCCATCTGAACTGGAAGGGGACCGATGTCCTGGGTGGAAGGTTTGCTCGAGTAGTTCAAGAGGGTTTAAACTAGTATGGCAGGGGGGGTGGGAACCTGAGCTGTACACCGGAAGTGAGAGTTGATGCAGGTGAGGCACTAGCAAGAGGTAGACCAGCTAGTGGGAAGGATTTTCCTGGGAAGGAACCAAGGGATCAGTTAAAGTGTGTTTGCTTTAATGCAAGGAGTATCAGGAATAGAGGTGATGAACTTAGAGCATGGGTCAGTACCTGGTGCTATGATGTTGTGGCCATAACAGAGACATGGGTTTCTCAGGGGCAGGAATGGTTGCTGGGTATTCCAGGGTTTAGAGCATTTAAAAAGAATTTGGGGGGGGGGGGAAGAGGGGGTGTAGCACTACTAATCAGAGAGGGTATCACAGCTACAGAAGCTTCCATTGTCGAGGAAGATCTGCCTACCGAGTCAGTATGGGTGGAAATTAGGAACAGCAAGGGAGTAGTCGCCTCGTTAGGGGTTTACAACAGGCCCCCCAATAGCAGCAGGGAGACTGAAGAAAGCAAAATCGGCAGATTTTGGAAAAGTGTGGACGTAGTAGGGTTGTCGTAATGGGTGACTAACTTTCCCAATATTGATTGGAACCTCCTTTGAGCAGAAGATTTGAATGGAGCTGTTTTTGTAAGGTGTGTTCAGGAGAGTTTCCTAACTCAGTACGTTGACAGGCCGTCGAGGGGAGAGGCCATTCTGGACTTGGTGCTTGGAAACGAGCTGGGGCAGGTATCAGATCTTGTGGTGGGAGAGCATTTTGGTGATAGTGACCATAACTGCCTCACAGTCTACATAGCTATGGAGGAGGAGAGGATTAGGCAAAATGGGAGGATATTTAATTGGGGAAGAGGAAACTATGATGCAATTAGACATGAGTTAGGAAGCATGGACTGGGAGCAACTGTTCCATGGTAAAGGCACTATAGACATGTGGAGACTGTTTAAGGAACAGTTGTTGCGAGAAATGAATAAATATGTCCCTCCGAGACAGGCGAGGGGTAAGATAAAGGAACCATGGATGACCAGAGCAGTAGAGCTTCTTGTCAAAAGGAAGAAGGTAGCTTACATAAGGTGGAGGAAGCTAGGGTCAAGCTCAGCTCTAGAGGATTACAGGCAGGCGAGGAAGGAGCTCAAAAATGGTCTGAGGAGAGCCAGGAGGGGGCACGAGAAAGGCTTGGCAGAATGGATTAGGAGAACACAAAGGCATTTTACACTTATGTGAGGAATAAGAGAATGGTCAAAGAAAGAGTAGGGCCGATCAGGGATAGCATAGGGAACTTGTGTGTGGAGTCTGAGGAGGTAGGGGAAGCCCTAAATGAGTTTTTTGCTTCTGTCTTTAAGAAAGAAACAAACTTTGTAGTGAATGAAACCTTTGAAGAGCAGGTGTGCATGCTGGAATGGATAGAGATAGAGGAAGCTGATGTGCTGAAAATTTTGTCAAACATTAAGATTGACAAGTCGCCAGGCCCAGACCAGATTTGTCCTCGGCTGCTTTGGGAAACGAGAAATGCAATTGCTTCACCACTTGCGAAGATCTTTGCATCCTCGCTCTCCACTGGAGTCGTACCTGAGGACTGGAGAGAGGCAAATGTAATTCCTCTCCAAGGAAGGAAATAGGGAAATCCCCAGCAATTACAGACCAGTAAGTCTCACATCTGTCTGCAAGGTGTTAGAAAGGATTCTGAGGGATAAGATTTATGACCATCTGGAAGAGCATGGCTTGATTAAATGCAGTCAACATGGCTTTGAGAGGGGCAGGTCATGCCTCACAAACCTTAGAGTTTTTTGAGGATGTGACTAGAAAAGTTGATGAGGGTCGAGCTGTGGATGTGGTGTATGTGGACTTCAGCAAGGCGTCTGATAAGGTTCCCCATGGTAGGCTCATTCAGAAGGTCAGGAGGAATGGGATACAGGGGAACTTAGCTGTCTGGATACAGAATTGGCTGGCCAACAGAAGACAGCGAGTGGTAGTAGAAGGAAAATATTCTGCCTGGAAGTCAGTGGGGAGTGGTGTTCCACAGGGCTCTGTCCTTGGGCCTCTACTGTTTGTAATTTTTATTAATGACTTGGATGAGGGGATTGAAGGATGGGTCAGCAAGTTTGCAGATGACACGAAGGTTGGAGGTGTCATTGACAGTATAGAGGGCTGTTGTAGGCTGCAGCGGGACATTGACAGGATGCAGAGATGGGCTGAGACGTGGCAGATGGAGTTTGACCTGGATAAACGCGAGGTGATGCATTTTGGAAGGTCGAATTTGAAAGCTGAATACAGGATTAAGGATAGGATTCTTGGCAGTGTGGAGGAACAGAGGGATTTTGGTGTGCAGATACATAGATCCCTTAAAATGGCCACCCAAGTGGACAGGGTTGTTAAAAAAGCAAATGATGTTTTGGCTTTCATTAGCAGGGGGATTGAGTTTAAGAGTCGTGAGATCTTGTTGCAGCTCTATAAAACTTTGGTTAGACCGCACTTGGAATACTGCGTCCAGTTTTGGTTGCCCTATTATAGGAAAGATGTGGATGCTTTGGAGAGGGTTCAGAGGAGGTTTACCAGGATGCTGCCTGGACTGGAGGGCTTATCTTATGTAGAGAGGTTGACTGAGCTCGGACTTTTTTCATTGCAGAAAAGGAGGAGGAGAGGGGACCTAATTGAGGTATACAAGATAATGAGAGGCATAGATAGAGTTGATAGCCAGGAGACTATTTCCCAGGGCAGAAATGGCTAACACGATGGGTCATAGTTTTAAGCTGGTTGGAGAAAGTGTAGAGGGGATGTCAGATGCGGATTCTTTACATAGAGTTGAGAGAGCATGGAATGCGTTGCCAGCAGCAGTTGTGGAAGCAAGGTCATTGGGGACATTTAAGAGACTGCTGGACATGCAAATGGTCACAGAAATCTGAGGGTGCATACATGAGGATCAATAGTCGGCACAACATTGTGGGCTGAAGGGCCTGTTCTGTGCTGTACTGTTCTATGTTCTAAACTCCTTTTCTACAGATTTATACAATTCAATGCAGCACAGGAACAAGCCCTTCAGCCCAAACCTACACTATTGTAATCCTTATTTAGGCCCATTTCTTATTACCCATGCACAGTTGCTATCCTCTTATTCACGTGTCTATCAAGATACACCTTAAATATTGCTAACACGTCTACTTCTACCACCTCCACTGGCAGCACATTTCAGGCGGACACCACCTTCTGAAAAGTTTTTCCCCTTCTCAAAGTTGACCTCTCCACCCTGGGAAAAAGCCTCTGACTATCCACCCTATTTATGCCTCTCAAATTTGTAGATGTCTATCAAGATGCTCCTAAGGCTCCAACTTTCCAGGGAAAGCAACTTCAGGTGTATCTAACCTCTCCTCATACCTTCAAACCAGGCAACATTCTGGGAAACCTCTGCACTCCCCTCCAAAGCACCCATGTCCTTCTGGTAGTATGGCGACCAGAATTGCATGCAATTTTCCAAATGTAGCCTAATGAAAGTTTTGTACGGCTGTAACCTAACTTGCCAACTTTTATATTAGATGACCCAGCCGAAGGCAAGCATGCTATACGCCTTATTGACTATCTTATCCACCTGTGTTACCACTTTTAGAGATCTGTGGACTGTACACCCAGACCCCACTGCATGTCAATACTTCCACGAGTTCTGCCATTTATTGTATAATTCACACCTGAAGCTTGATCTTCCAAAAAGCATCCTCTCGCATTTGTCTGGATTAAAAACATCCAGCAATACTCTGCCCAAATTTGTAGTCAACGTCCTGCTGTGTTCTTTTACAATTCACTTCACTATCTCAACTCCATCAATTTTGCTGTCACTCACAGAAGTTACTCATCAGACCGCCTACATTTCCCTGCAGATCATTTATGTGACAAACCAAACATTGATTCTTGCAGAACACCACTAATTATTGATCTGTATTTGGAAGAGCACCCTTCCACTGCTACTCTGTCATCCTGTTGGCCAGCTCACCCTGGTTTCAATGAGACTCTACCTCCTATACTAGCGTATTGAGGCTCACCAGCCTGTAACTGCCTGGATTATTCCCCCTTTTGCATCAACAGGTACAATGCTGATTATTCTCCAGTTCTCTAGAACATCACCTGAGGTCAAAGAGGATGTGAAGTTAAGGTTCCAGCTATTTCCTCCCTGACCTCCCACACTAGCCTGGGAATGATCCCATCTGGCCCTGGGAACTGGTCTACCTTAATACATTTCAAGACAAGAAATATTTTCTCCAATATGTTGACCTGCCTGAGAATATTCACACTCCATTCCCTCATGGACCTCTCTGTGGTGAATACTAATGTAAAGTGCATTTTTTTGTATTCATTAATGGGATGATGGTATCACCCATCTCTAATTGCCAAGAGAATAGTTAAGAGTCAACTACGTTGCTCCAATTCTGAAGTCACGTGTAGGCTAGACTAGATAAGGATAGGAATTTCTTTTCCTAAAGGACATGAGTGAACCAGATGGGTTTTTCCAACAATCAACAATGGATTCATGATCATCATTAGACTCAATTTTTTTTATGGAATTCAAATTCCGTTATCTGGTGTAGGAGGATTTGAACCTGGGTCCCCAGAACATTGGCTAGGTCTCTGGATTAACAGTCCAGCAATAATACTCTAGGCCACTGCCTCCTTCTCACTAAGGATCTCAGCCATTTCCTCTGGCTCCACAGATAACTTCCCTCCTCTGTCCTTGAATGGACCTAATCTTTCCTTTCAGAGCAAGCTGGTACTATAGTATAAAATGCCTTGGGATTCTCCTTAACCCTGCTGACCAAGGACATTTTGCAGACCCTTTTAGCCTCCTAACACCGCGTTTGAGCACCTTGCTATTTCCTCTATATTCATGGACTTGGTCTGCTTGTGATTGCCTAAACCCTAGTTATGCTTCTTTCTTTGACTCAGCTGATAACTTCCCAATGTCCAAGGTTGCCTATTCCTATAATTCCTGTCGTTCAGTTTCACAGGAACATACCTGTCCTGCATTCCAATCTCTGGTCTATGGTTTCCTGGCTTTTTCTAAACACTTTTCTTAAATAAGGGCATTACATTAACCAACCTCCATTCTTCCAGCACCTCATCCATGGCTATCGATGATACAAATATCTCAGCAAGTGGCCCAGCAACCTCTTGCCTAGTTTCACAAAGTTCTGGGACACACCTGCTCAGGTTCTAGGGATTCATCTACTTATGCGTGGAGACACTAGCACCATCTCCTCTGTAATATGGACACTTTGTAAGATATCACTGTCTTTTTATACAAGTTCTCCAACTTTCATATTCTTCTCCACAGAAAATATGGATGCAAAATACTCATTTAGGAACTCACCCATCTACTGCAGTTCCATGCATTTGGCCTTGTTGACGTTGAAAGGCCCCATTCATTCCCTAGTTACTGTTTTGCCCTTAATGTATTTGTAGAATCTGTGTTCTCCTTAACTATCTTTGCCAAAGCGCTCTCATGCCCCTTTCTGCCCTCCTGATTTCCCTCTTAAGTACACTCCTAAAGCTCTGTATTCCTCTAAGAATTTACTCGATCCCAGCTGACTACAGCTAACATGTTTTCTTTTTCTTGTTAAGAGCCTCACTTTGTCTAGTCATCCAGTATTCTCTACACCAAACAGCCTTGTCCTTCATATTAACAGGAACACTGTCTCTGGACTCCATGTCATTTTTAAAGGCTTCTCACTCTCCAGCCAATTGTTAGTGAATATATCTGTTCCCAATCAACTTTTGAAAGCACCTGCCTTATATCATCAAAATTGGCCTTCCTCCAATTTAGAACTTCAACTCATAGATCAGGTCTACCTTTTCCCCTATTTTAAAATTAATACAATTATAATCAGTGGCCCCAAGGTGCTCCCCCGCTGAATCTATACTCTGAAACATTAGCCCTGTCTATCCCTTGGCCCCATTTCTGTCGTAGCTATAATAACCCAATCATGCCAAGTTCCTCCACCTTACCTGTCAAACCTCTTGCACTGAAATAAATTCAGGTTAAATTTATCTTTCTGATCTAGTTTTCTGCCTTGCTCCTGCCTGCCTTGACAGTTTGACTTGTTCTTTTTTCACACCTGTAGCAACCTCCGACTGATTTTCTCACTCCCTGGGTTCTCAACACACACACACACACAGAGGCAAAAATCTCCCCTCCAGTAGTCTGGTGCAATCCATCCTTATATAGATCACTTCTACCCCAGAAGAGATTCCAATGATCCAAAAACATGAATCCCTGCCCCCTGCTTCTCAGGTCATACATTCAGCAGCTCTATGCTCCTGTTCCTACTCTCACTAGCACATCGCACTGGCAATAATACAAATGTTATTACCTGAGGACGTACATTTTAACATTCTGCCTAATTTCCTAGTCACTCTCCTCAGAACCTCATCCTTTCTCTTCCTATACACATTTTGGTACCTGCTAGTCACTTTCTTCTTTGAGAATACTCTGCACCCATTTCTGAACCTGGCACCATTCTGATGTCTTGCTATCAGCTGCAGAAAATTTTGTCAGCACCTCTAACGAGAGAGAGAGAGTCCCCTATCACAATCAAATGCTTGGAACCCAATGTACCATCGTTACAGCAGTGCCAGTCTCATCAGAAACCTGGCTGTCAGTGCCACATTTCCTTGGGAATCCAAGGTGCCCTACATTTACCACAACAGCATTGTTTGAGAAGGAGACAGCCACAGGACACTCTTGCACTCCCTGCCCACCTCATCTACCCATCCACTCAACTGTATCTGTAGTTTTTCTTTCTCCCTGAAACTGCCTTCCATTACAACCCCTGGTTCCTGTAAATTCCTCACTGCCTCTAACTACTGCTCCAACCGAACCACGGGATCTGATAGGACTCGCAAACACACTTCTTGCAGACACTAGTATCAGAAACATTGAGATTCTCCCCATTTCCCACAGCTGTCAGGAAGAATCACTTATGCACCTCAACAATTTACAGGCCCAGAAAATAGCACATTCTTCCTGCTACAAGAACACTGTTCTAGGATAAGTTAGTACCTATGATTTATATTTCAGAAACGTTTAATCAAGGGACAGATCTCAATAAAACGTTTTAAAATATCATTCTACTCACTGTTGTAGATTTAGAAAAAAAACATTAAGATTTAGATTTTAAAGACTTTAAAAATAACACTTAACTACTGTCAGCTGGGCATCAGTTCCGGTAGTGAGGTCTCTCTAAGATCAGCTGTGAAATTTCACTGTTTATTTTTCTTGGACCCAACTCTGATGACCAGAGTGGCTATAAAGCTACCAATATGTCAGCTGTGAAGCTTCATTGCTTTTTTTCTGAACTCTACAGCAGTTCTCTGTAGAATCTCCCATGTGGTCTACTGCTCTTTCTCTCCCCGCCACCCCCCCCCCACCCCACCACCATCTTAAAATATTGTTGTTTTGCTAACTTTTTCAAAGTTACAAAACAAAGCAACAGCTTATAAAATAGCAACTACTGTTCCAAAAATGAGGAAATCAGCTCAAGTACTGAAAAAAGATATGCAAAAACAAAAAGGTACAGCTCTTTCAGCCAAAATTTTCTCCCATCCACACATCTTCTGATGTTTTTTCCAAACTATCCCAAAGTTCATCACATCTCTTGAATATGGGTCAAATTAGTTACAATTATGTAATCAAGATATCATTTTACAGAGCAAAAGATAAACTGATTCATCAACTTCTGATTGCACAATGAACAGAAGATATTCATCAGGACAGCAGGAGAGCTCAGTACTCATTAGGTACACAGGTGATCAATATTCACTGAAATAAGCAGATGGAGCCCTGGTGTAATTACTAGTAATTGCAAAGAAATAGGCCTATCATTACACCAATGGGTCCATGGTGACATTTGTACTGTATACAAGCTTCTTCCTACCCTTCTACAGTTAATCATTTATTCCTTTCTCCCACAAGCACTTTCCCAGTGTAAACAAAACACATACTTTTAAGCTTTACTACCTATCACTAACTTTATGAACAACATTGACTGTTGATCAGAAGCTGTGTAATTTTTTCTGAAAATGCATATTACAGAATTATTCAGTACATGAGGCTATTCTGCCCATGAAGGTCATGCCAGTTCTTTAAAAATTCTCTTGCTCTTTCATTTGTCTTCATTGTGACATTAATTATAGAAATCACCCATGGATTACTTCCTGAGTTGAACAATTTTACAATACTGCAAAGACACGGCTACCTAGTGAAATGGCATCTGTTACACAAAATTTTCTTGAAACACTAACAACCAGTGAGTCTAAACTTGAATTACCCCAATATACCCCACTCATTCATTATGCGTCAGGTACACAACCAATAATCTACATAACAGCAGTCAGGACTTTGAAACATACATGAAATTTAAGAAAATCAGCAAGAACCAAATCCATTTGAAAACTGAGCAGTTGTGAGAATCTAAGTGTAGAGATTGAAAAAAAAAGTGAAATATCCACTGAAATCTTTAATGCTTTTGTTCCTGTTCAAACAAACAATTAGGCTTTGAAAACCCATTTCAAAGACAGATAAAATGAATAGATACAATCACCAAAATTAAAGTAAAGCTAGTAATTCCTTTCAAAGGTGTGTGAACAACCACATTAAGATCAAAGCTGTCATAACGAGATCATCCAGCAATTGCATCAACAGAAGGTTGAACAGGCTGCCAGATATAGGTTTTTCACTATTTATTGGAGAGCAGAAGCAGAAATTTCAGTATCAATATAATTAAGATCCCAACATGATAAACAGAGCCATTTAACAAAATAAAATTTGAACTGTTCAAAATCTTCTTTTTGGCAAGTGATTGCTGCAGCCTATCTCCAAAAATCACAACATAGATTAGGTCAAATATGCACTACCATGCAAGGAAATAGCTCAGTTCAGACAATAAACAAGTGATTTTTGCAGCTTAAAGTAGGTTTGAACACTTCACACAATCCAGCCTTAGATTTAATAAAAACCAAAAGAACGGCAGATACTATAAATTAGGAACAAAAACAAAGTTGCTGGAAAAGCTCAGCAGGTCTGGCAGCATCTGTGAAGGAGAAAGCAGAGCTGAGCTTTTCCAGCAACTGTGTTTTTGTTTCCACCCTTAGGTTTGTCAGGGTAAAGGGTCACAGACCTGAAACATTAACCATTTGTCTTCATAGATACGACAGAGTGCTCAACGAGAACATCTGCAATACTTGCTGTGTTAATTATGCTTGAGAGTTAATTATGGCACTGAATGATTGCTTATGTTTGCTGCAACTGTTGGCATTTTATTATCACATTTTCTCATACAAAAGCCAGTGGCCTGATAAAGCCACTAAAGATAATATCTAGTTCAGATGGCTGGTACTTTTTCCCCGTGTAAAGTACGTGAATATAACAAAAAAAGTACTGTATTATACTTTTAGTGTGAACACAATATTCATTAATTTCAACTATTAGGATAGGGAAAAAGTTTTGCAGTATGCAGCACGTGCACAGGTATCAGTTTTTCTTCCCTAATGCAGTGTTCAGTTGTGATACTGTAAAGTGAAGGAGGTCATCTCAGATTACAAAGAGATCTTGATCTATTGGGTCAATGGGCTGAGGAATGGCAGATCGAGTTTAACTTGAATAAATGCAAGGTACTGCATTCGGGTAAAACAAACAAGGGTAGGACTTAAACAATCAGAAGGCAGGCCTTGGATAGTCAGATGTATAGCACAGAAACAGACATTTTGGTCCAACTCATCCATGCCAACCAGATATCCTAATTAAATCTAGTCTCATTTTCCAGCATTTGACCCATATCCCTCTGAACCCTTCCTATTCACATGCGTTTCAAATTTTGTAATTGTACCAACCTCCACCACTTCCTCTGGCAGCTCATTCCATACATGCACCACCCTCTGCATGAAAAAAGTTGCCCCTCAGATCTCTTAAATCTTTCCCCTCACCTTAAACCTAAGCCCTCCAGTTTTGGACTCCCCAACCACATGGAAAAGGCTTGTCTACTTACCTTATCCATGCCCCTTATGATTTTATAAACCTCTCTAAGGTCACCCCTCAGTCTCTGACAATTCAGGGAAAATAGTCCCAGACTACTCAGTCTTTCCCAATAGCTCAAGTTCTCAAACCCTGGGAGATCTAGGAGTTCAGGTATATAACTCTTTGAAGTTTGCATCACATATAGACAGGCTCATTAAGAACACTTTTAGCACACTTGCCTTCATTGCTAAGACCTCTGGAGTATAGGAATTCGGACGTTATGTTGACGTTTGTACAAGATGTTGGTGGGGCCTCTTCTGGAGACATGTGCATAGGTCTGATCGCCCTGTTATGGCAAGGATATCACTAAATTGGAGAGGGCTCAGAAAAGACTTACCAGGAATGGAGGGTTTGAGTTATAAAAAGAGGTTGGATAGGCTGGGATGTTTCCACGAGAGCACGGGAGACTGAGAGGTGACTTGTAGAGGTTTTATACAATCACGAAGGGTATAAGTAAGGTGAATGGCAGATGTCTTTTCCCTAGCATGGGGGATTTAAGGCTGGGGGACATATTTTTAAGGCGAGAGGAGAAAGATTTAAAAAAAAGACAAGGAGAATTTTTTTTTAAAACACTGTGCTTCAGGTGTAGAATAAATTTTCAGAGGATGTGGTGGATGTGTGTACAGTTACAGCGATTAAATGTCATGTATAAAAGTACATGAATAAGAAATGTTTGGAAGGATGCGGGCCAAATCCAAGCAGGTAGGATTAGTTTAGTTTGGGACTATGGTCAGCATGGACTGGTTCAAGCAAAGAGTCTGTTTCTATGCTGTATGACTCTGTGCCGCAGAGTTCTGCATTCAATGGCCCACCTAACCTGTTCCTTCTCTTAAGCAATACCTACAAGTTTCAGAGCTACCTACCTGCAATGTTCCAAGACCCACACCTACAGAGAACTCAAGAAAAATGCTGTAGGTAAAAGGTTGGTCAAACAATTTAAATTTGTCAAATCGTTACGCATTATGTAAAGAACTGCAGATGCAGGAAATCTGAATTAAAAACAGGAACTTCTGGAGAAATTCAGTAGGTATGGCAACATCTGTGGCGAAAAAGCAAAGTTACCATTTCAAGTCCACTGACCGTTCTTCAGAAGTTTCAAAGGCGGTGGGGTCGGGGGGGGGGGGGGGGGGGAGAAAGAGGAGAGGGGGAGAAGAGAGGGGGAGCAGGGCGTACAGAGAAGAGAGGAGTGAGCAGATAGTTGGAGTTGGAATCCACAGACACAGATGCACAGCAGATGAAACTATTGCAGCCACTTATAGATAGTTTTCCAAAGAATCATTAACTGTTACCCTCTCTGCAGATGCTGCCAGACCTGTATATTGCCAACAATTTTAGTTTTTATTTCAGACTCACAGTATCTGCAGTAGTTCATATACTTTTACAATGTCACTTTACATTTCCCAAGATTGTACAGGCAGTGAGACAGGCAGCATCTCGAGGAGTGCTGATGCACCAGTTGCAACTCCCCAAGGCCCACAGAGCCACCACACACAGCTGTACCAGCAACATATTGGCAGTCAAATTATACCCCATGAGAACATTATCATTGTTTTTAAGAGTAATAGGACAAACATTATGAGCAGTGTGCTTCACAAACAAACAGATTACTCTTCTCAAGGTTGTTAACTATGACCTCTAGTCCCAGTTTAGCTTTCAGGAACACAAAATAACATACGAAGCAAGGGAATTTAAACTACAAATAGCCTATAGATATTATTCCGCAAAAACAACAAAACCACAAATGATAATTACAAACTTGCCTGAATCGCAAAAGTAAACCATTTACATTGGACTACAGTATCAGTTGTAAGCCCATCATTCACAACTTTCAAACACTCGGTGTATTATGCATTCAAACTTAGTGGAGCCTAGTCGTAAATGGCGTCGCTGTGATCCGATGCTACAACTAACAGGAAGCTAAGCATTACGCATATTAGTTTCCTAGGGGGACGGAATTTACAACCGAGAGCTTCCTTAAGGAAACGAGCAATTAAGGCTCAGGCACAACAAGACGCGAAACGGATGTACTGCAGCTGCTTTTAATTTTCTACACAGATTTTTGAAAAGTCCGTAGTATTTACAGTTCATCATAGCGCTAACAATTCTATCTAGTTATTTCCTTAGTTTTGGGTAGACTAAAACAAATGCCCTCTGCGTTAGAAATTTCTTCCTATTGTCTCAATATGTAGCGAAAAACAAAGTACAAATCACTATCAAAAACTAATCTCTCAAAGACAACACTTCCCGCGTCTGCAGCGAGGATGGAACCAAATTGCGAAGCTGAATTAACGTCGGATGTTAAGATGTTGCTTGCCTATTACTTGTAGATTTATCTTCTTCAATTTGTGGCGCTGTCACTGTGAGGGCCTCAATGAGATTGAACGCGGGGCCAGCTCTGTAGCAAGAGCTCGGTGCAGAGCAGCCCAGCGCTCCCCTTCACACCACCAGCTCCCCCTACCCTACCCCACCCCACCCCCAATCATCTGCTTCCCTCACATTCTCCATGAACCCCTATCACCTCATCTAACCTAACCTTATCCCCGCTCTCTCCTCTCACTCACTGTCTCCCCATTCTACTTCTGCCTCCCCTCCCGGCCCGGCCCACTCTTCCTCACCTGCACCTTCTGCAGCACCGAGAAGCGGATATCATGTACAAAGGGATTCCTGACCGGCGGCAGCCGAGCTCGTTCTTCCTCATTCCCACCAACGCCGTTTACTTTCTCTAAGCAGCGCCCTTTCTTCAACAACCTCATAATCCGCAGGGAACTGCCAGGCCACGCAAAGAACAGAACAAGAACACCGTAAACAGCTCACTCCAGTCTCAGCCGTGTCGCAGTAGCCGTCCCCCTCTGCGTGATCCGCGCAGGCGCCCCGCCCCGCTAGCAGGCGGTGATTTCCCGCAGCGCGCACTCGTGCCAAAGCTAGAGCGCGCACTAAATCATAGCTCGTGGAGGATGCATGAATGAAACGAAATAGAAATACATTTTCTGAGCCCATAGAGAAAGAGAGACACTGTATAGCGTCGGGAGATCCTCTACTCCTTGTTATTAGGTAGTCTGTCAGGACCTTGGGCGTTTTCTTCCATTTGTGCGTCCTGCGGTAAGTTAAGAGTCCAATGTTGTAAATGCACGGTCCATCACAGCTGGGGCAGGTGATATTTGATGTGAATGAATTGCTCATATTCTTACTTGCATCTTCTTTTTGCGCTTGGCTTCACTCTAGGCCCACTGGGCACGCTCAAAATGAATTACATGTACGATGATGCTTCTACTCCATTTTGGTGGTCTTGGGCAAGATGTACCCTTGAAACATATGTTTTCAAGGAGGCTTTGATGACGCCTTTAAGTGTTTCCTCTGCCTTTCTGTTAACCATTCGTCTTGTCAAAGCTCAGCGAAGAGAGCTTATTTTGGAAGTCGTGTGCCGGGCATGAGCGTAGCTGATTGACCACAACAAATGCCTGTTTGCTGGAATTGGACCAAGGGAGGACATTGACGATGGAGCACCCATCCTACTATTTGATTTGTGGAGGCACGACCAATGGTATTTTTTAAGGGATTTTAGGTGACTGCTATACATATCCACGTCTCCAATGCATATAAGAGGGCAGGTAACACTGCTGCCCTATAGACCATGAGCTTGGTGCTGAGTTTTCTGGTCTTTGTCGTCAAACATTGTGTTACAGCTGAAGGCTGTGCTGGCGCATCGGAGGTAATGCTGAATTTCATGATCTGCATATGCCATCACTGAGACCCCTAGCGTTATCTCTACTGGTGCAACAAATACAAAGTAGAAGTTAGATAGGGTTCAAATAGACAAGAGAGAAGGTACTTAAAATATTAGCAGGCCACAAAATAGAAAAAATCACCTAGTCTAAATAGTATGAAACTTAAGTTGCCAAGATAAGTAGGGTGGAAATCGTGGAGGTTTCAGCTACCATTTCCCAGTTCTCTTTAGATACCAGATCAGTTCCAGAGGACTAGAAAAAGAACTCTGCAAAAAACAAACAAGAAGACAAACCTGTCACCTACAAGCCTGACAGCCCAGTATTGTCATGGGAAAAAGTAGAGGCAACAATTTGAGGAAAAGTTAATCATCATTTGGAAAAATGTGGTTAAATAGTTATAGCCAGTATGAGTTTGTGAAAAGGAAGGGTCAATGAAGGAGGTGCAGTTGGTCTGCATGTGGATTTTCAAAATGTGATATATAAAGCACAATGTAATAGACTTGTTAATAAATGGAAACCAATGAGATTAAATGGGGAGTGTAAATACAAAATTGACATAAAATATATAGGGTTAGAGTGATGGCTTTTAGGACAAGAGGTAAGTATTCACTGATGTATTCATAGCATCAGTAGCAGAGCCATTGCCCTTTTCAATATGCCAAGAATGAGCGAGATTTGAGTCTACTGGGCACAACTTCAAAATTTGCAGCTGCACTGAGTATTAGAAATAGTGTAAAGATTGAGGAAGATTATAACTGATTTGATGAAGACACAGTTTTTAAACTGATCTGTGAAATAAACACAGATCACAAATTAATTTTAATGGAGAGGGCAAGCCTGAGCAAAAATGTTGTCATCGAAAAATAATACTTTGATGCCCTTTCTTTAACCTTATGTATGTTTACTTTTAAAAGTCTCTTGCCGCATTGAAAACAAATGGGAAAATAATTTCACAAACTTACTAACCCACTCAGCTACATTTTCACCCAAGGCATTTCTATGTATCACAAACAGCAGATCCCAGCATACCCAGTACAGATCCTTGCAGAACACCATTAGTCACGGACTTCCAGCCAGAAAAACACCCATTCCTCACTACCTCTGTCTTCGGTGGGGAAGTTAATTCTGAATTCAAATGACTAAATCACCGTGGATCCCATGCATCTTAATCTTCTGGATGAGTCTATCATGAGAGATCTTGTCGAAAGCCTTACGACAATCCTTGTAAACAATTCCACTGCTCTAACCTCATCAATCACCTTTGTCACCTCCTCAAAAAAATTAATCAAGTTAGTAAGATGTGACCTGCCCCCCACAAAGCCATGCTGTCTGTGGCTAATTAAGCCATGCTTTTCCAAATGTGCGTAAATTCTATCTCTAAGAATTCTCTCCAATAGCTTCCCAACCACTGAAATTAGACTCACAGGTCTATAATTTCCTGGATTTTCCCTCTTTCCCTTCTTGAACAAAGGAACAACATTGGCTATTCAGCAGTCCCAAGGGAGCTCTGCAGTGATTAGAGAGGACTAATATTCTTCAAGAGACTTTTTTCTTGACTTTAAAATGCCCCAGCATATTAGTATGTCCTACACTAATCTAATTATCCTCCATGTCCTTCTCTTGGGTGAATATCCACACAAAATACTCATTTAGGACCTCAACTATATCCTCTGCCTCCAAGCACATGTTCCATCCTCTATCCTTGAATGGTCCTACTTTCTCTCTAGTTATCCTCTTGCTTTTAATATATGTGTAAAATGCCTTAGGATTTTCTTTAACCCCAATTGCAAAGCATATTTCATGGCCCCTCCTTCCTCTCCTAATTTTCTGCTTGAGTTCTTTCTTGCTTTTTTTTGATATTTCTCACAGGCCATCTGATTTTAGCTTCCCAAATGTTACATATGTTTCCTTTCTCTTTCTGACTAAATTCACATTCACCCCTGCCATCCTTGTTCTTCCTCCTACTGGAACATGCTGGTCCTGAATTCAGATCAGTAGGTCTTCAAACAACTCCCACATAACAAATGTGGACTTGCCTGATAACAGCTGCTCCTAATAAACTCCTCTTACTTCCTGCATAGTACTGCCATAATTTGCCCTTCCCTAATTTAGCACTGTACCACAAGGTCCAGACTTATCCTCATACATAATCATCTTAAAACTGAAGAAGTTGTGATCACTCTTTTGAAAATGCTGTCCCACAGTAAGGTTGGTCACTTGGCCATGCTCTTTTGCCGACACAAGGTCAAAATGAGACAAGAATAATTAATGATCTCACAGTTAGGGATCCTCTCAGAAGAAGCGATCACAGGATGGTTGAATTTAAAATACAGATGGAGCGTGAGAATGTTAAATCCAGTACCTGTGTCCTGTGCTTGACCTAAGGAGACTATGAAGGAATGAGGAAGGAGTTGGCTAATGTAGGATAGGAGCAAAAACTTTATGGTAAGTCAATTGAGGAACAGTGAGGGACTTTCAAAACAATTTTTCACAGTGCTCAGCAGAAGTATATTCCAATGATAAGGAAGAACTGTAGGAAAAGAGAGAGCCAGCCATGGATGTCTAAGGAAATAAAGGAAAGTATCAAATTAAAAAAAACACATACAAAAGAGCAAAGAGTAATGGGAAACTACTAGACTGGGAAACCTTAGAAGGCCAACAGAAAGCCACAAAAAAAAGTTATTATGAAAAGTAAGATAGATTATGAGAGTAAAGGAGCTCAGAATATAAAAACAGGCAGCAAAAGTTTCTGTAAATATGTAAATTTTAAAAGAGTGGCTAAGGTAAACATTGGTTCTTTGGAGGATGAGAAGGCCAATTTAATAACTGGGGAGAAGGAAATAGCCAAGACATTAAACAGTTATTTTGTGTCGGTCTTCACAGTGGAAGATGCAAATAACATGCCGAAAACTAATGACAAGAAGGTTATAGCAGGTGAGGACCGAGAAACTATCGTTATCACTAAGGAGGCAGTGCTGGGCAAGCTCATGGGGCTAAAGGTCGACAAGTCTCCTGGCCCTGATCAAATTCACCCCAGGGTACTAAAAGAGGTGATGGGGGAAATGGCAAATGCACTGGTAATTTACCAAAATTCACTGGACTCGGGTGGTTCCCGCAGATTGGAAAATAGCCAATCTGACACCACTGTTTAAAAAAGGAAGTAGACAAAAAGCACTTAAATATAGGCCAGTTAGATTAACGTTGGTGGTGGGGAAAATGCTTGAATCTAAAATTAAGGAAGAAATAGCAAGACATCTTCGATGAAGTTTAAGAACGGGAGGCTATGCTGCAGCTGTATAGCGTCCTGATGAGGCTAAACCTGGAGTACTGTGTGCAGTTTTGGTCTCCTTACTTGAGAAGAGATATACTAGCACTGGAGGGGGTACAGAGGAGATTCACTTGGTTGATTCCAGAATTGAGAGGGTTGGATTATGAGGAGATACTGAGTAGACTGGGATTATACTCATTGGAAGAATGACTCAGAAGAATGAGGGGAGATCTTACAGAAACATGGATGTAAATTGTCCCATTGGGAACACCCAACATGGGTTCATGAAGGGTAGGTCATGTTTAACTAATTTGGTGGAATTCTTTGAGGGCATTACTTGCATGGTGGACAATGGGAAACCTGTGGATGTGGTGTATCTGGATTTTCAGAAGGCATTTGATAAGGTGCCACACCAAAAGCTGCTACATAAGATAAAGTTGCATGGTATTACAGATAACGTATTGGCATGGATAGAGGATTGGTTGACCAGTAGAAAGAAAAGAGTAGGGGTAAATGGGTGTTTTTCTGGTTGGCGGTCAGTGGCTAGTGAGGTGCCTCAGGGATCAGTGTTGGGACCTCAATTGTTTACAATTTACATAAATGATTTGGAGTTGGGTCTAAGTGTAGTATGTCAAAATTTGCAGATGACACTAAGGTGAGTGGTAGAGCAGGGTGTGCAGAAGACACTGAAAGTCTGCAGAGGGATATAGATAGTCTAAGTGAGTGGGCAAAGGTCTGGCAGATGGAGTACAATGCTGATAGGTGTGAGGTCATCCATTTTGGTGGGAATAACAGCAAAACGGATGATGTTTTAAATGGTAAAAAATTGCAGCACGCTGCTGTGCAGATATACTTGCGTGTCCTTGTGCATGAATCGTTGAAGGTGCAGCACGTGATTAAAAAGGCAAATGGAATTTTGTCTGGCATTGCTCAAGGGATGGAGTTTACAAACAGGGAGGCTATGCTGCAGCTGTATAGGTCCTGGTGAGGCCACACCTGGAGTACTGTGTGCAGTTTTGGTCTCCTTACTTGAGAAGAGATATACTAGCACTGGAGGGGGTACAGAGGAGATTCACTCATAGAACATAGAACATTACAGCACAGTACAGGCCCTTCAGCCCTCGATGTTGTGCCGACCTGTCATACTGATCTGAAGCCCATCTAACCTACACTATTTCATGTACGTCCATATGCTTATCCAATGACGACTTAAATGTATCTAAAGTTGGCAAATCTACTACCGTTGCAGGCAAAGCGTTCCATTCCCTTCCTACTCTCTGAGTAAAGAAACTACCTCTGACATCTGTCCTATATCTTTCACCCCTCAATTTAAAGCTATGCCCCCTCGTGCTTGCCATCACCATCCTAGGAAAAAGGCTCTCCCTATCCACCCTTTCTAACCCTCTGATTATTTTATATGTTTCAATTAAGTCACCTCTCAACCTTCTTCTCTCTAATGAAAACAGCCTCAAGTCCCTCAGCCTTTCTTCATAAGACCTTCCCTCCATACCAGGCAACATCCTAGTAAATCTCCTCTGCACCCTTTCCATAGCTTCCACATCCTTCTTATAATGCGGTGACCAGAACTGTATGCAATACTCCAAGTGCGGCCGCACCAGAGTTTTGTACAGCTGCAGCATAACCTCTTCGTTCCGGAACTCGATCCCTCTATTAATAAAAGCTAAAACAGTGTATGCCTTCTTAACAGCCTTGTCAACCTGGGTGGCAACTTTCAAGGATCTGTGTACATGGACACCGAGATCTTGCTGCTCATCTACACTACCAAGAATCTTACCATTAGCCCAGTACTTTGCCTTCTGGTTACTCCTACCAAAGTGCATCACCTCACACTTGTCTGCATTAAACTCCATTTGCCACCTCTCAGCCCAGCTCTGCAGCTTATCTATGTCTCTCTGCAACCTACAGCGTCCTTCGTCACTATCCACAACTCCATCGACCTTAGTGTCGTCTGCAAATTTACTAACCCATCCTTCTACACCCTCATCCAGGTTGTTTATAAAAATGACAAACAGCAGTGAACCCAACACCGACCCTTGTGGTACACCACTAGTAACTGGTCTCCAGGATGAACATTTCCCATCAACTACCACCCTCTGTCTTCTTTCAGCAAGCCGATTTTCGATCCAAACTGCTATATCTCCCACAATCCCATTCCTCCGCATTTTGTACAACAGCCTACTGTGGGGAACCTTATCGAACGCCTTGCTGAAATCCATATACACCACATCACCCAGTTTACTCTCATCTACCTGTTTAGTCACCTTCTCAAAGAACTCAATAAGGCTTGTGAGGCATGACCTTCCGTTCACAAAACCGTGCTGACTATCCCTAATCAATTTATTCTTTTCTAGATGATTATAAATCCTATCCCTTATAACCTTTTCCAACACTTTACCAACAATTGAGGTAAGGCTCACTGGTCTATAATTACCAGGGTTGTCTCTACTCCCCTTCTTGAACAGGGGAACCACATTTGCTATCCTCCAGTCATCTGGCACTATTCCTGTAGACAATGACGAGTTAAAGATCAATGCCAAAGGCTCGGCAATCTCCTCCCTGGTTTCCCAGAGGATCCTAGGATAAATCCCATCCGGCCCAGGGGACTTATCTATCTTCACCCACTGTAGGATTTCTAATAGGTCTTCCTTGCGAACCTCAATCCCACCTAGTCTAGTAGATTGTATCTCAGTATTCTCCTAGACAACATTGTCGTTTTCTAGAGTGAATACTGTCGAAAAATATTCATTTCGTGCTGCCCCTATCTCCTCTGACTCCACACACAACTTACCACTACTATCCTTGATTGGCCGTAATCTTACTTTTGTCATTCTTTCATTCCTTAAATACCTATCGAAAGCCTTAGGGTTTACGCTGATCCTATCTGCCAACAACTTCTCATGTCTCCTCCTGGCTCTTCTGAGTTCTCTCTTTAGGTGTTTCCTGGCTACCTCGTAGCCCTCAAGCGCCCTAACTGAGCCTTCACATCTTATCCTAACATAAGCCGCCTTCTTCCTCTTGACCAGAGATTCCACTTCCTTCGTAAACCATGGCTCCTGCGCTCCACAGCTTCCTCCCTGCCTGACAGGTACATACTTATCTAGGACACACAGGAGTTTTTCCTTGAATAAGCTCCACATTTCTAATGTGCCCATCCCCTGCAGTTGCCTTCCCCATCCTATGCTCCCTAAATCTTGCCTAATCTCATCGTAATTGCCTTTCCCCCAGCTATAACTCTTGCCCAGTGGTATACACCTATCCCTTTCCATCACTAAAGTAAACATAACAGAATTGTGATTGCTATCACCAAAGTGCTCACCTACTTCCAAATCTAACACCTGGCCGGGCTCATTACCCAGTACCAAATCTAATGTGGCTTCGCCCCTAGTTGGCCTATCTATATACTGTTCAGGAAGCCCTCCTGCACAAACTGGACAAAAACTGACCCATCTATAATACTTGAACTGTAGTGTTCCCAGTCAATATTTGGAAAGTTGAAGTCCTCCATGACAACTACCCTGTCTCTCTCACTCTTGTCAAGAATCATCTTTGCTATCCTTTCCTCTACATCTCTGGAACGATTCGGAGGCCTATAGAAAACTCCTAACAGGGTGACCTCTCCTTTCCTGTTTCTAACCTCAGTCCATACTACCTCAGTTGACGAGTCCCCAAACATCCTTTCTGCAACTGTCATACTGTCCTTGACCAACAATGCCATACCTCCCCGCCTTTTACCATCTTCTCTGTTCTTACTGAAACATCTAAATCCCGGAACCTGCAACAACCATTCCTGTCCCTGCTCTATCCATGTCTCCAAAACGGCCGCAACATCGAAGTCCCAGGTACCAACCCATGCTGCAAGTTCACCCACCTTATTCCGGACACTCCTGGCGTTGAAGTAGACACATTTCAAACCAACTTATTGCTTGCCGGTGCCATCTTGCGTCCCTAAAACTTTATTTCAGACCTCCCTACTCTCAACCTTTTCTACACTCGAACTACAATTTTGGTTTCCATCCCCCTGCTGAATTAGTTTAAACCCACCCGAATAGCCTTAGCAAATTCCACCCCCCCACCAAGGATATCGGTACCCCTCTGGCTCAGGTGAAGACCATCTTGCTTGTAGACGTCCCACCTACCCCAGAAAGAGCCCCAATTATCCAAGAATTCAAAACCCTCCCTCCTGCAACATCCCTGTAGCCACATGTTCAACTCCTCTCTCTCCCTATTCCTCACCTCACTAGCATGTGGCACGGGCAACAAACCAGAGACAACAACTCTGTTCATCCTAGCTTTCAGCTTCCATCCTAGCTCCCTGAATTTCTGCCTTAAATCCCCATCTCTCTTCCTACCTATGTCATTGCTGCCAATGTGGACCACGACTTGGGGCTGCTCCCCCTCCCCCTTAAGGACCCCAAAAACACGATCAGAGACATCACGCACCCTGGCACCTGGGAGGCAACACACCAACCGTGAGTCTCTCTCGTCCCCACAGAACCTCCTATCTGTCCCCCTAACTATGGAGTCCCCAATGACTACTGCTCTGCTCCTCTTCCCCGTCCCCTTCTGAGCAGCAGGGACAGACTCTGTGCCAGAGACCTGTGCCCCACTGCTTTCCCCTGGTAAGTCGTCCGCCCCGACAGTATCCAAAACAGTATACTTATTGTTGAGGGGAATGGCCACAGGGGATCCCTGCACTGCCTGCCGGTTCCCTTTCTGTCCCCTGACCGTAACCCATCTGCCTTTTTCTTGTAGCTGAGGAGTGACTACCTCCCTGTAACTCCTCTCAATCACCCCCTCTGCCTCCTGAATGATCCAAAGTTCATCCAGCTCCAGCTCCAGTTCCCTAAGGCGGTTTTCAAGGAGCTGGATTTGGGTGCACTTCCCGCAGATGTAGTCAGCAGGGACACTAGTGGTGACCCTTACCTCCCACATTCTGCAGGAGGAACATTCAACTGCCCTGACCTCCGTTCCCATTATTCTAAATTCCCAAGACTGTTAAAAAAATAAAGAATAAAAAATAAACTTGTTACCTTACTAATCAGGCACATAGAACCTTTTTTTTTGGCTGGAGGAGGAGGATGGGTGGGAGACACTACCCGAGTAGTGTTTTGGGTAACGCAACCACACAAATAAATTACCTCACTTACTCACCAGTCCCGTGTCCGCTCCTGCTCAGCGTACCTCCGCCTGTTCACGAGGTAAGCTTTTTATAGATTCAAAACAGGGAAACTCAGTTGATTCCAGAGTTGAGAGGGTTGGATTATGAGGAGAGACTGAGTAGACTGGGATTTTACTCATTGGAATTCAGAAGAATGAAGGGAGTTTTTACAGAAACATGTAAGATTATGAAGGGAATAGATAAGGTGGAAGCAGGGAGGTTGTTTCCACTAGAAGGTGAAACTAGGACTAGAGGGCATAGCGTCAAAGTAAAGGGAAGCAGATGTAGGACTGAGGTCAGGAGGAACTTCTTCGCCCAAAGGGTTGTGAATCTGTAGAATTCCCTGCCCAGTGAAGTGGTTGAAGCTACCTCACTGACTGTTTTTAAGGCAAGGGTAGATAAATTTTTGAACAGTTAGGAATTAAGGGTTATGGTGAGTGGGCAGGTAAATGGAGCTGAGTCTCAAAGATCAGCCATGATTTTATTAAATGGCATGGCAGACTCAAGGGGCCAATTGGCCTACTCCTGCTCCTAGTTCTTATGTTCTTATGTTCTCGTTTAGTTGGACTGTCCACATACTGTTTCAAGAAACCCCGATTAAATGTGCCTAACAAATTCTGCCTGGTATAAGCCTCTTGCTCAAAGGAAGTCCCAGGCAGTACTGGGAGGTTAAAGCCACCCACAATGACTATCCTAGATAATGGGAACTGCAGATGCTGGAGAATTCCAAGATAATAAAATGTGATGCTGGATGAACACAGCAGGCCAAGCAGCATCTCAGGAGCTGAGATGCTGCTTGGCCTGCTGTGTTCATCCAGCCTCACATTTTATTATCTCACAATGACTATCCTGTTGTTTTTGCATATTTCCATTATCTGCCTACATAGCTGTCTTTTAATATCCTGGTGGCTGTTGGGGAACCAACAGAATAATCCCTTTAGATTCATTACAGGTTTCTTATGAGCGCTACTCATAATGCCTCAGTGGATGAGCCTTCTCATCTGCCCTCTCCGAATGCAGATGTGACATTCTCTCTGATTAGTAATGCACTTCTCAACTTCTTTTACCCCCCTCTCGATCTCATCTAAAACATTGAAACTCTGGAATGTTGAACAGCCAGTCTTGTCCTTGTCTTGGGTTTCTGTCATGGCCACAACATCATAGTCCTGTGTACTGACGCTCTAAGCTCATCTGCTTGCCCATAATACTCCTTGCATTGGAAAGAGTATTATGGGTAAGTCAAATAATCATGTTTGATTATTTTGTCATTCACCTTCAATTGGTGCCCCCGGTTCTTGATCATTCTGCCAAAATTTTTCTTTATCTGCTAGTTCCAGACCTTCCATGATTTTAAACAGTTCCACCAAATCTCCCCTCAACATTATATTCTTGAAGCATAACAGACACAACTCTTCCAATCTTCCATGTATCTGAAGCCACTCATCCCTGCAAATATGGTCATGAATTTTTTTTGTACGCTGTATGATCTCTTCCACACCCTTCCCAAATTGTGATGCCCTTAATTAGACACGATTGTCCAGTTGAAGCTGAATGACTTTTGTAAAAGTTCACAAAAACTTGCATGCTTTGCAACATACCTCTATTTTATAGCTTGGTATTTTGTATGCTTTATTCACTGCTGTCGCAACCTGTCAAGACGTCTGCAAAGATTTGTACACAAGTGCTTCCCGGTCCCTGATCTGCTCTTGTAAACCCTGAGAACTGTATCCTTTATTTTGTATTGCCTCTCTATTCTCCCTGCCCGAATAAATTATCTCACAATTCTATGCATTAAAAGTAATCTCCCTTGTTATCATTTCATCAGTTCCTTATCACAGTTTCCAATATTTTATGTTTTGTGTCATCCACAAATTCTGAAATTATGCCTGGACACCCAAGTCTAGATTGTTAATATAGATCAAGATAAGCAATTGTCCTAGTGTCTATCCTTGAAGAACCCAATAGCAGAATGTCTAACTGACTGAAAAACTGTCATTCACCATCACTTGTTTTTTTAATTTATACCTGATGATGGGAGAGCAATATCACAGTGCCCACAGGCAGTTTTCTTACCATTGCTTGACCTGATCCAGAGAGACTTTGTGAGGTCCAAGATGTGAGGACTCCCAAGTCAACCCCCTCTTAACTGTATACCAATGTGCTGCCACCTCTTGTGGATCAGGCATATTGTTGGAATGTGACCTACCCAGGGGTAGTGATAATGGTGTTAGTATTGATTCAGTGAAAATGACTACAGCAGGCTGTTTTTGACTAGCCTATGGAACAGCTCTCACAGTTATTGCACAAAACCCCAGATATAAGGAAGGTACACCCACAATACTGTTAGGAAGGGAGCTCCAGATTTTTGACATGGCATAAGGGAACAATAATATACCGCAATTCCTATGTCATAAGAACAGTCTTCTGTCATTTGTCTACTTCGTATCCATGCTGCTACTGATCTTTTTATTCTTGGGCATTAGTTTTGCTGATGAGCCTTTTTCTTATGCTTCTTCTTACACCTTTAGTTTGCAAGGTTGTATCATTTGCAATTCTGCAGTCCTGTGGTGTTACTATTGTATCCAGTATGGACTAGGTAATTGCTAGTGCCTGTGTAATTTCCATGCTATACATCCTTTAGTGTCTTCGAAGGCATCTGGTTCAGTTGATTTATCAATTTTAAGTACAGTTAATCCCTCCTAACACAATTAAGTTTCTCATTTGTCTCGTCTTCATATGATTTGCCATGGTAGCATCTTCTTTTGGAAAAGAACATATGAAGTATTAATTTTGCACCTCAGCCATACTCTCTAACTCAAAGCGTAAATCTGTATGGTCTCCACTTAACTCAACTCCTCCGTTTACAATCCTTTTACTATTTAAATGCTTATACATGACTTCGGGATTCCAATTTATGTTGACTCAGAGTCTCTTATAGTCTGCCTTCACTGCCCCTCTTTTCTCATTTCCCCTCTGCAGGTTCCATACTCAAACTGATTCTCACTTGTGTTGTCAATCTGATACCTGTTATAAACATTTTTTTTCCTTTATCTCATTCTCTGGTTCTTTCTTCTGACAGAGAAATCTAGCTTTATTTGTCTTACATTTTCCCTTTGTGACTGTACCTTGATTGAACCCTCAACTGCCTCTTCTTTAAAGATATGCTATTGTTACTATTTGTGTGCCAATCTTTGATCGTAGTTTGCCTTGGATAGATTTGTTCTCACTGCAGTGAAGTTGTGAGTCCAACAAATTAATTATTTTTACCTTGAATTTCTCAATCACTTTCATAGCTAATCTAAACCTTATTATACTATAACTACTGTCCTGTAAATGTTCCCATGGCACTCATGGCTGCCTTTTCCTGGCACTGATCACAAAAGAATGAATATTAACTGACAGCAAAACGGGATTCACAACATGTATAAAGACTTCACCTCCTCTTCAGCTCTTCGTGATATTCCAGACATTGAGGGAGAGTGTGGTTCTCCAAACGCACCACCTCTGTTAAGCCAGAATTATTAAACCATTAAGGCAACATCATTAAGAGCTCATGAAAAGCCCATCTCCTTAAGCTTTTTGACTTTTCTGAGAAGGAGCCAGACTTTAGCAGCTGTTTTTGTCAGACTTTCTATGTGGAAGCGAGGACCATGTCAGAGATGTAGTTTAAGTTTAGAAGGTAAGTAAACTGTTGTTCAGAGTTTAAAGATTTACTTTATTGTTCCGAAGTCCTAATATAGATCAGGGAAGGAGCAGGAATTAAGAACTTGCTAGTTCAGGAGGTCATTTCCCTCCTGCCATCATGAAACAATGTGTGGACATTGTAGTGATCAGTATTTTAACTTGTATTGAATCATCAGGAAGGCTGCGGATGGAAGTAGGTGCTGTACCCAGAGAAATCAAAGGCATCCGAGATGATGGCATTAGCCTACACAGGAAAAACATAATGCCAGGCAGCAGGGTCAGAGGGATGAGGAGTTTAGAGGAGAATGAAATACTACCCTTAGTACAGGGCTAACAAACAGAGGTGACAAGACCTGTAAATGACTGAGAACCGAAGGTGAAGGTGACTGTAACTCTTGGGCAAATGGTCACATACAGACAACTGTACTCACATCAGTCTGCACCTCTGCAGCAACTCACAGGCAGCTGCATAATAGTGCTTCACCCAGCTGACATCTTTACTAATGTTGGGCAGCACATTCGGGTTACAATGGATAGGGCATCACAGGGCTCAGATGGCACTAGGTCCACTGTCCAGTGTAAATGGGTGATAGCTTGAAATACCATCCTACAATGATCTCAGTCGTGAGACCTGCTGCCTTCTTAAGAGTTATGGACCTTGTGGACCACCGGTGAGGCTATTGAAGGCTACAGTTCGTCAAGGGAGGAAAGACTGGAGCAAGTTATGTTAAATGGTAGTTCCGTTGAATAATAGGGTCATTTTCTCCTGTAACTTTCCATTAAGAAAACCTCTGTTCTCTCCCTGTGCCATTTTTGATCTCTGGGATGCCAGTGACAGCTTTGTCAAAAATTCTAAGAAGAAGCCATAGCCTCAATGATAACTGCCTTGGGCAGCTGCAAATGATCTCCGTTTCTGTCACCACTTGCTCTAATTGAATGGGGAACCCATCTCCACATCTATTAAGGGTTCACCCAAGGGAGAATCCAAAACTCAGTCAATTTCTCATTCAAGACAGGTTTCTGAGTCAAAAAGAGACTCAACCTCTGTTTCGCATCTCTTAGTGAAACAACAGGCCTTTGGTTCATAATTTAACTTAGGACGGAGAGAGATTAATGGTAGGATTGGACAGAGTCAACATGGATTTGTTTTTTGGTTTAAAGATGTTTTATTGCAATGATATAAGGCTTTGGTAAGAAAGTATGTAGAATATTATGTTATGGGATACAATTTTGGTTGCCTTACCTATTGAAGAATGTACTTGCTATAGAGAGTGTAATGGAGAATCACCACACTATCTCTGGGATGACAAAACTGTGTTATGAAGAGAGATTGAGGAGACTGGCACTGTATTCTCTCATGTTTAAATGACCAGGGCAAATGCAGGAAAGATGTCTTCCCTGCTGGAGGAAGGTGTGTGGTGTAGGATGGTTTCTAGAATCTGGTACACAGTCTCATAACAAAAAAGTAGGCTGTTTAGGACTGAGATGAAGAGAAATTTCTTCACTAAGGAAGTGTGGTGATTTTTCAGAATTTTGTACCCCAGAGTGCTATGGATGCTAAATCAAGACAGAGATCAATGGACTCCTTGAAATCAAAGAACATGGAAATTTAGGATGAAAATGTCATTAAGAAAAACAGCTGTGATCTAGCTGAAAGGCAGAGCAACTTTCCCAGGCCAAATGATCTACTGCGGCTCCAGCTTCTTATAATCTACCTCACTCCCTAGAACCAAGTCCAGCACTACTTTTGTTTTGACATTGAACCAGAAACATACTCTTCTGAATACACTCGGAAACTGTTGCCCCTTTTTGCCCTTTATACTAGCCGTCCCAGTCGAAAGACAATTAAAATCTCTCATTAAACTCATTAAATAATTTTCTCCATAATTGCCTTGCAATTTTATTCCTGTGTATTTTCTGAATTGTTGGTTGCCCAGTGAATGCACCCACTAGTGTAATAATACCTCTGTTGTCACATATTTCTGAATTTAATATAAAAGTTTCAGTTTTTTGCGTAAATAGCAGGTCTTCTGTGATGTTATTGTTAGTTACACATTGGAACATGGTGTTACAATCCCACCTACTAGCCACTGCCTGCTATCACTGAAACCTGAAACATTGGATATTGAAATCATAACTTATTTAACAGGACACTCAGCATCAAAAGTTGAAATAGAACTATATTGTGATTTTTTAGCTGACAATATATGAAAGCTGGGGGCAAACTGGCAGGGGAATTGAGTTTAAGAGTCGCAATGTTATGCTGCAGCTCTATAAAACCCTGATTAGACCACACTTGGAATATTGTGTTCAGTTCTGGTCACCTCATTACAGGAAAGATGTGGAAGGGTGCAGAGGAGATTTACCAGGATGCTGCCTGTACTGAAGGGCAGGTCTTACGAGAAAAGGTTGAGGGAGCTAAGGCTTTTTTTATTAGAGCGAAGTGGGCAAACAAGAACATATGAGATAACAGAACAGTGCAAGTAAATATAAATTTACATAAGTACAGTAGATATACATGGCTTAAATACCTATGCCAGGTGTCTCTAAATGTCTTTTTCCTTTGTGTCTCAGTATATCTAAATGCAGTACAAGTATTTGCAGCTGGGGTGAGCAGCTGGGGTGAAAAGAAGAGTCTGCTGACTGTTAAAGCCTTCAGGGACATCAGGCTGTATCAGGTATTCTTTGGGGACCTGGGACCTTGAGAATCCCAGCCTGCTAATGTGTCACCTGTGCACACTTAGTAAAGCCATACATCATAAAGGGAAGGTGCGGTGGAAGGGCAGGGCACCTCTGGAGACTTGCTTATCCTGAGAAACTTGCTTGGCAATAATCTAACCACCTCTGCCTCAAATGTTCTGAAAGGTGCTGTTCCTTAACAGATAGTGGAAACAGAGTTCTAAAGACTCAACATTCTGAGAGGAAGACATTTTATTTATCTTAAATAGGAGACTCCTTTTTTAAACAGAGACCCCTAGTTCTGGAAACACCCACAAGAGAAAACATCCTGTCATATCCACCAATCAAGACCAATTACGGGGACAGAAATCACTGGTCCTGAAACTGCTCCTGGCCAGTTGCCAGGACATCGACTGAAGCACAGTGCATCACCTAAAACCTCAAGCATTGATTGTTGGACCTGGATGTTGATGTACCCTCCTGTCCTGGGCCCTGGTCAAAACCCTCAGGATCTTAAATGTTTAAATTAGATCACCTCTTACTCTTACAAACTTCATGGATAAAAGTTACTATGACCAACCTTTCCTCATAAGACAACCCAGACATTCCATATATTGGTTGGTAGCCCTTCTCTGAACTGCTTCCAGGATATTTATATCTTACCTTAAATAATTTGACCAGTACTGACATCAACCTTCAAGAGTGCCTGTCTGTCACTGCTACTTGTTTTGAATGACTGCTGACATCACCTCATCTCATAGAATCCCTACAAGTGTGGAAGCAGGCCCTTTAGCCCAATAAGTCCACACCGACTCTCAGACGCATCCCCCTATAACCCACCTAATCTACACTATGGGCTATTTAGCCTGCACATCTTCGGACTGAGGGAGGAAACCGGAGCACCCAGAGGAAACCCATGCAGAGGGAGAATGTGCAAACTTCACACAGACCGCTGCCTGAGGCTGATGTCGAACTCGGGTCCCTGGTGCTGTGAGGCAACAGTGCTAACCACCGAGCCACTGTGCCGCCCTTGGAAGGAATGGGTAGTGGTGTAGTGCTGTAATGCTGTAGTGGTGGATTCGACTATATGGAAAAATATGAAAGAAATGATAGGGAGGGAGAACTCAGGACAGGTTATTAAAGTCTCCAGCATAGACACAAATAGGACAGTGTGTTTGGAAGGGGCTAGCAATCAAACACTGGAAAAATGAATGACAATGAGAAGGGGAAGAGTTAGTACAGGACTGAAAGTATTGTATCTCAATGCACACAGTATAAGGAATAAGGTAAATGAGCTTGTGGCACAGATTGAAATTGGCAGGTATGACGTGGTAGGCATCACAGAGACGTGGCTGCAAGGGGATCAGGATTGGGAACTGAATATCGAAGGACATACATCCTATCAAAAAGATAGGCAGTTGGGCTGAGAGGATGGGGTTGCCTTATTAGTGAGAAATGAAATTAAAACAATAGAAAGAAACGAAGTAGGGTCAGATGATGTAGAATCTGTGTAGGTAGGATTGAGGAACCGCAAAGGTAAAAAAATCCATAGTTAGAGTTGTGTACAGGCCTCCTAACAATAGTTAGGAGCTGGGGCGCAAGATACACCAGAAGGTAGAAAAGGTTTGTAAGAAAGGCAAAGCCACAGTGATCATGCGGGATTTCAATATGCAGGTGGACTAGGAAAATCATGTTGGTAGTGGATCGCAAGAAAAGGAGTTTGTGGAATGTCTACGAGATGGTTTTTTTGAGCAACTCGTGGTGGAGCCCACAAGGAAACAGGAAATACTGGATTTAGTGTTGTGTAATGAGGCAGACTTGATAAGGGACCTTAAGGTAAAGGAACCCTTAGAAGGCATTGATCATAAGATGATAGAATTTACACTGCAATTCAAGAGGGAGAAGAATCAGAGATAATGCTATTACAGGTGAATAAAGGCAACTACAGAGGTATGAGGGAAGAGCTGGGCAGAATTGACTGGAAAAGGAACCAAGCAGAAAATACAGTGGAACAGCAACGGCAGGAGATTCTGGGAGTAATTCAGGAGATGCAGCAAAATTCATCCCTAGGATCAAGAAGCATGGTACAGGAAGGAGGAGGCAACCATGGCTGATTAAGAAAGTCAGGGATAGCATAAAAGCAAAAGAGAAAACAGATAATGTGGTAAAGGGCAGTGGGAAACCAGAGCACTGCGAAGCTTACCAGACCAACAGAAGGCAACAAAAAAAAGGAGAGAGAAGATTAAATGAAGGTAAGTTAGCCAGTAATATAAATAGAGATTGTAAGAGTTTCTTTAGATATGTAAAGGGCAAAAGAGACAAAAGGGGACATTGGACCACTGGAACATGATGGTGGAGAGAGAGTATTGGGGAACAAGGAAATGGCTGAGGAACTGAATGATTACTTTGCATCAGTCTTCGCGTGGAAGACACGAGCAATCTCTGAAAAATTCAAGAGAGTCAGAGGCAGAGCTGAGTATGGTGGCCATCACCAAGGAAAAGGTACTAGTAAAACGAATTGGCCTGAAGGTGGATAAATCACCTGGATCAGATGGAGTACATCCCAGAGTTCGAAAGGATATAGCTGAAGAGATAGTGGAAGCATAAGTAGTGATCTTTTAGGAATCACTTGAGTCAGGGAGGGTCCCAAAGAACTGGAAAATCGCTAACGTGACACCCCTGTTTAAAAAAAGGAGTAAGGCAAAAGATGAAAATTACAGGCCAATTAACCTCACCTTGGTTGTGGGGAAGATTTTGGAGTCCATTGTAAAGGATGAGATTTCTGAATATTTGGAAGTGTATGGTAAAATAGGGCAAAGTCAGTATGGTTTCGTCAAGGGGAGGTCATGCCTGACAAATCTGCTAGAATTCTTTGAGGACGTATTGAGCAGGGTAGACCAAGGAGAGCCAATGGATGTTATCTACCTGGACTTCAAGAAGGTCTTTGACAAGGTGCCTAACAGGAGGCTGCTGAGTAAGTTAAGGGCCCATGGTGTTAGAGGCAGGGCACTAGCATGGATAGAAAATTAGCTGTCTGGCAGAAAGCAGAGAGTGGGGATAAAAGGATCTTTCTCAGGATGACAGCCGGTAATAAGTGGTGTTCCGTAAGGGTCAGTGTTGGGACCACAACTTTTCAATTTATACATAAGTGACCTAGATGAAGGAACTGTGGGCATTCTGGCTAAGTTTTCAGATGATACAAAAATAGGTGGAGGGACAAGTAGTATTGAGGAGGTAGGGAGGCTGCAGAAGGATTTGGACAAGTTAGAAGAGTGGGCAAAGAAATGGCAGATGGAGTACAACGTGGGAAAGTGTGAGGTCATGCACATTGGTAAGAAGAATAAAAGTGGGGACTATTTTCTAAATGGGGAGAAAATTCAGAAGTCTGAATTGCAAAAGACTTGGGAGTCCTAGTCCAGGATTCTTTCAAGGTAAACTTACAGGTTGAGTTAGTCGTCAGGAAGGCAAATGCAATGTTGGCATTTATTTTGACAGGATTTGAATATAAAAGCAGGGATGTACTACAGAGGCTTTTTAAGGCTCTGGTCAGGCCACATTTAGAGTACTTTCTGCAGTTTTGGGCCCCATATCTCAGGAAGGATGTAATGACCTTGGAGCAGTTCAAAGGAGGTTCACGAGAATGGTCCCAGGAATGAATGGAGGACTCTGGGACTATACTCATTGGTGATTAGAAGGATGAGGGGGGATCTAATTGAAACTTAGAGAATACTGGATGGCCTAGGCAAAGTAGATCTTGGGAAGATGCTTCCATTGGTAGGAGAGACTAGGACCCGAGGGCACAGCCTTAGAGTAAAGGGAAGACCTTTTAGAATGAAGATAAGGAGAAACCTCTTCAGCCAGAGAGTGGTGAATCTATGGAATTCACTGCCACAGAAGGCTGTGAAGGCCAGGTCATTGAGTACATTTAAGACTAAGATAGGTAGGTTCTTGATTATCAAGGGGATCACTGGTTACGAGGAGAAAGTGGGAGAATGGGGTTGAGGAACTTATCAGCCATGATTGAATGGCAGTACAGACTCAATGGACCGAATGGCCTAATTTATGCTTCTATATCTTATGGGTATCTAGAGTGAGGTCAGGGTGCCTAATCCCTCCCTCATCTTGCCATTGAAGCTGAGTATCTTCACCTGGAATGATGGGGTGCAGGTCTGAGCTTGTGTATGTACCCACTGAGCATTCTGTGGACCTGAATATCCAAGCCAGCTGCTGCCCTTTCTGTATAGGTGACCAATTACTCATGTGCCAGAGCCACCCCTGTTCATAGAAGTTGTATAGATTGTTATGTTCTAATCTAGCAAGAGTCTTCAGCATCTGTGCCTAATGTTGCTTTGTCTCTCTTTATATAGGTTTTGCACATCTCTTAATGGCTGAGCAAGACCTCAGGCATTTATTCCTCTATTGGCTGTCAAGGTGCATCGGTGATGTGCTCACCAGATTGTGTCTCCAAGTCTAATCAAAACAGAATACCTATTGGGCTGAAAGTTTCTATGCTGGTGGAAGGTCTTGATAAGCACCTTGCCAGTGGCCTCAGATGGTTCACAAGCATCATCCTCAAATCTGTTCTGCTTTTGTTGATTGCTCGTACCTGTGGAAGAGGACAAAAATAACTAATTGCTGAAGATGCACAAATCCTTATATGGAGGACTGTGAGAAGACATCTGAGAAGAACATTCTGCAATGGTCCTCATTGGCTTTTCCTGGCATGTTGATCTCTACAGCTGCACAGCAATGGTCTTGGTCCTCATCTGCCAGCTGGATTTCCTTATCCACAAAGGGATTTAGCTTACAGAGATCCTGCATCATTCTGTCATTCTTTGCCATCGCCTTTTTGTAATGGGAAAGTTAATCTAGAGAAAATGAAAAACAGAACAGGTGCCTGAGCACTTGATGTGCATGCAGAGCCCTATCCCCAGAGTTAAGTAGGAAGCACAGTGCCTGGGATTGTTTGCAGATTGGCTGTATAAGGTGGGTGCATATCATAAATGTGATGCTGAGGCCTGCATACCTACATAACAGGGTTGTACAATGGTAGAGCTAGACTGAGTGATGGCATTTGATGACAAGTTTGTAGTGAGAAAACACTGGCATTTATCCTTGAGGTGCAGGAAATCATTCATTCTCTTCCTGCATTCGGTAGGATCTTTTCGTAGAAGCAGCACTGACCACTTGTGCAACCTTGGTCCAAGCCTCCTGGGTGTGTTGGTAAGATTTGTTTCTCCCATCACTGGGGAAGAGGACCTCCCTTCTGGTATGGTCTGACTAGAACAAGCACTCTAACTAAATGTCATTAAACCATCTGGTGAGTGTCACTGCCAACCACAAGGTTTCTCAGAGTGAGGTGGGGGGTGTTGGTGGGGGGAGGGGATAAGCAATGACCACAGACTCCAAGGATACTCCTGGTTAGCAATGAGTGAATGGGTGCCCACGAGGCCCTAAAATATGGCCCCAAAATCTTTCACCCCAAATGATGTTATGAGGGGGAGTATTTCAATCAAATTTGCTTAGCTACTTAACTTGTGCTCCACCTCACTTGCACACAAATTGAATGGAAAAAATGTATAATTGCACAAGACAAGTCACCCAGGGCAATGGTGGGATAAGACACCCACCAGCAAATTTTAACTTCAACAAAATCTCCCCTCCCCCTACCGCATCCCTAAATCAGCCCAGCTCATCTCCGCCTCCCTAACCTGTCCTTCCTCCCACCTACCCCCTCCTCCACTTGAAGCCTCACCCCCATCTCCTATCTACTAACCTCATCCTGCCCCCTTGACCTGTCCGTCCTCCCTGGACTGACCTATCTCCTCTGCCTCCCCACCTACACTTGCCTTTACTGGCTCCATCCCCGCCTCTTTGACCGGTCTGTCTCCTCTCCACCCATGTTCTCCTCTATCCATCTTCTATCCGCATCCTATCTCTCTATTTATTTCAGAACACCCTTCCCCTCCCCCTTTCTGAAGAAGGTCTAGGCCCGAAACATCAGCCTTCCTGCTACTCTGATGCTGCTTGGGCTGCCATGTTCATCCAGACCTATCCCTTGTTATCTCAGATTCTTCAGCATCTGCAGTTCCTACTATCTCTCTCCTCACACTGAACATACATTGTCTGACCTAAACTGTCGCCTCTTCTTTACACAAATAAAATCTTTTGTTCTCCCATTGCGGTGACTTGAAAGGAATTTGAGGATTTACATACACATATTAATCAATTAAAACATTCTAATTGATTAAAGATTTAACAACATCTTAGGTTTGTTTAATACATCATCAGTGGTGTGACGCTTTGATGTTTTACTTACAAATTCTGTGTCTGATACCATCTCACTAACATCTGAAGAAGGAGTGAGGGTCCAAAAGCTTGAGGTTTCAAATAAACCTGTTGCACTATATTCCGGATTTTGATAGTGGAGGATATAGCAATGGTAATGTTATTGAATATCAAGGAGCAATCATTAAAGATTCTCTCTGGTTGGATCTGTTCAGGCACTTCTGTGGCATAAAGACTTCTTGCCTATTGTCAGCCCTTGTCCAGGCCTAGGGCACCACCCTGAGGAATTGCTGCAGAGATGTGCTGGAGCTGAGATGACTAACTTCTAACAACCACAACTATCTTCACATGTGTCAGATGTGACTCCAATCAACATTGAGGATGTTCCCCATCACTCCAGTTTTGCTAGGACTCCTTTTGTCATACTGGGTTGAATGCTGCCATGATATCATGGGATACACTGTCACCTCACCTCTGCAATTCAACTCTTTTGTGTTTGGATCAAAGCTGTACTGTGTTGAGGAACTGATTGGCCCCGGCAGATACCAAATTGTCCATCAGTTAGCAGGTTATTACTAAGCAAGTGCTGCTTGATGACAGCTTCCATCACTTCACTGATAATCAAGAGTAGACTCAGCTGGGATAATTGACTGGAATACATTTGTCCTGCTTGTGTGTACAGAACATATCTGGGAAATTTTCCACATTATCAGTTAGATGCCGGTATTGTAGCAGTTTGACTAGGTGCACAGCAAATTCTGTACGCATCTAAGATGGGGTAAGAAAATTGGGCAGGACAAGCAAGCCAAGGGTGCACATGATGAAAAGTCAGACCATGGAAGACATGATGATCAGAGGGATCTTCATGTGTATGTCCACCAGTCCCTGAATGTAGAAGAGCAAGGATATCATTTGGTTAAGAAGGCATATGAGAATTTGCATTTATCAGCCAAACCTTAGAGCTTAAAGAGCAGGGAAGTGATGCTAGAATCTGTGTAAAATGGAGGTAAGGCCACAGCAAGAGTATTGCATGCAGTTCTGGAACCCACATTACAGGAAGAATGTAATTACATTAGAGAGGGTGCAGAGGAGATTTACCAAGATGTTGCTTGCTTTGAAGAGTTTGAATTAAGAAGAAAGATTGGATAAGACTGGGTTTACTCTACTTGGAGCAGAGCAGACTGAATGTTGAACATGATTGAGATGTATAAAATTATGAGGAGCATAGATGGGGTAGACAGGGAGGAACTGTTCTTCTTGCTGGCGAGTTTATTGATCAGATGTAAGTTAATGGGCCAGAGGTGTGGTGGAGATGTGAGGAAGATGTTTTTCACACAGAAGGTGGTGGGAATCTGGAACTCACTACGTATTATGGTAGTAGAGGCAGAAACCTTTATAACATTTAAGAAATGATGTGCCCTTGTGATGTGAAGGTTTACAAGGTTGTGGGTCAAGTGCTGGATAATGGGATTAGATTAGTTATGTGGTTGTTTTTGACTGATGCAGACTGAAAGTGCTGAAGGGGCTTTTTTTTGCTCTCGACTGAAATGACTATGACTAAAATTGGCATAAAGTTGTTAGGGCCCATAATTTTTGCAGTATTCAGTGATTCTAAGCATTTCTTGATATCGTGTGGAGTGACTCAAATTGGCTGAAGACTAGCAACTGAGATGTTAGGGATCGCTGAAGGAGACAGAGCGGGATTATCCATGAGGCTGAAGATAACTGCGATTGCTTCGGAATTATTTTTTGCATGGGTGTGGTTCGTTCTCCATTATTGAAGATGGGGATATTTGTGGAGATTCCTCATCCAATGAGTTATTTGGTTGTTCAACATCATTCATGGCATTCATCTGGCAGAACTGTAGATCTTAAATCTGATCCACAGATTGTGAAATCTCTTAGTTCTGTTATTACTTGCTGCTTAGTCATAAAATCATACAGCACAGAAACAGATCCTTCTGTCCAACTCATCCATGCTGACCAAGTTCCCCAAATTAAACTAGTTCTATTTGCCTGCATTTGGCCAATATCCCTCTAAACCTTCCCTAGTCATGTACCTGTGCAAATGTCTTTTAAATGATATAACTGTACCTCCATCAACTACTTCCTCTGACAGTTCATTCCGTACTCAAACCATCATCTAAGGGAAAAAGTTGCCCATCAGGTCCATTTTAAATCTATTCTGAGGAAGAGTCACCAGACTCGAAATGTTAACTATGATTTCTCTTTACAGATGCTACCAGACCACTGAGCTTTTCCAGCAACTGTTGTTTTTATTTGATTTACAGCATCCACAGTTCTTTTAGTTTACCTTTTAAATCTTTCTCTTCTCACCTTAAAATTATGCCCTCTAGTTTTGAACTCTCCTAACTTAGGAAAAAGATCTTTGCTATTCACCTAATTCTATGCCTCTCATAATTTTATAAACCTCTATAAGGTCACCCTTTAACATCCTATGTTCCAGTGAAAAAAAGTCCCAGCCTATCCAGCCGCTCATTATAACAGTTGCAGCCTTCTGTCTTTTCTGTTCAGTAACTAGTCCATCATTTATCTTGCCCATTTTCAAACAGAGAGCAGAGGAAAATTATAAAATCGTCCTATTAAGTTGACAAAGTCTTTGCTTCCCAACCTCTCTGGTTTAGCAGAGAAGAGCTAAATTTACCAATTAAAGCTTTCAGAGGTTAGTTTGAGGACGGAGACGTGTGACAATTCTGTGGAGTAAAACAGTGTGTTATCAGAATTTTCTGTGGTGAAAGCAATTAAACTCAAAACAGTATGCTGCATGAGATTGATCCATGCATAGAAGGAAAATCTGGTTGTCAGATCATTGTTGTATATGGAAGCTTGCTGTGCAAAATTCAACTGTGACTTGCCATAGACACTATGCTGTGAGCGTTTGCACACAAATTTACTGATTGCATCCAGCATTTTCTAATGTATGCTGGTTTGCTTTCTTCAGTAGCATGGGCACTTGAAGTCTGCTTCTGAATCCTCTGAAGCAGAAATACTGGTTAGAGTTACAATGAATTACCATTCTCAACCTCTCCCCTCATGAGAGGTGTGTGACCCTCAGGTTAGACCATCACTGGTCGTCTCCCCATAATGAGAGCACGGTTTTATGGTCCAGTAGAACTATGGTGATTTTTAGATTCAAGAACAGAATTGATTTGTCTACGGCTAGAGAATAAGCAGGGTGCGATTACATTGCTCAGTGTAATCTACAGATCTCCAACTAATAGGAACGATATAGGAGAACAAATCTGCAAGGAAATTGCAGAGATATAAACATCATAGGGTGGCATGGTGGCACAGTGATTAGCACTGCTGCCTCATAGTGCCAGGGACCCAGGTTCCAATTTCATCCTTGGGCAACTGTTAGTGCGGAGTTTGCACATTCTTACCGTGTCTGTGTGGGTTTCCTCCGAGTGCTCTGGTTTCCTCCCACAGTCCAAAGATGTGGATTGGTCATACTAAATTGCGTGTAGTGTTCAGGGATTTGTACATTAAGTGGGTTATAGGGGGATGGGTTTGGGTGAGTGCTCTGAGGGTCAGTGTGGACTTGTTGAGCCGAAGGGCCTGCTTCCACACTGTAGGGATTCAATGATTCTATGATAAGTGTAATTATAATGAGGGATGTTGATTACTCATAATTGTGTAAGCATTGTTGAGGGACAAGAGTTCCTCAGTTGTAGTTAAGAGAATGTTTGGCATCCATATGAGTCCAGCTAACAAGAAAGGAGTCACCTGGTTCTTGGGAATGTGGTGAACAAAGTAGATCAGGTGACATTGGAGTACATTTAGGGGATAGTTACCATTACTGGAAAATGATACTGGCCTTTTCAGGGTAAGAGTAATCAACTGGTGGACTACTGTGAGGCAAGGTTTACAGGAAAAACAATAACTGAATAATGAGATACTTTCAAAGAGGAGATGCTTCGGCAAAGTCAAGGTATAGTCTTTCAAAAGGGAAAACTGAGGGCAATAGAGAAAATAGAAGGGCCACTTGCAAAAGTTTTCTGTTCTTCTCTGGTAACAGGAGAGATGGCGAAGTACTGGAGGACAGCTTGTGTGGTACTATTATTCAAGAAGGGATCAAGGGATAAACAAGGAAACTACAGAACAGTCAGTCTAACCTCAGTGTTTGGGAAACTATTGGAAACAATTCTGAAGGACAGAGTTAATCTGAGTTTGGAGAGGCGGGATTAATCAAGAACAGTAAGTACAGTTTCGATAAGGGGAGGCAAATTTACTTGAATTATTCAAAGAGGTGTCCAAGTGTATAGATGTGGTCAATGCTTTTGATGTAGTCTACTTTGACTTCAGCAAGGCTTTTGATCAGGTCTCACTTGGGAGACTGATAGCAAAGGTAAGTGACCATTGAATCCAAAGATATTTGGCAAGTTGGATCCACTGTTGCCTGAGTGGCAGGAAGTAGAAGGTGATGGTTTCCCACTGGAACTCTTGCGTCCATTGGGGCCCCACAGGGGTCAGTTTTGGGGCCCTTGCTGTTTGTGATTTACATAAATGATTGCGTGTTGAATGTAGGAAAGTTGATCACTATGTTTACAGATGATACTGGTGGAGTGATAAGTAATGAAGAGGATAACCATAGATTACAGAAGGATATAGATAGTCTGGTCAGATTGGCTGATCAGTGGCAAATGCAATTCAATCCACATAAGTGTTAAGTGATGTAATTGGGCAGGACAGACAAGGCAAGGGGGTACATGTCGAATGGTAGGACCCTGGGAGGCACAGGGGATCAGATGGTGTGCATATACACTTGTCCTTTAAAGATTCAGGCAGGTGGATAAAGGGGTGAAGAAGGCATATGGGATACTTGCCTTTCTTTGCAGAGGCATAGAGTTTAAGGGCAAGGAGATGATACTGGAACCATATAAAATGTTAGTTAGGACATAGCAATGTATTGTATGCACTTCTGGAATCTACATGATAGGAGGTATGTGATTGCAGTAGAGAGGGTGTAAAGGAGACTTACCTGGCTGTTTAAAGTTTTCGAGGAAATATGTAGCTTAGGTTGTGGATGAAGTTGGAGTCATGCTCACCGAGCCACTGGATTTGGCTGCAAACGTCTCTTCACCTTGCTAGGTAACATCATCAGTGCACCTCTGGTGAAGCAGCCTCTCTGACTTGTTGTTTATATGCCTCAGTTAGCTGGGATGGTTAGTATTACTTTCAGTTCTGTTTCTCAGCAGTTTGTACACAGAGCCTAATTCAATACGTTTGTTAATAGAGTTCAAATTGGAATGCCAGGCCTCCAGCAATTCGCTGGTGTGTCTCTGTTTGGCTTGTGCAATTATGGATTTGTGTCCCTCATTGTCCATGTGTTATGAGACAAGTGAGAGTTGGTTGTGTTTCTTGGTGGCTAGTTGGTGTTTGTATATCCATATTGTCAGTTTTCTTTTGGTTTAGCCAATGTAGTGTTTCTCAAAGTCCTTGCATGGCATTGTGTATATTACACTGATTTTGCTGGTTTTGGGTACATTGCTTGGATATTGCTGGGGCTGGAGAGCCCAATTTATGAAAAGAGATTGGATAGACTAAGGTTGTTTTCCTTAAAGCAGATTAGAGGAGACATGATTGAGATGTATAAAATTATGCGGGGAATAGATAGGGTAGACAGGAAGGAATCGTTCCCTTGATGGAAAGTTCAATGACCAGGGGCAAAGATTGAAAGTAAGGGATAGAACATTCAGATGAGTTGTGAGGAGAGTTTTTCTTTTTATCCAGAGGGTGGTGGCAATCTAGAACTTACTGCCAGTAAGGGTGATAGAGACAGAATCCCTCCCAATATTTAAAAAACACTTGTGATGCCAAGTCTTAAGAGGCAATGGACCAAGTGGTAGAATAGTTAGGTGGTTGTTCTTGATCAACACAGACATGATTGGCCGTAGGACCTTTTTCTGTGCTGTAGATCCCTACATCTGTAGAACTTTCAGGATGCCAAAATTTACATGGAATAGTAAAAGCTGTGCTTCCATCAGCTGTCAGGAAATAAATATAATTGAGAATCAAGATGAAAACTAAGATTCAGAAGGGAAGTGAAAAAGTTAATATGAAAAGCAAAGAGGTGTTCTGAAAATCACCGACAGGTAACAAAAAGGGAAATGCCAACATCTTATATGAGCACATGAATTGTAAAAGGTGATAAACTGAGGAGGAAGAACAATTAGGGACTAAAAGCAGCATTAACACTTCGAGGCAGGAGGCATGGCTGACATGTAAATGAATATGTTGTATCTGACTTGACATAGAAGGCAAATGGTGTCTAGGCCATGGTGACAGAGGAGGAAACTCAGTTACTCAAAGATTAAAACTGATAAGGAGGATGTATTGGTTAAGTTATTTGCATTTAAAATTGATAAAGCACCAGAAATGGATGAGATGCATCCAAAGACATTGAACGAGGTGAGACTGAAAATTGCAGTGGCATTGGTTATATCTTTAAATCTTACTAGATTTATGGTTAGTGCTTGAGGACTGGAGAATGGCAAACATTATGCCCTCGTTCAAAACAGGTCATCAGGATTAGTCCAGCAATTGAACAGCAGTCAGATTAACTTTAGTGGTGGGGAATCTTCCAGAAACAATTGTTCTCAATACATTAGTAGCCATTTATAAAACAAAGTGAAGTGATTGGAACAATCTGCATGATTTATTAAAGAAAAATGAAGTCTAACTGACTTGCTGAAGTTTCTTGGAGAGAAAGGGTTGATGTGATGTACATGTACTTCCATTTGGCCAGTGCTACACAATGGGCCCAAAAGCAATGTTATAGAATAACAGAGACAGTATCTGCAGAGATACAAAATTGTGAGGAGTAGGAAATAAATAAGAGAGTAATGGTTAAAAGGCATTTTCTGGCATGTACTGAAATTCCCTCGGAGACCTGCATAGGGACACTTGCTTTTCCTGATATAAAGAAGATCCAGATGTTGCTTCGCAGGAGACAATTTCATAATACATAGTAACACAAATCTTAGTAGAATTGTAAGTTGTGAACAGGACAGTATAAAACTTCAAAAGGACTTGGTGGAGTGGGCAGATGGCTTGCAAATGAAGTTCAATGTAGAGAAGTGTTAGGTGACACATTTTGGTACAAGGAATGTAGAGTAACAGTTGAAAATAAATCAGACTATTCTATGGGTTATTGCAGGAGCAGAGTGACCGGGTGTATATGTGTATAGGTCATTAAAGGTGGCAAGAAGCATAGAGAGTTGTTAATAAAACACATGATATATTAGGTTTTGATAATAGGGCCACAGAATACAAAAGCAGTGAAATTAAGATGAACTTATATTGGACATTAATCATACTCAGCTCGAGTACTGTGTACAATTTTTGGCACTACACTGTAGGGAAGATCTAAATGTATTGTCAAAAGTACAGAGAGGTTTAAGTTTTTGGGTTCACAGATGAGATATTTTAGTTATGGGGAAAGATTGAAGACATTAGGACAGTTTTCCTTTGAAAGGGTTGGGTTAGGGACTATAAGGACTGTTGATAGAAGTTTTCAAAATCATAAGTGGATTTGTAGAGAGTAGCTGGAAAGAAACTGCCCCAACTCATAAATGGATTGAGAACCAGATGGCAATGATAACAAAGTGTGGAGCTGGAGGAACACAGCAGGCGAGGCAGCATCAGAGGAGCAGGAAAGTTATGTTTCGTGTCGGGACCCTTCTTCAAAAAATGTTATCTCAGAATGTTATCTTGCTATCTCAAAACCAGAACGCACTGTTTTAACAATTCTTGCAAAAGAAACAAATATGACGTGACAAAAACCTTTTTCATACAATGAATAGTTAGGGTTTGGAATCTAACTCCTGTAAATATGGTGCAGGCAAGTTCAGTTGAAGTAGACGAAGATGGTGAGACTACTTAAATAAAAACAATATGCCGAGTTATGAGGAGAAAGCAGGAGATCAGTACCAAAACAAAATGCTCAGAGATTTGGTAAATACATGATAGGCCTTCTGAGCCATAACTTTCCTATGATTCTCACAGTATGACTTTTGCAGCGTGACAGTCCACACACTGGTATGTTAGGCTACTAACATGCTGAGACCAAGTGTTAACTCCATTTTTGTATATTCTTGGAACTGTAAACACAAACATGTCTGCAGGATAGCTTCCTGCTGAGAGCTGGGTGGTCAGTCAACTTCACAGTATCTACTCCTTTTTAGTCTTTTTATTTCATGTTTCCCTGACTGTACAAACATGACATTTTCTGTTACAAGTGTTCACACAGACACTACCAGACAATCACTGAATTTACATCTGCAGTCATCCTTTGGTTGTAGTAATTCTCTGTAAAATAAAACACACATTGGAATAAAAAAGTCATATGTGCATAAGTACTTTTAGGTTCTGGTCTGTCATCATGGCACCCTCAGATTCTTCACCAATGTAACATATTACCCATTGACATCACAACATCCAATATTTGATTACAATTTTTTTTATGGAAGGTGGACTGCGAACTCAAGAGTGGTATTAAAATAATGAAAGGTTTGATTAAATAGATGCAGAGGGGATATTTCCTTTTGTGGGGAAGCATGTAACTAGAGGCTACCAATGTGAAAAGGTCACCAAAAAACTCCCTTTCAGGAGTTCAGAAGAAGCTTCCCTACCAAAACAGCAGTGAGATGTGAACTTGCTGGAAGGTGGAACTGCCAAAGCAAATTGTATAAATATATTTAAGAGGAAGCTAAAGCACATAAGGGAAAAGGAAAAGAGGATTATAATGCTAGATTTAGCTGATTTGAAAAGAAAAGATTTGAGGAAATTCAAAGCAGAGTTGTATTTGTCCCACATCCTGGCTTAACGCTCTGAATGTTTCATCTTTCACTTTCGCTTATGGTCCCTGCTCAACTGTTGTCACAGCTTTGGCAGCACTTCCCATGCCAAAGTGTCCCTTCAGTTTTTCCATGATAGATGGTCAGCTTGCTCACATTATATACCATAATCCCCAGTCACTTTAAATTAATTGATTTTGAGATACTTAAATAGATTTTACAATGCACAATGAAAATTATGTCATTGGAAGATCACTCCTCCATTGATAAAGCTGTCCATGTCTAATTCCACACACATTTGTCACCAATGTGTGTTGGTAACTGTCCTCTACCATCACATTTTTTTTAGTCCCATGCAGTTTTTCTTTTCACTGGCTTTTGATAGTTTGCCCAGAACATTAATTTGTAGGGCAACAGCTCTTGGTCTGATGAGAGCCTAGGCCACAAACTTAATTTAAAGTAATTAATCTTACTCTGCTGAATTTCTGTAATCATTTTGATTTAATTGCATAAAATATAAAAGATCAGCAAAATAAGCTTCTAATACTGTCTGTGGAAAGCAAACATGGGTATAACAGCCTCATCGTTGAAGTACTGAACCACACCACTTTCCAATTTCAGCCGGTGAAACTACACAATACATCTAGAAAGACTGAAACATAATGATGTCACAAATGCCACCAATTCATAGCTGAACTGTCTTTATGAGGCCAGATAAATTTAAACAGCAAAGTTAAAAATATCCTCACCAATCATAGTTAGTTTATCTGATGAGATAAGCAATAAAAATAAATTGTAATCTAACAGAAGTTGTCATTGGTGTTATTTTGAACAGTGATTGTTTTTAAATAAGTTCAGAAATTTCTAAACTCACACAGGTACTGAGGCCCACTTTTTTATGGGGAGGGGGAGATGAAGAAGCAGGATGACATGTAGTAATGGGAAACTGCACCGTAAGGGAAATGTGAGGTCTTGCAAAATTAATGGCATGATCTTGTTTGAATTTTTCTTTTAGTTCCTGGTTGACAGCCAATTGGATTTATGATTGGCTGATTGGGCAGAATGTCCTATGGAACACAGCCATTGTTTGCATGGAGGAATGCAATTTGTACTCAGTGTACTGACGGGCTGCATAGTCAGGTGGATGTCAACTTATATCGTAAGTATCTTTGTGCACCGTCAGTGTCAGCCATTAAGTACGCATCATTTGAAACATGGGTCTGAATGTTCCCATTTTCTGTCAAAATATCTTATTTAGTGAGATTCGTGGTGCTCAGTCGACCATAGTTCTCAGTGACTTTCTCATGCAATCTTCTGCTCTTCACTTCATAAATTATGCAACCAGGCTCTTTGGCACATGGTAGAAGGGATAGAAGTATTTGGCACTCTAGGGACCTTCTGACATTTACATGGTTGGTGTCATATTTAATGCCCAGCTGTATACTTGCAAGCCAGGAACTGCACCTCACATTTTGATGCTCAATCATTATCACTGTGAACATGGCTCAGAAAGCGAGTCTCACTAGTGATAACAAGATGTACACTGGATGAACACAGAAGGCCAAGCAGCATTAGAGGAGCAGGAAGGCTGATGTTTCAGGCCTAGACTTCTGAAGAAGGGTCTAGCCTGAAACATCAGCCTTCCTGCTCCTCTGATGCTGCTTGGCCTGCTATGTTCATCCAGCTTTACACCTTGGTGTCTCATATTCTCCAGCAGCTGCAGTTCCTACCATCTCTGAAGCAAATCTGACTCTTTGTTTCACAGACAAAACTTGGAGGTACTGGTGGATGGAATGATAGAAAGGAGGGCTGTCTTTTTCCTGCTGACTTCCAAAGAAAACCACAGTCAGACCCAGCCAGTCTGGACTAATAATGTTCACTGGTCAGTTTTGTGTCCTGGACTAAAATAACACAGAGCAGTCTGAAAATCAAGTTAATATTCTGTGCTCCAGAAGGGCAAATGCCATTTTCTCTCAGCTACCTAACCCACACAGGCCACCATTCACTCTAACTCTGCCACTGCACACTCATGTCATAGATGACAACTGTCACCATTCCATACATCATGTTCACTCAATTCATTTCAGTCATCTTAATTCTCCCAAACTACTAACCCTTCTTGCTGTCTATGCTTCCCACTCACTCACTAGGCTCACCTTCATCACTCCTTCTCCTGCACATCATGAACTGCTCTTTCATCCACTTCCATCATACTAACTCTGTTCCTTTGTCTCAATGCTGGAAAAATTTGGCTTACTCTGGACTGAGAGGGCCATAAGCAGTCAGGGGATAGTAGATATCAGGCTTTTCACTCCATATAAAGAAAGAAATTGGTGACCTAGCCAAATAGAAGCATGACTGCTCATATAGCGATGGGGAGACTTCTGTAGCTAGCCACCCAGAAAGCTTTATTATACAGTGCCGGTATTGTTCTCCCATTTAAGGAATGCTAACTCATCCTTAATCTGCCCAAGCTTTTATTCCTCTTACACAACTAATATTCGATTTTCTACGTACATGCTAATGACACTTAGCAAGCCTCCATCAGATAAAGGCCATTACTGATGACCCCAACTTTATCTCTCTCTCTAAGGTGGCACCCATTGAACTGTCAGATGATGTACCTTCAAGGCTTTCAACCACACCCTCCACCAGCTCACAGCTTTCCTCGCTATGTCCTCTTTCTAGAGTAGAGTCAGTCGCACAATCTGGTGAGTATATAATTGACATGTTTCTGCAGCCAGGTGAGGATAAAATGCTCCAAGTTGCTGGCATACACAGGTTTCCAGAGACAAGGCATGTGCCCCTGCACCAGGCAAAAAGTGATCCCAGTGTTTGGACCATTAATGACTTCATCTAAATGTACAACAGGCACAAGAACAATCAACATTTGTCAGAGGCAGTTGGTAAACTGAACTGAAGATTGGAGGAGTCCACCAACGTTATTTATACCATGTTGGCTCTGATGTGTGTCTGTCTGGCTGTCTGGAGAAGTTGGCAATCAACATTTCCCGTATTCTGAGTTGTCTACTAATATACACACAGGCTTACCCTCCATTGTTCTAGCTATAAATACTCAGTATCAATGGCAAGGCAAGAGAGGGACAAGTGACCTCTACCTCATTCCAGGTGCTCCCTTCTTCTTAGGGAGCCAGCCTGATACCAACAGTCACCAATAACAAGGAAGCTCCATACACAAGATGCTTCTTCTCCAGATACTTCAGGGTGCCTATTGGTTCCACCATTTCTACTTGTAAGGAAGTGGCACTTAAGAAGTTTAGGGTCTGATATTTACCTGTTACCTTGCTCTGGGTTTTTGGCTTGAATGAGAGAATGCAGGTTTATATCCAGGAGACGTTTTGATTGCTGAACCTGGCTCTCCATGGCAGCTATCAATTTTTCCATAAAGGTAGCCAGACACTTGTGTTATAAAGGCAACACGGTGCAAAAAGCATTGATGAAATCCTTCAACTTTTAAGTTAATTTGCTGAAAGCCTCTGATAAATCTGTCTGTTGCTCCTATGTCTGCTGGTACATTTGTATGAAGCGTCTGACTGCTGAAACCACAGGGTCATCTGCTTGAAGCTGAGCAGGTCCCCTTTCTCTGGTTGTCCTCCAATTGGCAGTTACCTGGAAAACTGCAGAGATGTGAGCGTGATGTGTTCACCAGTAGATGCTATTGATTCCATTATATATACTACCTACCGAGGTGTCAGGCTCTGAGCCGGTAGGAATTGCAGGAGGCATCCATGCATTTATCTTGAGGTATAGCTGGCAATCTCTTGGGGGCAACCCTCTTAAATATTGTGTTACGGACCACATCAAACCCCCTTCAAATATATCAAGGAGCTTGCCTAGACCCTAACTTTTGACTTATTTGAAGGCAAGTATTAGGTGCAAAATTCCAGATGTAATCCAAAGCAACACTACTCAGTTTTAAGTGAAACGCACTTTATTCTTACTCCTAGTTAAAATGCAAACAAAGGAAAGAAGAATTGGTGTAACTTATCTTTCCTGGGAAACATAACAGTGTAACAGATGATCAACTGCTAAACAGCAACTGTTCCAAAATAGAACATCCCGTAAACACACCCTAGGCAAAGGCATATTCGGTAAAGTAGATTGTCTCACATGCAATGTTCCTCAGTCAAGGAGAAAAGAACACCAAGAGAAAATTTTGACAGAGCGATATATATGGCAGCTTTCAAAAACAACTTCAAAAACCCAACAACTAAAAACTAAGTTAAAACCATGAGTTTGTGGGAGCCTAAACCTACCCATTCATGCTGCTTCTATTGTTAAAGCTTTTTTTTTAAATGGCCCTCATTAGCTATTTACTTCATTAGTTTGGAAAAGACAACTTGATACCGCTGCCTTAAAACCTCACTTCAAAATAAAAGGACAAAATACATTTCTTAAAGCTATTGGATCATCACAGTCCCATAACTGTGGACAGGCCACTTGGATTTGCAAGACATGAAAGTGAGAATGTTGCAAACAAGAGGTAGAAGTATGGCATGTTAAGATGACATGTGCATAGTGATAAAGGGGGGAGCACCATTGCAATGGGCAACATTTCTTACATGGTTCCAGGTCATAGACGTTTCAGCATCTCTACATGACTAGCTCTGGTCTCAGAGTCATACATGGAAACAGACCATTTGGTCAAATCTTCTACTTGTATTGGGTGAGGAGAACAATGTCAGACATCCTACCACTATTCTTGCCCACTGGACCTGTTATGGGCTGTTTTCTCGTGGGAGGAGAAGGCAGAATGGAATGAATGTGGGTAGCATACCTGTTTATGCTAGTCCAAGTCGGAAAAAGATGGTGAGGTGTTCTGAGTGAGTACTGGGTAACACAGAAGGGTGGAAGAACTGGTAGCTTGGGAAGATTGATTGGGGAGAATCATTTAGGGATGATTCCGTGTGCAGCTTTGTGAGTGGTAGAGCATGAGCCTCAGTGAGAGGTTGATGCCGTAGCGGAGTTAGATTGAGCATGCGATAAACAATGGGACTTAGCTTGTCAAAGTGGAGAACATCTTTGACCTTGTGGCATTCTTGGGTGTTTCTCCAGACCACAGAGACCACACTAATAAAAGTGGCAATATCGGTCCAGACTGGCATGGTTTGATAGCATAGTCTACTCTGGCTGTCTTGAGAGAAGAGAATTTTTCTCCTTGGCGCCATCCCATTTATCAGGACTTCCAGCTCACTTCATGAAACAGAACACCAATTTCTCCTTTGTGCCATGTAAGAGACAAGTAGAAATATCCAGGGTAGCTCTATGATGCTCATGCTTAATCATGTACCACTGTATCTTAAAAATGGTGCCAAGACCACATATACTAATCTATTTGAAGATTTCCCGCTGCAGCAGCTGGAAGGAATCGGTTATCATTGGAAGAAAGGGGCATCATTGAACATGTCTGGTAGAATATGTGCGGAGGCGATGACCTAGTGGTATTTCGCTGGACTGTTATTCCAGAGAACCAGGTAATCTGGGGATCTGGGTTCGACTTCCACCATGGTAGATTGACGAATTTGAATTCAATAAAATATCTGCAATTAAGAATATAATAATGACCATGACTCCATTGTCAATTGTCAGGAAAAACGCATCTGGCTCACTAATGTCCTTTAGGGAAGGAAAATGCCATTCTTACTTGGTCTGGCCTACATGTGACTCCGGACCATTTGTGATTGACTCTTAGCTGCCCTCTGGGCAATTAGGGACGAGCAATAAATGCTGCTTAGCCAGCAAAGCCCTCGTCCTATGAATGAATAAAGAAAAAAGAAATTGAGGGGCATTTGGCACGATTGTGCAACAATTTTGCGAGGTCCCACAGTGAGAAACTCAAAAAATATAACACAGCCGAAATGTGGCAAGATTCAGCCCAATCTAACCTATCTAACCATTACATTCAATGACTGAATGCATCTTTCTAGTGACAATTGATTAAAATCTTCACAGGATCAGCTATTGAAGTACTGTGGCCACATGAACAGCTCAGAGGCTGGGAATTCGATGTTGAGTAATTCAACCTCCTGACCCTTCAAAGCCTCTCACCACCTACAAGGCACAAGTCAGGAGTTTGTGGTGGATTACTCTCCACATACTTATATGAGTGCAGCTCCAACAACAAGGAAGAGGTATTAGAAATCCTTCAGAGGGTGAAGATAGATAAGTCTCCTGGGCCAGATGGGATTTATCCTAGGATCCTCTGGGAAGCCAGGGAGGAGATTGCCGAGCCTTTGGCATTGATCTTTAACTCGTCATTGTCTACAGGAATAGTGCCAGATGACTGGAGGATAGCAAATGTGGTTCCCCTGTTCAAGAAGGGGAGTAGAGACAACCCTGGTAATTATAGACCAGTGAGCCTTACCTCAGTTGTTGGTACAGTGTTGGAAAAGGTTATAAGGGATAGGATTTATAATCATCTAGAAAGGAATAAATTGATTAGGGATAGTAAGCACGGTTTTGTGAAGGGTAGGTTGTGCCTCACAAACGTTATTGAGTTCTTTGAGAAGGTGACCAAACAGGTAGATGAGAGTAAACCGGTTGATGTGGTGTATATGGATTTCAGCAAGGCATTCGATAAGGTTCCCCACAGTAGGCTATTGTACAAAATGCGGAGGAATGGGATTGTGGGAGATATAGCAGTTTGGATCGTAAATCGGCTTGCTGAAAGAAGACAGAGGGTGGTAGTTGATGGGAAATGTTCATCCTGGAGACCAGTTACTTGTGGTGTACCGCAAGGGTCGGTGTTGGGTTCACTGCTGTTTGTCATTTTTATAAACAACCTGGATGAGGGTGTAGAAGGATGGGTTAGTAAATTTGCAGACGACACTAAGGTCGGTGGAGTTGTGGATAGTGACGAAGGATGCTGTAGGTTGCAGAGAGACATAGATAAGCTGCAGAGCTGGGCTGAGAGGTGGTAAATGGAGTTTAATGCAGACAAGTGTGAGGTGATGCACTTTGGTAGGAGTAACCAGAAGGCAAAGTACAGGGCTAATGGTAAGATTTTTAGTACTGTAGATGAGCAGAGAGATCTCAGTGTCCGTGTACACAGATCCTTGAAAGTTGCCACCCAGGTTGACAGGGCTGTTAAGAAGGCGTACAGTGTTTTAGCTTTTATTAATAGAGGGATCAAGTTCCGGAACCAAAAGGTTATGCTGCAGCTGTACAAAACTCTGGTGCGGCCGCACTTGGAGTATTGCATACAGTTCTGGTCACCGCATTATAAGAAGGATGTGGAAGCTTTGGAAAGGGTGCAGAGGAGATTTACTAGGATGTTGCCTGGTATGGAGGGAAGGTCTTACGAGGAAAGGCTGAGGGACTTGAGGCTGTTTTCATTAGAGACAAGAAGGTTGAGAGGTGACTTAATTGAAACATATAAAATAATCAGAGGGTTAGATAGGGTGGATAGGGAGAGCCTTTTTCCTAGGATGGTGACAGCGAGCACGAGGGGGCATAGCTTTAAATTGAGGGGTGAAAGATATAGGACAGATGTCAGAGGTAGTTTCTTTACTCAGACAGTAGTAAGGGAATGGAACGCTTTGCCTGCAACAGTAGGAGATTCACCAACTTTAGGTACATTTAAGTTGTCATTGGATAAGCATATGGACGTACATGGAATAGTGTAGGTTAGATGGGCTTGAGATTGGTATGACAGGTTGGCTCACATTGAGGGCCGAAGGGCCTGTACTGTGCTGTAATGTTCTATGTTCTATGTAACACTGAAGCTCAATACCATCCAATCAAAAGAGCCCACTTGACTGAAACCCCATCCACCATTTCCAAAATTCACTCATTCCACCATCACACACTAGCAGCAGTGTGTACCACTTACAAGAAAGACTGCAGTAAGCATCCTTCAACAGCACAATTCAGAACTATGATCTCTGCCTCCCAAAATACCAAAGAGCTGACATATGAGAACACTACCAACTGCCCAGTACACCTCCAAGTCCACACCATCCTGAATTGGAATTATGATGGTTTATGTCCGACAGCAGTTCAATAAAGCAGCTCACCACAAACTTCTCAGAACATTCGGAGATAGGTTGTAAGTGATGTCTTTGCCAGGAAAACCCATGCCTCAAGAAACATGAATATGTTTCATCCACCTTGTAGGGGTGTGGTAGTGTGTGTGCAAATTATTCACATTACTGAGTTAAAAGAAGAAGAAGAGCTCACTTTTCAGAGTTTGAATCTGCATAATTCAGACTCTTAGGTTCAGAGAATTAAGGCAAAACACTTACTCTGCTAGTTTCTGAAGAAGGATCCCAAACAGAAATGCCAACTTTCCTGCTCCTCTGTTGCTGCCTGGCCTGCTGTGTTCCTCCAGCTCCACACTGTGTTATCTCTGACTCCAGCAACTGCAGTTCTTACTATCTCTGATGATGTTAACACTGTTTGGTTAAAGCACAACATTCACACTTCCTGGCTCACCAATGTGCAGTACTCACAGTCCTGATTTCACAGAACAGATAGCTTTCACTCCATTGAATTCAGAGAAAAGACAAAGGACTGAACCTTATTTCTTTTGTTAAAGTTCAAGTTGCACCAATTTTTTGGAGAGTTTTTTGCCATGAGACTTAGCAAGATTTCTTGCCTTATCTTGTCAATCCTGCCTCATGAAATACCTATGATGCCATATGGCACCTCTCACATTTGTTTTCCACACCATCTTACTACTTGCCAGTCCCAAAATAATTCAGCAGATAAGTGCCCAAAGACCAGCATCCCTTGCACCTCTCCAACTTTGAAAGGCAATCATGCCTCTGGATAAATGATAGCAGTCTGGCATGGCCCCTCACTGACAATATAATAGCACAAAGTCTTGCTACCAATGGCACATGGCTGACACTCCCTCACAATACAATGCATTCTCTCAACATTGTCACCATTTAACCAACATGCCATAGACTTTCCTCAGTTCCAAGAATAGGTCACTGAACCCGAATCATTAACTCTGATTTCGTCTCACAGATGCTGCCAGATCTGCTGAGCTATTCCAGCAATTTCTTTTTTTGTTTCTGATTTACAACATCCATAGAGGAACTCAGCAAGCCTGCCAGCATCAATGGAGACAGAAACAGAGTTAAGATTTCAAGCTCAAATGATGGATCTTCAGAACTTAGGATTCTCGAATCCTCTCAGAAATTTTGGCTGGAGATATTTATGAATGGTTCTGTCTTTTACTGGGGGTTTGCCTAATTGAGAATAAAATTATTCATAGAGATCACTGTACACATTTGTTTTTTATAGAATTATGGAATCCCTACAGTATGGAAACAGACCACTCGGCCCAACAAATCCACACTGTCCTTCCAAAGTGCATATTATTTAGTAGCACATGCTTATTCATGACTGGATGCTGCAGGACTCAATATCTATGATCTGATTTAGTTTTGGAATTGCTAGCATGCTCATTCCACCATTTAGCCACAAGTCACAAGATTTGAATGGGATACATTCCAAATTGCTGAAGATCCTTAATCCTCCTTGGATATTGAAGTGGTGATCAAAACTGAATGTTTGCGAAAATTATGATTTTAAAATGGAGGAAGGAATAAACTTGATAACAAGAGACCCATCGGTTAATGTCAGCAGTGGCAGAAAGAGCCAATGAATTTCACATTGGTTGCATTCTCGATATTTAAAGCTGCAGTTCAGTGACAAGAGTAGTAAACCCTTAGAGTGGCTTTCAGTTGATTGTCACCAATTTCCAGTTTTGCGTGTTACATTTCAGAGCTCTGGAAGTTGCTGGACTGTTCCAACATCCTATAGTGGCAGATGCTGAACATATTTCCGTTATTAGTACTGCAAAATTTGAACGGTTTTCACCAGAACAGTAGTAGAAATATAAACACTAGTAGACTTGTGTAATCAATCACTTGTGTGTTGTTAGTGGCCAAATTGGGTCTCAATGTTTTGAATGTTGTTTCTGATGAAGGGTCTAGGCCCGAAATGTCAGCTTTTGTGCTCCTAAGATGCTGCTTGGCCTGCTGTGTTCATCCAGCTCTACACCTTGTTAACTTAAGTGTTGTTATTAAGTTTTAAAATCTTTCACTGGGAGCACACATGAGTCCAACCACAAGTATTTTTCACTGCCTCATACGAAGTGGATTTCCAAAATATGCAATATACAATATCCTTTTATTGTCACCTGTGAGGTCAGAGGACCTCACAATTACATGAAGTAATCCCGCAGTCAGAACCCCGATGTCCACTGTATGTATTTGTGGCTTTTTGAATTCTTAACATTGAAGACGTAAACCAACAGAAGATTAAATGGTACATGAAAGTAATATCAAGGTAGAAGTCCAGCCATGATCTATTTGAATGGTGAACAGGTTCTGAATTCCCTGTTCCTGCTCCTAATTCCTGTGTATTCTTTATTAATTCATTGGATGAGGGCGTCACTGACCAGGCAGCATTTATTGCTCATCCCTAATTGCCTATAGGGCAGTTCAGAGTCAACCACATTGCTGTGGGTCAGGAATCATGTATAAGCCAGACAAGGATAAGGATGGCAGTTTCCTTCCCTAAAGGACATTAGTGAACCAGGTAGGTTTTTCCAACAACTGACAATGGGTTCATGGTCACCAATAGATCCTTAATTCCAGATATTTTTTACTGAATTCAAATTCCACCATCTGCCACAGTGGGATTCAAATCTGGATCCCCAGAATGTTACTTGGGTCTCTGGATTAACAGTCGATACCACTAAGCCACTGCCTCACCTTATGAGGAGTTGATGGCAAGACGGTAACTAAAGAAACTTTAATATGCAAGTTTCAAGTCTTGTCCCTCACTAATTTCATGTTGGAGTCTTTCAATAGGTAGTAGATCCTAGATTTATATTAGGGTCCTCACATTATTTAAAGCATCAACATTGGTGCAACACAAACCAAGTGAAAGTGTTATTTCTACAAAAAAAAATTGTAAATGTTTGCTTGCTGTGTGTGTGACAACAAGGTGTAGATCTGGATGAACACAGCAGGCCAAGGAGTATCAGAGGAGCAGGAAGGCTGACATTTTGGGTCTGGACCTTTCTTCAGACCCAAAACGTCAGCTTTCCTGCTCCTCTGATGCTGCCTGGCATGCTGTGTTCGTCCAGCTCTAAACCTTGTTGTCTCAGATTCTCCAACATCGGCAGTTTCTACTGTCTCTATATATGCTCTGTGTGTGATGCTTTGACAAGTGGGATAATATTTCAGGACATTTTTGCTAACATTCACATCATGCAATTCTGATGCCTGAAGATATTTATTCAGAAGTAAACTGCCAGCTATATTAATGTTTCAACTGTCATGAGATAAGATTGTTGTAAAGCCTTGTCTGCAGCTTTCTGCCATACCATTTAATGTTGTTCATCTAGTTGGGTGGAGTAGTGCAATCATTTGTATATTTAGTGTTAAGGCCAATCTTCTGATTAGTGAATGAGTTATGATTGCCATGGAACAAGATGGGTGTTGTCTCTTAAATGGATCAGTTTACTAATCTATGATTTATTTTGTTTAGCTATTGATATACTAATTAAGGGAGGAGGAAATGTAAGTTTGGATACATAATGCTACATTACAAGTTATTCATTCAGTCTGAAAATAGCCTTAAACTCCCCAGCTGTAATCAGTTTCTTGGTTCTTTATTATTCCCTTGAGCAGTATTAGTAGTAAGAAACTTGAATCCTGTGCAGTTGGTTTATGAGCAAAACTCAGACATGTTTTTAGTTGCTAACTTTCTATCCATTGGCTGGCCAAATTGTTAGGAATAATTCAGTGTAAAATTTTCAAAGCACATGTCATGAACTTTTGAACTTTTCCCTATAAAGTGAATAATGTCATTGCAGGGAAGGGTACTGGGGGTGGTGGGGCTAGTGGGGAGTGTGGGGCAGATGAGGAAGTCGCAGAGACAGCGGTCCCTACAAAAGGCAGATAGGGGTGGGGAGGGAAGTATATCCTTGGTTGTTGGGTCAGATTGCAGGTGGCGGAAGTGGTGGAATGTGATACATTGAATCTGGAGGTTAATGGGATGATACGTGAGGACAAGGGGGATCCCGTCTTTGTTTTTGCTGCGGAGAGCGAATGTGAGAGCAGAGGTGCGGAAAACCAAGAGATGCATTTTTGAACACTGAACATAATGTCATTATTCACTTTATTTGACAATAATGTAAAGATAAAATACTGCAGATGCTGGAAGTCTGAAAGTCAAACAAATGCTGAAGAATCTCAACAGATCTCCACCACCTGTGGAGAGAGAAACAGTGTTAATATTCAGTGGTCAAAAATGCATCTCTTATATTTCCAGCACCTCTGCCCTCACATCCCCGCCCTGCAACAAAAACAAAGACAGGATCCCCCTTGGCCTCACGTATCACCCCACTAATCTCCGGATTCAATGTATCACGTTCCTCCACTTCTGCCACCTGCAATCTGACCCACAGCCAAGGATATACTTCCCTCCCCACCACTATCTGCCTTCCGTAGGGGCCGCTGTCTCTGCGACTTCTTCGTCCGCTCCATGCTCCCCACTAGCCCCACCACCCCCAGCACCTTTCCCTGCAACCGCAGGAAGTGCTACACCTGCACTATACCTCCCCCCTCACCTCCATCTAAGGAACCAAAAAACCCTTTCACATTAGATCTGCATATCTGCTAATGTTTTCTACTGCATCCGCTTCTCCCGATTTGGCCCCCTCTACATTGGTGAGACCGAGCGCAGGCTCAGAGACCACTTGTAGAGAACCTATGCTCTGTTCACGACAAACGACAACACCTTCCAGTCGCGAACCACTTCAACTCCCCTTCCCAGTTCTTGGACGACCCAGAAACTGGAAGAGAATCACCTCATATTCTGCCTTGGGACCCAATGGTCTCAATATGGACTTTACTAGTTTCAAAATTTTCCGACCTCCTGCCTCATTCCAAGACCAACTCTTCCTCTCATCCCCACCTCTTTGACCTGACACAACTTGTCCGTTTTATCTCCCACCTATCTGCTCCTCCCACCTCACTGACCAATCTCCCCACTTCCTACCTGCACTTACCTATCACTATCCCACCTACCTTCCCCAGCCCCATCCCTGCTCACTATTTATTTCAGAGTTCCCTTCTCCCTCCCCCATCTCTGAAGAAGGGTCTGACCTGAAACGTCAGTTTTCCTCTCCTCTGATGCTGCCTGGCCTGCAGTGTTGCTCCAGCTCCACACAGTTGTTATCAATGTTAATGTTTCCAGTCCAGTACAACTATTCTTGCAGAACTGTTCTGAATAAGACTCATGCCAGACTTAAAACAGATTCTCCAGAAAAGCTGTCAGACTTGCTGAATTTCTCCAGTATATAAGCACACCTTTAAGAGGCACTGTAATTATATCTTTACTGTTTTCATAGCATGGATCTAAATGTATACAGGTCTCATTCTCCACAATATCTCGCATCACTTGAAAAATGGCATTCTACCAGAAGTATGCTCCTGTCTACTAATAGCTTAATATTAGCTAAGAAAAATGTAATGTTTATACATGATAGTTGTAAGAAATGTCAATACCACAATATCCATGCCCAGTTTCTTACATTATGGGAGATTGCATAAGCGTTGCCTCATCAGATACAACACCCTGTTGGAAGCAAATTCCCACCAAGATTTTCTGGTCACTAGATGGTTGAAGGCTGGACATACTGTGAGAAATGTTTGTTGAGACCGTGGGGGATTCCAACTTATTTATCTTAATAGTTAGCCAGGACAATTTAGAAAATTAAAACCTGCTTAAACTCCCAGCTGACTAAAAAGCTGATGCCACTTTATACTTAGCACTGGACCCCAATCATTCACAATGGCCTATCAATTGCTACCTTAACTCCACATCCCAACCCCACCTCCCCAGGATACATTTCCCCAACCCTTCACATTATGCTCCCCTGACAGAGAATCCCCATGACTGTCCCTCCTGATCTCTGACCCCACCTCATGACATTCATTTCCACTCTGACACACAAACTGCTTTCCTGGACATCCAAACCCCCTTCCCCGACCTGACCCTATTCTGACACATGACGGGCCCTACAGTCACACCTACTTAGCTGCTACCTGTAATTGTCACCTGCCATTCGGTATCCTATCCATTGGGCAAAGTGGCTGCCACCCTATATCCTTTCCCACCGGGCACACTACCCAATCATTGACATGAAATTTTATCCTCTTACCGACCTGGCACCCTACTTCTCTAGCTATTTGTTTACCTACCCCTGACCGACCTGTTACCTTATCCCCTTGCTTAATGCACCCGACTAACTCTCAAAACTCACTTGCCACACTACTCCTTCACTCACTTACTTCATGCATTTAATTTCTTTCCATAGCTGTAAAAGTGTTTTTTTTTCCCATATTTTAGCATTTTACCTACTTGTAAACCTCAACTGTTGCTGTAAAAAGTGGGTGTGGTTTCTGCAACTCAGATGGTACCTGCATGGTTTGCTTGATTGCATCTACTGTATTTGGAAGACTTCCAGCTGGAAGAAGTCCTTGGAATGTAAGAGGTATCTTTTTGTCTGATCTGAGTTGGAAATACAAATTCCAGCCCAGATTGTAAGATTTGGGCCAATGTAAATAACTGTACACAAGGATTTTTTGCGATGTTTTCAAATAGTTTATGTGTTATAGAATCCCTACAGTGTGGAAACAGGCCTTCCACCCAACAGGTCCACACTAACCCACACAGCATGCCACCAATCTATACATCTGTGAACACTTGGGGCAATTTAGCATGGCCAATTCACCTAGTCTGCACATCTTTGGATTGTGGGAGGAAGCCAGAGTACCCGGAGGAAACCCACATAGACACGGGGAGAATGTGCAAACTCCACACAGTCAGCCGAAGGCAGAATTGAACCTGGGTCCCTAGCGCTGTGAGGTAGCAGTGCTAACCACTGAGACATCGTGCTGCCCCAAGTTTCTTTAGCAAATCCTAAGAATTTCTCATGTCCTTGATAATCACATTGAAGGAAGTGTCATCAGCTGAAAACTGTAGATTTTAGAGTTTGACAAGCAGCTGGTGTCACTCCATGAGATTGTGGATAGCACGTTTACAGATGTGCTCACTTCACAGCTTAACATTATACATGCTAAGAGGAAACGGGCGACTGTCAGGCAGTTAAGAAGGATCAGGAATGCAGTACAGAAATCTACTGAGTGAGTCTCATTGTCTAACAAATATTCAGTTCTAAATGCCAGTGCTACTAAGAGATTTAAACTTACTTGGCAGGGTATTGGAACCAGGAGATAAAATGAGAGAGGAAAACCAAAGAATAGGGAGAGACAAATTGTCTGAGCATAGGAAATAGATATCAGCTGATTTAGTACATGAGGAATTATAATCAGGATTAAATTTGGGTTACTGTACGTGTACTGTATAAAAATGCATTGTGTATAATAAATAAGGTTCATGTGCCTCAGGCACAGATAGCCATATGGAAATATGCTGTTGTGGTAATAATGGTGCTGGCATCATCTTTAAAAGCCATTGTGCGCTTGGTCAAGCATTGATAGTCCTAAATTGCTCTGCAGGTTTCCTGGTATTTGTCCTAGACATGGCATAGGATAGAAAATCGGTGCCCAGCTTTGTGGGCAGAGATCTGGATGTCATGTTGCTTGGAGTGGTGCATCCTCTTCTGACAGGACAAGCGGTGGAGGCCACAATACTAGATCATGCCAGCCTGGGGCAAGGGTGCTACTTGTCCACTGCAGTCTCAGCCATTTGGAAGAATGTACAGCAATGTAGGAAGAAGGACAATTCTTTCTTCAATCAGCTGATATGAATGACATGATCTTCTCTCTGATGTCTCACTTTCTTGATCTCTGTTCCTGTACTTACCTTCCACCAAAACTTATGCCCAAACAATCTTGCAATTGCCTGCAACATCTTCCCTCACCTTGTGTCATCCTCTCCAAGCCCTGGCAACGGTCACCTTTCATGCCCTCTGTGCTGCCTACTCCCACGCTCAGGACTCTTTCCCACCTGCATCAAAAGTAACAGCTGTACCATCTACATTCATCTCCCTTAATACCTGCCTCACTCTTATTCCGGGAGGAAAACAGCCTACAGCCGAACAGAGAGAGTCAAAATGTGTAATGGGCTGCTCAACATTTGGTTCTTACCCTTTATGAGGGGAAGTCCTGAAACTGACTGCCCCGAGTGTTGACCGATCATGCCCAAACTTCTGGATTGGTATTGGAGGCTGCCATTGACCAACTCTGTGACTGAACACTATCTCCCTTGAGTCACTGAGATCTGCTGAAAACCTTGACAAGCCTCCTGGCTTTATATCTGCACAAAACAGCAAAGCAATAGAGCAGTACTATAAGCCTCATATCTCTGACTGAGGGGCAATGTGCAAAAAAGGCCAGTCAAAGCAAAAGACATGCTGTGACCTTGGGGGTAAACTCAAAGTAAATAAGTGCTAAGAGACCATACAAGCAACCCAGAGATGTAGCCTGGTCCAGTTCATGAGCTGGATGTGTGTTGCTGCAGTATTACAATAGTTGCCAATGCGCCACAAGGTGTAAAATTGAAGTACAGAAGTGAGGTTGGCTGTCCCACTCTGTGATTTGCTGAGGAAATCATAAGATTCTGAAGGAGTGGTCAAAAATGAAAGTAGAAGGCATGATACTTCATGGAACATTGCAGGGAACTGGACTCCAGAAGATGAAGATTCCTTTTACAATCTCGTTGATAAGATTGTCTCATCATCTGTTTTTTGGATTTCTAGATTTCCATCTCCCCTTCATAATGGATACCTGTTTCCGTAACCTGGGCATGGTGGTGTCAAAGTTTTAGAGCAGAAAACAGTGTTTATTGCTTATCAAGGTGGCACGGTGACTCAGTGGTTAACACTGCTGCCTCACAATGCCAGTGACCCATGTTCATTTCCTCTCTCAGATGACTGTGTGGAGTTTGCACATTTTCCCTGTGTCTGTGTGGGTTTCCTCTGGGAACTCCAGTTTCCTCGCACAGTCCAAAGATGTGCAGGTTAAGTGGATTCACCTTGCTAAATTGCCCAGAGTGTTCAGGGATGTGCAGGCTAGGTGGATTAGCCTTGGGAGATGCAGGGTTATAGAAATAGGCTGAGGTGGTTAGCCAGGGTGGGATGCTGTATGGAGGTTTGGCGTGGACTTGATAGGCCAAATGGCTTGCTTCCACACTCCAGGGATTCTATTATTCTTATACCATCACAATGTCAAGCCAATCAAAAGGAATATAGGAAGTTGATCCAGTATAACTTTTAGCCTCCCTTTTATCTTATTTAATTTATTATTATACATTTATCATTTTCTAATCCATCAGGAACTTTTCAGAATCCAAGAAATTGTAAAAGACTGTAACCGTGCTTCTATAATTTTTGTAGCTACTTTTTTAAAAAACTCTGGATGGTAGGCCATCAGGTCCTAGAGACTTATTGGTCTTTAAATGTAATAGTTTTTTTTAGTCCCTTTTCTCTGGTGGTATTCATTATTTTAAGTTCCTCAGTATCTTTCTTCTCTTTATTTTTACATTTCCCTAAGAAGTTTTTGAAGTCTTCTACAGTGATAGCATATACTAAATATCCATGCAATACCTTTGCCATTTCCTTGTCTTTTGTTATGAATCTCCAGACACATCAACAGTCAAGTTAGTTACTGTTTTCTTCTTAAAATACTTATAGAAACTCTAACCTGCTAGTTTTCTCTCATTCTCTAATTTCATAGGCGACCCCTTATTTTTAAACTTAGACTCCTGGTTCTCCATTTTCCCCAGAGGGGAAACATCATTTCAATATCTACCTGGACAAGTCCCTCAAGACTTTCTTCAAACTAAGTGAGAAATTTGATTATATTATGATTTCTGTCGCCTAAATGCACTTTTACTATGACATTCATGATTAAACCTGACTAATTGTACAATATTATGTCAAAATGTGTTCACTATTAGGTTGGTGATAGAACATATTGCTCTAAGAAAATGTCCTGAACTGACTGTGTGAGTTCATTTTCTGGAATACCTTTGCTAATCTGATTTTGTTCAAACTCCATGTTGATTAAAATTACACACAATTATTGGAAACATAGAAACATAGAAAACAGGAATGGAAGTAGGCCATTTGGACCTGATTATGGCTGATCCTGTCTCTCAATGCCATATTCCCACTCTCTCCCCAAACCCCTTGGCACCATTTAATTCCAGAAATCTATCAACAGCTTTTTAAAATAAGTTCAGTGATTTCACTTCTGTCGCAATCTGTGGTACAGAATTCTGCTGGTCTACCACTCTTTGAGCAAAGAAATTTCTGCTAATCTGAGTCCAAAATGGCCCACTCTATAAGCTAGGACTGTGGCCTCTTATTGTATCGAGATAGCAAGAACTTCAGATGCTGGAGTCAAAGTGAATACAGTGTGGCGCTAGAGGAACACAGCAGGTCAGACAGCATCAGAGAAGCAGGAAAGTTGACTTTTCGGGTTTTTTACACCCTTCATCAAGCCTGGTCCTCAATGTAAACCTGAAATGTTGACTTTCTTCTTCTCTGATGCTGACTGACCTGCTGTGTTTCTCCAGTTCCAAACTGTACTAGCTCTTGTTCTATTTGGTCAGGAAAAATATCCTTCTTGTATCTAGCCTGCTGAGGTCTGTCAGAATTTTCTATATTTCAATCCCTTCTCATTCTTCTAAACTCCAGTCAACAAAGGTCCAACATCTCCTCAGATGACAAACATGCCATCTTGAGAGAATCAGACTTTGCTGTGTCCTGTCAGAGGCAAATAAAACTTTCCTTGGGTGAGGAGAACAAAGAGCCAACAATATGGCATGTCTCACCAAAACCCTACACAGCAGCAGTAAGACTTCATGTTTCCTGTTCTTAAACCCTCTTGCAATGAGGCCATCATACCATGTGTCTTCCTAACTGCATGCTGTGCCTGCATGTTTGCTTTCAAAGAAAAATGTACAAGTATACCAAGATCCCTTTGTGTATCAACCTTTTCTAATCTACTACCATTTAAATAATACTCTGACATTTTGTTTTCCTACCAAAGTGCACAATTTCCTATTTATCCACATTGTACTGCTTCTGCGACATATTTACCCACCCACTCAACTTGTTTAAATTGCCCAAAAGCTTCCTTACATCCTCCTCACCATTCATACTACCATCTAGTTGTGTGTCATCAGTAAACTTGGAAATATTGTCAGGAAAGAGAGTCTGAGCATTTTTGGTGAAGGCGAGATTTGTGGCAGAATTGGATGAGGTCCAGCAAGGTCTATCTCAATTTAACGGCCACTCACATCATCATCTGTTCTTTTAGCATGCAGCATTGTGGAGTTTCTGACGAGGCATTGCTGAGTTGCCAATTAAGATGCATTATAGTTTTTTAAACACTTTATTAACTTTCCTTATTTATATGCAACATTCAATATTGTTAAACATGCCAAACAAGCTAGACATCTCAACATGCATATCAGAGTGGGTACCTGGTGCCATTAGCTCCCTGCTTGCTCCAAAATACACCATGTTAGACACTTGGCACCAACATCTCAGCACATTCTATATGGGCACCAACTATGCATATCTTACATTCAAGGACATTGGCATTTAATGTTTGCCATCTTCTAAGAACCCCTGATCCACTTATAGAATGTTTCTGCAATTTAAGCTGCAGCAGCAATTATCATTATAGTACAGATGATGGTGGTACTTATAGTGGCAGAATGGAGAAGGTCAGTGACCTTTTTCCTATATTGATGTGCATTTTTCCAGATGACTGAGACTGCATTAACCCAGGTGTCAACATTGGACCAAGCCCAGGAACAGGGCGTGTTGGTTTGCTGTGAGGAACAAAGGTTTTAGTTCAGCAATGGAGAGATTTGTGGAAAGAAGCAGATCTAAATAGTCATGAAATTTCATATAGGAACAACATTGCTACAAAGGAAATTGCCATAATGATCTAAAATCTGGGCTGAAGGCCTGTGACCAGCAGTGTTCCACAGAAATTTGTATTTGGTCCACTTCAATTAGTCATTTATATATGAGATGGTAACTAGTGAAGCCGTAGATTGTTTCTTTATGCCTGCCCTCTAAGTTTGGACTGCTCTTTCTGCCAGACCATTGGATGATGGACTATATGGAGCTGTCCTTATATGACAAGTGGGGGAGCTTCTGAAGGCAATTTCTTGTTGGCATGCTGGGCACTGCCCCACCAATGCAGCTATGTCTGCATCTAATCCTAGCCACCAGACATAGATTCTTGCCAAAATCTTCATTTTGGAAACTCCTGCATAACACTGGTGGAATTCAACTAATATCTGGCAGTGACCTTTGCTCAGGACAATCACTCTTGCTCTCCATCATAATATGCCATCCTGTATTGTGATTTGGTCTCTCCAGGTGCAAAAAAGATTTAATTCTGGTTGTGATGGCCCCTTGCTTTCCCCCATTATCACCAGCCATTTCACTCTAGAGGAACACAGACCCTAGGAGTTGAAAGAGAAGTTGTTGAGGGTGAGGACAAGCTCAGCTAGGCGGAGGAGGGTGGTGGTGGGTGAGGACGGTTAGGTCCAATTGTAACGCTCAGTTCACCTTAGTGGGGATTTTAAACAAACAGCAAATGGCTTTTCACAGCTGGATAAAATCCCAATCCATCACTTTAAGGATTTAAACATAAGGCTGGCAGGAGGTAGGGGGCTATCCTTCATGAAGGATATGGACATGAGCCAGGCAGGGTGGATCATTTTGTGTCAAAAGTCTGATATTGTCAGCTATGACTGGAAATGTGTCCAGAAAACGTAAAGCCATTATAGACTCTTCTAATAGCGGTATAACTACAGGTATATCTGCCAGCGGGAGGTGTTCAACACATCTTCATTTGCTACTTGACCTCCCAGATTGTGTTCCAACTTGTAATTATACACACTTAGTTTTAGATCCCACCGCTGCATTCGGTCTAAAGATATGGGAGGCACTTTTTGTCCTCTTAAAGTAGACCTAGTAAGGGTTTGTGGTCCATTATTGTTACGAATTTACACTCGTAAAGGTTCAGTAGAACTTCCTGACTTCAAATATGACCTTCCTTCTCTATCTGGGCGTATTTAGGCTCTGCATCAGCCGAAGGCCTGGATGCATACGCTATTGGGCATTCCTCTCCTTTGGACCTCCTGTGAGCTAAAACTATCCCAGTGTTGTACAGAGAGGCATCGCATGTCAATACTCACGTGCCAACATCTTAGAGGATGATAGATGTTTCTTTATTTCACTGAAGGCTATGACTTGGCTATGTGACCAGTTCCAAGGCTGACCCTTTTTTAAGAGTTGATGCAAAAGTGTCAGGATGGTGGTCAGGTAATGTATAAACTTTCCGTAATTGCTTGTCAGCCAAAGGAAACACCTAAGCTCTGCTACTGAAATAGGATCTGGGGAATGGTTGATCATCCTCACTTTATCTTCGAATGGGTATAACCCAATAGCCCAAGTAGGTCACTTGGGGTGCCTAGAACACACATTTCTACCTTCTCGGGCGTACAGCCGCCTGGGAGAAACATCTAAGGACAATGTTCAAGTTTTCTAAGTGCTCCTGATTGATCATCCCTGTTATTAGCATGTTATCCAGATAGGAAGGGTTTAGAGGGATATAAGCTGAATGCTGGCAAATGGGACTAGATTAATTTAAGACGTCTGGTCGACATGGATGAGTTGGACTGACAGGTCTGTTTCCATACAGCTCTATGGATCTATGGTTCTAAATGGCTACCTGAGGTAGACCTTGTAAATATTCTCTATCGTCCACTGAAAAATTTGATAGGCTGATGATACCTCAAATGGCAACCTTGTATAGTGGTACAAACTGTTTTGGATTTTGATTATAGCACAGCTCTGGGAATCCTCATCTAACCACAATTACAAATATGCCTGGCTCATGTCCATATCCTTCATGAAGGATAGCCCCCTACCTCCTGCCAGCCTTATGTTTAAATCCTTAAAGTGATGGATTGGGATTTTATCCAGCTGTGAAAAGCCATTTGCTGTTTGTTTAAAATCCCCACTAAGGTGAACTGAGCGTTACAATTGGACCTAACCGTCCTCACCCACCACCACCCTCCTCCGCCTAGCTGAGCTTGTCCTCACCCTCAACAACTTCTCTTTCAACTCCTCTCATTTTCTTCAGGTAAGAGGGGTTGCCATGGGTACCCGCATGGGCCCGGGTTATGCCTGTCTCTTCATGGAGTACGTGGAACATTCCTTATTCCAGTCCTATTCTGGCTCCCACCCACAACTCTTTCTCCGATACATTGATGATATCATCGGTGCTGCTTCCCTCTCTCGTCAAAAATGTGAAAACTTCATCAATTTCGCGTCCAATTTCCAACCTGCCCTCACTTTCACTTGGTCTATCTCTGACTTCTCCCTTCCCTTCCTCGACGTGTCTGTTTCCATTTCTGGGGATATGCTGGCCACCAATATCCATTACAAACCCACTGACTCCCACAGCTACCTGGATTATACATCCTCACACCCCAATTCCTGTAAAGACTCCATCCCATTCTCTCAGTTCCTCCGTCTCCGTTGCATTGGTTCAGATGAGGCCAACATTGACAAGGGAGCCTCCGAAATGTCCACATTCTTCCTCAACCGAGGATTCCCCAGCTGCGCTGTTGACAGGGCCCTCAATCAGGTCTGACCCATCTCCCGCACTTCTGCCCTCACCCCTTCTCTTCCCTCCCACAACAGCGATAGGGTCCCCCTTATCCTCTCCTACCGTCCCACCAGCATCCACATCCAGAAGATTGTCAGACACCATTTCTGCCACGTCCAGCAAGATGCCACCACCAGACACATATTCCCCTCCCCTCCCTTGTCCGCTTTCTGCAGGGACTGTTTTCTCCGGGACACCCTGGTCTATACCTCCTTCAACCCCCAAAACCTCCCCACAGCCCTACGGCACCTTCCCCTGTAACTGGCGAATGTGTAACACCTGCCCATTTACTTCCTTACTCCTCAGTATCCAAGGGCCCAAACATACCTTGCAGGTGAAGCAAACACTTCACCTGCACTTCCAAGAATCTAGTCTACTGCATTCGCTGCTCACAGTGTGGTCTCCTCTACATTGGAGAAACGAAGCGTAGACTTGGCGACCGCTTTGCAGAACATCTATGTTCTGCTTCAAAAAAGACCGTGAGCTACCTGTTGCCTGCCACTTCAATGCACCACCTTGCTCCCTGGCCAATATCTCTGTCTCTGGCTTGCTACAGTGTTCCAGTGAAGCCCAGCACAAGCTGGAGGAACAACACCTCATTTTCCACTTGTTGACCCTACAGCCCTCCGGATTCAATATTGAGTTCAATAATTTTAGGACCTAAACTCCCCCATGTCCCAGCTCCCCCCCCCCCACCCCACACACTAGGCCTTGTTACCACATAGCCTGCCACTACTCACCCCCTGTTGTTAGTCACTAACAGTCCCCATTAACAGCTATTCACCCTCCCAGCCTGATTGTTATCAACTCCTTTATCTGTCCAAATTCTTTCTCTCTTTATCTGTCCAAATTCTTTCTCTCTTTGGGTTCTATCCTATCGTTTACTCCCTACCCCACCGACCTCCCTGTTTTCTGCATATAAATCGACGTTTTCCCAGCCACCATCAGTTCTGAGGAAGGGTCACCGGACCCGAAACATTAACTCTGTTTTCTCCTTCACAGATGCTGCCAGACCTGCTGAGCTTTTCCAGCAACTTTGTTTTTGTTTACAATTGGTATGACTGGTGCTGTCCATTCTACAAACTGGGCTGGTTTGAGCATTCCTTTGCTTTTCGGCCTTCTGATTTCTGCCTTTACTTTTGCCCGTAAGGCAAATGGAACTGAATGAGCCTTGCAGCATCATGGAACTGTTTCTTTGTCAAAATGAAAAATGACCTTCTGCAAAGTGCAAAATGTCTCTGGACCTTCCTGAAAATCTTTCCAGTATTCAATGAGGACTTCACTGATGTAGCCATTTAGTGGTTGAAAGGTGTTGAGCCAATCTGAGTGAATCTTTCTCAATTAATTTCACCCCATCAAGCTTGAGCCAGAAACTTTAACTACAATCACTGGTAACTGAACCAACTGCTCCTCACAAGAGACTGGAACTGAAGTTGTAGCTCATCTGAAAATCCCCATTATAGATTCTCAGTCTTGCAAAGTTCTTGCACAAACTTAAGGGTTGCAGTCCAGAGCTAATTTTGTTGAAGACTGGTTCTGCAATCACTGAAATGGCCACACCTATATTGACTTCGATTAAAACGGGGTGACTGTTTAACCAGAATTTATTTTGAATGTTTCTAATTTGGATGTTCCTAAGCAACGTAATTGCTCCAAACCAGATGTAGGTGGACTTTCCAGGGTGTGAATTCTCCTGGAAACTGGCCTTTGAGTTCTCTTACTCAACTTAGGTCTACTGGGACTCCTTTGTCTCAAGTCTGCATACTAGCAGCAACTACAATGGCTTGTTGGCCCAGATCCTGAAGAAAATTTAATCTGCCGTGGCTTTCTTTTGGGGTTTTGCTGAGGATTGACTGAGAGTCCCTCTGTTCAAGATATCCTGACTGAGGCTATGCAATTGCCTTCACTCAATTGGTGTTCTTCAGCCCAGTCGTACTGGTGATGGTGTCCACTTCCTTCGGAATACCCTGCAACCCATATGCTTTACTTGCCACATTTTCTAATGATAAAGTCACGGCTACATCATTAATCCCACATACCAAATGGTCTCCCAGCCTCTCATTAAGGGTTAAAACAAAGTTACTTTCCTCTGGAGTCATCTTATAATAATCAAAAGTCCTGAAGTAAAATTGACACTGTCTCAGAATTAGAGGAGGCTGGGGTTTGTAATATTCCTTAACTAAATCTGTCAACACTTGAAAAGTTTTAGTATCTGGCACCTCAGGGAAAGTTAGGCCCCTAATAACCGAAAAAGCTCCACAAGCTGTCAGGCGAATTACTTGTTGCTTTTTACCTGCCCCAATGCCATTTGCTTGGAAAAAAAATACATTTCTTCCACATACTGAGCTCAGTCTTCAACACCAGGATTGAACAAGTGAGGCTTTCCAAATAACAGCATGCTGTCAGAAATGCATACTCCAACTCAAAGACTACTGTTGCAAATACATTTCTTCAGGAGCATGCTTTTCTTTTGTCACCAGTGAAATAACTCCATGTATCCCGTCAAAAAGTCACAGTGTATTTACACATGAAGAGTCCATGAAACTGATTTGGCTCCCTCAGAGGCCAGATTTCAGAGTAAACATAACATCTGATGCTCCTATTTATATCTGTCAGCCAGGGCTCCCTGATTGACCAGATTAACAGTCCCAATCAAGGAACTCATATTCTATGAGGTCTGCCTGGCTGACCTCATTACAATCGCTAGACTCTGGAGGAGGAAAAACATCACTTTCGACTGGAAGGAGTTTTTTGAAGTGATCCATTCTGACCAGTCTTTTTCAGACAGAGGAAAAGAAATTCCTGGACCCTAGATTATCTTCGGTAGAAAGAGAACAAAAGAGAATCCTGAGTGCCACTGCTGGTGCTTGATGATATCTGCTACCTCTGCCAGTATGTGGATCAGAGTAAGGGTTGTTTGAGTAGTTTGTGGCCCACTGTCCTTCTTTGTCTATACTTTTCTAGGGCCTATCTAATGATTGGCGATAAAGGGTACACCAAAGGATCTTTCCGGAAGAGAGACTGTTCCTTGCTAATAAGATGATTTATTGCACAATGGTAATGATTATAACTACATCACTAATCACAGCTACTAGGCATTTCAGGAACTGTACAGAATACATCTACTCCCTACAAACAGTCATATGGAATCACTGTATGAGACACAACAATATAAACTTGACCATTAACTCTTCCATAACCATAACATTTTCCAACGGAGAAGAAGATTGCTACCAGTATAGGTAAGAGATTGCTGACACCCTCCCCCACTGCAGAAATTGCACTCATCTGTTCATTTGCTCTCCGGGACCAGTAAACTGTCCTGCCCTATCACAGGTTGGATACTTCTCCCGTTTGGCTTTTGCATCATGCTTAAACTGACGCTTCTTAATAAGCTACTGAACAATTTACTCTAAACTCAGCTATGAACTTGATTCTATTTTTACTTAACCTACCCTAAATTTTCACATTAATCTTAAGATTTGGAGTCTCTTTTCCTTTATGCCAAGACTGCTGAGGACATAAATGAATGAATTCTGTGCAGCTAGGAGCGGCATTGGCTTCACTATATCAGTTACATCATGCTTTACTTTCACATCTGCATCCTGTAGTTCCTTTTGTGGCCTGTGGTTGATGATGAAGGATCTCACATTCCTCTTTGAGTTGCTGTTTAACATGGTGAATGACCAGGGATGGATAAGTGGTTGCCAAACATAAACAAAGGTGGAGTGCATGTCTTGTTCTGCAGCAATCCTTTCAGCTATCTCCTGAATTTCAGCATGAAATTTCCCTTTGACCAGCTTGAGTTGCATTCTGTAGTAATCATCTATTTTGTAGATATCTTATGAAAAGACTGAAGAAACCCTAGAAATACCATACCTTAAGTAGATGTAAATCCTACAAGCCCATTAAACATGAAGCTGTTCCCTTGTCTCCATCTTCAACTTTCAGTTAAGTTTGAATTTAAGTGGCCAGTCAAGAGAAATCCTAACATATTTTCTGGAATTATCAGATGATATCTCAAAGGGCTTTCTTTAACTTTTATTTTAAGGAATACATTTTTACTTTTATATAATCCAGTTATCAGTCTTTTTATTCATCTGAAAACAGACTTTGGCTTTCTGGCCTTGTGGGGTAATTAACTTCAGAGTTGTCAAATAAATACATTTTCCTTGCTGTCACGCCACCCATTGTACTCGCTTTTCTAAAAACATCCTCTGATTTTTTAATACAGATAACCCATTAAATACTGCTGGGAAATAATAACAGCATCTTTAAGCACTGAGAAAGATCACTCTCATTTAGCCCAAATTTCATTTTACATTTGATATTTTATAAAGTCAGTTCACATTTGCAAGTAAGTAATTTTCTCCTTCATTTACTACTGCCAATTTACTGCTGCTCATGGAATACCAAACTTACTGAGTACAAAAGCTTTCTTCTGCAGAAGTACTTATTTATTCTCCTACTGTCCTTTTACTGGTTAAGCAAGATATTCTGGTTACTCAAACATTGCACCATTAATATCAATAGACTTAATTACTTAAATCCATTAAATAGATTTTATGTCACAGTGGGGCTGTTTGGCTAGTTATGATAAATGGAAGTGCTTGCATTTATACAGTGCTTTTCATGATCACCTTCTGATCTTCTTGACAACTGATGAAACACTTATGAACACTTGGACATCTGTTATATTTTCAAAATTGCTGAACCGCAGTTTGTTTGGTGGAAGTATCATACTGTTCAATAAACCTTATCTCATAATAGCCGTTATCCCTTGATAGCCGTTATAGAAAGAAATTGAGATTGGTTCGGAAGTGTCCTTTTGCTGTCTTCAGGCTTGACTGTAACAACATTTACTGAAGTATAACTGCGTGTAAACAAAATACTGCCGGATTTGGCAGGAAGCAGGATGTTTCTTTTTAATGGTCATTTCCTTTATTCATGTTTCCTTTTTTTGCAAAGTGTAACCGAGCTTGTGCAAGCTGCAAGAAGACTGCTAATACTGCAAATCTTTTCATTGGATGGAATCAAATGCAAACTAAAACTGAACATGCATTCAGATAAAATCATCCACCTTGTGGCAGAAGTGTCGAGTGAATGATCCATCTCCCCTCCTTGATGTTCGATGGCGTTACCATCACTGAGTACACCATCGACATCCTGGGGGTTATCATTGACCAGAAACTTAACTGGACTAACTATACAAGTACTGTGGCTACATCAGAGGCTATGACTTGTGCATGAAATAACACACCTGCTGTATCCCCACAAGGCACGAGTCAAGAACATGATGTAATACTTTCTACTTGCCTGGATGAGTGCAGTACCACGAACATTCAACAAGCTCAACTTTATCCAAGTCAACAAAGCGTGGAGCTGGATGAACACAGCAGGCCAAGTGGCATGTTAGGAGCACAAAAGCTGACGTTTTGGGCCTAGACCCTTCATCAGAAAAAGGGGATGGGGACAGGTCAAGGGGGCGGGATGGGGTTAGAAGGTAGTGAATGGAGGTGCGGCTTGAGGTGGGAGGAGGCGATAGGTGAGAGGCAGAACAGGTTAGGAAGGTGGGGGTGAGCTGGGCTGGTTTTGGGATGCAGTGCGGGGAGGGGAGACTTTGAAGCTTGTGAAATCCACATTGATACCATTAGGCTGCAGGGTTCCTAAGCAGAATATGAGTTGCTGTTCCTGCAAACTTCGGGTGGCATCATTGTGGCACTGGAGGCCCAGGATGGACATGTTGTCGAAAGAATGCAAGGGGTATTGAAATGATTCGCGCCTGGGAGGTGCAGTTGTTTGCTGCGAACCAAGCGTAGGTGTTCTGCAAAGTGGTCCCCAAGCCTCCGCTTGGTTTCCCCAATGTAGACGTAGCCACAACAGGTACAGCGGATGCAATATACCACATTGGCAGATGTGCAGGTGAATATCTGCTTGATGTGGAAAGTCATCTTGGGGCCTGGGATGGGGGTGAGAGAGGAGGTGTGGGGGCAAGTGTAGCACTTCCTGTGGTTGCAGGGAAAACTGCCTGGTGTGATGGGTTTGGATGGGAGTGTGGAGCTGACAAGGGAGTCCCAGAGAGAGTGGTAATAGAAATAGAAATTTCTATTTTCAGGGCAGGCAGGTTTGTGGATTTTGGGAAGGAGATAGAAGCCGGCGGTGCGAGGTTGGGGAACAATGAGGTTGGAGGCTGTGGGTGGGAGATCACCTGAGGTGATGAGGTTGTGGATGGTTTGGGAGATTATGGTTTGGTGCTCGGGGGTGGGGTCGTGATCCAGGGGGTGGTAGGAGAAGGTGTCGGAGACTTGGCGTCTGGCCTCAGCAATGTAAAGGTCAGTGTGCCATACGACAACTGCGCCTCCCTTGTCTGTGGGTTTGATGGTGAGGTTGGGATTGGAGTGGAGGGCTGCACATTCTGCGCGGGAGAGCTTGGAGTGGGTGAGGGGGTGGAGAGATTGAGGCGGTTGATGTGTCAACGGCAGTTGGAGATGAGAGGTCGAGGAAGTGTAGGAGGCCTTGGGGTGATGTCCAGGAGGAGGACTTGTGTTGGAGGCAGGTGAAGGGGTCAGTGGAGCGAGGGTTAGGCTCGGTTGGAGAAATGAGCATGGAGGCGGAGGCGGCGGAAAAACTGCTCGATGTCCAAACGTGACTAGTAGTCGTTGATGTGTGGGTGGCATCCCACCCACAGCCTCCAACCTCATTGTTCCCCAATCCCGGACCGCCCACTTCTATCTCCTTCCCAAAATCCACAAACCTGCCTGCCCTGGTCGACCCATTGTCTCCACCTGCTCCTGCCCCACTGAACTCATCTCCACCTATCTGGACTCCATTTTCTCTCCTTTGGTCCAGGAACTCACTACCTATGTCTGTGACACCACCCACACCCTCCACCTCCTCCAGAACTTCCAATTCCCTGGTTCCCAACACCTCATTTTCACCATGGACGTCCAGTCCCTACACACATGCGTTCCCCATGCAGATGGCCTAAGGGCCCTCCCTTCTTCCTGTCCCACCGGCCCGACCAGTCCACCTCCACCAATGCCCTCATCCGCCTCGCCGAACTCGTCCTCACTCTCAACAACTTGTCTTCTGATTCCTCACAATTCCTACAGATAAGGGGGTGGTCATGGGTACCCGCATGGGCCCAAGCTATGCCTGCCTCTTTGTAGGTTACATGGAACAGTCCGCCTTTCGCACCTACACTGGCCCTAAACACCACTTCTTCCTCTGTTACATCGATGACTGTATCAGCGCCGCCTCATTGCTCCGAAGAGGAGCTTGAACAGTTCATCCACTTCACCAACATCTTCCACCCCAACCTCAAGTTCACCTGGACCATCTCCAACATATCCCTAACATTCCTGGACTTCTCTGTCTCCATCTCAGGCAATCACCAAGCAACCAATATCCATTTCAAGCCTACCGACTCCCACAGCTACCTGGAATACACCTCCTCCCACCCATCTTCCTGCAAAAATTCCATCCCCTATTCCTAATTCCTTCGCCTCTGCCACATCTGCTCCCAGGATGAGGCATTCCACTCTCGTACATCCCAGATGTCCTCGTTCTTCAAGGACCACAACATACCCCCCGCAGTGGTTGGGAACGCCCACGACCGTGTCTCCCGCTTTTCCCGTAACTCATCCCTCACACCCCATCCCCGCAATAACTGCCAAAAGAGAATCCCCTTCGGCCACACATGCCACCCCACCAAGCTCCGGATACAACGCATCATCCTCCGACACTTCTGCCATCAACAATCTGACCCCACTACCAAAGACATTTTTCCATCTCCACCCTTGTCTGCCTTCCGGAAAGACCACTCTCTCCAGGACTCCCTTGTCAGCTCCACACCCCCATCCAACCCCACCACACCCGACATTTTCCCCTGCAACCACAGGAAGTGCTACACTTGCCCCCATACCTCCTCTCTCGCCCACATCCCAGGCCCCAAGATGACCTTCCACATCAAGCAGATTTTCACCTGCACATCTGCCAATGTGGTATATTGCATCCGCTGTACCTGTTGTGGCTTCCTCTACATTGGGGAAACCAAACGGAGGCTTGGAGACCGCTTTGCAGAACACCTACACTTGGTTCGCAACAAACAACTACACCTCCCAGGCGCGAACCATTTCAATTCCCCCTCACATTCCTTCGACATGTCCATCCTGGGCCTCCTGCAGTGCCACAATGATGCTACCCGAAGTTTGCAGGAACAGCAACTCATATTCTGCTTAGGAACCCTGCAGCCCAATGGTATCAATGTGGATTTCAAAAGCTTCAAAATCTCCTCTCCCCGCACTGCATCCCAAAACCAGCCCAGCTCGTTCCTGCCTTCCTGACTTGTTTTTCCTCTCAACTATCCCCTCCTCCCACCTCAAGCCGCACCTCCATTCCCTACCTCCTAACCTCATTCCACCCCCTTGACCTGTCCGTCCTCCCCGGACTGACCTATCCCCTCCCTACCTCCCCACCTATGCTCACCTCTGCAGGCTCCGTCCCTGCCCCTTTAACTTGTCTGTCTCCTCTTCACCTATCTTCTCCTCTATCCACCTTCTATCTGTCTCCCCCTCTCTCCCTATTTATTTCAGAACCCTCTCCCCATCCCCTTTTTCTGATGAAGGGCCTAGGCCCAAAACGTCAGCTTTTGTGCTCCTAAGATGCTGCTTGGCCTGCTGTGTTCATCCAGCTCCACACTTTGTTATCTTGGATTCTCCAGCATCTGCAGTTCCCATTATCTCTCATACAAGTCAAACCAGTCTGCTTGACAGGCACTTCATTTACCATCTTTAGTATTCATTCCTTTCCTCACCATTGCATTGGCAGCAGGAGTTGTACCATCAATAAAATGATCACAGTAATTAATAGCACTTTGACAATACTTTCCAAAACCAAAACCTTTACCACCTAGAAGGATAGCAGGTACATGGGAACACTACTACCTATAACTTCCTCTTCAAGCCACACACCATCCTGACTTGGAAATATATTGCCATTCCTTCAGTGTCACTGGGTCAAATTTGTGGAACTTGCATCCATACAGCATTATGGGTGTCCCTACTGCACCTGTTCATGAGGACAGCCCATCACTACCTTCTCCAGGGCGATTAGGATAGGCAGTAAATGTGTCTACATGCCACCAACAAACCAAAAAAGGATGTGTGTTAACATTTTACATTAACATATTAACATTTAATGTTACAGTGCAGAAGCAGGCCATTTATCCCATTGTGCCTGAAGAAAATTTTTGGAAAACTTCTTGGTCAGTTTCACTCTCCAGTTCTTTCCATACGGCCTCATAACATAGAAACATAGAAGATAGCGGCTAGCAGCAGGAGGAGACTATTTGGCTCTTCAAGCCTGCTCCGCTATTCTTCATGATCATGGCTGATTATCCCACTCAATAGCCTAATCCTGCTTTCTCCCCATAACCTTTGATCCTATTTGTGCCAAGTGCTATATCCAGTCACTTTTTGAATACATTCAATGTTTTGGCATTGACTACTTCCTACGGTAATGAATTCCACAGGCCCACCACTCTTTGGGTGAAGAAATGGTGTTTCTATGTGTCCTCTCTTGAACATGCCTTATGTCAAGGGAAACTGTTTTATACAAAAACCTTAATCTCTCTGTACATGCAAGTCAAAGTGCTATTTGCCAAAAAAGATAAACTGCCTTTCACAGTCTCGTGATATCCCAAGATGGTCAAGCACTTTTGAGATGCGGTAGTTGTCATGTACAAAACATGATGCAATTTGTGTGCAGCAAGTTCTCACAAATATAATGTTATATTGAGAAAATGATCTGTTTTAAATGACTTTAGTTGAAGGTTAAATAATGGTCAGCACAGACTGAAGATCTAACTTATACTTTATCTTCCTCTTTTTAATCTAGCAGAGAGGTAGTTTCATGTCTTAAGTAGTGCAGCGCTGCACAGGCATATCAGCCTGTGTGCTCGATGCTCTGAAGTGGAAAGACAACTGAAAGCCTTTTGATGCGCAGGCAAACAAAATGCTGCCATCTAGCTGTAACTACTTTTATTTAAATTGGAAGAACAGTTACACATACGAAAAGTCTTACTTTGAAATGTGTGATTTTGAGAAAGATATTTCATTAGTTGATCACTGATTATGGAGAAAATCTGAAACAAAACCAAGAAAGTACATTACAGTATTTTCCTATGTTATTGGTTTCTTCCAATGGAAACAACATAAAAATTTGGTGCTGTCTACAGAGGACTGGTTTAAATTGTTTGATTGATTTATTTATTGTCACGTTAACCAAAATACAGTGAAAAGTTTTGTTTACGAGTGGTACAGGCAGGTCATAGTAAGCAAAAGATACGCAGATCAAAAAGACAAGTACAGAGGCATACAGGTTATATTGCACAGGGCGTGTGCTAGGATCAGTATTATTCAGATTTGACAGTCCATTTATCAGTTTGATAACAGCCGGAAAGAAGCTGTTCCTGAAGCTATTCGTGCATGTCTTCAGGCTTCTGTATCTTAAGCCTGATGGAAGAGGATGCAGGTGATCATTACTGGGGTGCAATGGGTCTTGATGATGTTGGCAGCCTTTCCACAGCAGCGAGCCATGTGAATGGAGTCCATGATGGAAGGTTGATTTCAGTGATGGCCTGGGGCTATGCACACCACCTTCTGTAGCTTCCTATGGTACGAGGCAAAGCAGTTGCCATACCAGGTGATTATGCACCTGGACAGCGTGCTTTCAATGGTGCATCTATAGAAGTTGGTGAGGGACCTTATGGACATGCCAAATTTCCTGAGGAAGAAGAGGGATTGTTGTGCCTTCTTGACTTTCCCATCTACATGGTAAGTCCAGGACAGATTGTCACTTCTCGTCATTCTGAGGAACTAGATGGTCTTCATCCTCTCAATCTCAGTTTTATTGATGTAGATGGGAGTGTGTTCTCCTCTTTTCTTTCTGAAGTCAATGACCAGTTTTTTAGTTTTGCCAATGTTGAGAGACAGATTGTTTTCATGGCACCATGACACCAAGCCCTCTATCTCCGTTCTCTAGTTCATTCCAAATTTGGCAACACAGGCATAGGTGCAAAGGGAGCAGGGAGATGGGAGCTGAGGATGCATCCTTGGTTGGGGGGTGCGGGCGTCAGAGTTGCAATTACCTATCTTCACTGATTGTGGCTGTTCTAAAGATTCTGTGAATGAGACAGTGATGTTCATCATGATGCAACAGTAATATCAGTAGCCATGTGCAAAAGCCAGCAAAGAGAAATAGAATAAACTGTAAAAAACACAGACATACTTCGCTAGAATTTTTTAAAAATGTAGTAGATTATAAATAACAAGAATATTTGAAGAAAGATGCCAGAGTTGGAGTAATGCCACTTAAGGTAGTGGGAAATCTTCTCAGTTCAATGCAGGCCACAAAATACCTGAAGAGTGATCATAATTGCATTTGAATTAAACCAAACCACAAATGCTACCTGCTCATGTATATGTTTGCAGCATACAATTGGCACTAAAGATCATGAAAGTTAACACCATAAGTTAACCTACACTGCACAAAGTCAACCAGCACCCTGTGTAAAGGAGGTGCAGTATGATACTGCAAATGTGCATTTGACCTGGGGAAGACCCAGGTTGTTGCGAGTGATGAATAAATATGTCCCTCTGAGACAGGCAAGAAGGGGTAAGGTAAAGGAACCTTGGATGACGAGAGCAGTGGAGCTTCTTGTCAAAAGGAAGAAGGTAGCTTACATAAGGTGGAGGAAGTTAGGGTCAAGCTCAGCTCTAGAGGATTACAGGCAGGCGAGGAAGGAGCTCAAAAATGGTCTGAGGAGAGCCAGGAGGGGGCACAAGAAAGGCTTGGCAGAACGGATTAGGGAGAACACAAAGGCATTTTACACTTATGTGAGGAATAAGAGAATGGTCAAAGAAAGAGTAGGGCCGATCAGGGATAGCATAGGGAACTTGTGTGTGGTGTCTGAGGAGGTATGGGAAGCCCTAAATGAGTTTTTTGCTTCTGACTTTACGAAAGAAACAAATTTTGTAGTGAATGAAACCTTTGAAGAGCAGGTGTGCATGCTGGAATGGATAGAGATAGAGGAAGCTGATGTACTGAAAATTTTGTCCAACATTAAGATTGACAAGTCGCCAGGCCCGGACCAGATTTGTCCTCGGCTGCTTTGGGAAACGAGAAATGCAATTGCTTCGCTACTTGCGAAGATCTTTGCATCCTCGCTCTCCACTGGAGTCGTACCTGAGGACTGGAGAGAGGCAAATGTAATTCCTCTCTTCAAGAAAGGCATTAGGGAAATCCCCGGCAATTACAGACCAGTAAGTCTCACGTCTGTCGTCTGCAAGGTGTTAGAAAGGATTCTGAGGGATAGGATTTATGACCATCTAGAACAGCATGGCTTGATTAAATGCAGTCAACACAGCTTTGAGAGCGGCAGGTCATGCCTCACAAACCTTATCGAGTTCTTTGAGGATGTGACTAGAAAAGTTGATGAGGGTCGACCTGTGGATGTGGTGTATATGGACTTCAGCAAGGCATTTGATAAGGTTCCCCATGGTAGGCTCATTCAGGAGGTCAGGAGGAATGGGATACAGGGGAACTTAGCTGTCTGGATACAGAATTGGCTGGCCAACAGAAGACAGTGAGTGGTAGTAGAAGGAAAATATTCTGCCTGGAAGTCAGTGGTGAGTGGTGTTCCACAGGGCTCTGTCCTTGGGCCTCTACTGTTTGTAATTTTTATTAATGACTTGGATGAGGGGATTGAAGGATGGGTCAGCAAGTTTGCAGACGACACGAAGGTTGGAGGTGTCGTTGACAGTATAGAGGGCTGTTGCAGGCTGCAGCGGGACATTGACAGGATGCAGAGATGGGCTGAGAGGTGGCAGATGGAGTTGAACCTGGATAAACGCAAGGTGATACATTTTGGAAGGTCGAATTTGAAAGCTGAGTACAGGATTAAGGATAGGATTCTTGGCAGTGTGGAGGAACAGAGGGATCTTGGTGTGCAGATACATAGATCCCTTAAAATGGCCACCCAAGTGGACAGGGTATGTTAAGAAAGCCTATGGTGATTTGGCTTTCATTAGCAGGGGGATTGAATTTAAGAGTCGTGAGATCTTGTTGCAGCTCTATAAAACTTTGGTTAGACCGCACTTGGAATACTGCGTCCAGTTTTGGTTGCCCTATTATAGGAAAGATGTGGATGCTTTGGAGAGGGTTCAGAGGAGGTTTACCAGGATGCTGCCTGGACTGGAGGGCTTATCTTATGAAGAGAGGTTGACTGAGCTCGGACTTCTTTCATTGGAGAAAAGGAAGAGGAGAGGGAACCTAATTGAGGTATACAAGATAATGAGAGGCATAGATAGAGTTGATAGCCAGAGACTATTTCCCAGGGCAGAAATGGCTAACACAAGGGGCCATAGTTTTCAGCTGGTTGGAGGAAAGTATAGAGGGGATGTCAGAGGCGGGTTCTTTACACAGAGAGTTGTGAGAGCATGGAATGCGTTGCCAGCAGCAGTTGTGGAAGCAAGGTCATTGGGGACATTTAAGAGACTGCTAGACATGCATATGGTCACAGAAATTTGAGGGAGCATACATGAAGATCAATGGTCGGCACAGCATCGTGGGCTGAAGGGCCTGTTCTATGTTCTATGTTCTAAGACCAATAGAGTACAAACTTTCAGGTTCTCTGACAAAGCACTGGAGGCCTTAGTGTAGGAGTTGAACATGAGTAAAGAGATCTATTATCCACAGAAGACCAAGAAGGCCTCCAGCCAGACATAGTGAAGGCATTGCAAGCAGGTAATTGTCTTATTTCCAAATTCCATATTTTACTAACTGCATAATGAGCATCTCACAATACTCGCCTGACTTTCACCCACTTACCAACAATTTCCATGATTCTTACTTCACATTGATCATTTCACCTGACCTTCACATGCTCAGCGCTGCTGTAATGTTTACAACTACATTTCACAGCTTTAACAAACTGTTTGCATTGACCCATAGTGGCCATATTATCCAAACAGATTGCACTACAATCATTAACAATGCAATTTCATCTCATTTGCCAGACTAGCTGATTAACAACCTAAAATGCAGATATAGTCATGGCTACATATCTTTACTTCAATAAGGGAATTGATAGCCGTCACTGGAGTGGAATAATTGAGGCCAGCAGTGAGACTGAGACCAAATGATAAATCTTCCTTCATTTACAAATTCTCTAACTCACATCACTTCTCTCATCCCGTAAAAATCCCTTCTGATTCTTGAGATACAAATGGTCTACGCACACACATCTTACTTTCACCTCTCATTTCCTTGAAACTCTGCCCTGTGCCATTCTTCTTTCAGCTTCCCAAAATCTCCAAGCTGACCAGGCTGTAGTGCATGAGCACAAAGTGAAAAAGGAAGGAGAGATAAATGAACATAAAATTGTCATTCACTGCCACATTTTCAGTCACCAGGTTAGATATTGACACTGCACAGAAGTTGGTGGAGCTTTAATAGAAGATTTGCAAAGAGGCACCAAGCATGAGTGACTTGCAGTCAGGATAGGGAGAAAGGGTGATACAGATTATTGGTGGGGAGATTACACATGGTTTCTGCTTCGGAGATTCAGATGATAACTTTGATCAAGCAGCATATAGAAAAATTCCTGAAGGGGAAGCACACAGAATTGCTTGTTGCATTTGTAGACCTGATAGAGATCCTGCTGGCATTGTTACGGGGGATAGAACATTCAGCAACAATTTTTTTACTTGACTTTGTTCAGAGCTTGGAATTCACTCTTTCTGGTAGTAGCAGTGGCAGGCCCACATATTTAGACTGAAACATGATGCAGTATCTCCTGGATGACATTGCAGAAATTGTGGCAGTGGAAGCTCAGTCTGAATTTATGCAAGTTCAACTTGGTGCTATGCAGATTCAGATTCTGCTATCATGGCTGTCGATAGAGGATTGGTTAAACAGTAGAAGACAGGGTTGAGGATAAAGGATGGAAATCAGGATAAGTGCTGCGACACTAATTACTTACAATATATATTAATGACTTAGATAAGGGAAATGAACACACTTACGCCAAGTTTGAGGATAACACAAAAAGGTAGGAGGGTGAGTGATAATTATGCAGAGGGATATAGTCAGTTATATCAGTCATCAAGACTTTGGTAGATGGAATATATCATGGGAAAATGGGAGGTTGTACACTTTGGCAGGAACAACAGAAGAGATGAATATGATTGAAATGGAAATACTGCAGAAAGCACAGAGAAATTTTGGGATCTTTGTGCATAGAAACATAGAATTATGCTTTATAAAAGACTACAGCCCATCAAGTCTGTACCACCAAAAATTAACTACTGCTTTCACTAGTCCTACTTTCCCACATTAGGTCCATTGCCTTGAATGCTGTGACACTTCAGATGCTCATCCACATACCATTTAAAGGTTATGAGGTTTCCTGCCTCAGGTTCCCTCGCAGGCACTACATTTCAGATCCCCTACCACCCTCTAGGTGAAAACATTTTTCCTCACAACCTCCTGCCTTTCACTTCAAAATTATGCTCCCTTGTCCTCTTTCAACTAAGAGGAACAGCTGTTTTCTATTCATCCTGTCCATGCTGCACATAATCTTATACACCTCTATCAGATCCCCCATCAACCTTCTCTGCTCTGAAGAAAACAACCCAAGCTTATCCAGCCTCTCTTCAGTGCTGAAATTCTCCATCCCAAGAAACATCCGTATGAATCTCCTTTGCACCTCCTCCTTCTTATCACGTTATTCTTCTAGTGTGGTGGCAAGAACTGCACACAGAACACAAGCTGTGGCCTAACCGAAGACATACGTCCATTTACCTTCTTACCTGACCTGCCACCATCACAGACCTGTGAACAAGTACCTCAAGATCCCTCCATTATTCTGAACTCCCTAGTGTCTTGCTTTTATTGAGTACTCGCTTGTCTTGTTTCTTCTTCCAAAGTGCATCACCTCATTTTTGTTAGCGTTAAATTCCATCTGTCACTAATATGCACATCTGACCAATCCATTAAAGCCAATAACCTAACACTTTCCTCCTCACTGTCAACCACCTCGTCGATCTTTGTGTCATCTTTGAACTTATTTATCGTCACTCCTAATTCTAATCCACATCTTCTTTGAACATTACAAACAATAAGGGATGCAACACCGATTCCTGTGGTATACCACTGCACACCAAGCTACAGTCCCACAAAAGGCTTTCTAACACCATCTGATGTCTCCTTATGTCAGGAAGCCAATTTTGGATCCAACTTGCCAAATTACCATGGATTCCATGATCCCTTCTTTATCAGTTTCCCATCTGGGAACTTGTCAAAAGCCATGCTGAAATCCATATAAGCTACATCAACTGCCCTGCCTTCATCTAAAATTTGGTCACTACATGAATTACAGAAAGCCGGCATCCAAATTCATCAGGTAATAGGGAAGGCAAGTGGACTTTTGACCTTTGTTTCAAAGGGGATGGAGTATAAAGATAGGGAAGTCTTGCTAGAACTATACAAAGTTCTACTCAGAACACATATGGAACACTATGAACAGTTTAGTCTGTTTATCCAAGGGAATACATAATTGACATTGGAGGCAGTCCAAAGAAGCTTCACAGTGTTTATCCTTGTTTTGGATAGACTATCTTTTGAGGAGAGGTTGAATAAATTGGGCCTTTAATTATTGGAGTTTAAAAGAATAAAAGATGACTTTGCTAAAACATACAGCATTCTTGTGGGCTTCAGGGTAGATGCAGAGAAGTTATTTCCTCTTCTCAGAGTCTAGGACCTGAAAGCATGATCTTAGAATAAGAGGTCACCCATTTAAAACAGAAATTTAAAACAGAATCCGTGGAATTGTTTGCAGTAGAAAGTTTTCAAGCCTAAATCATTAAGAAAAATCATAGCTGAGATGAACAGATTTTTAATCAGGAAAGATTATGGAGAAGAAGCAGGAAAATGGAGTAGCAGGTTGTCAGATAAATCAGGATCTCATTTAACATCAGATCAAACCCGATAGGTTGAATGCTCCTATATCTTATGGTCTTACGATACCAATGTGCGGAGTAATCTACAGGGTCTCACAACAGTCCAACAGTTTGTCCTCTAACATTTTGCTAGGTTTGTGATCAGCCACATTGGATGATTAAAACTGTCTCTGCAGAATGCAAAGCTGCTGTTCTGTCTCTCTCATTTGGTGGCATCCAGTACTATTGGCTCCCTCAGTCAGCCAACCTGGATTTTTGGCAGATATATCCAGCTTCTGCAATTCTCAGTTGGATCTTCTAGAGCTGCAGCTGTTCAAGGTCATCCGGTAAAGCCATTTGCACTCACCTTCAATAACAGTCAGCCATATTGTAACCCATTGGAGTAAATCTCTGTAGGATTAGTTGACTTGCCCAGTCAACATAGAAGAGAATCATAGAGACATACAGCACAGAAACAAATGCTTCAGTTCAACTAGTCCATGCCGTCCATAATCCCAAACTAAATTAATCCCACCTGCCTTCTCCAGGTCCATGTCCCTCCAAACCGTTCCTATTCATGTACTTATTCAAATGTCTTAAACATTGTAATTGTTCCCACATCCACCACTGCCTCAGGAAGTTCAGTCCACAAACGAACCATCCTCCCTGTAAAGAGGTTGTCTCGCATGTCTTTTATAAATCTCTGTCCTCTCACCTAAAGAATGTGCCTCCTACTCTTGAAATCCCTCAGCCAAGTGAAAAGATAACTGCCATTAACCCTATCTATACCCCTCATTATTTTATAAACTTCTAGGAGGCACAAACTGAATGCAGAGCTTTAGATATTGTATTGTTGCTTGTAAAATTGTTTTTGAATGTTGTTTTGTAGTTTCTTTTCTTAGCATTGTGGTGATGTAATAGTCAGTAACTAAGAGAAAGTAAACATGGACTGGATGGGAAGTTAGAGTTCTATTCACCACTGCTACAGTCAGATGAGCTGATGATAGAAAGACAGTCAGAAGCAAATGGGTCGATTTTCACACCATTGTTTGTCCTCCCCTTTTTCCTCTTCAGTTGTTGACTATGTCCCTGGTGGTAAGCGCTGTGGCCTTGTGATTATGAGTTTGTGCTAGATGCATTAGACAATGGTAAATCATGAGACGTTTTCTGCAGAATATGATGCTTCAGCAATTAAACAGGTTCACTGATGATATTTCCTCCGGCAGAATTGCTCCCATTACAAAAATGTAGTGCACTTCATAGACATGCTGTGCATGGATGGCATGCCACAGTCATGAACCAAATGGTTAGTGGAAGGCCACGATGGTCAGCAGTCACCTCTAATTTCTCAATATGGCTTTTGGCGCCTTGCCTGCAGAATGAAGGTATTGTGACTGCTGCCAGGATACCAGGCATTAATCTATGTGGGACACTAAGAATAGTGGAGCCAGAAAATGGTGTATAATAGAAAACCCATTCTTCCTTACTGACGTCTTGTGCCAAAATTAGGAGAACTATTCCACAGTCTAGTTGAGCAAGAGCCTTACATAGTCATGCTCACAAAATCACACAGATAATGTTTTAGACAACACCATCATCATCCCTGGGTTTGTTCTGTTCCACCAGCACAGTGTATGTGGTCAGGAAGGAGTCACCTTGGAGATTATCAATATCGAAGTCTCATGGCATCAGATGAAACATGTGCAAGGAAAATTTATTCTGTTATTGATCCCCTACACCTTGGCTGATGTATTAGAAGTCCTCTGTGTAGATCACTATTTAGAGGAAGCACTGAGGTTGGCAAGGGCATAGAATGTACTTTCTGGAGGGGCCTTCGATATGCATGACCAAATGTACTTTGGTAGCACCGCTACTGAGCAACCTGACTAAGTTTGAAAGGCTAGGAGCTGAATTGGGCCTGCGGCAACAGGTAAGGGTTATCAGCAAGAAGGAATCACTTACTTCACCGAACTATTTGTCTCAAATATGATCATTTATGACAGTGTATCACTAGGAGTGACTACTGCACAGTCATTACGGCAATAAAGTTCTGTTTTCATGCTGAGAATAACCTCCAGTATTTTGTCTGGTATCACTACGTTAAATGGAACAGACTTAAAACACTTCCAGCAACTTGAAACTGGGCATCCATGAGGTTCTCAGCAGCAGCAGATCTACAATCAGCCAAAATCTATAACTCATGGTCCAGCACATCCCTGACTCTCCTTTTATCATCAAGTTGAGAGATCAGTCCTGCTTCAGTGAAGAGTGGAGAGGACACTGCCAAGAGCAGCACCAAGCAAACCTAAAAACTAGATGTCAAGCTGGTAACGCTACAAAGCAGGACAACTTGCAAGCCAAGCAGCGTAAGCATTTAATGGTAGATGGGCTAAGTGATTCTACAACCAAATAATCTGATATAACTGCTGCAGTCCTGCCACATCAAATTATGATGGACATTTAAACAACTAACAGGAAGTGGAAAATCCACAAATACCCACATCCTTAATAATAGGGGAGCCCAGTGCATCAGTGCAAAAGCCAAGGCCGAAGCATTTGCAAATAGCTTCAGTCAGAAGTATAAAGTAGATGATCCATTTCAGTGTTCACCAGGGGTACCAGTACCGCAAACGTCAGACTTCAACCAATTTGGTTCACTTCATATGATATCAAGAAATGGCTGAAGATTGCATACTGCAAAGGGTGTGGGCACTGACAAAATTTTGACTACAGTACTGCAGACTTGCATTCAGAAAATAACTGCATTGCTAGCCAAGCTCAAGTACAGTCCAACGCTGGCACCTATCTGATAAAATGGAAAACTGCCCAGCTACATCGCATGAACAAAAACCAATCCAAACAATTATTCTATGAGTCTACTCTTGATCATCGACAAAATGATGGAAAGTCATGAACAGTACAACCAAGCAACACTTGCAAAGCAATGATTTGTGTACCCTTTGGGTTCCACAAGGATCAATCAGCTCCTTAACTCATTACTGCCTTAGTTCAAACATGGACAAACGAGCTGAATTCCAGATGTGAGGTGAGACTGGCAGCTCTTAACATCAAAGCCCCATTTGACTGAATGTGGTATCAAGGAACCCCAGCAAAACTACAGTCAACAGAAATCAGGGAGAAACCTCTGCTTTAGCAGTCATATGTGGCATAAAGGAAGACTTTTGTGGTTGTTGGAGGTCAATCATCTCAGACCCAGGAGTTCCTCAAGGTAGTGAGCTAGCCTCAACTGTGGTCAGTTGCTCAAGAGTGACAATCCAGGGAGGCTCAAGTTAAAGTCCCACCTGCTTCAGTGGTGAGTTATATAGATCTCTGAATGGATTGATTGGAAAATACCTCTCTCTGTCATCAGGTCACCTCAGGCGGAGTTGTTACCCAACGATTGCATAATGCTCAGCAATTTTTCTGATTCCTCAGATACTGCAACAATCCATGTCTATATGCTGCAAAACCTGGATAATATCCAGACTTGGGGTGATGGGAGATAACTAATATTCAAACCACACAACTGCCTGGCACCAACAAGACAATGGCGAATGAAGCAAAACATATAGTTGTACATATTGAGGAGCAATACATTCTGCAAATTTATCTAAGTAATATTATTTCTAATGGTTAGAGATTATTTCAGAGTTTCAAAGATCATTTAAGAGTCAACTACATTGTACTGGAGATAATGGGAACTGCAGATGCTGAAGAATCCAAGATAACAAAGTGTGGAGCTGGATGAACACAGCAGGCCAAGCAGCATCTCAGGAGCACAAAAGCTGACGTTTCGGGCCTAGACCCTTCATCAGAGAGGGGGATGGGGAGAGGGTTCTGGAACAAATAGGGAGAGAGGGGGAGACGGACCGAAGATGCAGAGAAAAGAAGATAGGTGGACAGAAGAGTAGAGGTGGGGAGGTAGGGAGGGGATAGGTCAGTCCAGGGAAGACGGCCAGGTCAAGGAGGTGGGATGAGGTTAGTAGGTAGGAAATGGAGGTGCGGCTTGAGATGGGAGGAAGGGATGGGTGAGAGGAAGAACAGGTTAGGGAGGCAGAGACAGGCTGGGCTGGTTGTGTGATGCAGTGGGGGGAGGGGACGAACTGGGCTGGTTGTGGGATGCGGTGGGGGAAAGGGAGATTTTGAAGCTGGTGAAGTCCACATTGATACCATTGGGCTGCAGGGTTCCCAAGCGGATCCTGCAACCTTCGGGTGGCATCCTTGTGGCACTGCAGGATGCCCATGATGGACATGTCATCTGAAGAAAGGGAGGGGGAGTTAAAATGGTTCACGACTGGGAGGTGCAGTTGTTTATTGCGAAACAAGCGGAGGTGTTCTGCAAAGCTATCCCCAAGCCTCCACTTGGTTTCCCCAGTGTACAGGAAGTCACACCAGGTACAATGGATACAGTATACCACACTGGCGATGTGCAGGTGAACCTCTGCTTAATATGGAAAGTCATCTTGGGGCCTGGGATGGGGATGAGGGAGGAGGTGTGGGGGCAAGTGTAGCACTTCCTGCGGTTGCAGGGGAAGGTGCCGGGTGTGGTGGGGTTGGAGGGCAGTGTGGAGCGAACAAGCCAGTCACGGAGTACTGGTTCTGGAGTCACATGCTGGGAAATGAACCTAAGTCCCAGCCTAGAGTGTAGATCACAAGTCCAATCATGTCACGACTTCCCCCACTGCAGAAGTGTTAGAAATACTAAAAACTAGTTTGCACACAGCAGTAAAGATTGCAACTGCAAAGTTCAGTTGTCTGCAACTGCATATTTGGTGGTAAACTTCCGATGTGTGCTACAGTGGACACAATTATAGTTGAATAGACTGCAGGGTAATTATAAATTTTTTAAAAGTTGTCAGTGGCTGTGGGCATCACTGGCTAGGGCAGCACCAATTGCTGATCCTGCTGTTTTGAATAAGGTGATGGTTAGCAGTTCGCTGTTAGAAACGGAGGTCTAGGACTTTGACCCCGTGAAGATGAAGGAACAGCACTACAATTTAAAGTCAGAGTGGTGTGCATCACTCGCTGGGGAGCTTCCAGGTAATGATGATCCCATGCATCCACTGTACATGTCCTAGGTGAGACATCACAGATTTTGAAGGTACTGTTGAAAGAGCCTTAATAAGTTTCTGCAGCGCATTTTGTGATCGTACACACTACAACCATTGTGTGTTGGTGGTGAAGGGAATGAATACTGAATGTGGTGAACCTGAAACGTATCAAGCAAACTGCATTCTCTTAGAGATATAAAATCTGTTGACTGTCGCTGGAGCTACACTCATCCAGGTAAATTAGGAGTATCCCTTCACACTCCAGACTTACTACTTGCAGATAGTGGGCAGATACCGAAAGGATGATAAGTGTTCCTTGCCACAGAATTCCCAGCCTTTGGCCTCTTCTTATAATACAATATGATTGGTCCACATCATTTTCTGGCCAATGGCAAATTTTGTTAGTGGAGGATAGAATGATAGTAAAGCCATTGAACTTCAAAGGACAATTGACCCAATGCTAGTAGAATTCCACAATAGTGTTAGACAACAATGAAAAAGCATCATTTATAAATAAAACAAATAACTTGCACTTATATAGCACTTTACACAGCCCAAACTATTTTACAATTAGAGAGGTACTTCTCTAATATAGAAAATACAGCAACCATTTTGCACAAGTCAAAAATCACACAAACGATGATGAGGTAAATGACCAAATAATTTTATTATTTGTGGTGATGACCAAGATACCAAGAGAACTATACTTCTCTACTTTGAATAATACCTTGGGATATTCTAAATCTACTTGACAGGGAAAATGATGCCTCAATTTAGAGTTTCATCTAAAATATAGCAGACCTCTCAAGTGCTGCATAGGGGTATATTATGTACGTTAGTTTTTGGAATTGGAGCTGAATACACAATCTTGTGACTCAGAGATGGCTTTGCTACAGCGTTGAGCTCAACTGAAACATTTATCATCTGGAAAAATAAAACATTACAAATGCATTTAAACAAATTATGTGGTTTAGGTTTATGTCTCAAAGGGCTAGTTCTACAACTAAAGATGAACCAACCAAAGAAAGTGCCACAAGACAATGTTTGACAGACTGTGGACTAAATCTGAAAGTTCAAACTTCCAACATGTGTTTCTGATGGTAATAGAATAAAATTCACACACTGCTACTGAAGTAATTCCAGACTGATCTCATTCAATGAAGACATATTTAATTGGCAAAATGTGGCAATTGAGATTTTTGACTACTCTGGACAATCTCCTTTATTCCTCAACAACCCATGTTTCAAAAAAGAAGTTCTGACGCAAGTTGAAGATTTAAAATGACAAATGTTATGTTCAGCCATATCCTATTCTAATATCCACGTGGTTTAAATGCATCACATATTGCACTTCAAATGGAGGCAGGTTCTGTAAAAAGAAGTGAAAGATTTGTGGCCTACCAGTGGGTTCAGGAGATTTCTTGCAAATATAGTGTGCAACCTAGTGTCTATTGAGAAAAATTGCTATCATTAAAGGTAAATGGGTTGGTTTAACTCAGTCAGCTGGACACTTGGTTTGTGAAGCATTGTGACACCAACAGCATGGGCTCAATTCCAATTATCTGACTAAGGTTACCATGAAGGACTCTCCTTTACAACCTCCCCCCTTGCCTGAGTTATGGTGGCTGTCACTACCAGTTGTTTTTCTCTGGTGAGAAAGCAACCCTCCGGTCTGGTAAGACTATGGTGACTTGATACCTTGACTGAAGGTAAATTGGAGGGGAACAAATGAATCATGAAATGTACATTCTCTACAGAGTTTTGGAAGGTGCCTGTAATGGGTTGACTGATAATTCATTACAAATAGTAAACAGAATATAATAGGGATAAAATTGATCATGGCTATAGCCCAATTTTGCTGGCCTAGTTTCTTAGGAAAAAGGAAATCAGGGTCACTATAAGCTAGGCTGCTGTTTTGGTGATATCTTATGCTATGGGCACAGAGCAAGTTCACCTTCAACATGTCCAAAAATTTGAAGCAGTTATATAGGATAACAAGGTGTAGAGCTGGATGAACACAGCAGGCTAAGCAGCATCAGAGGAGTAGGAAGGCTGATGTTTTGGGCCTAGACCCTTCTTCAGAAATGTTTTCTGAAGAAATTTCTGAAGAAGGGTCTAGGCCCGAAACGTCAGCCTTCCTGCTCCTCTGATGCTGCTTGGCCTGCTGTGTTCATCCAGCTCTACACCTTGTTACCCCAGATTCTCCAGCATTTGCAGTTCCTACCATCTCTGAAGCAATTATATAATACATTTCTAGGAATAACTGATAAATAATTCATGTGGTGTGAAACAAACCATACCATCAATATATAATTAAGCACTTACCAGAAGCTAGAATTTGCTGTCAAAGTTACAATGATGTGAATGGTATCACTGTATTTCATTTAATGTTATTATTGCATAAGCGATACAGTAGCTGAGGCAAATTGTATAGTTAATGCAAATATCCACAAATGGCTGTTTGAGTTATGCACAGTGACAAAGAGGCTACAGCAGGTGAGGATCAAGGACCTAGGGGAGGCAATGGTCTTGTGCTATTATTGCTGGACTGTTAATCCAGCAACTTAGGTAATGTTCTGGGGACTGGGGTTTGAATCCCACCAAAGTGGATAGTGGAATTTGACTTCAATAAATATCTGTAATCAAAAATCTAATGATGACTATGAATCCATTGTTGGTTTATGGAAAAACCAATCTAGTTCATTAATGCCCTTTAGGGAAAGAAACTGCCATCCTTATCTGGTCTTACCTCCAGACCCACAACAATGCAGTTGACTCTCACCCGCCCTGTGGGCAGTTGGGGATCAGAAATGAATGGTTGCCCAGCCAATGGTGCCGACGTCCCATGAATGAATTTAAAAAAATCATTTATCACTAAGCTTTTCAGGGTCTCCAGTGAACGGCTGAGTGTTTTTCATTTTACATTCAGAAGTTAAAAAGTCTATGTGCACTTTAAAGAGACTTTGTTTTTTACATTGTGAGCCTTATGGTTGAAAAGCTGAACGGTTTATTTTTAAAAATAAAGAGTTGTGTTTGTGTTTCGGGCAGTCCGGCATTTAGTTGGCTCTGAAGAAAATGATTTTTCTTCAAGGAGTTTATTAAAGAGGAGTGATTTTTTTATTTAGTCAATCAGCTAAGTGGTTGTTTTTATTTATGTTTTATATGTTTAATATATTATATATTTTAAATTTTTCCATTTTAGCATTATTTTCTGTAGGTAATGAAAGGTAGTTTATTCTGTATATCAGGTGTTATTGAAAGTTCCTTTTTTTAAGGCTAAATGTTATTAAGGGCATATATGAGGTCCACAGTGAGATGGCTAGTAGATTTAGAAAAGTTATTACACAGCAGAATCAGTCAGATAGTTTGGTGATTGTCAGGAAAGGGAAGGAGATAGTTCAAAATTCTATAGATTAGACTACCTACAGTGTGGAAACAGTCCATTTGGCCCAACAAGTCCACACTGCCCCTTGAAGCACCCCACCCAGACCCATTCACCTATAATCCACACACCCCTGAACACTACAGGTGTTTTTGATTAAGGAAAACATTACTGCTGTAACTAGAGAGGATATTTCTGAAAAAGTGTCTGGTGAAAATGTATGGATAAAATTTAGAAATAAGAAAGGAGGATCAACTTGATAGGTTTGCACCACAGACCCCCCAGTAGTAAGAGGGAAATTGAGAAACAAATATATAGGGAGATCTCAGATATATGTAAATATAATGAGGTTGTAGTCATAGGTGATTCTAATTTTCCAAATATTGACTGGGGATACCATAGTATTAAAGATTTAGGTGATGAATAGTTTGTCAAATGTGTTCAAGAAATTCTTTTGTAATCAATATGTGGATGCTCCTACTGGAATAGGAGCAAAACTAGACCTTCTTTTGGGCAATAAGGCAGGGCAGATGACTGAAGTAAAAGTGAGGGAACACTCTGAGTCTAGTCATCGTAATTCTATTAGTTTCAAAATGATTGTGGAAAAGGATATGTCTTCCATAAAAGTTAACGTTTTTAAGTAAGGCAAATTTTAATGATATGAAACAAGGCCTTTCAAAAGTTGACTGGAGTAGACTGTTCACAGGTAAAAGGACATCTGACAAGTGGAAACTTGATGATGCGATTTCAGAGGCATTATGTTCCTGTCACAGTGCAGGGTATGGCTGGTAAGATTTGTGAACAATGGATGAATAAAGATATTGAGATTCTAGTCAAGAATAAAAGAGATTTTTATTTTAGATATAGACAACTTGGTTCCAGTGAATTTCTTAATCAATATAAAGAATGTAGGGGCATTCTAAAGAAAGAAATCAAGAAGATAAAGACTGGATATAAGATAGCATTGGCAGATAAGGTTACGGATAATCCAAAGAGATTCTAAAAGTATATTAAGAGCAAGAGGGTAACTAAAGAGAGGGTAAGTCTCTTAATCAAGGAGACTGACTTTGTGTTAAACCCCAGGAGGTGGGAGAGATACTAAATGAATATTTCATGTCAGCTTTTACTGTGGAGAATCAAATGGAGTCTAGAGAATGCCGAGAAAAAAATACTATAAAAAACCTTTGATGCTTTAAAAACAGTTCATATTACATTTGGGAGGTCTGAGAGAATACAAAGGTAGATAAATCTCTGGGACCTGATCTAATGTATCTGGAACATTGTGGGAAGTAAGGGAAGAAGTTGCAAGACACCTTGCAGAAATATTTGCATCATCTGTAACTACTTGTGATCTGCCTGATGACTGGAGGGTAGCTAATGTTATACCTTTGTTTAAGAAAGGTTGTAAGGAGAAACCGGGGAATTATAAACTTGAGTCTGACTTCTGTTGTGAGTAAATTGTTGGAGGCGATTATAAAAGATAGGATTTATGGATATTTAGAGAGGCAAAAATTTGATTAGCGATAGCCAGCGTGGTTTTGTGCAGGAAATTTGTATCTCACAAGCTTGATTGAGATTTTTGAGGATGTTACCAAAAGGATTGGTGATGGCAAAGCAGTAGATGTTATTTATTTAGATTCTAGTAAAGCCTTCGACAAGGTTCCACGTGATATACTAATTAGTAAAGTTAGGTCACTTGGGATTCAGGGTGAGCTTGCCATTTGGACACATAATTGGTGCAACAACATGAGACGGAGAGTGGTGGTGGAGGGTTGCTTTTTGGACTAGAGGCCTGTCACCAGTGGTATTCTGCAAGGTTTGGTTCTGGGTCTCTTTTGTTTGTCATTTATATAAATGATTGAATGAAAATATGGACAGTATGATGAGTAAGTTTGTGGATGACACCAAAATTGGTATCATAATAGACAGTGAAGAAGGTTTTCTAAGATTACAAAGAGATCTTGATCAAATGGGTCAATGAGCTGAAAAATGGCAAATGGAGTTCAATCTGGATGAATGCGTGGTATCACATTTTGGTACAACAATCAAGAATAGGGCTTAGACAATTAATGGTAGGGGCGCAGATATATAATTCTTTGAAGTTTATATCACATACAGTCAGGGTACTTAAAAAGGTGTTTGGCATGCTTGCCTTCATTGCTCAGTCCTTTGACTGGAGGAGTTGGGAAGTGATGTTGAGGTTGTATAGGAGATTGCTGAGATCTGTTATGGAATATTGTGTCCAGTTCAGGTCACCCAGTTATAGGAAGAATATCATTAAGCTGGAGAGGGATCAGAAGATATTTACCAAGATGTTGCCAGGTATGGAAGGCTTGAATTGTAAAGAAAAGCTGGATAGGCTGGGAAATTTTTACATTGAGGGTAGAAGGTTGAGAGACAACCAGGTTTATAAAATGATGAGAGGTATAGATAGAGTTAATGGTAGTTGTCTTTTCCCTAGGATGGGGTATTTCGAGACTAGGTGGCACATCTTTAAGGTGACAGCAGAGATATTTAAAAAAGACATAAGGGGCAATTTTTTTTACACAGAGGGTGATTCGCATGTGGAATGACCTTCTTGAAGGAGTGGTGCATGTGGGTGCAATTACATTAAAATACATTTGGATAAGTATATGAATAGGAAAGGTTTGGCAGGATGTGGGGCACGAGCAGGCAGCTGGGACTAGTTTGGTTTGGGATTATATTTGGCACAGACTGGTTGGACTGAAGCGTCTGTTTCTGTGCTATAATGAGGCTGGAGGTAGACAAGTCTCCTGGCTCTGATGGAATGTATCCCAGGGTACTAAAAGATTATGGCAGTAGAAATAACAGATGTGCTCATGGTCATTTACCAAAATTCAGTGAATTCTGGAGCAGTTCCAGTAGATTGGAAATCAGCAAATGTGATACCACTCTTTAAAAAGGAATTAGACAAAACACGGGTAAATATTGGCCTGTTTGCTGAACTTCTGTAGCGGGGAAATGCTTGGATCTACCATCAAGGAAGAAATAGCAATGCATCTGCATAGAAATTGTCCCATAAGGCAGAGGTAGCATAGGTTCATGAAAGGCAGATCATGTTTTACTAATTTACTGGAATGCTTTGAGTATATTATGAGTGCAATGGACAACTGGGAACCAGAGGATGTGGTGTTTCTGGATTTCCAGAAGGCATTCGACAAGGTGCTGCACAAAAGGCTTCTGCATAAAATAAAGCTGCACAGTGTTACGGATAATGTATAAGCAAGGATAGAAGATTGGTTAACTAACAGAAAGCAAAGGGTGGGGATAAACGAGTGTTTTTCTATTTGGCAATCAGTGGCTGGTGGTGTGCCTCAGGGATCAGTGTTGGCACCACAATAATTTATATAGATGATGTAGATTTGGGACCAAAGTTCAAAGTTCATAGATGATACTAAAGTGAGTGGTACAGTAAAAGTGCGCAGAAATCACTGAACATTTGTAGAGGGATATAGTTAGGTTAAGTGAGTGACCAAGGGTTTGGCAGATGGAGTACACTGTTAGTAAATCTGAAATCATCCACTTTGGTATGAATAACAGCAAAATAAACTATTATTTAAATGGTGAAAAGTTGCAGTATGCTGCTGTGCAGAGGGACCTGAGTGTCCTTGTGCATGAAGCACAAAAAAACTGGTTTGCAGGTGCAACAGGCAATTAAGAAGGCAAATGGAATATTGTCTTTCATTGCTCAGAGGGATGGAGTTGAAAAATAGAAAGGTTATGCTGCATCTGTATAGGGTGCTGGTGAGGCCACACCTGGAGTACTCTAAACAGCTTGGTCTCTGTATTGAGAAAGAATGTAATGGCACTGGCCTGGATGTAAAGGACATTCACTAGGTTGATTCTGGAATTGAGAAGATTGGCTTATGAGGAGAGCTTGAGTAGACGTGGCTGTACTTATTAGAATTTAGAAAAATAAGGGGAAATCTTACAGAAACATAAAATTATGAAGGGATTAGATAAGATAGGATTGTGGAGGTTGTTTCCACTGGCAGGTAAAACTAAAACTAGGGGCATACCTCAAAATTAGTGGGAGCAGATTTAGGACTGAGTTGAAGAAAAACCTTTCTACCTGAAGGGTTGTGAATCCATGGATTTCTCTGCCCAGTAAAGCAGTTGAGGCTACCTCGTTGAAAGTTTTTAATGCAAAGGTAGATTGTTGAATGGTATTTTTGAACGATAAAGGAATTAAGGGTAACGGTGAGCAAGCAGGTGAGTGGAGCTGAGTTCACAAAAAAACATCAGCCATGATCTTATTGTATAGTGGTGAAGGCTCAATGAGCCAAATGGCCTACTCCCACTCCTATTTCCTATGTTCTTATATAGCAACTCTGTGCACTAGCTTTTTGTGTTTACTGCGCAAGTACCCACAAGTGTCTTTGTGTTGCAGCTTTCTGAAGTTTCTCTCAATGTAAATAATATTCTGTTCTTTTGTTCTCCCTTTCCAAAATGAATAACTTCACATTTACCCACTCATACTCCATTTGCCAACATTTTGCCCACTGACTTAACCTATCAATATCTCTTTGTAAATTGTTTGTATCCCGCTCACAACCTGCCTTTCTACAATTTTAGTGTCATCTGCAATTTTGTGATAGTATATTCACTTCCTTCATCCAGTTCATTAATACTTAGCAGTCCCAACCCCACTGGTCAGATTGCCAACCTTTATGCCCACTTGCTGTTTCCTTCCCGTTAGCCAATTACAACATCCAATACTGTGGGCTCTTATTTAATGACTTAACCTTTTGTGAGGCATCTTGTTGAATGATTTCTGAAAGGAGTCCAAATACAACATAGCTCCTGATTCTGAGATAGTAAGAACTACGGATGCTGTAAGTCGTAGTCGATAAACTGTGGAGCTGGAAAAGCACAGCAGGTCAGACAGCATCGGAGGAGCAGGAAAGTTGGGTCTGGACCCGTTATAGAACTTTGACTTTCCTGATCCTCCGATGTTGTCTGAATTGTTGTGCTTCTCCAGCTCCACATTTTATCAACTCTAGCTACTGATTCTCCTCTATCTGCTTTGGTTGAGCCTTCCTCAAAAAACAGACAGGAAGTTCCCTTTCATGAAGCCTTACTAACTCTGCTTGATTAGATTATGATTTTCCAAATGTTCTGCTATTACTTTCTTAATAATTGACTCCTGCACTTTTCCACCAAAAGATGTTAGGTAAATCAGCCTATAGTTACCCACTTTTTGCCTCCCTCCCTTTTTGACTAGGGGTATCACATGAGCAGTTTTCCAGTTCTCTGGTACTTCTCTAGAATCCAACAGGTTTCGGAAGATCACAGACAATGCATCCATTATCTCCATAGCTATCTCTTTCAGGATCTTAGGATGCAAATCATCAGGGTCAAATGACTTATCTGGCTTCAGACCCACTTGTTTGTCTAATACTACTTCTTTAGTGATGGTGATGGTACTTAATTTCTCCTCCAACGTCTTTAGTATTAAAGAATGTTTGAAGATCTTCCACCATTAAGTCTAATACAAGGTAACTATTTATATCATCTACTATTGCTTTGTTCCCTAAAACAATTTTCCCAGATTTATTTTCTAAAGGGTGTATGTTCACTTTTGACCTCTCTATTCCTTTTTATATAAAAAAAGCTCATTAACAGTTTTCATATTCCTTGCTAGTTTGCCCTCGTGGTTTATCTTCTCTCCTTTGTTACCTTTTTAGTTTTGTTTTGCCAAATTCTGTACTTTTTTCCCGTCTTCAGGGTTATTACGGACTTTGGCCTCCTTCTCTGCTTTTTCTTTCAACTTCATACTCCCCTTAACTTCCTCAATTAGCCCTGTTTCTTTTTTCCTCTCTTAGAATCTTCTCTCCTTACTGAGATATGTTTTTGCTGACAGTAATGAATTACTCCTTCAATGCCTGCCACTGCTTGCTTTCCGTCCTTCCTACTAAACTATCCACCAAGGTCTATTTAGCTGACACTAGCCTCATTTCATTATAATTCCTTGTCGTAAAGTGATCTGTGACATATTGCTCGAGGAAACTATCCCTAATTCACTCTATGAATTCATTATTGTACCTACCCTTTTCAATTTAACAAACCCAATCAACATGAAGACTAAAGTCTCCCATAATTATTGCTCCATTCATTTTACATGATCCTATTTGTTTACTTATAACCTTTTACACAGAGTGGATAATGTTTGGACATCTGTACATGATTCCAGTAATGCATTCTTTCTCTTGCTGTTTTCACCTCCACCCATTTAAGCCAGATCATCTCTTACAAGTGTTCTCATTTCATTTCTTATTAACAATGTACTCCAGTCTCCATCGCTCCTGTTTCTCCAAATGGTCAGATATCAATTAATATTAAGTACCCAGTTTTGATCTTTTTGCAACCTTGTTTCCATAATGACTAAGAGATCATATTGATTTACCTTGATTTGCACCATCAGTTTGTCTATCTTATTCTGAATGCAAAATACAGTAAGATTCAAAGCCTTTAAGTTTGTTCTATTATTGAGTTTCCTTACTCTCTTACGGTTCCGTGGTACAATATGATATTTGCACATGCTCACCCTTTCTTTTGTTTTCTGTTACAATCAACCCTGTTACCAACCTGCAATCCTACCTTCTCCTTTATCTTTGATTTCAAAATTTTCCATGTAACTGAACCCACCCTCCTGCCATTTAGCTCAAAAGTCTATCTACAGCACTGTGTGGAACTGGAGGAACACAGCAGGCCAGGCAGCATCAGAGAAGCAGGAAACCTGATGTTTCAGGTTTGGACCCTTCTTCAGAAAGTGCATTTCTGAAGAAGGGTCCAGACCCAAAACATCAGCTATCCTGTTTCTCTGATGCTGCCACGCCTGCTGTGTTCCTCTAGCTCCACACCTTGTTATCTCAGACTCCAGCATCAACAGTTCCTGCAATCTACAGCACTGTTTATGCAATTTGCTAGGACTCTGGTCTCAGCATGATTCATAGAACATAGAACAGGATCAGCACAGGAACAAGCCCTTCTGCCCCTGATGTTGTGCTGAACATGATGCTAAATTAAACTAATTCCTTCCAGCTGCTTTTGGTCCACATCCTTTCATTCCTTGCATACTCACGTGTTTACCTAAAACTCCCTTAAATGCCCCTATCACATCTGCCTCCACCACTATCCCTGGAAAAGCACTCCAGACTCCTACTATTCTGTGTAAAAAACTTGCCCCTTGTATCTCCTTTGAATTTAAATGCATGCCCCGTAGTATCAGACATTTCAATTTTGGGAAAAAGATTCTGACCATCAATTCTACCCATGCATCTCATAATTTTATAGACATCTATCAAGTCTCTCCTCAGTTTCTGCCACTCCAGAGAAAACAGCTCAAGTTTTTCTAGCCTCTCCTAATAGTTCATACCCTCTAATCCAGGCATCATCCTGCCAAACCTCTTCTGCACCCTCTCCAAAGCCACCACATCGTTCCTGTAATGTGGCAACCAGAACTGATTGCAATGCTCTCAGTCTGGCTTAAACAAAGTCTTGTAAAGCTACAACATGACATCTTGACTCTTGCACTTAATTCCCCGACCAAGAAAGGCAAACATGTCATATGCCTTTTCTATCACTCTATCTGCTTACGTGGCCACTTTCAGGGAGCTACAGATTTGAACCACAAAATTCCTCTGTACATTAATGCTGTTCAGTGTCCTGTCATTAACTGTATATGTTTCCTTAAAATTTTATCTTCTGAAGTGCAGCACTTACCCGGATTAAATTCCACCTGCCATTTCTCCACCCATGTCTGCAACTGATGTATATCCTGCTGTATCCTTTGACACTTCTACATCATCCACAACTCCACCAATCTTTAGTAATCATCTGCAAACTTACTAACCCACCCATCTACATTTTCATCCTAGATATTTATGTATAATTATATATATAGTAAATAGCAGAGGTCCCAGTATGAATCCCTCTGGAACACGACTATTCATGGACCTCCAGTGAGAAAAACACCCTTCCACCACTACCCTTCTATGCCTTCTATAGGCAAGCCAATTCTGAATCCATGCGGCCAAGTCACCGTGGATCCCATGCATCTTAATCTTCTGGGTGAGTCTACCATGAGGGACTTTGTCAAGACCCTGACTAAAATCCATGTAGACTACATACACTGCTCTACCCTCATTGATCATCTTTGTCACCTCTTTGAAAAATTCAATCAAATTAGTAAGACATGACCTGCCCCAAACAAATCTATGCTGATTGTCCCTAATTAGGCTATACTTTTCCAAATGCACATAAATCCTATTCCTAAGAATTCTCTTTAATAGCTTCACAACCACCAATGTGAGACAATAGTTTCTCAGATTACCATTATTTCCCCTTTATGTACAGAGGAACAACATTAGCTACTTGCCAGCTCTCTGAGACCTCTCCAGTGGTTAGTACAGATATACAACTATTGGTCAAGGCCCCAGCAATCTCCTATCTTGCCTTTCTTAATAACCTGGGGTAGATCCCATTGGATTCTGGGGACTGATGCTCTTCAAGTGGCCCAACACCACTTCTTTCTTGATCTCAAAATGCACTAACATATTAGCATACTCTATATAAATCTCACTATCCTCCATATACTTCTTCTGGATGAATACTGACTCAAAGGACTCATTTATGATATTGCCCACATCCTCTATCTCCAAGCAAAGTTCCCTCTTTTATCCTTGAGTAGTCCTAACTTCTCCGTGGTCATCCTCTTACTTTTAATGTATGTATAGAACACCTCAGGATTCTCTTTAACCCTACTTGCCAAGGTCATTTCATGGCCCCATCTTGCTGTCCTAATTTCCTGCTTGAAATCTTTCCTGTTTTCTTTATATTCCTCACAGGCTTTGTCCGATTTTATCTTCGTAAGCCTTACGTATGTTTCTTTTTTCCATTTGATTAAATTCACGACCTCCCTCATTATCCATAGGTCCCTTAACTTGCCATCCTTGTCTTTCCTCATTTTTGGAACATACTGGTCCTGAACTCCAATCAGCAGTTTTTTAAACAACTCCCACATGTTAAATTACTTTTTTGGTTCAGATTTTCAATTTAGCCCCTAGCTGCTCATAATCCCTTAGGAGAATTTCTTTCCTCTTTCTACCAACATTGCTGGTACCTGCGTGGACCACAACAACTAGATCTTTCCTCTCCCACTCCAAGTTCCTTTGCAGATCAGATGAGATATCATGAATTAATGTTTTGGGTCCAGTGAACCCTTCTGCAGAGATAGTAGGCACTGCTGATGCTGCTGATCAGAGATAACTCTGCGTGGAGATGGAGGAACACAGCAGGCCAGGCAACATTAGAGAAGCAGGAAAACTGGCGTTTCGGGTTGGGGCCCTTCTTCAAACAAATTTTTCTGAAGAAGGGTCCCGACCCGAAATGTCAGTTTTCCTGCTCTTCTGATGCTGCTTGGCCTGCTGCGTTCCTCCAGCTCCAAATCTTGTTAACACCTCTACAGAACTGTTCAGAACATTAATTCTGCCTTTTCGCAACAGGAACTGTTAGACTTGCTGAGTCTTTCCAGCAATTCCTGTTTTTGTTTCTGATTTCTCGCACACACATTTCTTTGGTATCCTGAGCTCAAGCAACAGCCTTTGGGACTCTCAACCATGAACACAGAGTATATACATACCTCTGACTGTACTATTCCTGATTAGAACTACTTATCTCTTTTCTAATCTGTCTTGAGTGGCTGCCTGTACCATGTTGCAATGGTCAGTTTGCTCATCTTCCCTATAGCTCCCCATTCTCATTCACAAAGGGAACATGAATCGTAAACATGTTAGACAGGCTTACCGGCTGAGACTCCTTCAAGTAGAAAAAAGAAGTCTTCATTAACACAACAAAGTTTCTTCATTTCTTACTATCCTATTTCCAAACTTTTGAGCAATTCATCAACAATTTAACAATTGTTGTAACAATTAAAAGTAATTGCAATATTCAGAAAAGAAAGCATTTAAAAACTTCCTGAAGAACCTTAACATTCAGCACAATTGATGTGATTAACAACTTAAAACATTGAGCAAAACAAATCACTCCTGCAAAGACAGTTCTTAAAAATTCTTCAAAACTTTCAAGTAAATTATTTTGATAAGAAAAGTAACTAGTTAAATACGTATTACTCAGTCAAGCTGATTTAAGATCACTAATATTTCAGATGTGGAATTGAATTGAACTATCTCAAAAGGACGATCCTTGCAATATATAATTGGAATTACAGAAATGGGACAACACGGTGATCAGTGGTTAACACTGCTGCCTCACAGCGCCAGGGACCTGGGCTTGATTCCACCCTTTAGTGATTGTCTGTGTGGAGTTTGCACATTCTCCCCATGTCTGCGTGGGTTTCCTCCGGGTGCTCTGGTTTCCTCCCGCAATCTAAAGATGTGCAGGCCAGGCGGATTGGCCATGTTAAATTGCGTGTAGCGTTCAGGGATGTGTAAGTTAGCGGGGTGTGTCTGGGTGCGATACTTTAAGTGTTGGTGTGGACTTGTTGGGCTGAAGGGCCCGTTTCCACACTATAGGGATTCTATGATAAAGATATAGCACAGAAGACAGCCATTCAGCCCATCTTGACCATGTCAACCCAAAGACACCCAGATGCCCTTCCTACTCCCATTTTCCAGCACAAGGCTGCTTTGGGAAGCGAGAAATGCAATTGCTTCGCCACTTGCGAAGATCTTTGCATCCTCGCTCTCCACTGGAGTCGTACCTGAGGACTGGAGAGAGGCAAATGTAATTCCTCTCTTCAAGAAAGGAAATAGGGAAATCCCCGGCAATTATAGACCGGTAAGTCTCACGTCTGTCGTCTGCAAGGTGTTAGAAAGGATTCTGAGGGATAAGATTTATGACCATCTGGAAGAGCATGGCTTGATCAAATACAGTCAACACGGCTTTGTGAGGGGTAGGTCATGCCTTACAAACCTTATCGAGTTTTTTGAGGATGTGACTAGAAAAGTTGATGAGGGTCGAGCTGTGGATGTGGTGTATATGGACTTCAGTAAGGCATTTGATAAGGTTCCCCATGGTAGGCTCATTCAGAAGGTCAGGAGGAATGGGATACAGGGGAACTTAGCTGCTTGGATACAGAATTCGCTGGCCAACAGAAGACAGCGAGTGGTTGTAGAAGGAAAATATTCTGCCTGGAAGTCAGTGGTGAGTGGAGTTCCACAGGGCTCTGTCCTTGGGCCTCTACTGTTTGTAATTTTTATTAATGACTTGGACGAGGGGATTGAAGGATGGGTCAGCAAGTTTGCAGACGACACAAAGGTCGGAGGTGTCGTTGACAGTGTAGAGGGCTGTTGTAGGCTGCAGCGGGACATTGACAGGATGCAGAGATGGGCTGAGAGGTGGCAGATGGAGTTCAACCTGGATAAATGCGAGGTGATGCATTTTGGAAGGTCGAATTTGAAAGCTGAGTACAGGATTAAGGATAGGATTCTTGGCAGCGTGGAGGAACAGAGGGATCTTGGTGTGCAGATACATAGATCCCTTAAAATGGCCACCCAAGTGGACAGGGTTGTTAAGAAAGCATATGGTGTTTTGGCTTTCATTAACAGGGGGATTGAGTTTAAGAGTCGTGAGATCTTGTTGCAGCTCTATAAAACTTTGGTTAGACCGCACTTGGAATACTGCGTCCAGTTCTGGGCGCCCTATTATAGGAAAGATGTGGATGCTTTGGAGAGGGTTCAGAGGAGGTTTACCAGGATGCTGCCTGGACTGGAGGGCTTATCTTATGAAGAAAGGTTGACTGAGCTCGGTCTCTTTTCATTGGAGAAAAGGAGGAGGAGAGGGGACCTAATTGAGGTATACAAGATAATGAGAGGCATAGATAGAGTTGATAGCCAGAGACTATTTCCCAGGGCAGAAATGGCTAGCACGAGGGGTCATAGTTTTAAGCTGGTTGGTGGAAAGTATAGAGGGGATGTCAGAGGCAGGTTCTTTACGCAGAGAGTTGTGAGCGCATGGAATGCGTTGCCAGCAGCAGTTGTGGAAGCAAGGTCATTGGGGTCATTTAAGAGACTGCTGGACATGTATATGGTCACAGAAATTTGAGGGTGCATACATGAGGATCAATGGTCGGCACAACATTGTGGGCTGAAGGGCCTGTTCTGTGCTGTACTGTTCTATGTTCTATGTTCTAAGGCCCATAGCCCTGCAATTTACACTACTTAAAGTGCAGATCCAGGTACTTCCTAAACCAGTTTAGGATGTCTGCTTCCAATAGCAACTCAGGCAGCAAATTCCAGAAACCCCCTCTAGCCCTGTGTAAAAAAGGTTCCTCACATCACCTCTAATCATTTTGCCACTTACTTAGGACTAGAAAAGAAGCCCAGAGAAAAGCAAGAGAATATGTTTCTTTTCTCTGTCAGTACAAAAGTAGATCAGAATTTTAAGATGACAGAATTCAAGAGAGGAGACAGATATTTTTCATTATATTGTAAGAGCATTCAATAATTATTTTACATTGTGTGCCAAATGTTTAATGGAGAGAACAATATTTAACAGATAGTACAGCTTCCAGGAGAACCTGTTGACAACTTCACTTATGTATATCACTACAGTGACTTACAGAATTGTCATTAACATTTTTGATTCATTTCTTTTAGATATATTACAATTAAAGCGGATCTCACACGAATCAGAGCTATGCCATCTGTGACAGACACTGAAATCTAAAATCTGCACAAGAGAATGATGGGAACAGAAAGCCAACTTAGCTCAAGGTGATCTTCAGATTTCTTCAATTTTCTAAGGTATGAAACAACACAGCATCACATAACAGATTAATGCAGAAAATTTTCAAATTCTTTGACCTGGAATTCACTATTGCAGATGCAGACCTAAAAAGACACAAAAGAAGAAACCATGTCTAGCTTTAATGCAACTTTCGTACAAAAGTGAGATATTTTCAGAGAATGCAACTGTTAAACCACAGAGTTAATACTATCTATTTGCATCTTATAATAAGCAATTTAGGAAGAAATTTCAGATTGCTAGAAACGAACTGAATTGGAATGCATTACATTAAATGATGATATTCTGTTTTGGAAAAGGCAACTCCACTTTTGGGGTAATAAGTGTCTTTTCTACCTCCAAGCACAGGGTTCCACCCACGGGTGCTCTGATCCCTATATGAAGCAGAGCCTCTGTTTGTAGACCTTATTCAGCCACTTTCAAGACAACAGTGCTGAAGCATTCAGTACCTCTTGCTGCAGCTCACATGTACAGCTTTCTTAAACCATGACTGCCCTCTAATGGCCAAAGTCAAAATATGTGTTTGAGTATATTAATGTAAGACGTGGATTTCTAAGGCACATTCCCGTGGATGTACCTTTTGAAAGAAGTCATTATCAAGCATAAATGTTTGTAATGAAAAATCTAGCATAAAACTACAAAAAGCAGTTCCAATAATTACTGTTTAAAAATCTATAATTTTCAAACTTACATTTTATTAATTCTTTCTTGGGATGTATCTTCACTAACAAGAGTATAAATTTGTATACAGTTGTAGTGGGTGTTCCATGATTTTGATCCCACAGCAGTAAAGGATTGACAATATGGTTTCCAATCAGAATAGTGTGTAACCTGGAGGGGAACTTGCATTTTCGCATTTGTATGTTGCCTTTGTTCTGATAGGTGGCAGATTTTAGGTTTAGGATTAGGAGCCTTGGTGAGTTGATGCAGTGTATCATTCTCTATTTAATGTTTTAATGAAGATCTCTAGCTCAGGCTGTGGTTGGAGTTGTTGGTTGGTTCACCAAGCTGACTGCTTTTCATGTAAATGTTTCGTCTCCTTTCTAGGGGATATCGTCAATGCTGTGTAGCCTCCTTTGAAGTGCTGTCGTTCTGTCCCGCCCTGAATTTATATGGTCTGGTCTGTCATGGTCAGCAATCTTATTTTTGGTTTTTACTGTAGTGGTATGTAGACAGTGTCTATTTCAATATGTTTGTTAATTGCATCGATGGTTGAAAACCAGGCCTCCACGAATGCTCATTCTTGCCTTGTTTTGGTTGTCCTAGTACTGCAACTTTGTCCCAGTCATATTGACGCCCTTCTATGTCTGATGTATTGAAATGAAGGAGAATTGGTCATAGAGAGATAACAAGGTGTAGAGCTGGATGAACACAGCAGGCCAAGCTGCATCAGAGGAGCAGAAAGGCTGACGTTTCAGGCCTAGACCCTTCTTCAGAAATTGGTCATGTAGTTTTGCTGCGAGTTGGTGTTCATTGCCTGGTGGCAAGTTTCCTGCCCGTCTGTCCTACGTGGTGTTTCTCACAGTTGGTGCGTGGTATTAGATGTATATCACATTGGTCCTGCTCATGTGATACAAAACTTGAAACAAGACTGCCCACCATGACAGACTGGACCAGATAAATTCAGAGTGGGGCAGAACAACAGCGCTTCAACAGAGGTTACACAGCACTCACAATGTCACCTAGAAGGGAGATTAAATGCGTGCATGAAAATCAATCAGCACTGTTGTTACTTTGTAGGGAGTGGAAAGAGTGAAAATTTGAAGGTAGTGGATGATTGATAATGGCATGGAAGGTGCTGCGTTTCTTGAGTGCTGTTGAAGTTGTACTCAAAGAACAAAGAAAATTACAGCGGAGGAACAGGCCCCTTGGCCCTCCAAGCCTGTGCCAATCGAGATCCTCTGCCTAAACCCGTCATCTATTTTCTAAGGGTCTGTATCCCTTTGCTCCCAGCCCATTCATGTATCTGTCCAGATACACTTTAAAAGACACTATGGTGTCTGCGTCTACACCTCCGATGGCAATGTATTCCAGGCACCCACCACCCTCTGCGTGAAGAACTTTCCACACATATGTCCCATAAACATTCCTCTTCTCACTTTGAACTCATGACCCCGAGTAATTGAGTTCCCCACTCTGAGAAAAAGCTTCTTGCTATCCACCTTGACTATACCCCTCATGATTTTGTAGACCTCAGTCAGGTCCCCCCTCAATCTCTGTCTTTCTAATGGAAACAATCCTAATCTACTCAACCTTTCTTCATAGCTAGTGCCCTCCATACCAGGCAACATCCTGGTGAACCTCCTCTGCACCATCTCCAAAGCATCCACATCCTTTTGGCAATATGGCGACCAGAACTGTAAGCAGTACTCTAAACGTGGCTGAACCAAAGTCTTATACAACTGTAACATGACCTGCCAACTCTTGTACTCAATACGCCGTCCGATGAAGGAAAGCATGCCGTATGCCTTCTTGACCACTCTATTGACCACTCATCCACTAAGTGAAGAGTATTGTGTCACACTGCTGACTAAAGCCTTGTAAATGATGCATAGGCTTTGGGTAGTTAGGAGGTGACTTATTCCCTCAGAATCCCTGCCTCTGACCTGTAGCCATAGTATTTATATGAATATTCCAGTTCAATTTCTGGTCAACGTTAATCCCTGAAATGTTGATAGTGAGGGATACAATCTCAGTAATATCGATAAATGCCAAGGGTGATTAGCAGTTTTCAGTGTAGCACCAGGAAACTTGCAGCTGCCATTGTTTGGCTTTCACCTACCATATGTAAACTGTGCCAGTGAGTGAAGGTTGGAATGTAAATAGGTTATAAAAGCATAGAATCCTGCCATTTCATTAGTTAAGCAGAAGCGGGTAGCTTTGATTTGGGTTGCCTAAACATGTGGCAGAACCCAAGAAGAAAAAAAAATCTGTTGAGATTGCCTATAATACTTAAAATACTATTTCGTACGGCTGAGAAAAACCACTGGCAAACAAATCAAAAGAGGCTCAAGCTAATACAACTAGAACCCAAAGAATACCCAAGCATGTGTTGCCATTTTAGTGAGTATTGCATTGAAGGATAGTAAATCCACAAGTCCTGCAAGTTGACTCTGAACACATCTTCCTGTATTTTTGAGTGTGGAATGAAATCGGAAAAGAACTGTTTTAAAAACTGGATTGATGACGGATTGCTGCTCATTTTGGAAATCAAGGAACCTGGCACTTGTTGTAAACATTTAACACAGTGATTAAAGTAGAATTTGCAGATGAGGTGGAGCCAAGAGCTGTGTACAAATGGAGATTCAGCCAGTGACAAGTAGCTGATTGGTTTGTGGACTAGGGATCAGTTATTGATCGACTATGTGATTGGCTGAAAAGCTTTGAACTGTGAACAAGATAATGAGAATCCACCTCCACAGGCGGTGGAGCTGAATATTTTCTATGGCAAGAAGATAGTTCAAGCCTGAAGAAAGCCAGGTTATTTTCTCTGCATCAGTTGCTTTAGGTTGTGACTTGGAAAAGGTGTCACATGCAATGCTGAGAGTGGCAGAGCATGTGCCTTAGTGGGTGTTGGGTTCAGTAGCAGTGGTAGAATGAGTTTGAGTGGCAGAGGGAAGAGTGAGGCATTTACCCTGGCAGAGAAGAGAAGGGCATTCTTTCTGCATTGCTGGCTGTGTCTCTACACCCTAGAAACAGCACTGACCTAGGTGGTGACCTCAGACCTCACAGGGTCTAATGACGTGACCTTCTCTGCCAGAACTCTGGGAAGAAGTCGCCTCTCTTCTGGATCACCCTATCCACCGTGATCTCCAGGTCCCTGTTAGAGAATTCCAGTGCCATCTCCCCTTCTTTGACATGTTCAGCCTTGTCAATTAGTAAGTGGGGCTGCATGGAATTCCATCGCTTATCCAGTGCTTTTAGACTCAGGCATCCCTTCAGACCATTTAAGGTGATAACAACTGCAACTAATTTATGCATGCTAAACTGTCACAAACAGATGTGTGGGTAATGATCAAATAATCTTACTGAAAATTAACAGAAATTCATTGAACATTGGCCTCCAATAGTCAATCTTCTGACCAATGAAATGTAAAGATAAAGAAACAGGAATATTGGTCAAGAAAGCAGTAGGGTCAAATTCAATGCAGAAAGAGAAATAGAAAGGGCTGCAGCAGTGTGTCGGGTTGCAGCAGTGTGTCATGCTGCAACATCCCAGTAAGATAGAGACTGGGAGTGTTTTACACCATTAGGTCACCTTTCATGGTTAGCATTCCTTCTAATTTTCTTCCCAGCTGCACGAATCTCTGAGGCTCGTACATGATTGCAATTTTTGGAACCACATGTCAATGCTACAATTTGCACACCAACGCTGATCACCCATAAGTGAACCTTGGAATGGCTGCACGCTTGTGCTGAATGTGGAGGGATTTTTGATGCTGATAATTTCATGAGAAAATGTCATAAAGGTATGATGCATATCTGTTGTAAGATGTAACACAAAAGACTGATCGAACAGTAATTGGATCAGGAATGTGGGCAAAGTGTATCAAGAAAAGGAATTTATTATCATTAAGACAGTTGCTCCTTGCACCCTAATATTTCTGGCCACAAGAAGGTCAAGCTGATTTTCTAGCCTAGCGACATCATAACCAAGTCCTAGCAAATGTATAAAGGGTGATCCTAAAATCATACAATGGAGAAGAGGCACTTCAGCCCATTTTGTCTGCACCAACAAAACTACTCTAAATCAATACTAGTACTACTTTCCACAGCATTGAATGTTATGACACTTTAAGTGCTCATCCAAGTAAATTTTAAAGGTTATGAGTTTTCCCACCTCAAGTATCCTCCCAGATAATGCATTGCAGACCTTCACCACCCTATTGGTGAAAAAGTATCTACGTAAACCCCGTCTAAACCATATACATTTTACATTAAAATTATGCCTACTTATTGCTGACTCTTCATCAAGTGGAAACATTTGCTTTCTATCCACTCTGTCCATGCCCCTCATAATGTTATATACTTCAGTCAGATTTGCTTTCGGCCTTTTCTGCTCAGAATAAAACAACCTGAACTTTTCCAGCAATTTTTCATTGGCCTCCAGTGCAATTATGTTTTTCCTTTAGTGCAGTGACCACAACTGTACACAGTACTCCAGCTGTGGCCTAACTAAACATTTGTACAGCTTGAACATAACCTTTCTCCTTTATAATCTATGCATCAATTGAAAAAGGCTGCCTTATTAACCTGTCCTGCTGCTTTCAGGGATCTGAGGTCAAGTGCCCCAAGATCCTTCAGTTCCATTGAATTTCTTTGTGTCCTTCCATTTGTTGAGTTCTTCTTTGTCTTGTTATTACTTCCAAGGTACATGATCTCAGACTTTTCATGGTTAAATTTCATTGCCACTGATCTGCCCATCTGACAAGCTTATTCATATCCTCTTGTAACCTAAGATCTTCTTCCTCACTGTCAATGCTGACAGCCTTCATGTCATCTGGAAACCATTTGCAATCTCCTACATTCTCATCTATATTGTTGATGTGTATGATGAACAATGAAGCACCCAATATTGATCCCTGTGATTAGAAACCTAAAAGCTAATAATCAGTGGTAGCTGATCTGTCACTTTATTGAGCCACTGATAAGAAACAGATGTACAACCCAATCATTCTAAAGGACATGGTCGTAATGAAGTAGGCATGGAGGAAAGTAACAGAAGCCACAGTCATGAACTGCTTCCGTCACTTGGGTTTCAAACAGGCCATTGTCTGAGCAAAGCTTTGAAAATGAAGAGGAGCTGAGAGAGTCCAAGCAACCTTTGGTTTTTTTTGCTTGCCTGCAGGAAGCATGAAAATATACAACAATGTACACTGAAAAATGGAAGACGCAATTGAATCAATTATATATGCAGTCCATTCTTCACAGAGAAGGCTGAAGTGGACGATGACTTTGAAGAATCCAATGAATTCCCACTCACTTATCCACCTATTTTCTTAGCTTAAGCCAGAAACACCACACAGATGCTCTGAAATTTTGCACAAAAACTTTGAAAAGATATTTGACTGTATTATTAACATGGTGAACTGTATTGCTCCAATCTGAAGACAGCATGCTAAGGTAACTAACTTTTTCCAGACCTAACTCTTAACACTTTCAAAGCCTTTTACTGTACAAGGTATGGCACGGAGTTTATTCAAACCATGCACTGAGTGTAGCAAGAAATCGTGAAAATATTTGCGTTCATTGTTTGTGACTAAGTGAACCATAAATAAAAGGAGTTATAAAAGCCAAATAATTGTCTAAAGTTCTAGTGGATCCCCCATCTATACTGTTTCTTTACCTTCAAAATATGTAGACTTGAACAAGTTTGAAAAAATATGTTTTCTGGTGTAATTTTTGAAAAATTCAGATCTCAGACAGTGAAAGGGTTGTAAATCCCTTATTCATCTTTTATTGCTCTTTTAAAGTTAATCTTTCAGTTATTTGAAGATAGCAGATTTGCACATTTCTTTGCCCAACAGGCATGCACCACTGTACCTAATTATTCAAACACAATAACATATAGCCATGAAGTAGTGAAATTATGCACCCAGTGAATAACTACATGCTCCTGATTAAATTCTATTTCTTATGTGTTCTGAAATCATGTTACTGGTATGTCCTTTGTAATTGCACATGTCAAAATGAATGCCTCTTGTAACTCGTGTTAAGCTACAATTTTAATTTAGAGCAAGAAACATTTGTCAAATTGACCCCCTGGCACATCACGTTGGGTCATGACATTTGCATCCATTGAGGACTCAAGGTTAATAAGTGAAAAATGTCTGAACAGTGGCTTGTCTTCAGAGTGGAATGGTAAAATTAAAAACAAAAATGCAATTTAAAAACATGGAGTAAACAATTACCCAACACATGTTTCAAGTATATATACAATTTCCAGGATCGTGTTCAATTATGTTATAACCTAGGGCAATGAATTTTAAGACCTAATCCTATGTTGATGATTAAAATTAAAATGTCCTAAAAAAATCAATTCTTGTGACATTTTTAACAGAAATAATAGGTTCTCTTGCTCCCCAATCCTACAATTTGATTGTTGTTTGAAATTACATCAAGAATGTGTCACACTTAGGAATTTGTAGTGTTTATTTTCCTTAGCTAATGTATGAATTACTTCTAAGAATTCCTTAGGTGCATTTTATAAGTCACAAAGAGATTACAAATGAAGATGTTGATGAGTAATTCAAGTATCTAAAGAATACTGCTTTTTCTTTTGCTAATGAATATTCAGTATGATTGATGTACAACACAAGGAAACTTAAGGATACTTGAATGACTAGCAAATGAACTTGTTTTAATTCTACGTTGGTGTTCTTAACTTGCAGTTAATAGCTAAACAGTAATAAAAGTGAAACATGTAATTATTGTGTAGGATAATAGGGGACTAAATCCAAGACAATCATTCAAATATTTAAGCTTACTGGCTACTGCCTATTCTCTAGTCTCCATTTCCTCTCCAAAAGTAATAGATTTCCAGATCAAAGTCCATCTCTTTTAACTCCTGGTCAAATCTATCCGTTCAGGTACTGATCATTCCACATCACTGAAATAGTCCTTATGAAAGTCACAGTAACATTCTCTGTGATGATTGTGGTGATGTATCACTTCGTCATATCTCTATACTGTTCTGTATAGTTGACCATAACATTCTCTTTTAACGATTCGCCTCATCCAATGTCTTTTTTCCACAGTCATGCTTCATTGGAAAACCCTTGAATGGTTCTATTTGTATTCATTAGAACAGGCCTCCAAGTCAAAGGCAAGAGCAACTAATGTGTGGCAACACAATATCCTAAATTCCCTCCAAGCCATTCACCATCCTGACCTGGAATTATATTGTCATTCCTTCTCTGATGCAGGGCCAAAGTCATGGAATTCCCTTCATAACAGCATTATGGGTATATATCCATCAGTAGACTTCAACAGTTCAAGATGATAGCTCACTGCCACCTTTTCTGGGGCTGTTGGAGATATGCAATAAATGATGGCCCAGCCAGGGGCTTACACATCCCATGAATGAATTTTACAAATTGGAATTAATTCATATCCAGCAATTAATTGCTTACTTTGCCCTTCACAGTCCTTCCTTTACAAGGATCCATCCATTTTGGATTCCTTCTCTTTAACTACATGCTGCTGACAATACCAAATGCAAGTATTGTGATGGGAGTAGCCGTGGTGTCACCTTTCAAAGCTATGCTGATCATACTGAGTTCTATCTTTCTATTACTGCTCTCAAGCCTTTGGTCATCTCCCTGCAATCCGACATCAAACCTTATGTGACTTATTGGTTTTCTCCAGCTCGGCGCTGGCTGGACTGAAACTGTTGTCTTTGGGCTTGCAAAACTCTTTGCTGAATTGCCATAGAATCATTCTAGAATGTTAGGATGAACCAGATCAAGCCAGTTGTGATGTTGTGTTCAAACCCAAACTAAGCTTTAAATCTTACAACCTTTCTATTACTAAGAAAATTAATTTTCACTTCTACAACATTATCTATTCTGACCTGTTCGGGTGCCAGAGATATAAATGGCAGGGATGGTTGGTTGTATATTTCATGTAATGTATTAGGGGTTAACTGAAATGAATGTACTATAATGGAGTTAGTATAATGAGTCTATTATAACAGGAGTAATTCATTGTTGAAGTTGAATAAAGACAAGAGTCTTCAGTTTGATCTTTGAGTGTGTCTTACCGTTTCTCTTAATATTTATGTCTGAATGATAGAGTAACCTGTCAGGAGTAGAAATTGTATTTTTCACTATATCTTGCCTCCTTTGCCTCATGCATTTGCTCCAGCATTCATTGCCTCAGCTCTGTTCTCGGAACCTTTCTTCCTAAATCTCCTCATTTTACTTCTGTCTCTCCCTCTCACTCCCATTTTGAAAAAATATCAATAAAAATTGATTTTTTGACAGAACTTTCACTTCTGCCAATTTCTGTGATTTCTGAACTCCCTCTTGATGTGCCTACCTATCTTTTACTATTTTTATACATTATAGGCGTCATATAAATAAATTACTATAACATATATGTTACCAAGGAAATATCAGAAGTATATGTCTAATATGTCATTTGACAAGTGTCATGATTGGAACCAGGTTGACCTCATTGACTATGAGTCATTGATTAGGGTTGTTAACCTGTGCCAATCAGACAAGCCCTGGCTGACCAATATTACCAGGAGATAAGAATCTCCTCAGTCTAAACGACTGACTCCAAGTTGGCTGGATAGAGCCAAGGTACTGTGCACAAGTAAATAAATGGTGACCTTGTGACAGTATAAAAACCAAAAGAACTGCAGATGCTGTAAATCAGGAACAAAAACAAAATTGCTGGAAAAGTTCAGCAGGTCTGGCAGTATCTGTGGAGGAGAAGACAGAGCTAAAGTTTTGGGTCCGGTGACCCTTCCCCCAAAATGTTAACTCTATTTTCTCCTCCACAGGTGCTGCCAGAACTGCTGAGCTTTTCCAGCAACTTGTGGCAGTATACCAGCCTCTGCAGTTATTTCAGGGATGATGGAAGGAAATAGGACACCCCTGAAGAATGCTCGTTTGCTACAGTCACCTCAGAGTTGGGGTTAACACATCCGGCACCATGCCTTTATTCTGAAAGCTTGACTCATTTAATCCTGCTGTCAAAGACCAAGCCCATGTGTGGAAAGAATGCAATATTTCTTCTGAGCAAATGACATTTGGGGTGCATGAATAGCAACAAGTAATCCTTCTGACTGTTTGCAGACCTGCAGCATTTTTGATTATAATGGGTTCAATTTTCTTAGAGTCACCAGATGTTAAAATCTTTCAAGAGTTGATGGACTTGGTTAAGGAATATTACGACCCCAAACTTCCTCTAATTCTGAGACGCTATCGGTTTTATTCGGCTGTTAGAGAATCCATATCAGGATTTTTGACAACGTTGGGATGACTGTCAGAGGCATGTGATTTTGGGTTAACACTGAATGAGATGCTGAGAGACTATTTGGTATGTGGGATTAATGACATACCATGCAGAAGCACCTACTAGCTGAAACCCAACTAGACATCCCTCTCCCCATCCCCCTCTCTGATGAAGGGTCTAGGCCCGAGGTGTCCAATGTGGTATACTGCATCCACTGTACCCGGTGCGGCTTCCTCTACATTGGGGAAACCAAGCGGAGGCTTGGGGACCGCTTTGCAGAACACCTCCGCTCAGTTCGCAACAAACAACGGCACCTCCCAGTCGCAAACCATTTCCACTCCCCCTCCCATTCTCTAGATGACATGTCCATCATGGGCCTCCTGCAGTGCCACAATGATGCCACCCGAAGGTTGCAGGAACAGCAACTCATATTCCGCCTGGGAACCCTGCAGCCATATGGTATCAATGTGGATTTCACCAGTTTCAAAATCTCCCCTTCCCCTACTGCATCCTTAAATCAGCCCAGTTCATCCCCTCCCCCCACTGCACCACACAACCAGCCCAGCTCTTCCCCCCCCACCCACTGCATCCCAAAACCAGTCCAACCTGTCTCTGCCTCCCTAACCGGTTCTTCCTCTCACCCATCCCTTCCTCCCACCCCAAGCCGCACCCCCATCTACCTACTAACCTCATCCCACCTCCTTGACCTGTCCATCTTCCCTGGACTGACCTAACCCCTCCCTACCTCCCCACCTATACTCTCCTATCCACCTATCTTCTTTTCTCTCCATCTTCGGTCCACCTCCCCCTCTCTCCCTATTTATTCCAGTTCCCTCTCCCCATCCCCCGCTCTGATGAAGGGTCTAGGCCTGAGGCGTCCCTCTCTGATGAAGGGTCTAGGCCCGAAACGTCAGCTTTTGTGCTCCTGAGATGCTGCTTGGCCTGCTGTGTTCATCCAGTCTCATATTTTATTATCTTAGACTTCAAACAGGCTCTACAACTCGCCTTGTAATTAGAAAATACAGCAAGTGGAGCATGGGAGCTCCAGGGCATCCCAATGGAAGTGGACATCCTCACCTGTCTGACTGATCTTGGGGAATACCATTGATTTTAGGCAATCTCAGAGCCTCACACAGTGCAAATACTGAGCAGAGAGACCCCAGGCCAGCCCACAGCAGAACTCCCCAGCAAAGCCGGCCTTGGCTCGAGAGTTCTTCAGGATCTGGGCTGGAAAGCTATTGCATTTGCTGCTAGGATGCAGACTCAAGACAGCAAAGGCCTGACTTGAGTAAGAAAACTTTTAGACCGGTACCCAGAAGAGTGCATATTCTGGAAAGTTCCCTTACATGTGGGTTGGAACAATTAAATTGCTTAGTGACATCCAAATTTGACCCAATTAAAGTTAATGTTTGGGTAAATGGTCACCCAGTTCCCGTAGAGATCGCTACCGGCACAGCTGTTTCTGTGGTTGCAGATTCACTTGGGACTCTAACCCTTAAGGTTGCACAAGACCTCAGCCAGGCTGAGAACACACACTGGGGAACAGTTGCAGATTAAGAGTATGGCTTCCATTCTGGTCTCCTTTGAGAAGCAGTTGGTGCAGTTAACGCTTATGTTAGTAAAAGGTTTGGGCCCAATCCTATTGAGGCAAAATTAGTTGAAAAATGTTCACCTGAAAGCTGTGACCTCATTAATGGAGAGGAGTAAAACATACCTGCCATTCAGAATAGCCAGAAGACCTGTAAGAAATTGTAGGTTCTCCCCGCCACCCCCACCAAGTGTGAAACAAACCTCAGCATCAGAGATGGATACAGCCTCGATACCATTTCCACCAGAAGAAGAGAAAGAATCTCTCCCAAGATGCTCAAAACACAAGTGGCAGGCTACGGTCCAATACATGCCACCTGAGTCAGAGTTCGAGCCAGAGGAACTAGACTTAGAGCAAAAATGTCGCAGGAAAAGCTATAAACTAAAGACCAGGCATACGCCCTGGAATCAGCTGTGGAAAGATATAGTAATTGGAACCAGGTTGATCTCATTGACTACGAGGTCGTTGATTGGGGTTGTTAATCTGGGCCAATCAGGCAAGCCCCAGCTGACCAATATTATCAGTGGATTAGAATCAGCCCCGGTGACTGAGTCCAAGCTGGCTGGTTGCAGCCAATGTATTGTACTCAAATAAATAAATAAGACTTGGTGACGGTATACTGACCTGTTTAAAGTCATTTCAGCAAGTAAACTGTTGAAAATCAAACCTTAAATCCGAAGAAGTTAGTTCTTAAAGACTGCTTTACTGGGACAACATTCCAACTATTCATGAAACAGACTTCATTAATTACTAGTCAATTCATACTTCACCTAATAACTAGAGATTTAATTGATACACTGAGAGTTAATATCTTTTCTGTATACAAGTCTTGACAGATATTCTGGAGTTTCATCAGAATCAACTTCTACAGAAATCTTCCTGTTTCAGGAAAGTAAGGCTATGGAACATAGCCTTGTCTATTCCTAACTGAAAGCATTCAAGACCACAAAAATACATCCATCATAGAGGTAGCATAAAATCTGAAACCGATACATATTTTCACAGGGACTTGGAGACAGTAAGGACTGCAGATGCTGGAAGCCAAAGTCAATAGATATGAAGCTGGAAAAGTACAGCAGGCCAGACAGCATTAACTCTCCTGTACCTCGGATGCTGTCTGACCTGCTGTACTTTTCCAGCTTTACATCTATTGGCACGTATTTACACAGAATACATTGCAAAACTACCTAAAAGGAAAATGAATATCACATAATTCATTGTGGTCAAGAGGGGGTTACAATATTAACTGAAGACTTTTGAAGGCCATCAACATCTCTGAAAAATATGCGACACAAGAGCTACAATTCACTGAGTGTCTGCATTCAGAAGCATAAAATCATGTTATTGGAAATCTGCATCAAAACAGAAAATGCTGAAAATGCTCTTCATGCCTGGCAGCATCTGCAGAGAGCAAAACAATGATCAACATTACCTGTTTTTAAATCATGACATATGAATATCATTTGTACGTAGATCTACCAGAATGAATCATTAAGTAAGCTGGATTGTGACTGTGTTTCTTGACTCAATTGTCATCAAACAATCCATGCTGTGTGCCCTTGATTAATCTTTGCCTTTGTAAATTGCTATCTGTACTATCTTTTAGACATTTTTCCAGTAATGTTGCCCACCACAGGGACTAGGCTGACTGGTTGGGAATTGTTTAATTTATCCCATCATCTCTTCTTAAACAACAGTACAATGTTAACAGTCTTCCAGTTCTCCAGCACTTTACTGTGCCCAGAGAGAAGTCTCCATTATTTCTTCCCTTGCCTCACTTAACAAGTGGGGATTAATTTCACCTGGGTCTGATAATTTATCTACCTTCAACAATTTTAACACCTTTCAACTTTTCCAACATTAATTAAAAATGTTAGATTTTTTATATTCAGAAAGGGCTTCTACAGGACTGCTTAGAATCGGTGGACTGGTCCATATTCAAGAATATAGTGGCCAACCGAAATAAGTATCCTACTACTGTCACAGGCTTCATTAGGAAGTGGGTAGGAGACTGCATGTCAAAGACTTTGATCTGAATGTTAATCAACTGGAAACCTTGGATGAACCAGGAGATCCATTTCCTATTGAAGCCCAGATCTGAGGCATACACATTGGGCAACTGTGAGCCACACAGGAAATCCAGGTACCACCTTCATAAGGCCATCAGAGATACCAAGAGGCAAACCAGACTAAGCTGGAGACCCAGACCAACCACACGGATGGTTGTAGTTTGTGGCAAGGTTTACACGATAAAATGGGCTACAAAGTGAAGTTGAGTAGAATCACTGGCAACAGTACATCCCTCCCTGATGAGCTCAAGGCATTCTGTTTTCTTTTTAAGCAGAAGGTCAGTGAAAAATGTCACCTATCCATACAGACTTGAATGTACATGTACCTATGGTCATCACCGCTGATGTTAGCTTGGCCTTCTGAAGAGTGAACCCATGGAAAGGAACTGGCCTGGATGGAATCCCCAGCTGTGCACGGTGATCAGGTATGGACCAGCTGGTGGGAGTATCTACAGACATCTTTAAACATTCCTGACTACAATCTGAAGTCCCCACTTGCTTCAAGAAGATCACCATCATCTCAGTGCCAAAGAAAAATCATAAAATGTGCCTCAATGACTACCGCTTGGTGGCTCTGAAGTGCTTCATTAAATTAGTCATGGCTCACATCAGCTCCTGCCTCCCAGATGACTTTGATGCCTTGAAATTTTTCTACCGACACAATAGGCCTACAGCAGACATCATCTCCCTAGCCCTACTCTCATTCCTGTATTATTTGATAACATCTACGTCAGGCTCCCACTTCTTGACTACAGCTCTACTTTCAGCACCCCCATAATTCAAAGCAAGCACATCCCTAAACTCTGAGGCATAGTTCTCAGCTCCACACTCTATAACTGGATCCTTGACTTCCTGACCCATAGACTGCAAGCAGTAAGAGTATGTGACAATACTTCTTTCACCATAATCCTCAACACTGGTGCCCCGCAAGTCTGCATATTCAGACCTCTACTATGCTCCTTAGGCATTCACAACTATGTGGCCAAATTCTGCCCCATCTCAGTGGCCCAGTGGTTAGCACTGTTGCATCACAGGAACCCGGCTTCAATTCCACCCTCCGATGACTGCATGGAGTTTACACATTCTCTGTGTGTCTGCGTGCGTTTCCTCTGGGTGCTCTGATTTCCTCCCAGAGTCCAAAGATGTGCAGATTAGGTGGATTGGCCATGTTAAATTGACCATTGTGTTCAGGGTTGTGTAGATTAGGTGGATTATAGGGGGATGGGATTGGGTGGGATGCTCTGAGGGTCGGTGTGGATTTGTTGGGCTGAAGAACCTGTTTCCACACTGTATGGATTCTATGATCTATGATCATTTACAAGTTTTCTAATGACACCATTGTTGTAGGTTGGACGTCAGACAATGATGAGACAAAATATAGAAAAGAGATTGAGTGCTTAGCGGCATGTTATAAAGACAATAATCATTCTGACAATGTCAGTAAAACAAAGGAGCTGGTCATTGATTTCACAAAGCAGAGTGGAGGGCATATCCTTGTTTGCATCTATGGTGCTGAGGTGGAGATGGTCAAGAGCATCAAGTTTCTGGGAGTGATGCTTATCACAGCCTGTCCTGGTCCACCCATGTCAACATGATGGTCAAGGAAGCACAACAATGTCTCTACTTCCTCAGGAGGCTAAGGAAGTTTGGTATGTCCACAGGAACTCTTACCAATTTTTGTTGATGCACCATAGAAAGCATCCTATCTGAATGCATCACAGCATGGTATGACAACTATAACACAGTGTGGAGTTGGAGGAGCACAGCAAGCTAGGCAGCATCAGAGGAGAGGGAAAGTTGTCGTTTTGGGTCAGGACTCTTCTTCCACACTTTGTTATCTCTGACTCCAGCATCAGCAGTTCTTACTGTCTCATGGTATGACAACTGCTCTTCCCAAGACTGCAAGAAACTACAAAGAGTCATGAACACCGCCAGCCCATCGCACAAACCAACCATCCATTCAGTGACTCCATCTGTACTTCCCACTGCATTGGGAAAGCAACCAACATAATCAAAGACCCCTCCCTCCCTGGTTATACTGTCCCCTCCCTCTTCCGTCAGGTAGTTTGAATACACATACAAATATTCAAGACTAGTTTCTTCCCTGATGTTATCAGACTTTTGAACAAACCTCTCAAATGTTAATTCTGAAGTTGCTCTCTGTATCATCTCTGCGGCTGTAACACTGTATTCTGGACCGTGTTCTGCTACCCTGATGCACTTTGTATGGTACAATTTGCCTATACAGCAAGCAAAACAATACTTTTCACAGTATTTTGGTACATGCCACAACAATCAATCAATCAATCAATCAAGCTTTCCTCTGTAACTACAATCTCTGGATTGCTCCTTATTTTGTAAAGCAGATGCAAAGCATTTAACAAGAACTAAATCTACATCTTCAGCCACAGCACACAAGTTTCCTTTCTGTCCATTGTGCTACTTATTGCTGCAGGTAACCTCAGATCCTTTATGTCATTAAGTTCATGGGCAGCAAATCATGCAGGTCCATGCTAAGGTGCATAGTGGTTTACGAAGGCAACTCACTTTGTGCAGGAAAATTACAGTTGGGCAATAAAAGCTGACTTAGCCAGTGATTTCACATCCTATGAACCCCTCAACAAAGCCAAGAATTCTGGCAGCAATACTAATATCATCAGTTTGAGGCAGTCGAAGATTGGCTACTAGCTGACAAGGACATGTCTCATAACTCCATGGCAAAACTCATGTAAGTATGCACAGAATGCGCATAAAGAAAGCCGTGCTACCAGACAGGATGTGATTGAGGAGACCATCAGTATGATGAAAAAAAAGGGCTTGAGTTTTCACCATAGAGGTGGAAGACAGAACCCCAGGTTATTTTCAGTCAGAAACTTGGATTGGATTAGTCGTGGATTGGAAAGTGATTTACAGATCCAATTTTCACGTGGACAAGTCTGAATGAAGTGTTTCTTGTCAATAGTTTGGGGCCTGTGGCGTTGGAATGAAGATGAATAGGATGAAGTGTACAACTGTTTTAGATTCCCCATTAGAGCTATCACTGAGGCAGCTGGTTATCTTAAGGTGAAAATTTACTGATTCTGTGCAAGATTTCCAGAGAACCAGTGGGAAGGCAGACAATATAGGAAAGCCGGAGTTCTGACACCTGGGCATGGCATTTTTTCACTTCATCAATGCCAGCCTGGATCTGAAAAGCAACCTGGAAGCTATGAGTAAGAGTAAGGAGGTCTGACTTTGGTTGACCTGCTTCCATGGATTTCATATTTTCATTCCTATTTCAGGCTAAAATATACATTGTTGGTCTTAAGAATGGACTCACAATCAGTGATAGTATTTTCTACACTCTGCCTCACAAAGAAATTGTCAGCCATATTGCACACAGAAATATATCAGCATGGTACCTCTACTCCATTCATGATGCTATCTGGTATTGTTAGAACAGTCAATCAACAAATCCCATCTTTTCACCGATTTGTGTGCCTTCTGTAATCTTCTGCTGCTCAGTTAATTACCATCTGTTAACTGGTGCTGCCATCCCTTCAGTGCCGCATTGGATATTTTGGCCTGCAGCTAAATTTTAAGGATCACATAGCTGAATGCAATATTAATGTGATTATTTGTATTTAATAATTAATAACAGAGGTGATCCAAAGTATATTTATTTTTGCCAAGGGGATTGTTTAGCTCAGTGACTGGATGTGATTGTGATGCAGAGTGATGCCAACAGCATGGTTCAATTCCTCTGGCTCAATTTGCTGAGGTGTTATGAAATGATCTCATTCTCAAACTCTCCTGTCAACTGAGATGTGGTCACCCTCAAGTTAAACTCACCACCAATTCTCTCTCTTTAATGGGAGAACGGCCATATGGTCTGGTAGAACAATGGTGACCTTACCGTTGCCTTTATTTCTGCAATAGGCAATCCAAACATCTTTGGCTTTGTTTTTCACTGATTACTACATACAGTTTAAAAAATTAGTTCTAGCTTAATTGAAGTAAGGTTGATATGAAATGGAAATGTTGAAATTTGGTTGACTCATTATTTTACTGGTTTACTGTATTTTTAAACTATTTTGAATCCTGCAGCTGAAAAAGGCTGTCACATTTTATACTTGAAAGCTGAGATAGACAGTTTTATTCTTCTTCCGGCGAAGTTTGATGGCTGCTGTTTGGCATTGATCTCAAAAACAACTTTACAGATTCACGTGGCTTTGAAGGTGCCCAAGTAAACAGATAGGGGCAGATGTTGCTGAAGCACGATGACAGGAGGTACTTTGCTGGGAGTACAATCTGCCCTATTTCCCTCCTCAGCTTTGAACATGAGTTGCTTTCACTGAAATTGCCCTTCATGCTTTGCTGTCAGTAAAACTGCTGAGATGCTTACAAAAGTGAGTTGGCGTTGATAAGCCTTAACTGTTGGTTACATGAGTTTGATGTTATATATGAATACATGTCAGGACACTGCAAAAACTAAACGGAAGACAAGACAGATCTTTGTGTCAGATGCAAGTGTTGAACTGTATCTCCATGCCTATCTTTCAGCTGAAGTCTTTTCAAAACACCTGTACAATATAACTTTAAACTGTCTTACAGAGTTTTTACAACATTATATCACACAGCTTTGCAAAAGACAGTAAGTATATTTCTATGGAACAGGTGAGTGGAGAGATAAGTTAACATTGCAAGATTTCTAGACATTATAGCCTCATACCTTAGACTTATTGTTTGAAGAATACTTATTTCCTGATGTAGTTTGTAATTACAACCAATTGTGTTAAGGATTCTTCTTATTTTGATTGAACCAACCACATTGATCATGGATAATGGGAACTGCAGATGCTGGAAAATTCCAAGATAATAAAATGTGAGGCTGGATGAACACAGCAGGCCAAGCAGCATCTCAGGAGCACAAAAGCTGACATTTCGGGCCTAGACCCTTCATCAGAGAGCTCTCTGATGAAGGGTCTAGGCCCGAAACGTCAGCTTTTGTGCTCCTGAGATGCTGCTTGGCCTGCTGTGTTCATCCAGCCTCACATTTTATGACATTGATCATGGAGCACTGTTAATTGGTAGGTTGCACTTGAGGCTGGACATGATGAAATTTAACTAGTATTTACATTTTAAAATATTTGGACACTTTTATCTACATTTTGTTTGATTGGATGATGTAAATATTTCTTTTGCAAGAATGTCACTGACAGAATGTATCTACCTTGAGCAGTTATTGAATAATATGACAGTTACCAACAGAAGAAGATCATTTGTGCCAAACAAAAGTGTAATGATTGCAAGTCTAATGAATGTCATTGTAAAAATACTAATGATTCAGTTAAGTATTTTGTTGGCTTAATTTATGAATAAAATGGACATGTGAGAGAGAGAGATAATACCACAAAAGAACAAAGCCATGATTGTTTCATAAAAAATGATTTAGTTTTGGTTAATGTCACTTTCAGGAAATAGTGATATGTTTTTACATTTTTAAAAATTATTTCATGGGACATGGGCATCACTAGTTGGACCACCATTTATTTTCATTATTATGAAGACGATGACAGTGAGCTGCCTTCCCAATCTACTTTATGCATTGAATTATAGCATCACCCACAATGCTGTCATGGAGCAAGTTCCAAAATTTTCACTCAGTGACATGGAAGGAATAGCAATGTGGTTCCAAGCCAAGATGTTGGAAGGGAAATTGCTGGTTGAGGTGTTCCCCTATATCTGCTGCCTTTGTTCATAGGTTTGGCAGGGTCTGTTGGAGGACCCCTGGTAATTTACTGTGATGTATCTTGTAGATGTACTCATTGTTGACACAGTGCATTCTTGGTGAAGGGAGTGAATGTAAGAGAGAGGAGAGGCCAATCAAGCAGACTGCTTTCCCCTGGATGATGTTGAGCGTTTTGAATGTTGTTAGATTTACACTGATCCAGGCAAGCGGACAGTGCACTATCACATTCCGAAACTGTGCCTTGTAAGTGTTAGACAGACTTTGGGTGAATCAGGATATGAGTTGGTCTCTGCAGAATTCCTAGCCTCTGATTTGTTCTTATAGCCAGTCCATTTCAGTCTCTGGATGTAAATTTGCTCACTGAGCTGGAAGGTTCATTTTTTTTTCAGACATTTCATCACCTTTTTTTAAATTTGAAAAAATATACTTTATTCATCGAGAATGTACAAAAAATGAAACATTTAAACACCTACCCAGTCATGCAAGCTGCTCCAGGTTACCCAGGGGGTACGTACACCAACTAAAGGAAAAAACAAAACAAAGAAGAAGAAAAAACAAAGCAAAGAAAATACCCCGGCAGTCGTCTCCCCGCACAGTCCCTGTTGGCCCCCGACCAGTGGGGGAAGGCGCCAGCTGGGCCCAGTTACCAGATAGGGCCCTTTGTACTATTCTGGACGAGGGGTTTCATACCGTGGTCTTTCCCCACCACGCCTTGGCAGCGGCTGCCCCAAGCTTTAGCGCGTCCGTCAGCACGTAGTCCTGGACCTTGGAGTGCGCCAGTCTGCAACACTCGGTCGGGGTCAGTTCTTTCACCTGGCAGACCAGCAAGTTGCGGGCAGACCAAAGAGAATCTTTCACCGCGCTGATGGTCCTCCAGGAGCAGTTGATGTTGGTCTCGGTGTGCGTCCTGGGAAACAGCCCGTTGAGCACGGAGTCCAGTGTAACAGAGCTACTCGGGACGAACCTCGACAAATACCACTGCACCCCCTCCAGACCTGCTGCGCATAGGCACACTCCAGAAGGAGGTGATCGACAGACTCATCCCCCCCCCGCAGCCACCTCAAGGGCAGCGCGCGATGGCGCAGAGATTCCGGGCGTGCAGAAGGATCTCACTGGTAGAGCCCCTCTCACCGCCAGCCAAGCAATGTCCTTGTGTTTGTTTGACAGTTCTGGCAATGAGGCATTCTGCCAAACGACTTTGGCAGTCTGCGTGGGGAACCACACAATGGGATCCACCCTCTCCTTTTCCCGAAGGGTCTCGAGGATACTACGTGCTGACCACTGCCCGACAGCCTTGTGGTCAAAGGTGTTTCCTTTCAAAAATTTCTCCATGAGCGACAGGTTGTACGGGACGGTCCAACTACTCAGAGCTTTCCGCGGCACGAGACCACGCCCTTCCTTCGCAACACTAGGGACAGGTAGAACCTCAGTAAGTAGTGACACTTGGTGTTTGCGTACTGAGGATCTACGCACAGCTTGATGCAGCCACACACAAAGGTAGCCGTCAGGGCGAGGGTAGCGTTTGGTACGTCCTTTCCCCCGTTCCCCAGGTCTTTGTACATGGTGTCCCTGCGGACCCGGTCCATCCTCGACCCCCAAATGAGGTAGAAGATGGCTGGGGTGATCGCAGCAGTGCAGGTCCAGGGAATAGGCCAGGCCTGCGCCACATACAACAGTACCGAAAGCCCCTCGCACCTGTCAACCAGGTTCTTACCCGCGATGGAGAGGGACTGGAGCGTCCAGCTGCCCAGCTTCTGCTTCAATTTGGTGGTACGATCCTCCCAAGTCTTAGTGCACGCCCCAGCTCCACCAAACCAAACACCCAGCACCTTCGGGTAGTCTGTCCTGACGGTGAAGGGGATGAAGGAGCGGTCGTCCCAGTTCCCGAAGAACATGACCTCGCTCTTACCCCTATTGACTTTGGCACTCGAGGCCAGTTCAAACTGGCCGCGGATGTCCAATAATCTACTCACCGACCGACGATCAGTGCAGAAGACGGCGACATCGTCCATGTACAGGGAGGTCTTGACCTGAAGGCCTCCGCTGCCTGGGATAGTCACGTCCTTCAGGCTCACGTCCTTCCCGATGGAGGCGGCGAAGGGCTCCACACAGCACATGAACAAGGCAGGAGAGAGCGGGCAGCCCTGCCTGACTCCAGATCTGACAGGAAAACTGTCTGATTCCCACCCGTTGATCGAGACTGCGCTAACGATGTTGGTGTAGAGCAGCCGGATCCAATTGCGGATGCCCTCCCCGAACCCCAATTTGGAAAGGACGTCCCTCATGTAAGCATGAGAGACCTTGTCGAAGGCCTTCTCCTGGTCCAGGCTGACGAGGCAGGTGTCCACACAGGCGATCGTGTCCTGATGAGCGCGAGGCTCTCAGCGATCTTCCTGCCCAGCACAGCACAGGTTTGGTAAGGGTGAATCACAGTCTCCAGGACGGACCTGACCCGTTGGCTCTGACCTTGGCCAGGATTTTGTAGTCCACGTTCAATAATGAAATGGGACGCCAATTCTTAATTTCTTCCCTCTCCCCCTTCCACTTGTAAATGAGGGTGATGATGTCCTTCCTCATGGACTTGCACATTTCCCCTGCCCGAAGTGCACTATTGTACACGTCCAGCAGGTCCTGGCCGACCAGGTCCCACAAAGCGGAATACAGCTTGACTGGTAAGCCGTCACTCCAGGGAGTCTTATTCCTCTCAAAAGGACTTGAGGGCTCTGGTCAGCTCGTCCAGGGATATTGGCCGGTCCAGCCACTCCCTCGTTCCGTCGTGCAAGACCTCAGTGATAGACGACAGGAACAACTCGGAGGCCATGCTGTCCGTGGGCTTCGCGTCGTACAGTCCGGCACAGAAGGATCTGCTGATCCTCAAAATGTCGGGCCGAGACGACGTCACCAAGCCATGATCCTCCTTCACCCAGCTAAGCACCTTCAGAAAGAAGAAACGCAAGCTCGTCTCGTCCTGCTCCACGGAGCGGACCCTGGACCGGAAGATTATCCTGGAGGCCTCCGCGGCAAAGAGCAAGGCTTGCTGGCCCCTCACCATGCAGAGGTCCTCCGTGACATTGACCTCCATCGACTGCAGAAGGACCAGGTTGTGCATCCTTTTCTGGAGTCGCGGCAGCTTTCCCCACTTCTCTCTCGCCTTCCGAACACCCTTGAGGACAAAGAACCTCTTGATGTTCTCCTTCCCTGTCTCCCACCAGACACCTGGAGACTCAAAGAGGGGTTTCACGGTTCTACAACTGGCATACTCCCTTTTAAGCTCCTCGACATTCTCTGGGGTCAACAGAGTTGTGCTGAGCTTCCACGACTCCTTGCCGGCCTGCTGGTCATCCTGTAAGTGACAGCCAGCCAGCAGGAGGCAGTGGTCAGAGAAGAACACCCGCTTGATGCCGGTGGACCTGACCGAGAACGCCCGTTACACAAACAGGACGTCTATCCTTGAGCAGACAGACCCGTCTGGCCGCGACCAGGTCTATCTCTGCTGCGCTCCGTCTGCAGGGGTGCTGAAGACGTCGAGCAGCTTGCCGTCCTTCACCGTGCCCATCAGGAATCTGGACGTGACGTCCAGTTGATTCCCCCAACCCGCTGCCTCCACGCCAGATCTTCCACCTGCATCGATGATGCAGTTGAAGTCTCCGCTTAGGATGACCGGCCTGGACGTAGCCAGCAGGGGTGGAAGCCGCTGCAGGACGGCCAACCGCTCACTCCGTACCGCTGAGGCGTACACGTTGATCAGTGTCAGGGGAGCGTTCCTGTCAGTGACATCAGCGACTAGGAGGCACCCCCCCCACCACCTCCTGAACTTGAGAGATGGTGAAGTTGCGCCCCCGCAGCAGAATAGCCAGGCCCGAGGAGCGACAGTCGTTACCCCCCAACCAGATCGAAGGCCCACAGGTGTAGGCGCCCGACCATTTCCCGTACCTGCTGAGGTGCGGTATCCCGCACTCCTGCAGAAACAGGAGGTCTGCCTTGACGGTGGTCAGGTAGGCCAACGTGGCCACACTCATCTTGCGGTGGACTTGACGCTGCGCACATTAACTCTTGCAACTCATACCCCCATTATGGGCAGTGACCGCAGTACCCTCCCCGAGTCCAAGGTCCAGCCCCTCCATCTGTCCCTTCATGCCCATTGCCCGGGCGAACTGCTGGACGCTCTCCGGGCTCAGGAAACTGTCCGTGCTGCCTTCCGGGTGGCATCCCTCCGTTGGGGGTACGGAGGCAGGAGAGTCCAGCTCTGGGTCAGGCTGGGGACACGCTGTTTCCTGCTTCCCACCTGAAGGTTCCGGGGGCTTTGGGCGGGCCTCCTCCGAATCCACCTCATCAGAAGAACTCTTATCGCGCCCCCTGTAGCTGCCTTTTCCCACCTGATGGTTGCGGTGCCGTGGCCCGCCGGCGCGCCTTCCTCCTCGCCTTCCGGACCGTCGTCCATTCTCCTGGGTCACCTGTCACCTCCTCCATCGACTCCGGGTTGTTGTGGGGGAGCGGAGCCTGCAGGGGCGCTTTGCTGGCCTCGGGTCCGCCCTGTGGGGCTGGGCCTCCTGCACATCAGGGGGGTCCTTGCAGGGGCCTGGCGCCTTGCTCTCCCCTGGGGGGGCTTGCCCCGCATTGCCCCTGCTGGCGACCTGGGCGTAGGTGGTCCCCCACTGCGGGCATGCCCTATAGAGGTGGCCCGCTTCCCCGCAAAGGTTGCAGCTTTTTTCTTTTATTTACTCTGCTTTCTCTCCACAAATATGGCCAGACCTGCTGAGCTTTTCCAACAATTTCTATTTTTGTATTTTGTTGAAGGCCTGCTGGAATAACTATGGAATAACTAGTGCTATGTCATATGATTTTCAAGTGCTGTCATTGCTCAACGTATGTGCTTATGGTCACAACTTAATGGATTTTGATATGGCTTTCCATGTAACACTGCCGAATGACAGCACATTCTTGGCCACTCTTTCATTCTTGTCAAAGTTGCTTGGGTCTGTTTTGGCTTGCTCACCATTGGTTTTGTTTAGTCACATAATATGTTTATTTTGTATTATCATATATCATCTCAACTGATTCTTCTTTTTAGGTTCTACCATGATTCTGACCTTCAACGTAGCAGTCATATGAACACATAGTGAATATAATCCAAGTTTCACAGGGGTTTCCTTAACTCCCCTGGGGGAAAGGGACTTGTGAAGTGTCTTGATCTTTTCCTTAACTGTGCCTAAGGTTCTACTCCTTCATCCACCCCTTCTAGCTCCCAGTTAGCATTACTTAGCAACTTTTGTACAGTATATAGAGATGTAACAGAGAGAGTGAGCACTCTTAAATGTATTCCCACTGTTACCTGCCTTGTTTTGTGAGAAAGCAGTGCAAGCTGCAGTTTGTTCACAGTTTTGTACTTGGCAGGTTTTTATTCTAGCAAAGTCAGGGGAGAAGTCCATTGAAACAAAAAAGGAGTTCTTAAAGGGCTTGTCAGTGTAAATGCTGAGAGGATGCTTCCTCTCATGGGCAAGTCTTGAATCAGAGGGTATACTCTAAGAATAAAGGGGCACCAATTTGGGACAGAGATGATGAGGAATTTCTTCTTTCAGAGGGTTGAGTCTTTGAAATACCTTGAGATAGAGAGCTGTGGGGCAGAGTTTTTGTGTGTATTTAGGGCTGAGAGAGATTCCTGATCATTATGAGAAGCAAACGTCATGGGGAAAGGGTGGGAAAATGCATGTCAGAGATGTTGGATCAGCCATGATCCTATTGAATGGTAGAGTAGGCTCTAAGGGCTGAATAGCTTAATACTATTTCTTACGGTCACCTATTTTTGTGTCTTGCGCAAACTTGATTTATAGTACATTTCATTTTCCTCATCCAAGTTATTAATGTATTATAAATAATTGTGGCCTCAGCACTTGTGGTACTCCACTAGTTATAGATTTATTAAAGATCTTTAAATAGCTTTCTGAGGGTTACCTTCTCAAACGGCTTTTTGAAATTCAAATACACTGTTTTGGTTCCTCTTTATCCATTGTGTTTGTTAGCTCTTCAAAGAATTCTCATAAAGGTAGTTCTGCTATAATGCATGTTTTGTTAAAGCAAATTGGCTGTAGCACAATTGATGAATAGTGGACGCTGTTTGGGAAGTGCTAACTTGCTGCTGTACAAGCATAACGATTTTCGAGAATGATTTCCCTATAACGCGAATTTTTGCAGCAAGAGGTCACACAAAAAGGCAACTTTTGCATTATAGGATAATTACCTGTTAATTCTTCATGTTTAATATGCCCTTCATGAAACCATGCTAATACTGTTTGATCATATTATGTATTTCTAAATGCTCTAGTTTATGATAGACTCTAATATGATTGAGACTCTGGATGTGAGGATGCTCGCTGAGCTGGAAGGTTAGTTTTCAGACGTTTCGTCACCTTTTATTTATTTGAAAAAATATACTTTATTCGTAAGATGTACAAAAAATAAAACATATTTACACACCTAACCAGTAATGCAAGCCGTTCCGGGATACCCAGGGGGTACATACACCAACTAAAAGGAAAAAAAACAAAGAAGAAAAAAAAACAAAGCAAAGAAAACACCCCGGCAGTCGTCTCCCCGCACAGTCCACGTTGGCCCCCTGACCAGTTGAGGAAGGCGCCAGCTGGGCCCAGTTACCAGATAGGGCCCTTTTTTTCTATTCTGGACGATGGGGTTTCATACCGTGGTCTTTCCCCACCGCGCCTTGGCGGCGGCTGCCCCAAGCTTTAGCGCGTCCCTCAGCACGTAGTCCTGGACATTGGAGTGTGCCAGTCTGCAACACTCGGTAGGGGTCAGTTCTTTCAGCTGGCAGACCAGCAAGTTGTGGGCAGACCAAAGAGCGTCTTTCACCGCATTGATGGTCCTCCAGGCACAGTTGATGTTGGTCTCAGTGTGCGTCCCGGGAAACAGCCCGTAGAGCATGGAGTCCCGTGTCATGGAGCTGCTCGGGACGAACCTCGACAAATACCACTGCATCCCCCTCCAGACCTGCTGCGCATAGGCACACTCCAGAAGGAGGTGATCGACAGTCTCGTCCCCCCCGCAGCCACCTCGAGGGCAGCGTGCGGTGGCGCAGAGATTCCGGGCATGCATAAAGGATCTCACTGGCAGAGCCCCTCTCACGCCAGCCAAGCAATATCCTTGTGCTTGTTTGAAAGTTCTGGCGATGAGGCATTCTGCCAAACGACTTTGGCAGTCTGCGTGGGGAACCACACGAGAGGATCCACCCTCTCCTTTTCCCAAAGGGTCCCGAGGATAATACGTGCTGACCACTGCCTAACGGCCTTGTGGTCAAAGGTGTTTCCTTTCAAAAATTTTCCCACGAAGGACAGGTTGTACGGAACGGTCCAACTACTCGGAGCATTCCGCGGCAATGAGGCCAGGCCCATCCTTCGCAACACCGGGGACAGGTAGAACCTCAGTAAGTAGTGACACTTGGTGTTTGCGTACTGAGAATCTACGCACAGCTTGATGCAGCCGCACACAAAGGTAGCCGTCAGGGCGAGGATGGCGTTCGGTACGCCCTTTCCCCCATTTGCCAGATCTTTGTACATGGTGTCGCTGTGGACCCGGTCCATCCTCGACCCCCAAATGAAGTGGAAGATGGCCGGGGTGACCGCAGCGGCGCAGGTCCAGGTAATAGGCCAGGCCTGCGCCACATACAACAGTACCGAAAGCCCCTCGCACCTGTCAACCAGGTTCTTACCCGTGATGGAGAGCGACCGGAGCGTCCAGCTGCCCAGCTTCTGCTTAAATTTGGCAATACGCTCCTCCCAAGCCTTAGTGCACGCTCCAGCTCCACCAAACCAAACACCCAGCACCTTCAGGTAGTCTGTCCTGACGGCGAAGGGGATGAAGGAGCGGTCGTCCCAGTTCCCGAAGAACATGACCTCGCTCTTACCCCTATTGACTTTGGCACCCGAGGCCAGTTCAAACTGGCCGCAGATGTCCAATAGTCTACTCACTGACCGACGATCGGTGCAGAAGACGGCGACATCGTCCATGTACAGGGAGGTCTTGACCTGAAGGCCTCCGCTGCCTGGGATAGTCATGCCCTTCAGGCTCACATCCTTTCTGATGGATGCGGCGAAGGGCTCTACACAGCACACGAACAAGGCAGGAGAGAGCGGGCAGCCCTGCCTGACTCCAGATCTGACAGGAAAACTGTCCGATTCCCACCCGTTGATCGAGACTGCGCTAACGATGTTGGTGTAGAGCAGCCGGATCCAATTGCGGATGCCCTCCCCGAACCCCAATTTGGAAAGGACGTCCCTCTTGTAAGCATGAGAGACCCTGTCAAAGGCCTTCTCCTGGTCCAGGCTGACGAGCCAGGTGTCCACCTGCCTGTCCTGTACGTAGGCGATCGTATCCCTGATGAGCGCGAGGCTCTCAGCGATTTTCCTGCCTGGCACAGCACAGGTTTGGTCAGGGTGAATCACTGACTCCAGGACAGACCTGACCCGGTTGGCTATGACCTTGGCCAGAATTTTGTAGCCCACGTTCAATAATGAAATGGGACACCAATTCTTAATTTCTTCCCTCTCCCCCTTCCTCTTGTAAATGAGGGTGATGATGCCCTTCCTCATGGACTTGCACATTTCCCCTGCCCGAAGCGCACTATCGTACACCTCCAGCAGGTCCTGGCCGACCAGGTCCCACAGAGCGGAATACAGCTTGACCGGTAAGCCGTCGCTCCCGGGAGTCCTATTCCTCTCCAAGGAGTTGAGGGCTCTGGTCAGCTTGTCCAGGGATATCGGCCGGTCCAGCCACTCCCTCGTGCCGTCGTCTAAGACCTCCGTGATAGACGACAGGAATGACTCGGAGGCCGAGCTGTCCGTGGGCTTCGTGTCGTACAGTCCGGCATAGAAGGATCTGCTGACCCTCAAAATGTCGGGCCAAGACGACGTCACCGAGCCGTCATCCTCCTTCAGCCAGCTAAGCACAGAGCTCTCTTTGTGCACCTTCTGAAAGGAGAAACGTGAGCACATCTCGTCCTGCTCCACGGAGCAGACCCTGGACTGGAAGATTATCCTGGAGGCCTCCGCGGCGAAGAGCGAGGCTTGCCGGCCCCTCACCTCGCGGAGGTCCTCCGTGACATCGACCCCCATCAACTGCAGAAGGAGCAGGTTCTGCAACCTTTTCTGGAGTCGTGACAGCTTTCCCCACCTCTCTCTCGCCTTCCGAACACCCTTGAGGACAAAGAACCTCTTGATGTTCTCCTTCACCGTCTCCCACCAGTCGCCCGGAGACTCAAAGAGGGGTTTCACGGTTCTCCAACCGGCGTACTCCCTCTTAAGCTCCTCGACGTTCTCTGGGGTCAACAGAGTCGTGTTGAGCTTCCACGTCCCCTTGCCGGCCAGCTGGTCGTCCTGTAAGTGACAGTCGGCCAACAGGAGGCAGTGGTCAGAGAAGAACACCGGCTCGATGCCAGTGGACCTGACCGAGAACGCCCATGACACAAACAGGAAGTCTATCCTTGAGCGTATAGACCCGTCTGGCCGCGACCAGGTGTACCTCCGCTGCGGTCCGTCTGCAGGGGTGCTGAAGACGTCGAGCAGCTTGGCGTCCTTCACCGTGGCCATCAGGAATCTGGACGTGACGTCCAGTTGACTCCCCCCACCCGCTGTCCCAACGTCAGATCTTCCATCTGCATCGATGATGCAGTTGAAGTCTCCGCCCAGGATGACCGGCCTGGACGTAGCCAGCAGGGGTGGAAGCCGCTGCAGGACGGCCAACCGCTCACTCCGTACCGCTGGGGTGTACGCGTTGATCAGCCTCAGGGGACCGTTTCTGTAGGTGATGTCAGCCACTAGGAGGCGCCCCCCCACCACCTCCTGAATTTGAGAGATGGTGAAGTTGCGCTGCCGCAGCAGAATAGCCAGGCCCAAGGAGCGACAGTCGTTACCCCCCCAACCAGATCGAAGGCCCACAGGGTCCAGGCGCCGGACCGTTTCCCGTACCTGACGAGGTGCGGTATCCCGCAGTCCTGCAGAAACAGGACGTCCGCCTTGACGGTGGTCAGGTAGGCCAACGTGGACACACATCTTGCGGTGGACTTGACACTGCGCACATTAATGCTCACAACTCGTACCCCAATTGTGGGCAGTGACCGCAGTACCCTCCCCAAGTCCAAGGTCCAGCCTCTCCATCTGTCCCTTCATGCCCATTGCCCGAGCTAACTGTTGGACGCTCTCCGGGCTGAGGAAACCGTCCGTGCTGTCTTCCGGGTGGCATCCCCCCGTTGGGGGTACGGAGGCAGGAGAGTCCGGCTCTGGGTCAGGCTGGGGACGCGCTGTTTCCTTCTTCCCGCCTGGAAGTTCCGGGGGGCCCTCCAGTGCCCCAGTGGCACATGACTGGGTGTCGGAGGGAGCCTCAGGACGCCTCCCGTCACCTGGAAGCTTTGGTGCTGCTTTTGTTCTCACTTGAGATCTTTAACTTCTGCTTCGGGCGGGCCCTCTCCGAATCCCCCTCGTCAGAGGAGCTCTTATAGCCCCCCTGTAGCTGCCTCATCCCGCCTGATGGTTGCGGTTCCTGGGCCCGCCGACGCACCTTCCTCCTCGCTTTCCGGACCGTCGTCCACTCCCCTGGGTCGCCTGTCGCTGCCTCCATCGACTCTGAGTTGTTCGGGGTGGAGCGGAGCCTGCAGGGGTGCTTTGCTGGCCTCGGGCCCATCCTGCGGGGCTGGGTCCTCCTGCACGACCTGGCCCTCCTGCACATTAGTGGGGCCCTTGCTGGGCCCTGGTGCCTTCCTCTCCTCCGGGGGGGCTGGCCCCGCATTGCCTCTGCTGGTGACCTGGGCGTAGGTGGTCCCCCGCTGCGGGCATGCCCTATAGAGGTGGCCCGCTTCCCCGCAAAGGTTGCAGCTTTTCTCTTGTGGGCAATCCTTTGCAAGGTGTCCCCCCTCCCTGCAGTTCCTGCAGATGGTGGCTTTGCAGTTGGCCGCCACATGACCTGACCTACCACAGGCATGGCAGACTTTAGGTTGCCCTACATAGATCAGGTAGCCCTTGCTCCCGCCGATCGCGAAGCTGGACGGTGGGTGTACGCCGTTCCCGTCCGCGCCCATCCTCATCGTCACCTTGACCTGCCTCTTACTGGTCCAGATGCCAAAGGGGTCCATGATGTCAGTTAGGTCCCCTTCCACCTTCACATACCTTCCAAGGAAGGTCAGGACATCAACTGCTGGCACATGCGGGTTGTACATGTGTACAGTCACCATACGGCTCCTCTACGCTGGCATCACAAACAGCGGGACAGCAGTCAATACAGATAGGGGGCCCTCACCTCCTTTCTCCTTGAAAACCTCCAGGAAGCGCTCGCAAGCTTGGCACTCTTGAAGGTCATATCGTAAAAACCTCCTCCGGGGAAATCCTGCAGGCAGTATATGTCCGCAGCAGTGAACCCACAACAGTCCAACAGGACCCTCTTCACGAAGAAGGTGCGGTCCACAGGTGCACCTTCATCCACCTTCTTTACGGAAACACAGATGGTGTTCCGGACCCCCTTACCTGGGGCAATGGCACTTGCTGCAGCCGTCGTTGTAGGTTGGCTGCTCCCCTGAACCAGCGTTAGGCCGAAGCCAGCATTAACATCCACTGGTTGCAAGGGTGCACAGCCAACCCGAAGTCCTCCTTTCACCTCCAACACAGCACTCTCCTCCTCTCGGTCCACAAGAGAGTGGGTCTTTATTTTGTTCCAGATGTAAGCTGGTTCACTGAGCTTGAAGGTTTGTTCCCAGATGTTTTGTCACCTTTTTTTTTATTTGAAAAAATATACTTTATTCATCGAATGTACAAAAAATAAAACATTTATACACCTACCCAGTCATGCAAGCCACTCCGGGTTACCCGGGGGTACGTACACCAACTAAAGGAAAAAACAAAACAGAGAAAAAAAACAAAGCAAAGAAACCGCCCCGGCAGTCGTCACCCCGCACAGTCCCAGTTGGCCCCCTGACCAGTTGGGGAAGGCGCCAGCTGGGCCCAGTTACCAGATAGGAATCTTTTCCCTTTTCTGGACAAGGGGGCTCATATGGTGCTCTTTCCCCAACCGCGGCTTGGCGGCGGCTGCCCCAAGCTTTAGCGCGTCCCTCAGCACGTAGCCCTGGACCTTGGAGTGCGCCAGTCTGCAACACTCGGTAGGGGTCAGTTCTTTCAGCTGGCAGACCAGCAAGTTGCGGGCAGACCAAAGAGCGTCTTTCACCGCATTGATGGTCCTCCAGGCGCAGTTGATGTTGGTCTCGGTGTGCGTCCCCAGAAACAGCCCGTGGAGCACGGAGTCCCGCGTCACGGAGCTGCTCGGGACGAACCTCGACAAATACCACTGCATCGCCCTCCAGACCTCCAGCGCATAGGCACACTCCAGAAGGAGGTGATCAACAGTCTCGTCCCCCCCGCAGCCACCTCGAGGGCAGCGTGCAGTGGTGCAGAGATTCCGGGCATGCATAAAGGATCTCACTGGCAGAGCCCCTCTCACCGCCAGCCAAGCAATGTCCTTGTGCTTGTTTGAAAGTTCTGGCGATGACGCATTCTGCCAAACGACTTTGGCAGTCTGCGTGGGGAACCACACGACGGGATCCACCCTCTCCTTTTCCCGAAGGGTCCTGAGGATAATACGTGCTGACCACTGCCTGACGGCCTTGTGGTCAAAGGTGTTTCCTTTCAAAAATTTCTCCACGAAGGACAGGTTGTACGGAACGGTCCAACTACTCGGAGCGTTCTGCGGCAACGAGGCCAGGCGCATCCTTCGCAACACCGGGGACAGGTAGAACCTCAGTAAGTAGTGACACTTGGTGTTTGCATACTGAGGATCTACGCACAGCTTGATGCAGCCACACACAAAGGTAGCCGTCAGGGCGAGGGTGGCGTTCGGTACGCCCTTTCCCCCATTTCCCAGGTCTTTATACATGGTGTCTCTGCGGACCCGGTCCATCCTCGACCCCCAAATGAAGTGGAAGATGGCCCGGGTGACCGCAGCGGCGCAGGTCCAGGTAATAGGCCAGGCCTGCGCCACATACAACAGTACCGAAAGCCCCTCGCACCTGACAACCAGGTTCTTACCCGTGATGGAGAGGGACCGGAGCGTCCATCTGCCCAGCTTCTGCTTAAATTTGGCAATACGCTCCTCCCAAGTCTTAGTGCATGCCCCAGCTCCACCAAACCAAACACCCAGCACCTTCAGGTAGTCTGTCCTGACGCTGAAGGGGATGAAGGAGCGGTCGTCCCAGTTCCCGAAGAACATGACCTCGCTCTTACCCCTATTGACTTTGGCACCCGAGGCCAGTTCAAACTGGCCGCAGATGTCCAACAGCCTACTCACCGACCGACGATCGGTGCAGAAGATGGCGACATCGTCCATGTACAGGGAGGTCTTGACCTGAAGGCCTCCGCTGCCTGGGATAGTCACGCCCTTCAGGCTCACGTCCTTCCTGATGGAGGCGGCGAAGGGCTCCACACAGCACACGAACAAGGCAGGAGAGAGCGGGCAGCCCTGCCTGACTCCAGATCTAACAGGAAAACTGTCTGATTCCCACCCGTTGATCGAGACTGCGCTAACGATGTTAGCGTAGAGCAGCCGGATCCAATTGCGGATGCCCTCCCCGAACCCCAATTTGGAGAGGACGTCCCTCATGTAAGCATGAGAGACCCTGTCGAAGGCCTTCTCCTGGTCCGGGCTGACGAGGCAGGTGTCCACCCGCCTGTCCTGTACGTAGGCGATCGTATCCCTGATGAGCGCGAGGCTCTCAGCGATCTTCCTGCCCGGCACAGCACAGGTTTGGTCAGGGTGAATCACTGACTCCAGGACAGACCTGACCCGGTTGGCAATGACCTTGGCCAGGATTTTGTAGTCCACGTTCAAAAGTGAAATGGGACGCCAATTCTTAATTTCTTCTCTCTCCCCCTTCCTCTTGTAAATGAGGGTGATGATGCCCTTCCTCATGGACTTGCACATGTTCCCTGCCCGAAGCGCACTATCGTACACCTCCAGCAGGTCCTGGCCGACCAGACCCCACAGAGCGGAATACAGCTTGACCGGTAAGTCGTCCCTTCCGGGAGTCCTATTCCTCTGCAAGGACTTGAGGGCTCTGGCCAGCTCGTCCAGGGATATCAGCCGGTCCAGCCACTCCCTCGTGCCGTCGTCTAAGACCTCCGTGATAGACGACAGGAATGACTCGGAGGCCGTGCTGTCCGTGGGCTTCGTGTCGTACAGTCCGGCATAGAAGGATCTGCTGATCCTCAAAACGTCGGGCCGAGACGACATCACCGAGCCGTCGTCCTCCTTCAGCCGGCTAAGCACAGAGCTCTCTTTGTGCACCTTCTGAAAGAAGAAACGCGAGCACGTCTCGTCCTGCTCCACGGAGCGGACCCTGGACCGGAAGATTATCCTGGAGGCCTCCGCGGCGAAGAGCGAGGCTTGCCGGCCCCTCACCTCGCGGAGGTCCTCCGTGACATCGACCCCCATCAACTGCAGAAGGAGCAGGTTCTGCACCCTTTTCTGGAGTCGCGACAGCTTTCCCCGCCTCTCTCTTGCCTTCTGAACACCCTTGAGGACAAAGAACCTCTTGATGTTCTCCTTCACCGTCTCCCAGCAGTCGCCTGGAGACTCAAAGAGGGGTTTCACGGTTCTCCAACCGGCGTACTCCCTCTTAAGCTCCTCGACGTTCTCTGGGGTCAACAGAGTCGTGTTGAGCTACCACGTCCCCTTGCCGGCCGGCTGGTCGTCCTGTAAGTGACAGTCGGCCAACAGGAGGCAGTGGTCAGAGAAGAACACCGGCTCGTCACCGGTGGACCTGACCGAGAACGTCCGTGACACAAACAGGAAGTCTATCCTTGAGCGGATAGACCCGTCTGGCCGCGACCAGGTGTACCTCTGCTGCGCTCCGTCTGCAGGGGTGCTGAAGATGTCGAGCAGCTTGGCGTCCTTCACCGTGCCCATCAGGAATCTGGACGTGACGTCCAGTTGAATCCCCCCATCCGCTGTCCCCACGTCAGATCTTCCATCTGCATCAATGATGCAGTTGAAGTCTCCGCCTAGGATGACCGGCCTGGACGTAGCCAGCAGGGGTGGAAACCGCTGCAGGACAGCCAACCGCTCACTCCGTACCGCTGGGGCGTACACGTTGATCAGCCTCAGGGGAGCATTCCTGTAGGTGATGTCAGCCACTAGGAGGCGCCCCCCCACCACCTCCTGAACTTGAGAGATGGTGAATTTGCGCCCCTGCAGCAGAATAGCCAGGCCCGAGGAGCGACAGTCGTTACCCCCCGACCAGATCGAAGGCCCACAGGTCCAGGCGCCGGACCATTTCCCGTACCTGCCGAGGTGCGGTATCCCGCACTCCTGCAGAAACAGGAGATCCGCCTTGATGGTGGTCAGGTAGGCCAACGTGGACACACATCTCGCGGTTGACTTGACGCTGCGCACATTAATGCTCGCAATTCGTACCCCCATTGTGGGCAGTGACCGCAGTACCCTCCCCAAGTCCAAGGTCCAGCCCCTCCATCTGTCCCTTCATGCCCATTGCTTGGGCGAACTGCTGGACGCTCTCCGGGCTCAGGAAACCGTCCGTGCTGCCTTCCGGGTGGCATCCCCCCGTCAGGGGTCCGGAGGCAGGAGGGTCCGGCTCCGGGTCAGGCTGGGGATGCGCTGTTTCCTCCTTTCCGCCTGGAAGTTCCGGGGGGCCCTCCAGTGCTCCAGCGGCACTTGATTGGGTGTCGGAGTGAGCCTCAGGACGCCTCCCATCACCTGGAAGCTGGGTGCTGCTTTCCTTCCCCCTCGAGACCTTTAACCGCAGCTTCGGGTGGGCCCTCTCCGAATCCTCCTCGTCAGAGGAGCTCTTATAGCCCCCCTGTAGCTGCCTCTTCCCGCCTGATTGTTGCGGTTCCTGGGCCCGTCGACGCACCTTCCTCCTCGCTTTCCGGACTGTTGTCCACTCTCCTGGGTCGCCTGTCGCCGCCTCCATTGGCTCCGGGTTGTCGGGGGGGATTGGAGCCTGCAGGGGTGCTTTGCTGGCCTCGGGCCCATCCTGCACGGCCTGGCCCTCCTGCACATTAGTGGGGTCCTTGCTGGGCCCTGGTGCCTTCCTTTCCTCCGGGGGGGGCTGGCCCCGCATTTCCCCTGCCGGTGACCTGGGCATAGGTGGCACCCCGCTGCGGGCATGCCCTATAGAAGTGGCCCGCTTCCCCGCAAAGGTTGCAGCTTCTCTCTCGTGGGCAATCCTTTGCAAGGTGTCCCTCCTCCCTGCAGTTCCTGCAGATGGTGGCTTTGCAGTCGGCCGCCATGTGACCTGACCTACCACAGGCATGGCAGACTTTAGGTTGCCCTGCATAGGTCAGGTAGCCCCTGCTCCCGCCGATCGCGAAGCTGGACGGTGGGTGTGTGACATTCCCGTCTGCGCCCATCCTCAGCGTCACCTTGACCTGCCGCTTACTCGTCCAGATGCCAAAGGGGTCCACGATGTCAGTTAGGTCCCCTTCCACCTGCACATACCTTCCGAGGAAGGTCAGGACATCAACTGCTGGCACATGCAGGTTGTACATGTGTACAGTCACCATACGGCTCCTCTGTGCTGGCATCACAAACAGTGGGATAGCGGTCAATACAGAGAGGGGGCCCTCACCTCCTTTCTCCTTGAAAACCTCCAGGAAGCGCTCGCAAAGCTTGGCACTCCGGAAGGTCACGTCGTAAAAACCTCCTCCGGGGAAATCCTGCAGGCAGTAAATGTCCGCAGCAGCGAACCCACAACAGTCCAACAGGACCCTCTTCACGAAGAAGGTGCGGTCCACAGGTGCACCTTCATCCACCTTTTTTACGGAAACACAGATGGTGTTCCGGACCCCCTGACCTGGGGCATGAGCACTTGCTGCAGCTGTCGTTGTCGGTTGGCTGCTCCCCTGAACCAGCGTTAGGCCGAAGCCAGCATTAACATCCACTGGTTGCAAGGGTGCACAGCCAACCCGAAGTCCTCCTTTCACCTCCAACACAACACTCTCCTCCTCTCAGTCCACAAGAGAGTGGGTCTTTATTTTGTTCCAGATGTAAGCTGGTTCACTGAGCTTGAAGGTTTGTTCCCAGATGTTTTGTCACCATTCTAGGTAACATCATCAGTGAGCCTCCGACGAAGCGCTAGTGTTATGTCCCTCTTTCTATTTATCTGTTTAGCTTTCCTTGGGTTGGTGATGTCATTTCCTGAATTGTGATGTCATTGCCTGTTCTTTATCTCAGAGTATGGTAAATTGATTTGGAGCCGATGTGTTTGTTGATGGAGTTCCGGTTGGAATGCCATGCTTCTCGGAATTCTCATGCGTGTCTCTGTTTGGCTTGTCCTAGGATGGATGTGTTGTCCCAATCAAAGTGGTGTCCTTCCTCATCTGTATGTAAGGATATCAGAGATAATGGGAACTGCAGATGCTGGAGATTCCAAGATAATAAAATGTGAGGCTGGATGAACACAGCAGGCCAAGCATCCAGCCTCACATTTTATTATCTTGTATGTAAGGATACTAGTGATCGTGGGTCATGTCGTTTTGTGGCTAGTTGATGTCCATGTATCCTGGTGGCTAGCTTTCTGTCTGTTTGCCCAATGTAGTGTTTGTCGCAGTTCTTGCAAGGTATTTTGTAGATGACGTTCGTTTTGCTTGTTGCCTGTATAGGGTCTTTTAAGTTCATTAGCTGCTGTTTTAGTGTGTTGGTGGGTTTGTGAGCTACCCTGATGCCAAGAGGTCCGAGTAGTCCGGCAGTCATTTCCGAAATGTCTTTGATGTAGGGGAGAGTGGTTATGGTTTCTGGGCCCGTTTTGTCTGTCTGTTTGGATTTGTTGCTGAGAAATCGGCAGACTGTGGTCATTGAGTACCCATTCTTTTGAATACACTGTATAGGTGATTTTCTTCTGCTCTTCGTAGTTCCTCTGTGCTGCAGTGTGTGGTGGCTCGTTGGAATAATGTTCTAATGCAGCTTCATTTGTGGGTGTTGGGATGGTTGCTCCTGTAGTTCAGTATTTGGTCCATATGTGTTGTTTTCCTGTAGATGCTGGTTTGAAGTTCCCCATTGACTGTTTGCTCTACTGTGACATCTAGGAATGGCAGTTTGTTGTTGTTTTCTTCCTCTTTTGTGAATGTTATGCCAGTAAGGATATTATTGATGGTCTTGAAGGTTTCCTCTAATTTGTCTTGTTTAGTGATGACAAAGGTGTCATCAGGATGATTGGCAGAGCTGTTTGTTTGAGTCTCTGCATTACTGCCTCTGCAGGTTTTGTTATTCAAAGTGAAGTGGGTGATAAGGCATAGGTCCACTAGCTTGATGATGTTGTCCTTGCTGATTGAGGTTGGTGGTGTCTGGTGAATGTGTCTTTGGTTTTTCTTATAGTGTAGTCAGTGTTTCTTTGGCCAGGTTGATGGATGTGAACAGGGCTGTTCCGTCAAAGGAGACCATTGTTTCATCCTCTTCTTTCTTGGTGTCTTTGGTGTTCATGAATTCTTGGGTGGAGCGGATGAAGTGGCATGAGTCTTCTGCTAAGTGTTTTAGTCTTTGGTGTAGTTCCTTGGCTAATCTGTAGGTTGGTGTTCCAGGTAGCGAGACTATAGGTCTGAGGGGCGCTCCTGGTTTGTGAATTTTTGGTAGTCCGTAGAAGCATGGTGTTTTGGATCCGTCTGGTTTCATTTTTTGGAAGTCTCTCTTGTTTAATTCTCCAGATTTTTGAAGTTTATTGAGTAAGGCTGTGATTCGGTTCTCTTGTTGTGGGGGTCAGGTCTATCGCCACCTGTTGGTAAGTGTCGGTATCTGCAAGCAGTGGGATGCTTTCTCAGTGTAGTCTGTTCGGCTTAAAATGACTGTCAAGCGTGCTTTGTCTGCAGGTTGGATAACGATGTTTTTATCTTTCTTGAGTCCTTTTAGGGCTTTCCTTTCTTGTGTATTGAGTGTGTTTTCTTCCTTTTTCCTGCTTAATGTTGGTGCGACTGTCTGTCTGATGGTTTTGCTGGGTTTCTTCTGTGAGTTTGTTGTTTTTCAGTGTTGTTTCTAACGCTGCTAAGAAATCTTTCTTGTCCGCATCCCAGTACAAATGAAGCTGCATTAGAACATTATTCCAATGAGCCACTACACACTACAGCACAGATGAACTACGAAGAGCAGAAGAAAATCACCTATGCAGCGTATTCAAAAAGAACGGGTACCCAATGAACACAATCCGCCGATTTCTCAGCAACAAACACACAAAACGGGCCCAGAAACCATAACCACTCTCCCCTACATCAAAGACATTTCGGAAATGAATGCCAGACTACTTGGACCGCTTGGCATCAGGGTAGCCCACAAACCCACCAATACACTAAAACAGCAGCTAATGATCTTAAAAAAACCCTATACAGGCAACAAGCAAAACGAACGTCATCTACAAAATACCTTGCAAGAACTGTGACAAACACTATATTGGACAAACAGGCAGAAAGCTAGCCACCAGGATACATGAACATCAACTAGCCACAAAACAACTTGACCCACTATCACTAATTTCCTTACATACAGATGAGGAAGGACACCACTTTGGGACAACACATCCATCCTAGGACAGGCCAAACATAGACACGCACGAGAATTCCTAGAAGCATGGCATTCCAACCAGAACGCCATCAACAAACACATTGATTTGGAGCCAATCTACCATCCCCTGAGAAAAAGAACAGGAAATGACATCACCAACCCAAGGAAAGCTAAACAGATAAATAGAAAGCGGGAGATAACACCAGCGCTTCGTCGGAGGCTCACTGATGATGTTACCTAGAATGGTGACGAAACGTCTGAAAACTAACCTTCCAGCTCAGCGAGTAAACTCACATCCAGAAACTCAACCTGAGCTACAAATCTTCTCAAAACTCGCTATGTCTGACACTTTTGGAACCATCCTGAACCCAAGAAATTATGAGAATACTTGAAAAGTACCAAGTTAGCCGTGAGAGTTATACCGCAGGATGCATGTCAAGTATCATGTTTGCCCCCAGAGATTCTGTCCAGCAGAAGCTAATTTTGTTAATTCAGATGTGACATGCCATCTCATGTTTGGGAGGGCATAGTTCACCAATTGCCCCTTTAAACTTTTTATAAATCTGGGAATACTTTGATTTGCAGCTCCAAACTTTGAGATAATAGGACAAATTTATATATTAACAATGTCAGCTGAAAAACCCAAAACTGACTTTTGTTATCAAGTGTATGAATTGTTCACAGAGTCCCTACAGTGCGGCTAGAGTCCAAAGAGCATTCGCATAAACCTGGCCGCCGACCCTATTTCCGCATTTACCATGGCTAATCTATCAAGCCTGCATGTCCCTGGAGTCTGCAGTGCCATTTATCATGGCTAAACTGCCTGACCTCCAGGTCTTTGGATTGTCAGAGGAAACTGGAGTATCTGGCAGAAACCCTCACCATCATGGAGTGACTGTGTAAGCTCCACACAAGCAGTCACCAAGGCTGGAATCAAATCCAGGTGCCTAGTACTGTGAGGCTGAAGTGCTAATTACTGAGCCACCGTGCCACCCCAGTTTCTGAACAAAATCAAATAAACGGTGAAAGCACAGATTTACCATGATCTAATATAACTGCATAAAAAGCCTTTTCATTAACAAATTATTGTTAAAGCCTGCTGCTGTTTTTTTGAGTGGCTGTTTTCGCTGTTTCCTTCCAAGTTTCATGTCAGGTGAAGATCTGGTTGAAGTACAGGTGGTGGTAAAGGGATTGTCTTTCCTACTGGAGGCCTGTGATCTGTGGTGTTCCACAGGGATCAGTACTGGGTCCAATTTTATCATTTATATAACTGATTTGGATAAGAATATACAAGGCATATATAGAACATAGAACATAGAACAGTACAGCACAGAACAGGCCCTTCAGCCCACAATGTTGTGCCGACCATTGATCCTCATGTATGCACCCTCAAATTTCTGTGACCATATACATGTCCAGCAGTCTCTTAAATGACCCCAATGACCTTGCTTCCACAACTGCTGCTGGCAACGCATTCCATGCTCTCACAACTCTCTGCGTAAAGAACCTGCCTCTGACATCCCCTCTATACTTTCCACCAACCAGCTTAAAACTATGACCCCTCGTGCTAGCCATTTCTGCCCTGGGAAATAGTCTCTGGCTATCAACTCTATCTATGCCTCTCATTATCTTGTATACCTCAATTAGGTCCCCTCTCCTCCTCCTTTTCTCCAATGAAAAGAGACCGAGCTCAGTCAACCTCTCTTCATAAGATAAGCCCTCCAGCCCAGGCAGCATCCTGGTAAACCTCCTCTGAACCCTCTCCAAAGCACCCACATCTTTCCTATAATAGGGCGCCCAGAACTGGACGCAGTATTCCAAGTGCGGTCTAACCAAAGTTTTATTGAGCTGCAACAAGATCTCACGACTCTTAAACTCAATCCCCCTGTTAATGAAAGCCAAAACACCATATGTTTTCTTAACAACCCTGTCCACTTGGGTGGCCATTTTAAGGGATCTATGTATCTGCACACCAAGATCCCTCTGTTCCTCCACGCTGCCAAGAATCCTATCCTTAATCCTGTACTCAGCTTTCAAATTCGACCTTCCAAAATGCATCACCTCGCATTTATCCAGGTTGAACTCCATCTGCCACCTCTCAGCCCATCTCTGCATCCTGTCAATGTCCCGCTGCAGCCTACAACAGCCCTCTACACTGTCAACGACACCTCCGACCTTTGTGTCGTCTGCAAACTTGCTGACCCATCCTTCAATTCCCTCGTCCAAGTCATTAATAAAAATTACAAACAGTAGAGGCCCAAGGACAGAGCCCTGTGGAACTCCACTCACCACTGACTTCCAGGCAGAATATTTTCCTTCTACTACCACTCGCTGTCTTCTGTTGGCCAGCCAATTCTGTATCCAAGCAGCTAAGTTCCCCTGTATCCCATTCCTCCTGACCTTCTGAATGAGCCTACCATGGGGAACCTTATCAAATGCCTTACTGAAGTCCATATACACCACATCCACAGCTCGACCCTCATCAACTTTTCCAGTCACATCCTCAAAAAACTCGATAAGGTTTGTAAGGCATGACCTACCCCTCACAAAGCCGTGTTGACTGTATTTGATCAAGGCATGCTCTTCCAGATGGTCATAAATCTTATCCCTCAGAATCCTTTCTAACACCTTGCAGACGACAGACGTGAGACTTACCGGTCTATAATTGCCGGGGATTTCCCTATTTCCTTTCTTGAAGAGAGGAATTACATTTGCCTCTCTCCAGTCCTCAGGTACGACTCCAGTGGAGAGCGAGGATGCAAAGATCTTCGCAAGTGGCGAAGCAATTGCATTTCTCACTTCCCAAAGCAGCCGAGGACAAATCTGATCCGGGCCTGGCGACTTGTCAATCTTAATGTTTGACAAAATTTTCAGCACATCAGCTTCGTCTATCTCTATCCATTCCAGCATGCACACCTGCTCTTCAAAGGTTTCATTCACTACAAAGTTGGTTTCTTTCGTAAAGACAGAAGCAAAAAACTCATTTAGGGCTTCCCCTACCTCCTCAGGCTCCACACACAAGTTCCCTCTGCTATCCCTGATCGGCCCTACTCTTTCTTTGACCAATCTCTTATTCCTCACGTAAGTGTAAAATGCCTTTGTGTTTTCCCGGATTCCTTCTGCCAAGCCTTTCTCGTGCCCCCTCCTGGCTCTCCTCAGACCATTTTTGAGCTCCTTCCTTGCCTGCATGTAATCCTCTCTAGCTGAACTTGACCCTAGCTTCCTCCACCTTATGTAAGCTACCTTCTTCCTTTTCACTAGAAGCTCCACCGCTCTCGTCATCCAAGGTTCCTTAATCTTACCCCTTCTTGCCTGTCTCAGAGGGACATATTTACTCATCACTCCCAACAACTGTTCCTTAAACCGTCTCCACATGTCTATAGTTCCCTTACCATGGAACAACTGCTCCCAGTCCATGCTTCCTAACTCATGTCTAATCGCATCATAGTTTCCTCTTCCCCTATTAAATATCCTCCCATTTTGCCTAATCCTCTCCTTCTCCATAGCTATGTAGAATGTGAGGCAGTTATGGTCACTATCACCAAAATGCTCTCCCACCACAAGATCTGATACCTGCCCCGGCTCGTTTCCGAGCACCAAGTCTAGAATGGCCTCTCCCCTCGTCTGCCTGTCAACGTACTGCGTTAGGAAACCCTCCTGAACACACCTTACAAAAACAGCTCCATTCAAATCTTCTGCTCGAAGGAGGTTCCAATCAATATTAGGAAAGTTAAAGTCACCCATTACAACAACCCTACTGCGTGCACACTTTTCCAAAATCTGTCGACCTATGCTTTCTTCAATCTCCCTGCTGCTATTGGGGGGCCTGTAGTAAACCCCTAACGAGGTGACTACTCCCTTGCTGTTCCTAATTTCCACCCATACTGACTCAGTAGGCAGATCTTCCTCGACAAAGGAAGCTTCTGTAGCTGTGATACCCTCTCTGATTAGTAGTGCTACACCCCCTCCTCTTTTTCCCCCCTCCCTATTCTTTTTAAATGTTCTAAACCCTGGAACATCCAACAACCATTCCTGCCCATGAGAAACCCATGTCTCTGTTATGGCCACAACATCATAGCACCAGGTACTGATCCATGCTCTAAGTTCATCACTTTTATTCCTGATACTCCTTGCATTAAAGCAAACACACTTTAACCGATCCCCTGGTTCCTTCCCAGGAAAATCCTTCCCACTAGCTGGTCTACCTCTTGCTACTGCCTCACCTGCATCAACGCTCACCTCTGGTATACAGCTCAGGTTCCCACCCCCCTGCCATACTAGTTTAAACCCTCTCGAACTACTCGAGCAAACCTTCCACCTAGGACATTGGTCCCCTTCCAGTTCAGATGCAACCCGTCCTTCTTGTACAGGTCCCACCTTCCCCAGAAGGCATCCCAATTATCAACATATCTGAAGCCCTCCCTCCTACACCAGCTGCGTAGCCACGTGTTCAGCTGCGCCCGCTCCCTGTTCCTCACCTCGCTATCTCGTGGCACCGGTATTAAACCAGAGAACACTACTCTGTTCGTCCTGCTCTGCAGCTTCCATCCTAACTCCCTGAAATCACTTTTTATATCCTCAAACCTATTTCTGGCTATATCGTTTGTGCCAATATGTAACACGATTTCTGGCTGTTCGCCCTCCCCTTTTAGAACTTTATACACCCGATCGGAGACGTCCCGGACCCTGGCACCAGGGAGGCAACATACCTTCCGGGAATCCCGATCTTGCCCACAAAATCTCCTGTCGATTCCCCTAACTATCGAGTCCCCTACCACGAGTACTTTTCTATTCTGCCCCCTTCCCTTCTTTGCCACAGTGTCAGGCTCAGTGCCAGAGAACTGACTACTATGGCTTTCCTCTGGTAGGGCATCCCCCCCAGCAGTATCCAAAACGGTATACTTATTGCTGAGGGGAATGCCCACAGGGGATCTCTGCACTGTCTGTCTGTCCCCTTTCCTCCCCCTAACTGTAACCCATCTATCCTCGTCCTGAGCCTTAGGAGTGACCAACTCCCGATAACTCCTCTCAATTACCCCCTCTGCCTCCCGAATGATCCGTAGTTCATCCAGCTCCAGCTCCATTTCCCTAACACGGTTTTCAAGGAGCTGTAGCTGGGTGCACTTCCCGCAGATGTAGCCAGCGGAGACGTGTGCCACATCTCCCAACTGCCACATTCTGCAGGAGGAGCAAGCAACTGCCCTAGCATCCATACCCCACTTATCTGAACACCCACTCAATACAAAACCAGAAAGCTTACTTCAAGTAATAATAACAAATTAATAACAAACTTACGTTCAATAGAGAAAGTTTAGAATGAACCTTACCTTATTAACTAGGTTAGAGGAGGAGGGCGGGTGGGAGACACTACAGTTGTAGAGTCTCGGGTTTAGCCGCCTTGCTGATACATAATAACGCGTTGATATATAATAAGTTAGCCAATGACACCAAACTTAATGGCACAGTGGTCAGTGAGGAATGTTATCTAAGGTTACAAAGAATCTTGGTCAGTTGAGTCAATGGGTTGGGGAGTGGCAAATGGAGTTTAATTTGGAGAAATGTGAGGTATTGCATTTTGGTAAAACAAACAAGGGGTGGACTTATAGAGTTAATAGTAGGGCCCTGGGTAGTGCTGTAGAATACAGAGGCCTAGGGGTTCCGGTTCATAATTCTTTGAAATTTGCACCACAAGTAGACAGGGTGGACAAGAAGGTGCTTGGCATGCTTGCCTTCATTGCTCAGACCTTTCAGAATAGGAATTGGGTCGTCATGCTGATTTTTACAGGACCATGGTGAGGCCTGTTTTGGAGTACTGTGTGCAGTTATGGTTGCCCTGCTATAGGAAGGACAATATTAAATTGGAGAGGGTTCAGAAGAGATTTAATAGGATGTTGCTGGGAATGGAGGGCTTGACTTGTAAAAATAGGCTGGATGTGTTGGGACGTTTTTTCTCTGAAGCTTAGGAGGTTGAAGGTTATCTTTACAAAGGTTTATAAAATCATGAAGGACGTTGATGAGGTGAATAACAAGGGTCTTTTCTCTGGGAGGGAGTTCAAAACTAGGGAGAATATTTTTAAGGTGAGAGGAGAATGTTTTAAAAAATAAATGAGTGGCAACTGTTTTACACAGAATGATTTGTATGTGAAATGAGCTGCCAGAGGAAGTGGTCGATGTAAGCACAATTACAACAAAATACTTGGATAAGTACATAATAGGAAATGTTTGGAGGGATATGGGCCAAATGCAGACTAGTTTATTTGGGAACGTGGTCGACATGGACTAGTTGGACCAAAGGGTCTCTTTTCATGCTGTACGACTCAATGACTTTATAATTATTGGACTGTGTTTAGTTTATCACAGATCTGTTGAAAATTTTAGCTCTGTGATTGAAGAATGCATTAAAGTTCATTATTTGACACAAATCTGAGCTGCATTCCATGTCGAAGATATAAGGTGAAAGAAATGTTGATATTTATAGAATTCAGATATTAGTATGCAACATAAATAGAGGAAAACACCATGTTGATTTCAAATCTGACATTTGCAATGACATTTCATTCCTGGAATGTGGATTGCATTTTAAATATATTTTTGAAGTAATTGTAATGAAACAAAGGTAATGCTTCTCAGTAATCTGTAATAGTGGGAAACATAGCACAAATTAATTCACTCTTTACTTAGGAAAGAAAAAAAACAAAATAATACACGTGAAATTAAGATGCATAGTTGCAATATTTTTCTCAGACGAGCATTAATTAGAATAAGTGATGTTATCTGCAATGTCTGAAATACAATCTGAAATGGTTACCTTTGGAAAATTGGATACAGCTTACAATGCGACAAAGTTTAAAAGATTAATGAATATATTAATGGATGCACAGAGCAAATATATAGTTTTACAAATGCCTAAGCTGTCATGAATAGAAAATATAATTTTTACATCTTGTATTCAGTGACTCTGGAACTTACCTTTGGGAAGATTATTGAGCCATTGCTAGTTCAAATATTAACTAGTTTAGTACATATTAGAGAGCCAAAAATACCTTTACACACAATTGTGACTAAATTGAAGCCATAATAATACTCCCTTTCAAGTCTCTTCGCCATGTGTTTTTTTTCATCATCATTAATGGAGGTTTTATTCACATGGACCATTGAAGGGGAGACAATAGTAAAACGAAATTACTTTAGAGTATAGAGTTTAGTGATGGTCCCAGATCAGAAACCTGGATAAAACACTGAAGAGATTATTTGTAGCTGAGAATGTTTGAACTCAGGTGTATGAAAGTTCCTGGAAAAGGCTGTTTGATTGTCAACTGAGAGTTGAATTTACAGTCAACTTTTTTTAAAAATAGGCTCTTCACTGGTGTGAGTATTGAACAAGAAGTGTTTTTGGGGACAGTCAAGAAAGCGTTTTAGGACTACTGTGATTATGATTCTACCATATGTTCCAAAATCATTAAAGACATACTATTGGTAAAGGATTTTAGCTGTTTTATTTTATCTTGATTCCTTTTGCTTAATGAATTACTGTTAAAGCCAATTGCTTGCTTACCTTTCAGTGAGAGACCACTTCGTTAATACCCAAACAAGTAGAATCTATGAAGCTAGATTTCAGACTGGGACCTGATGTGACCAAAAAGAACATCAATTTGTGGTCTTAACAAACAGTTCTGATGGTACTGATCTACATTAAATGTAAAGTCGCCAAAGTCTTACCATAATCATAGCCTGCTGTTTCATTAGAGATAGATGACTGGTGATGGCTTAACCTGAGGATGGTCTCAGGTCAGCGGAGAGATTGAGAAGTGGAATTCTTCATAGCAAGCTCAGCCAGTGAGGGAATTTAACCCACACTGTTGGCATCACACTGCACTGCTAACTAGTTATCCAGCCAAGTGAACTAACTGACTCCATGATCCACATTGAAATGAAGTAGATTTATAATTTAGAATGGCAGGTTGAAATATCTTTATTCTTCTTAACTGTATTTCTAATTTTTGCATCACATTTGGATTGAAGGTCCAGGATAGATAACTGCATTGGGTATTGATGAATAGCTTTTTTAATGCATTTTCCATTATTGCCATTGTGCCCTAGGAAACAAATAGACATTGTCAAGAATTTACACTTTTCATTAGCGTCAGACTTTTTTCTTGGAAACTGTTCGAAACTGCTCTCCCCCTCAAGTCATGTTCTTTACAGTCTTGGGAGTCATACAGCACGGAAATAGACCCTTCAGTCTAACCAGTCTATGCTGACCATAATTCCAAACTAAATTAGCCCCACCTGCCGGTATTTGGCCCATATCTTTTCCTACTTGTGTACTTATCAAAATGTCTTTTAAATGTTGTAACTGTGCCTGCATCCATCACTTCCTATGACAGTTCATTCCACATATGAATCACGCTCTGTAAAAATGTTGCCTCTTACATCTCTGTTAAATCTTTCTTTTCTGATGTTAAAAATATGCTGCTAGCCTTGAAATCCCCCAGCCTAGGGAAAAGACATCTGCCATTCACCTAATGTATAACCCTCATGATTTTCTCAACCTCTACAAAGTCATCCCTCAACCTCCTATGCACCAGTAAAAAAAGTGCCAGTCTATCTGGCCCTCCATTCCTGGCAAAATCCTTGGATTATGATACCATGTATATAATTTCTTACTCCTTCAAGGCCCCGAAGAGCGTTTGACTCAGTTTTTGTTTGACAAATTTCCAGCGCTGACTGAAATAACTCCTCAGAGGTCAGTATCCCATCACTAAGACACCCTTTATTTACAAATGAACAGCCCTTGAATTTAGTACTGCCTCATTCCAAGTCAGGTACCAGCATGTCAGTATCTCAGACACTCAGCCTTTTTGTACATCAGCCAGAGCTCCCTGGTGGGACTAGGTTAACAGTTTCAGTCAGGCAACTCATATTCTATAAGGGATAATGGGAACTGCAGATGCTGGAGAACCCAAGATAACAAAATGTGGGGCTGGATGAACACAGCCCACCAAGCAGCATCTTAGGAGCACAAAAGCTGATGTTTCAGACCTAGACCCTTCATCAGAAAACCTTTTCTGAACGGCCTAGGCTCAGAACATCAGCTTTTGTGCTCGTAAGATGCTGCTTGGCCTGCTGTGTCATCTAGCCCCACACTTTGTTATCTTGGATTCTCCAGCATCTGCAGTTCCCATTATCTCTGATTATAATTTTAACCTCACTGTGAAGCCTCTTCCAGGATGTCTAACCTGAAGAAGTTACCCTCCTCCCTCCAGACCTTTTCTGATGAAGGGTCTAGGCCTGAAATGTCAGCTCTTCTGCTCCTAAGAGGCTGCTTGGCCTGCTGTGTTCATCCAGCCCCACACTTTGTTATCTCATATTCTCTAAGGTCTAGCTGGCTGACCTTGTTACATTCACTACACTGGCATTATGTCAAATTGTAGATGATTAAAAACAGATCTTCCAAATGGAGTAATGAAGGTTATTAGTAAGTTTGATTTATAGTCCGAAGAACCTTGCTGAAAGCTGCTGTTCACATCCAATTGCAGCCAATGTGTTGATTATCGAAGTTCGTTGTCAGATAAAACCATTACATGCACTCTATTATCTTGTTTAATAACATAGATCTGTGTTCCAGAATGCATGATTTGAGTCATGATCTCAGCAGGAAATATTTTTGTTAGTCTTCTGATGGGGATTCTTCAACGTCATTAATAGCTTAATGTGTGAAAATATTTCAGTTGGAACCTGTGAAAGTAAATGTTTTACTTGGGCACATCTGTACAAAATACCAATTTTCTTGCAGAGGAAGCACTCTGCTATGTTTGCAGGACACTGTTCTCACCTCTGGGTATTTTTGGCATGTATATACTTATAACTGAGGCTCTGAGGAAGAGTCACTTGACCCAAAGTATTAATTCTGAATACTTTCCACCTGTGCTGCCAGACTGGCTGAGTTTTTCCAGCAATTCCTGTTTCTCTTTCTGATTTCCAGCATCTACAGTTCTTCCAGTTTTTATTTAGAGTATTTCCTCTTCTGGGGAAGAATATAGCGAGAGGCCATCAATGTAAGGTAGTCATAAGATAGGTAGCCTTGGTCAATCCAGAGTTACAGGGATAAGGTGGGGAGGTTGGGTCTGAGTGGATTGCTGTTTGGAGGATCAGTGTGGAATCGATGGGCTGAATGGCCTGCTTCCACACCATAGAGATTCTACAGATTCTGTGACTCACTAAGAAGTCCAAAAGTATTCGAAGAAGTTTCTTTACCCAAGCTACTGAAAACAAGATGGGCGACCTTACAGCTAGATTCACCTTCTAAAGAGAGTTGAGGGACTGCTGAGCACTCTGTTTCACAGAGGCATGGCTCACCCTATGCCTTTAACCTGAGGGCTTCTCAATTCAATGGACTGCTCGGTGTCCTCAGATGAGGCAAGCGGCAGTGGTTTCTCCTCCGAATCAACAACTCCTGGTACTTAGATGTGGTGAACCCTAGTGAGTCACTGCTCCTCACACCTAGAATATTTAACAGTGAAATGCCTTCCATACTACGTGCTGTGTGACTTCACTTCAGTTATCCTGGCAGTGGTCTACATCCCACGGCATGCAGAAATGAAGAGCACATTTGATGAAATATACAATTCTGCAAACAATCTTGAGATGGAATGCCCCAAAGTCTTGTTCATTGTAGCTCGTGACTTCAACCAAGCCAATCTCAAGAATGTGCTCCCAAAATACCACCAACACAACTCTGGTCCCACCAAACATCCTTGACCATTCTTACACAACATCAAAGATCATAGAATCACAGAATCCCTGTGGATGCTTACTGCTCCATCCCCTCTCCACATTTTGGAAAATCAGACCACAATGCTGTGATCCTCTTCCCAACTTACAAGCAGAAACTGAAGCATCGGGACCTAGTACAAAATGTAGTGCAGTGTTCATCTGAGGAAACAAACAGGCTTCCATGGGACCATTAGAATTGATGGACTGGTCCATATTCAAGAAATCAGTGGCCAACCTAAAAAGGTATATCACTACCATTACAGACTTCATTAGTAAATGTTTAGATGATTGCATGCTGAAGAAGTTAATCCGAACATTCCCCAACCGGAAACCGTGGATGAACCAGGGGATCCACTCCAAACTGAAGTACAGATCCAAGGCAATAAAATGTGAGGCTGGATGAACACAGCAGGCCAAGCAGCATCTTAGGAGCACAAAAGCTGACGTTTCGGGCCTAGACCCTTCATCAGAGAGGGGGATGGGGAGAGGGAACTGGAATAAATAGGGAGAGAGGGGGAGGCGGACCGAAGATGGAGAGTAAAGAAGATAGGTGGAGAGAGTATAGGTGGGGAGGTAGGGAGGGGATAGGTCAGTCCAGGGAAGACGGACAGGTCAAGGAGGTGGGATGAGGTTAGGGTTAACCCTAACCCTAACCTGACCTATCCCCTCCCTACCTCCCCACCTATACTCTCTCCACCTATCTTCTTTACTCTCCATCTTCGGTCCGCCTCCCCCTCTCTCCCTATTTATTCCAGTTCCCTCTCCCCATCCCCCTCTCTGATGAAGGGTCTAGGCCTGAAACGTCAGCTTTTGTGCTCCTGAGATGCTGCTTGGCCTGCTGTGTTCATCCAGCCTCACATTTTATTATCTTGGAATTCTCCAGCATCTGCAGTTCCCATTATCTCTGATACAGATCCAAGGCGTTCAAGTCAGACTGCCCTGACCTCTGGAGAAAATCCAGGTATGACCTTCATAAGGCTATCAAAAACACCAAGCGGCAATACCAAACTGAGCTTGAGACCCAGACTGACCACATGGTCACCCGTCATTTGTGGCAAGGCTTACATGAACATAATTGCAAACAAAAATGCAACCTTACCCAATGAGCTCAATGCATTCTATGCTCACAATGAACAGAAGGACAGTGAAGTGAAGTCGCCTGTCCCAACAGCCTTGGATGCATCTGTACCCTTGGTCACCAGCACAGATGTTAGATGGGCCTTTTTAAGTGGGAATGCACAAAAAATGACCAGCCTGGATTGAGTGTCCAGCCATGCATTCAGATCTTGGGTGGATCAGTTGGTGGGTATATTTGCAGACATTGTCAACCTCTCCTTACTATGCTCTGATCTCCCACCTGCTTCAAGGAATTTACCATTATTCCAGTGGCAAAGAAAAATCATGCAGTGTGCCTCAATGACTACCATTGGGTGGCTCTGACATCCATAATAATGGTGCTTTGAGAGGTTGATCATGGCTTACATCAACTCCAGCCTCCCAGATTGCCTTGATCCCTTGTAATTTGCTGCCAATATCATTGGTCAATGGCAGACATCATCTCTCATGCCCAACACTCATCCCTGGAACATCTGGACACATGGACAACAAGGATATCTATGTTAGTCTTGTACGTATTAACTGCAGCTCTACCTTCAACATCATAATTCCAAACAAACTCATCTCCAAACTCCAAGACCTAGATCACTGCTCCACCCTCTGTAACCAGATTCTCAACTTCCTGACCAACAGATCACAGTCAGTAAAGACAGGTGACAACAACTCCTCCACAATAATCCTGTGTACTCAGCCCCCTGCAATACCCCTTATCGGCACACGACTATGTGGCCACATTTCGCACCAACTCCATTTACAAGTTGGCTGATGATACCACCATTGTAGGTTGGATGTCCATCAATGACAAGATGGAATACAGTAAAGAGTGCTTAGCACATGGTGTAAAAGCAATAAACTCTCTGACAATGTCAGCAAAACAAAGGAGCTGATCATTGACTTCAGGAAGTAGAATAAAAAACACGTCCCAGCCTTCAATGGTACTGAGGTGGAGATTGATAAGAGTGTCAGGTTTCTTGGAGTGATGCTCACTACAATCTGTCCTGGCCCACCCACCTCAACACGATAGTCAAAAAAGCACAACAATGTCTCTACTTCCTCAGGAGGCTATTGAAATTTGGCATGACCATAAAGGCTCTTACAAATTTTTATAGATGCACCAGAAGAGCATCCTGTCTGGATGCATCACAGCATGGTATGGCAACTGTTGTTCCCAAGACAGCAAGAAACTGCAGAGAATTGTGAACTCAGCCAAGTTCACCATGCAAACCAGCTTCCTATCCATTGACTTTACCTATACGTCCATTATAACCATGATAATCAAAGATCTCTCCCACTCTGGTTACACTGTCTTCCACCATCTTCCGTTAGGCAGAAGGTAGAATATTGAATACATGTACAAACAGATTCAGACTTTTGTTTGGACCTCTTAAATGTTAACGTTGATCACTCCCTGCACCACCTTAACAACTGTAACACTAATCCTGTGCTCTGTCTGTTACCCTGATGCACAGCAATCCGCCTGTAAAGCACAAAAAAGCACTTTTCACTGTATCTCGGTATGCATGACAGTAATTAATCAAATCAAATCGGGAGTAGTTGAGTGAATCATTTTGATGCATCTAAGAGAAATCTATGTAAGCAACTCAGAGGATTATAAAGGGTTATGGTGATAAATTTAGATTACAACTGATGGGATGGACCAAATTGCCTTTCTCTGCGCAAAATAATCGTATGTCATTCACCTTCACTGAATGCACTGCAACATTAGCCATGACAGCAACTTACAGGCCTGTTCTTGTTCCTTATTGCAGGAGATGAAAGCTAAGGATATCAGTGAGTTGGAGAAGTGGATAAAGAGAGAATTAAGAAATATGTGAGCCAACCATTAGGGGTGAAAAGCAGATGAAATATGTTGCTGAAATCAGTATTCTTAGACAAACACAATGAATATGGAACAAATTGAATGGATTACAAGCACAAGTTCAACCATGAAGGTACAACATAGTAGCCATTATAGAGATATAGCTGAAAAACAATCAGGGCTAGGAACTAAAAATTGTAAGGTTTATGGGAAAGAAAGGGAAAAGGGCATGGGAAGGAGAAGCCTTAATGACCAAACATTAAACATTGGGATGGGAGAGGCCCACTTAGCCCCTTGAGGCTGTTCTGCTGTTCAATGTCATCATGGCTGTTTCGTGTTTTGAATTGTAATAGCTCTCTGATGAAGGGTCTAGGCCTGAAACATCAGCTTTTGTGCTCCTGAGATGCTGCTGGGCCTGCTGTGTTCATCCAGCCTCACATTTTATTATCTTGGTCAAGGGGACTTATCTATTTTCACAATCTGTAGGATTTCTAATACCCCTTCCTTGTGAACCTTAATCCCACCTAGTCTAGTAGCCTGTATCTCAGTATTCTCCTCGACAACATTGTCGTTTTCTAGAGTGAATACTGTTGAAAAATATTCATTTAGTGCTTCCCCTATCTCCTCTGACTCCACAACTTCCCACTACTATCCTTGATTGGCCCTAATCTTACTCTCGTCATTCTTTTATTCCTTATATACCTATAGATAGCCTTAGGGTTTACCCTGAGCCTATCCGCCAACAACTTCTCATGTCTCCTCCTGGCTCTTCTGAGCTCTCTCTTTAGGTCTTTCCTGGCTACCTTGTAACCCTCAAGCGCCCTAACTGAGCATTCACATCTCATCCTAACATAAGCCTTCTTCTTCCTCTTGGCCAGAGATTCCACTTCCTTCGTAAAACACGACTCCTGCACTCTACAGCTTCCTCCCTGCCTGACAGGTGCATACTTATCTAGGACACATAGGAGCTTTTCCTTGAATAAGCCCCACAATGCGAATGTGCCCATCCCCTGCAGTTTCCTTCCCCATCCTATGCTCCCCAAATCTTGTCTAATCTCATTGTAATTGCCTTTCCCCCAGCTATAACTCTTGCCCAGTGGTATACACTTATCCCTTTCCAACACTAAAGTAAACACAACAGAATTGTGATCGCTATCACCAAAGTGCTCACCTACTTCCAAATCTAACACCTAGCTGGGCTCATTACCCAGTACCAAATCTAATGTGGCTTCGCCCCTTGTGGCCTGTCTATATACTATGTCAGGAAGCCCTCCTGGAGAGTTGAAGTCCCCCATGACAACTACCCTGTCTCTCTCACTCCTATCGAGAATCATCTTTGCTATCCTTTCCTCTACATATCTGGAACTATTCGGAGGCCTATAGAAAACTCTCAACAGGGTGACCTCTCCTTTCTTGTTTCTAATCTCAGCCCATACTACCTTAGTTGACAAGTCCCCAAATATCCTTTCCGCAACTGTAATACTGTCCTTGACCAACAATGCCACACCTCCCCCTCTTTTACCATCTTCTCTGTTCTCACTGAAACATCTAAATCCCAGAACCTGCAACAACCATTCCTGTCCCTGCTCTATCCATGTCTCCGAAATGGCCACAACATCGAAGTCCCAGGTGCCGACCCATGCTGCTAGTTCACCCACCTTATTTCGGATGCTCCTGACGTTGAAGTAGACACACTTCAAACCAACTTCTTGCTTGCCGGTGCCATCTTGCATCCCTAAAACTTTATTTCAGACCTCCCTACTGTCAACCTTTTCTGTACTCGAACTACAATTTTGTTTCCCATCCCCCTGCTGACTTAGTTTAAACGCACCCGAATATACTCAACATTTTATTTTGTTCACATTTGCATGTCTGACTTATCTTCCGTAAACATAATAGATCCTGTGTGCTGCTCAGTAGCAATTTGTAGAGCATACATCTTTTGTGATAATACAGACTAACTGGGTAATAGGACCTCCAGCATTTTCATGTTATATTGTGTAATAATAGATTTGATTTTTTTCATCAGCTCACAATGATCCTCCATTTCATTTCTAAATAACTGAGTTTGAAATTATGAAGCACCTCAATCTGAAATTAAGCTTTTGACATCACCATATAAGAACCACCTTAGCTTCACTGGCCACTTCTACACATTCTTCACTTGTGATGATTGAATCAACATGTATTTCATCCTCAAATTTCTCCTACTTTCTCAGAGTGAGTCTGTCTTATTCAAGTATTGTAACTGATGCAGAGTAATTGAGCACTGTTCTGATGGAGACCTTTACCATTTTTACTGTTGATAAAATGGCAGTTCTCATGTGCTGTTTTGCAGTGGGACACAATAAACTTTGAACCTGCTAAAAGATAAAATCATTGTCACAGTTAATATAGCTAATTACTTTCACGATTATCTTCAGTACCCCTATAGCCCCCTTGTATATGTTCCCTCCATAACTGATAAGGGATTTTATAAAAGCCCTGAAATAATCAGCTACATCAAATGACACTTGTTGAAAGTTGTCTTGTTCAACTGAAAGATAGAAACTTGATACGTAATTATCACATTCTTAATAAGTATCTTCCTTCAGACCAATTACATTCACATGCACAATCTTAGCCAAAAATGAGCAAATCGGCTATTTTCAGAGGCATGTACATTGTGAGGTAGATTTATTCATCCAAGCTGTGGCAAGTACTAATTTCTTCAGTTGCTTGGTTCCTTCTTCAACCAGGACTTTTCTTATGCAAGTACCCACAATATTAAAGGTAAAACCTGACCAGGCCAACAAATTTGGCCAAGCAAGGCAGCCATGCTAGCTGACATCAGCAGAAATATCCAGGGCAGCCAAAGGAGGTTGAACTCAAGACGGGCTCAACTCAGAAGACTACTTGAAACTAGTCCAATGCAAGCCTTCGGTGAAAAGTTATCAGATATGTATTTTCTCCTCATTGTGACTAAAGGTCCCTGAGCTGATCGTGCATGAGCTGCTGAACATTGTAGTTTCTTTTTTGCTTTGTGGTTGAACCCTGGCAGATGTTTGAGAGGCAGTACCATTATGGTACCAGTAGTACTCTTTTGGTAGCTGCAAAGAAGTGACAGACTTTGATTACAGATGAAATATGTCATGGAGCTGACTGGCACCCTACATGACATTCATTTGCAGTGGCATCGTTCCAATGCCAACTTATACTCATAGGGACATGAGGCATTGAGTAGACAGTGGAAGAGCACTGCAGATTACTCAATCTGTTATGCCACTGGAGCCAGCTCTTCTGAGTCACCAACAGGTGCAGAACACTAAAACCATCCCTCGAGAAAAGTTTTCCCTTTCTCTCTTGGGGGCAACCTTCAGGAATATCTCTAAGGAGGCATCATTAACATGTGGTGACACTTTTTGCCTGACCTCTGACATCTCCAGGAGGGGATGGGGTTGATAAGCAGAGGTTGAAAGATGCTGCTGAGTTGCAGAAAGTGGAAATGTTCTACCTTTTAAGTTTGGAATCTGAACATTGGTGTTTGAAAAGGTTCTGGTGGACTACCACCCGTCCAATTTTTTTTATCCAGAGATGAATGTGTAATAAGCTGAGAGAATATAATTACATGGAGATACCCGACTCATTCCCTAATGGAAATCCATACACTATATCTGTCTCGGTTAAAAGCACAGTTGCTCAGTGACTAGCACTGCTGCCTTGCAATGCCAGGGACCTGGGTTCGGTTCCAGCCATGAGTGACTGTCTATGTAGAGTTTGCATGTTCTCTCTGTGTCTGTATGTGTTTCTACTGGATGCTTTGGTTCCTCCTACAATCTAAAGATGTGCATTGAGGTGGATTGGCTGTGGTAAATTGCCCATGGTATTCAGGGGTTTGTAGGCTAGGTGGATTAGCCATGGAAAATGCAAGGTTATAGGGATAAGGTGTTTAGGAGGAATGCTCTTTGAAAGGTTGATGCAGATTCAATGAACCAAATAGCCTCTTTCCACACTGTAGGGATTCTATGATTCTAAGAAATTTCCTTTTAAAGTGAAGGATGCTGTTTCACATAATGCAGTAAACTGTCAGCATTAATTTTGAATGTCAGCCTAGGTAATGTTCTTAATTTCTGGAAAATGGCTTGTTTCCACAATTTTTTGCTTTCAAATCAACTAAGTTGATAGAAATGTCACATATAGATTCATTGATACTCAGGCAAATAACCATGTAATGGTTGGTAACTATTTACATTGCTCACCTCACATCTTCTCCTGCATTTTGTTCCAAACAAAGCAACCTGTGGAAAGTTAAGTATAGAGGAAAAACATTCATTATTAGAAATCTACAATAGAAACAATGGATGCAATTTTCCTCTCTCTGGAGCTAGCGAAAAAGTGGGCAAAAACAAGAAAATTTAGAATAAGCTGGCTCTGAAGAAAAGTGCGCTGCTTCTCACCATCACAGAGACTGTTGCCTTCAGGTCTGAGGGCTTTTGGATCCTGATGGACTCTCTGTTGAGCAGCGATTGCCTTTCTAAATTGTAAATGACTTCCTTTTCCATTCCATCATACCATTGATGACAATGTCAGTTTTCATCCCAGTATAACCACCATTTTATACATTACTCCCTCAATCAATATTCCAATAAGTGCACTCTACAAATTTCATTTTATACTATTTATATACTTTCGAAGATGGCCAGCAGCACTATTACTACAGATTTCATTCTCTGATTATCCATCTGTTTGTACATTTGTTAGACCGCAGTGTATGGTAATTCCAAAAACATGCATATAAAATGTGCCATGCATAAATTTTCCAATCTTGGGAATGTGGTACAAATATAGGTCTGCAAATGAAATCCTCAGTATTACCAAGATAATTCATAAGATTATTTGGCTTTTTAACTTAAGGGCTTTAGTTTTGTGTTATTGAGGTGAAAGAAGTCAGTGTAATGAAATACGAAAAGCAATCCAAACTAATTCAATGTGACTTCCCTTCATTTTTGGAAATTAACTATCCTTTTGGATTCTGAGTATGATTGCTAATTTATTGTCAATTTAGAGCAAGAATGTACTGACTGTTTTGATTTGGATTGCAATTAATATGTGCTTTGGATGGTCAGTCATTTTTCTGCATAGGATATTTACATTCAACACAGACAGACCATCTAAAATTATTTGCCCACTATACTCACAGAAGAAGACAATTGATTTTTAAGTAGATTCTATTTGTCACCATGTGGAGGAATATCACAAAACAGTTTTCAAAATGTCCATTGTTTTTGGAATTTCCAACAGAGTTTCTAAAACAAATTTTCATATTTTGATAAACATTATTTTCTAAAACAAAATGCATTTAGAATATTACTGCAAAAGCAAACAGAGAATATCTTACCACCATTCTATATTTTTTGGATACTAATCATGTGGATATCAAACTTCTGATTCGTATGATCTATTAGTAATCATGATTACTCTTACTCTGCTGTCTCCCTTATATTAGTGAAAAAAATCCGTTTGAAACTACTGATGAAGTTCCTTTCCAAATAAATTGACAGAAAAGATTAATACTTTCTTTCATTTTACACTGGTTATTTACTTACACGTCACATTCAGAAAACTTATTGCAGTACAATGCTTTGAAGTTATTGATAGGTTTGGTGATAAGTAACATTGTAACATTTTTGTGTAACATTAGTTTACAATGTTGAGAATGATATATGATTGAAATAAATATGTTAAGTTTAGCAATTGATGTAAAGTGGACCTGCTTCTCATCAATCACTGGTCCCTGTAGAATGTGAAACAAAACCAGAAATTTAGGAAGGCAACAAAAGATTTCCAGATTTATTCAGCTTTAATGTCACTGGTAGTTTCTTTTGGCTGGTTCCAAAAGAGCAGGCAGATCAAAACGGTGTTGTATAGCACTAAACATAGATTTCTGTCAGAGCATCATTAATGCAAAGAGGCTGATAACAAGGTATCTTACTCATATATATTGTGTTTGTCCACCTATTGATTACAAATCTAACTTTCCTACTATCACTTACAAGTGGTAGCTATCCTGAATTCACAGAACTGGAGATGTGGATGTGGAGATAGCAGGGTCTGGAAGGATGGTGTGGAGCTGATGGAAGAGGAGTGTGAAGCTAATGCTACCACCACCCTTATTAGAAAAGTTGCTTGTGAACTGACTGACTTTGCAAAAGGTCACTCTGCAGTGTTCAAATGCTGCAGGTAGCTGTCCCTCAGTAGGAGGAATCCCTGCCCTAGATATTTTCTCATCAGTTGTTTAGTTATGTTATTACATATGCAGTTAGAACTTGAACTCAGGCTTCATTGATCTAGAGGGGGGGGGGACACTACCACTGCACCACAGGAGCTATCAAACACTGTCTGTCAATCTGATTGACCGACATCTGAACTGTACTAGTAGCACCTGAACTGAAGAAGCTGAACTGAATAATGGATCCCAGACTCAGTTATGTCCAGGATATTTTTTGGGCATGTACTGGGCACCTTTGTGGGGCGGGTGGCGTGGAGTTTGGGCAGGAAGGTGTGGTATCATGTTGCACAGGTGTGAAGTATGGCCATCATTTCAGGGCATGGATCAAAGGATGTATTCCCTCTTTCTCCATTTTGGTCCCCTATTGAAAGGTATCATTTCATTTGAAGGCAGCTCAGAGAAGGTTCAGATGATCCGTGGTATGAAGGAATTGTTTTATGAGCAAAGGCCTAGCAGGTTGAGACTCTACTCACTGGAGTTTAGAAGAATGAGAGGTGATCTTATTGAAACATTTACGATTCTTAAGGGGCTTGACAGGGTAAATGCTGAGAGGTTGTTTCCCCTCATGACAGATTCTAGGACCAGAGGGCATAGCCTCAGAGTGAAGATGAAAAGGAATTTCTCTCAGAAGATTGAGAATCTTTGGAACTCGTTGTCACAGAGAACCATTGGAAGAGAGTTCTTGAGTATACTTAAGGCTGAGATAGATAAATTCTTGATCAGTTGGGGAATCAAGTTAAAGTGAAAGGGCAAGAAAATGGACATGAGGGGCGACAGATCAGCTGTGATCCTATGATTGTCAGAGCATACTCAAGGGGTTGTACAGTCTATTCCTGTTCCTATTTGTTATGGGCCTATAGACTTAACATTGCACATTAATTGACTTTTCTGGGTGGTGGTTTCTATGGAGTTGTAAATGCCGCAAATTCAGTTTGTGTCAGCAAATGTTTGCGTGCAATCTATCTGTAGATTTGCACTTAAGACTGTAACATTGCTGTTTCAACATGTTGATTAGCTTGGATTCTCACCCAAATTTCCCTCTTCTAAACTCTCACTCCATCTTTGAACTGGGTCGTGCAAGGCACAACAAGCAATGACCATTCTGGAGACTCCGTCTGGTGAATATTTCTCCTTCTGAGTGGTCCTGGCAATGCAAGCATCTCTTCAGAAGACCAATTGCTTTTCAATGATAGCCTCAGAGGATGCCTGGGTAGCATCATAATGCCATTCAGCATCAGTGTGAGGGTTTTGCATTGGAGTCTTAGCTATGCATTTTAGGAGTACCCCTGTCACCAACAAGCCAGTCCTGGAGATGGTGCAAGGGACGAACATGGGGTTGTGCAGAATGTAAGCATTATGACGTGGGGACGCAGCTGGGGGAATTTGTTCCTTGTGGTTACTCGTGAGCTGGACGTTGAGAGAACAAGATTCTTTCCTGTTGAGTAATATAGCTAAATAATGCCAAGAATCTCTGAGTGAGATATTTGTGCAGTCAATGATCCCTTGTTCCTGAGGGAATCCAGCGCTGGCTGCAATGTTGCCCTGTGAAGGACATCCATGATCCAGAAATGCATTTGTAGTGTGCTGATTGAGCGATGCTACACATAACCCCAGCTGAGATTAATGGAGCCAATGGTGAGGAAGTTACATGCTGCTGTGCTCTGCAGCACCACCCACCCCTCCCAAACACACACACACACACACACACACACACACACACACTCTCTCTCTCTCTGCAGGAGACTGCAGGTGTAAGTGTTGGATTTTCTAGTCAAGTGAAGAAGGCTTTTGGCATTACATTTCACTCATTCATAGTTAGCTGCAAAGCTATGGTTACATCCTGCTGTTGTACACTGCTCAACAGTGTTGAAGATTCTGGTTGCCCTCTTCAAATGCTGTCTGTTCATCTACAGCTGTGGCTCCTGAGCCTCTTTAAATCTTTTGATGGAAAGCATTCCTGCTTCTTCTCCTTGTCTATCTTCTTAATCTCAGCATTGTTAATATGTTAATACAGTTGCTGGGTTAAATTGTTCAAATATCTGACAGGGAAGTATTGAACTGTGAGGAATTATCAGGAATGTAATGTTTGTTTCCATTTGAGATCCTGACCTAGTCAAATTATCCTTGGTGCCCTTGTCAGGCTTCTTATATTGCATGAAAGTCTGTCCCACAGGCATCTCTACATGACACAATGATTGGTTCTCCTCTTTCTCACGCTACCATTTGCAAGATCCTTGTCACCTTGATCTTTACATTGCCCTCAATATTTGTAATAATTAGCCCCAGCTGATTCATTATCCCATGATACAGCCCTAGAACCTTTGGGAATCTACAGCCTGCAAAATGCTTTCAATCCCTTATTCTTAATTTGCAGATACAGGGGCTCCTTAAACACTCCCACGTAACTACACATAGTCTCAGTGGTTAGCACCTCAACCTCACAGCACCAGGGACCCGGGTTCGATTCCAGCCTCGGGCATCTGTCTGTGCAGAGTTTGCACATTCTCCCTGTGCCTGCATGGGTTTTCACCAGATGCTCCGGTTTCCTTCCACGGTCCAAAGATGTGCAGACTAGGTGGACTGGCCATGCTAAATTGCCTGTAGTGTTCAGGGGTGTGTGGGTTATAGGGGGCTGGGTCTGGGTTGGATGCTGCAAGGGGCAGTGTGGACTTGTTGGGCCTATAGGCCTGTTTCCACATGGTAGGGAATCTTTATTAAAAAAAAAACAGCCTGGCCCCTAAAATCATTACTGTTAATGAGCCTTAGGTGTCTTCCTTTTTAGCAGCAAATTAATCATGGAACATGGTTGGGATGTTGGTGTTTGGAGTTTCTCAAGCTGTTGCATTTTTACTCTGTGGTAAATCCTTCCCTTCAATACTAAGGCCTTAAAGTTATGGTTACACAATAGCATTTTTCAGTTTCTTATTTGATTCCTTCAATTGGGTGTATTTATGCTGTGCAGGATCAAATGGAAACAGATCTTAGGTGACTTCCATATATACTGTACCATTCTCTGCAAGGTTGCTGTTGCACCATGAGTTAGGAAAGAGATTAGATTCCCTACAGATTAGATTTCCTACAGTGTGGAACAGGCCCTTCGGCCCAACAAGTCCACACCGCCCCTTGAAGCATCCCACCCAGACCCATCTCCTAAACACTATGGGCAATTTTAGCATGGCCAATCCACCTAACCTGCACATCTTTGGACTGTGGGAGGAAACCGGAGCACCTGGAGGAAACCCACGCAGACATGGGGAGAATGTGCAAACTCCACACAGACAGTTGCCCGAGGTGGGAATCGAACCTGGGTCTCTGGCGCTATGAGTCTGTAGTGCTACCCACTGAGCCACTGTGCCGTCCCGTGATGATGGGTGTTAATTTTTATTTGATTTTTCCCTCTTCCCTCCTGCTCTAGATTATATTTTTTGTCCCATCACTTTAGATGGCCTTCTCCTTTCCTTTGTGAAACATTTGGTCCTCCTTCAATCTTTCTCCATGACTCTCACCTTTTAACTATTTTCCTTGATATTCCTGCTGAACTCACAATCTCATTCCAATTCAGACTCCTATGCCTAACCTTAGCTTGACACTGCCATTATTCAATTTACAGGGTATTTCTCCCTCCCCAATGCACATAATTATCTTTTTGTACTCCCCACTTAAAAAATGCAGCTGCCATCCTTCTTTGTTCCCCTTGCCTATATTGCTGTCATTCTCCCCTTTGCATCCCAGTTCCTCCCTCCATTCTCCATGATTCTCACAGTGCCCTCACCAACCATGACCTTTAAGTTCCATTTGCTACCGTTCCTTTTAATCTAAACCACCTTTATCTGAATCATTTGAAATACATCCCTCTGAATTAATCACCTTTTGTGTTAAGCCTCGTTTGCCTGCCCTGGTCAACATCAGCCAGTGTGATTGTCTTCTTTGGACAGTCTGCTGACCTAGTCAGGCTTCACCGATAATACTGTAAGAATTGTCAAGACTTACTTGGTAGTATACTGAAAATCTAGCCCCACTATTCCCAGAATCATCACAAATATAAAAAGATTTAGTCAATTTACCCAAAGTCCCTAATTCACCTGACTGACAAATCAGGTTAAAAGAAAATATCGCCTAGTTTCTGTACTTCACAAGAAAATAACAATTTATCATGAACAAATTATGTTTAGTCAATAGCAATTAGGCAATATGAATTGTTAACTTATAACGCTGTCATTTAAACTACATCTCTGCCTAAATCCATCCCACCTCCTTAACAAAGAGATAGAAACCCAAGACATGGATGTTAAGGGTATATATTAAAGATATTAGAAAAAGTTTAAAAATAATGATCAGGGAAACAGTTTAATAGCACCTGCTTGCATCATATGGTATGTTGATTTATTTTCTTTTACCTTCTTTCAAATTCCTTTCTAGTTCTTTGCAGTTGTTACATAGTTATTTGCATTTTGATGCTCCCTTTCTTTCACTTGTTGAGAATTCATTCTTGCACTATCTTTAAAGGCATTTTATTCCATCTTCAATGGGGAATTCATAGAGAATGAAAAGTGGAGGACAGCTAGACATTACTGGAAACTTCCTACTATCTCCACAAAGGAAAGAGAGAGACATTTTTTCATGCCAAATCTTTGCAGGCTTGGTGGTTCACTGCTGGACTGTCACCTACACAAACTATGGTCATCCTGGTCAGGAACGAGTCAGAATGTTGTTGTCAAGCAGTTTTCCTTTTGCTCAGAGTCTTTTGGGCCAATAGTATTTGCTTTAGCTGTCACTATTCCAGGGGAGAAGAACATTACGTCGAACTTACAGTGTGTGCCAGTAAATCTAACTTCTAAGAAAAAGTAATGTGGGAGCTGAAAATCTGAAAGAAACACAAAATGCTGGAGAAACATAGCAAGTCTAATAGCATTGTAGAGAGAGAGCCATGTCAGACTCAGAATATTAACTTTGTACTGCCAGACCGACTGAGTTTCGCCACCATACTTTGTATTTGTTTAAAACCATTGCCTGTACATAGTCTCATTGGTTTAAAACAGTAACTTTGTTTTTTTTTGTCCACAGTCCAAAATTCAAGGAAATAAAAAGGTAATGAGGTGTACAGCTGGATGAACACAGCAGGCCAAGCAGCATCAGAGGAGCAGGAAGGCTGATCTTTCGGGTCAGCTAAACGTCAGCTTTCCTGCTCCTCTGATGCTGCTTGGCCTGCTGTGTTCATCTAGCTCTATACCTTGTTATCTCAGATTCTCCAGCATCAGCAGTTCCTACCATCTCTGAAATAAAAAGATATGTTCTTTACAACATTTAGGGATTACAAATGAATTCACATGTGAATAAGACTTTTACTGAACTGGTTGACATCATCGTGCTTCACCCTTTAAACTATGAAATGCCTGCGTTAATAAGAGACTTGATTATGAAGGTATCACATGAGTGTCGTAGTTTTGACTCTCTGGAGCTGGGCAGTATACCGTGCCAGGGACACACCTCAGGGATTAGTTAGTTCAGTTGGATGGACAGCTGGCTTCTAATAAATAATGATTACAACAGCATGGGTGCAATTCCAGCACTGGCTGATGGATCTCCTTCTCAATCTCTCCCCTCGCCTGATGGCAACCCTCAGGTTAATATAATGAGAGTAGTCCTATGGACTGGGAAGATAATGGTGACTTTATCTTCACACATCTCAGATAAATAGTTGAGTATTCATTGAACTCACATATTTCTCATTTTTATTGAACAAGGTTGCTCCTGTGAATGCAATTCCAGCAAGACAGATGTTAATGCAAATTCATGGAATGCTGATAAATGCAAAGGATATTTCCAATCAACAAGGTTTGGAAAGTCTGAAGGATTCTGAGAAACTCCTGCCCCTTGTAAAAGTTCTTGACAGGCCTGAAATATTCAATCATGTGTATTTCCTTGACTGATAAATTTAATTGCTTTAATGTATCTCTCACAAAAACCATTGTGACTTCCTTACTATTTCATGTGAAGCTCCCTACTTGGAGAATATTACTGAGGACAGCCTTATATTATCTTGGAACGTCAGAAAATTGAGAAGCCGTTTCCAACGGGATTTCAGAGGGTTTCTGTAGTGGACCGCCTGCTGTTAAATAATTTGAATTTAAATGTAGAGGCTCAGTCAAGAAGATTGCAAATGACACAAAAATTAACTGCATGTTTGATAGTCAGCAGGGAAACTGTAGACATAGAACATAGAACAGTACAGCACAGTACAGGCCTTCAGGCCCATGATGTTGTGTCAATCTTATACCGGAAAGCAAAGGTCTATCTAATCTCTACCACAACCTTATACTGTCATCCATATGCCTATCTAATAGCTGCTTAAGTGCCCCTAATGAGGCCGACTCCACTACCCTCCCCAGCAATGCATTCCATGCCCTTTCTGCTCTCTGAGTAAAGAACCTACCTCTGATGTCTCCGCAATATCTATCTCCTTTCACTTTTAAACTATGTCTCCTTGTAAAAGCTATCTCAACCTGAGGAAAATATCTCTGTCTACTCTATCTACATCTCTGGTCATTTTGAACAGCTCTGTCAAGTCACCTCTCATCCTTCATTGTTCTAGGCAACATCCTGGTAAATCTCCTCTGCACCTTTTCCAACACTTCACATCTTTCCTGCAATGAGGTGACCAAAACAATATTCCAAATGTGGCCGAACCAGGCTTTTGTATAGCTGGAGCATAACTTCATGGCTCTTGAACTCAATCCCTCTATTAATGAAAGCTAACGCACCAAATGCCTCCTTAACAACTCTATCCACCTGGGTTGCAGCATTCAGGGAATGGTGGACATGAACCCCAAGATCCCTCTGCTCCTCCACACTGCCAAGAATCTTTCCATTAACACTGTATTCTGCTTTCAAGTTTGACCTTCCAAAATGAATCGCCTCACACTTTTCAGCGTTAAACTCTATCTACCACTTCTCAGCCAGGCTCTGCGTACCATCAATGTCCCTTTGTAACCTAGAACAAATCTCCGCACTGTCCACAACATGACCCACCTTCGTATTTTCCATGAACTTGCTAATCCACCCTTCCACTCCTTCATCCAAATAACTTACAAAAATCACAAATAGAAGAGGATCCAGAACTAGTTGTGTGCCTCAAGGATCTGTTTTGGGACCACAGCTGTTTGTCATTTTTATAAATGACTTGGACACAGGCATTGGTGGATGGGTTAGTAAGTTTGCAGATGACACTAAAGTTGGTAGAGTGGTGGACAGTGTGGAAGAATGTTGCAGGTTGCAGGGACACTTGGATAAACTGCAGAATTGGGCTGAAAGGTGGCAAATGGAGTTTAGGCCAAACAGAGACACGCTTGAGAATTTCTAGAAGCATGACATTCCAACCAGAACTCCATCAACAAATACATTGATTTGGAGCCTATCTACCATCCTCTGAGAAAAAGAACAGGAAATGAAATCACCAACACAGGAATTGACATCACCAACCAAAGGAAACCTAAACAGATAAATAGAAAGCAGGACATAACACCAGGGCTTCACCGGAGGCTCACTGTTGACGTTACCTAGAATGGTGACAAAACATCTGGGAACAAACCTTCAAGCTCAGTGAATCAGCTTACATCTGGAACGAAATAAAGACCCACTCTCTTGTGGACCGAAAGGAGGAGAGCGCTGTGTTGGAGGTGAAAGGAATACGTCGGGTTGGCTGTGCACCCTTGCAACCAGTGGATGTTAATGCTGGCTTCGGCCTAACACTGGTTCAGGGGAGCAGTCAACATGCAACGATGGCTGCGGCAAGTGCTCGTGCCCCAGGTCAGGGGGTCCGGAACACCATCCGTGTTTCCGTAAAAAAGGTGGATGAAGGTGCACCTGTGGACTGCACCTTCTTCGTGAAGAGGGTCGTGTTGGACTGTTGCGGGTTCGCTGCTGCGGACATTTACTGCCTACACGATTTCCCCGGAGGAGGTTTTTATGATGTGACCTTCAGGAGTGCCAAGCTTTGCGAGCACTTCCTGGAGGTTTTCAAGGAGAAAGGAGGTGAGGGCCCCCCCTCTGTATTGACTGCTGTCCCACTGTTTGTGATGCCAGCGCAGAGGAGCCGTATGGTGACTGTACATATGTACAAACCGCATGTGCCAGCAGTTGATGTCCTGACCTTCCTTGGAAGGTACGTGAAGGTGGAAGGGGACCTAACTGACATCATGGACCCCTTTGGCATCTGGACCAGTAAGAGGCAGGTCAAGGTGACGCTGAGGATGGGCGCGGACGGGAACGTCGTACACCCACCGTCCAGCTTCGCGATCGGCGGGAGCAAGGGCTACCTGACCTATGTAAGGCAACCTAAAGTCTGCCATGCCTGTGGTAGGTCAGGTCACGTGGCAGCCGACTGCAAAGCCACCATCTGCAGGAACTGCAGGGAGGAGGGACACCTTGCAAAGGATTGCCCACAAGAGAAAAGCTGCAACCTTTGCATGGAAGCGGGCCACCTCTATAGGGCATGCCCGCAGCGGGGGACCACCTACGCCCAGGTCGCTGGCGGGGGCAATGCGGGACCAGCCCCCCCCGGAGGAGAGGAAGGCACCAGAGCCCAGCAAGGACCCCACTAATGTGCAGGAGGGCCAGGTCGTGCAGGAGGACCCAGCCCCGCAGGATGGGCCCGAGGCCAGCAAAGCGCCCCTGCAGGCTCCGCTCCCCGCCGACAACCCGGAGTCGATGGAGGCGGCAACAGGCGACCCAGGGGAGTGGACGACGGTCCAGAAAGCGAGGAGGAAGGTGCATCGGTGGGCCCAGGAACCGCAACCATCAGGCGGGAAGAGGCAGCTACAGGGGGACTATAAGAGCTCCTCTGACGAGGGGAATTCGGAGAGGGCCCGCCTGAAGCAGAAGTTAAAGATCTCAAGGGAGATCAAAAGCAGCACCACCCTTCCAGGTGACGGGAGGCGTCCTGAGTCTCCCTCCGACACCCAGTCATGTGCCGCTGTGGCACTGGAGGGCCCCCCGGAACTTCCAGGCGGGAAGGAGGAAACAGCATGTCCCCAGCCTGACCCAGAGCCGGACTCTCCTGCCTCCATACCCCCGACGGGGGGATGCCACCCAGAAGGCAGCACGGACGGTTTCCATATGGTCCGGCACCTGGACCTGTGGGCCCTCGATCTGGTTGGGGGGTAACGACTGTCGCTCCTCGGGACTGGCTATTCTGCTGCGGGGGTGCAACTTCACCATCTCTCAAGTTCAGGAGGTGGTCGGGGGGGGGCGCCTACAGGAACGCTTCCCTGAGGCTGATCAACGTGTACGCCCCAGCGGTACAGAGTGAGCGGTTGGCCGTCCTGCAGCGGCTTCCACCCCTGCTGGCTATGTCCACGCCGGTCATCCTGGGCGGAGACTTCAACTGCATCATCGATGCAGATGGAAGAGCCGGCGTGGGGACAGCAGGTGGGGGGAGTTAACTGGACGTCACGTCCAGATTCCTGATGGGCACAGTGAAGGACGCCAAGCTGCTCGACGTCTTCAGCACCCCTGCAGACGGACCGCAGCGGAGGTACACCTGGTTGCGGCCAGACGGGTCTATTCGCTCAAGGATAGACTTCCTGTTTGTGTCACGGGCGTTCTCGGTCAGGTCCACCGGCGTCGAGCCAGTGTTCTTCTCTGACCACTGCCTCCTGTTGGCCGACTGTCACTTACAGGATGACCAGCCGGTCGGCTAGGGGACGTGGAAGCTCAACACGACTCTGTTGACCCCAGAGAACGTCGAGGAGCTTAAGAGGGAGTACGCCGGTTGGAGAACTGTGAAACCCCTCTTTGAGTCTCCGGGCGACTGGTGGGAGACGGTGAAGGAGAACATCAAGAGGTTCTTTGTCCTCAAGAGTGTTCGGTGTTCTGCAAATCGGCCTCCAAGCCTCCGCTTGGTTTCCCCAATGTAGAGGAAGCCACACCGGGTACAGTGGATGCAGTATACCACATTGGCAGATGTGCGGGTCAACCTCTGCTTAATGTGGAATGTCATCTTGGGGCCTGGGATAGGGGTGAGGGAGGAGGTGTGGGGGCAAGTGTAGCATTTCCTGCGGTTGCAGGGGAAGGTGCCGGGTGTGGTGGGGTTGGAGGGCAGTGTGGAGCGAACAAGGGAGTCACGGAGAGAGTGGTCTCTCCGGAAAGCAGACAGGGGTGGGGATGGAAAAATGTCTTGGGTGGTGGGGTCGGATTGTAAATGGCAAAAGTGTCGGAGGATGATGCGTTGTATCCGGAGGTTGGTAGGGTGGTGTGTGAGAACGAAGGGGATCCTCTTTGGGCGGTTGTGGCGGGGGCGGGGTGTGAGGGATGTGTTGCGAGAAATACGGGAGACGCGGTCAAGGGCGTTCTCGATCACTGTGGGGGGAAAGTTGCGGTCCTTGAAGAACTTGGACATCTGGGATGTGCGGGAGTGGAATGTCTTATCGTGGGAGCAGATGCGGCGGAGGCGGAGGAATTGGGAATAGGGAATGGAATTTTTGCAGGAGGGTGGGTGGGAGGAGGTGTATTCTAGGTAGCTGTGGGAGTCAGTGGGCTTGAAATGGACATCAGTTACAAGATGGTTGCCTGAGATGGAGACTGAGAGGTCCAGGAAGGTGAGGGATGTGCTGGAGACGGCCCAGGTGAACTGAAGGTTGGGGTGGAAGGTGTTGGTGAAGTGGATGAACTGTTCGAGCTCCTCTGGGGAGCAAGAGGCGGCGCTGATACAGTCATCAATGTACCGGAGGAAGAGGTGGGGTTTGGGGCCTGTGTAGGTGCGGAAGAGGGACTGTTCCACGTAACTTACAAAGAGGCAGGCATAGCTGGGGCCCATGCGGGTGCCCATGGCCACCCCCTTAGTCTGTACGAAGTGGGAGGAGTCAAAAGATAAGTTGTTGAGGGTGAGGACGAGTTCAGCTAGGCGGATGAGAGTGTCGGTGGAGGGGGACTGGTCGGGCCTGCGGGACAGGAAGAAGCGGAGGGCCTTTAGGCCATCTGCATGGGGAATGCAGGTGTATAGGGACTAGACGTCCATGGTGAATATGAGGTGTTGGGGGCCAGGGAATTGGAAGTCCTGGAGGAGGTGGAGGGCGTGGGTGGTGTCACGGACGTAGGTGGGGAGTTCCTGGACCAAAGGGGAGAAAATGGAGTCCAGAGAGGTGGAGATGAGTTCGGTGGGGCAGGAGCAGGCTGAGACGATGGGTCGACCAGGGCAGGCAGGTTTGTGGATTTTGGGAAGGAGATAGAAACGGGCCGTGCGGGGTTGGGGAACAATGAGGTTGGTTTGTAATTTCCAGGGTTATCCCTTTTCCCTTTTTTGAACAAGGGAATGACGTTTGCCTCTTTCCAATCTTCCGGCATTATACCCGTGGACAGTGAGGACGAAAAGGCCCTGCGATCTTGTCCCTCACTTCCCATAGAATCCTTTGATAAATACCACCAGGCCCAGGGACTTATCTATCTTCAACTTCCTCAGAATTCCTCACACATCTTCTTTACTCACATCAACCTCCTGTAGCCTACCTGCCTATGTCACAATGTCTTCCTCTACAACTAGGTCCCTCTTAGTTGTGAATACTGAAGAAAAGTATTCAGTAAGGACTTCTCCATTCTCTTTAGGCTCTGTGCACAAATTCCCTTTACAATCCTTGATTGTCCCTACCCTTTCTCTGGTCATTCTCTTGTTCTACACATATGCTCAAAAAGCCTTGGCGTTTTCCTTGATCCTATTCACCAAGGTTTTCTTATGCCCCCTTATAGATCTCCGAAGCCCTTTCTTCATCTCTTTCCTGGCTAACTTGTATCCCTCTAGAGCCTTTACCATTCCTCTTTTCCTAAACTTTACATAAGCCTCCTTCTTCCTCTTAACCAGTCATTCAACGTCTCTCCAGAACCATGGCTCCTTCACTTGACCGCAACTTCTCTGCGTGCTAGGGATAAACATATCAAACTTGTGCAGTATGCAGACTAGAGGAAGATATCAATGGGCTGATCTTGTGGACAAAAAAGTGACAAATGGAATTCAATGTTGATATGGACGGTCAACAGAATTCACAACAGGTGTGGTACATTACGAGATTAAGAGGTTTTGAGGGACCTTAAAGTATATGTCCAGAGATACCTGATGGGAACCGATTAGATTGATGAGACGGTTGAGAAGATATTCACATTATCTGACACTATTAGCTAAGGCCCATAAAATATAAGAACTGAGATGTTATACTGGAGCTATATGAAACACTTTTTAAGTTACAACCCTAACCCTAACCCTAACACTGTTCAAAGATAACAAGATGTGGAGCTGGATGAACACTGCAGGCCAAGCAGCATCAGAGGAGCAAGAAAGCTGATGTTTTGGCCTTGAAGAAGTTTAACTCCCTAACGCTGTTCTAGTCATTTAACTATTTTGCATTGGATAGGGTACAGAGGAGATTTACAACAATGTTGCCTGGAATGGAAAAATGCAGCTGTGAGGAAAGATTGGATAATTTAGGTTGCTTTCCTGGGAACAGGGGAGACTGAGAGGAGGTTTGTGAGGGACCAGTGTAGGATGGATAGGAAGAAGTGTTGGTGACTAGGTGGGTATGGATTTAAAGTGAATAATAGAAGGATTAGAGAGGAGTTGAGGTAAAATTTTTTGATCCAAAGGGTGGTTGAGGTCTGGAGCTCTCTGCATGCCCCATAATCTCCAAGGATGTGAACTGTGTACTGGACACTGGAGGAGAAAGGACACTGATTAGACACAGAGATGTTGGACAGGGTGGCATCTCCCTGCACCATGAATTTTTCTACAGTTTCTAAATATCTGTGTAGGAGAATGGAGGGAGAGACCCAAGGTTTAGTAGTATGCAAATTGCTCCTTAGGAAAGTCAGCATGGACACACTGGGTTGAATGGCCTTCATGTATGCTGTCAAGATTCTATGCTTGTAAGATGAGACTTTTAAATATTTATTCTGCCTTTGAAATTTGATAAACTGTTATTATTCCAATTAAAGCTCCATCAGGTAAAAGATAGTGAGAACTCTGATAAACTGATTTTGCATTTTCTTACACTTTCCCGTGAAAAATATTAATGTATTTTACAATTCTTCCTGATTTTGTAACTAAATTAAATTAGACCTCTTAGATTGGTGAATTGCCAGGCTGCTTTTATATTAACAGCCCAGTAATAGACTGCATTTAATTTGGTCATAATACTACAGATGGAATCGTTGTTAATTTGCTGCAAATAGAAAGTGACAAAGTACAGATTACCAAGGATGTGGTCAACTTAAGGAAACTGCCACTGGGCAGTTCACAATTTGTGCAAATGTATTTAATTCTTTAACATAATGTTTATTTTCTAACTAATTTACATTTTGTCATCATGGTTACTAGAAACTCACCCAACTATCTCCAGTGCTGATAGAATAACCATTGTTTGTTAAAGATGTTTAATGCAACTTCAACTACATTATGTTGAACTTTATCATATCTTCTCCTTCAAAGGATTGAGGTTGCTTTTGAATTTACCACTTTTGGAATAATAGATATCTTGAATACTTACCATGGTAACATGGTAATTTTTATTCAAATTGCCAATTAGGCATTGAAATGATTTTGCTGCAAGCAAATCCTATTAGTTCTTAAAGGCATAAGCTGTAACATTGAACATCTTATTCACAGAATGTATAATTACCATAAGATTATCTCATGGGCTACGCAAATGGCTTTAGTTTCATCTGCCATACATTGCTTGTACAGAGTCCTGTTCACCCATTTCCATTGTCTTGATGAGATTGTTTTTGCTCCCCAATTTCCCAAAATAAAACTAAGATAATGCATTTGAATCACTTAATGATCTCAAGCCTTGTCATCTCAACAACTTTTGCTAGCTTTATATATTCCCCAAGGCTTTTCATTCTTTCAGTTCTGACCATCCATCTCTGTAGTCTTTTTTAAGGTACTTCCAAGTAATTAGACCCACACTTAAGTATTCGCTAATGAATCCTACGCGCCTATCTAAGTCTTACATTGTCTAAATGCTCTTTGATCAAGTTTTTGGTCATCCCTCCTCATATAGGTTGGAAGAACACAGAGAAACATTGCAGGAGAGCTCAAAGCTGTTGCATACTGTATGTGGGAAACCAGAAACATGTCCAGTGCACAGGACCAGCGTGTCTGCAGGAAATTTCTCTAGCTGCAGCTCCTGCAAGTCTGGGTTTGGAGATGGAATGGCATATAGGGACACTGTGGAGCATCTGTAAAGCAGAGAGAATTGTGGCTAGGATATATTGAGAGGTGGTCGCACTGCAGACTAAGACTCTACAGGCAGGAATTGAATGGGTAAACACCAGGCAAAACAAGAGGATAAAGAGTGAAGCAGGTTGAACACAGCAGGCCAAGCAGCATCTCAGGAGCACAAAAGCTCACGTTTCGGGCCTAGACCAGGACTAGGCAGGCAGTGCAGGAGCCCCCTGTAGCTGTTCCCCTGTAAAACAGATAAGCTGCTTTGGACACTGTTGAGAAAAATGGCCTCTCGGGGAAAACAATAGCAGCCAAATTTATTGCATCATAGTTGGCTCTGCTGAATGGGAGAGACGGAGAAATTGTGGGAATGCAATTGTAAGGGGAATAGATATGCATTTCTGTGGCTGTAAATGAGACTCCAGGATGGCATGTTGCCTCCCTGGGGCTAGGTTCAAGGATGTCTCAGAGCAGCTTCAGGGCATCCGGAAGTGGGAGGGTAAACAGGCCAGTGGTTGTGTTATTCATTGGTACTAATGACAGGTAAAAAAGAAATGAGTTCCTAACAGCCGAATATAGGATGTTGGGAAGTAAGTTAAAAAGTAAGACCGCAAAGGTAGTGATCTCAGGATTACTAACAGTGATATGTGCTAGTTAGGGTAGTAATAACAGGACACATTGGAAGAATGCATAGAAAGCATGGAATGCATGGAAAGATGGTGCAAAGACTGGGGTTTCAGATTTCTGGGACATTGGGATCGGTTCTGGGGGAGGTGGGGCCAGTACAAACTGGATGGGTTACATCTAAGCAGTACTGGGACTGATGTCTGAGGGCAAGTGTTTAATAGTGTTGTAGGGACAGGTTTAAACTAGAATGGCAGTGGGCTGCGAACCTAGGCAGGGTAACAAAGGAAAGAGAAACAACAACACAATAAAAGTAAGAGCTATAAAATGTGAAACAATAGATAAGATAATCAAGGGTGAGAGGCGATGTGCAAAGAAAAATTTGGATGATTAAAAATGCCAAATAGGCAATCCTAAAAGCTTTGTGCAATTCACAAAGTATTTGGAATAAGGCAGACAAATTGACGACGTAAATCAAGGTAAATGGATATGATTTCATAAATATTACAGAAACATGTTTACGAGGTGATCAGAGTGGGGAACTTAACATTCAGGAATTTTTGACCTTTCAGAAAGACAGGAGAGAAGGAAAAGGTGGTGAAGTAGTACCCTTAATAAGAGAGAAAATGAATATGGTTGTGAGAGATGATCTCGACTTGGATGATGTAGAATCCATGCCATTGGAAGTGAAAAACATAAAGACAACAGTGTTAGGAGTAGTGCATCGACCCCCCAACCTGTAACCATGTATAGGAGAGGGTATAAATCAACAAATAATAGGAACGTGTAAAACAAATGGAGCAATATAATGGGGAACTTTAATTTTCATGTTAATTGACCCGATCAAGTTGAAAAGAGTACCTATATCAAAGAATTCATAGAGTGCATTAGGATAGTTTCCTATAGCAATATGTAATAGAGCCAACCAGGAATTAGATTATCCTGGATCTGGTAATGGATCATGCAGCAGGTTTAATAAATGAACTCAGAGTGAAAGATCCCTGATGAAGCAGTGATCATAACATTGATTTAATTTAATATTCGGTTTGAATATGAGAAGCTTGGGTTGGAAAAAAAAACCTGAATTTAACTTAAAGGAAATTACAATGAAATGACAAAAGAGCTAAAGTAGACTGGGCTGATAGATTAGCAAGGTAGACAGTAAGCAAGCAGTCATAGTAATTTAAGGAGGTAATCATGACTCGCAGAAAAAATATCACATTAAGGAGGCAAGATTCTAAAAGAGGAATAAACCAATCATGGCAAATGAGGAAAATTAAGGAGTGTATAAAGTTGAAAGAAGAAGTACATAAAGAGACAAAAGTCAGCGGTAGACCTGAAAATTGGGATAAATTCATAAGCCAGCAGAAGAGGACAATACAAATATTGAAGAGAGAAAAAAATAAACTGAGGGCAACTTAGCAAGTGACATAAAAAGTGATGAGAGTTTCTTCAGATATTTAAATAGGAACAGAGAGGTCAAAGTGAACATATGCCCTTTAGGAAAAGAAACTGGTGGAGTTATTTACGGAAACATAGAATTCGCAGAGGAGTTAGTCAGATTTTTACATCAGTCTTTACAGTGGAAGATACTAAAGAATACCAGGAGGGATTAAGTACCACTGTTACTGACAGAGAAGCAGCTTTAGACAAACTAGTGGGGCTAAAGTTGGATACACTCCCTGGACCTATGGCTTGCATCTGAAAATCCCAAAAATAAGTTTTTACAGAGATAATGAATGCGTTGCTGTAATGTTAAAAAAAATCCTTGGATTCTGAGGAAATACAGGGGATCAGAAAACTGCCAATGTGACCTTCCTGTTCAAGAAAGGAAGGAAGCAAAAAGCAGGTAACTATAGGGTGATTAGTCTAACATCTATTGTCAGAAAGATTTGAATAAGATTGGAATCAAGGAAGTAATAACAGCACATTTGGAAAATCATAATCTAATCAAGCAGAGTCGGCATGATGTCATGAAGGGACAATCATGTCTGACTAACTAGTTTTCGAGGAAATCTGAACCAGAGTGGATAGAAAGGAACCAGTGCTGCAGTTGGACTTCCAGAAGTCATTCAAGAAGGTACCTCACAAAAAATTGTCATAACATAATAGCCCATGATGTTGGAGATAATGTATTGACATGGTGAGAGAATTGACTAATGGGCAAAAAACAGCAAGTTTTTTTTCAGGTCGGCAACCTTTGACCAGTTGGGTTCCACAGGGATCAGTGCTGGGACTGCAACTCTTTAAATGGATATTGATGACTAGGAGAAAGGAAGCAAACAATCTGTAACCATATGTGCAGGTGACACAAAAATAGGTGATAAGGCAAATTGCAAGGGTGATACAAAAAGTTTGCAGAGAGATTTTGTTAGGTTAAGTAAGTGGGCAGGGAGTTGGCAAATGGAGAATAAAGTGGAAAAATGTGAAATTATTCATTTCAGAAGAGAACAAAAGATTAATTGTTGAAATGAAGAAAAGCCGTAGAAAACTGCAACACAAAGGGACTCAGCAGGCCAGGCAGCACCAGAGGAGCAGGAAAGTTGACATTTCAGGTCAGAACCCTTCTTCAGAAATGTGGAGGGGAAAGGGAGCTGTGAAATAAATAGGGTGGGGCTGGGGAAGGGAGGTGGGATGATGATAGGTGAATGCAGGTAGGAGGTGGTGGGGATTGGACACTGGGATGGGGGGGATGGATAGCTGGGAGAGAAGATGGACAGGTTGTGTCAGTTCAAGGAGGCAGGGATTAGAGGGACGGTTGGATAAGGGATGAGGCCAGGGATGGGGAGATTTTAAAACAGGTGAATTCTATGTTTAGGCCATTGGGCCATAGGCTCCTGAGGTAGAATGTCATGTGTCGTCACTCTTGTTTGCGTATGGTGTTATTGTTGCAGTGGAGGATGCCAGGATAGACATGTGGAAAAAAAGTTTAACAAAATAAACAAAGGACTCAGAATATCCTCAGTACAGGAACTGACTTTGAGCTGTATGGCCACAGCTGGTGTCCTGTGCACATACAAATAAAGGGTGACTTGGTGATGGGATATTGGTGTCATGGCAATTATTTCAACATACATCTCTACCAGAAACATTGATGATGCTGCGTTCAACAACATTTGTTTACATTCATTTGCAAGAATTTCTGTTCCAGTGTTCATTCAGCCAGTGCTTGAAATCTACAAGTGATCTGTTAAGATCAATGACCATGAAATGAAATTTCACAGCACTGAAAGCACATGAAATACAAATGTTTTTTTCACTCAACAGTGTTCAGCTGGAATCTTTAGAAATCAACTTAAAAGAATGTAAGCTGAAACAAACATTTGTAGACCCATTGTTTCAGTCGACTCTTGTCCTGCGCAACTCATCTCTTCAAACCTCAGATCAGTCGTCTCTTCCCTGGTCCAGTCCCTGCTCACGTACATCTGTGATTTCTCTGATGCCTTATTCTGGTTTCTAAACTTCCAGTTTGCAGGTTCCAGCCACCTCCTCTTTATCATGGACATACAATCCCTTTACATGTCCATTCCTCATCAGGAGGGCAGAGGGCTCTCCGCTTCTTCCTGCAGTAAAGACCAAAACGTCCCCACCCACCACCACCCTCCTCCACTTGGCTGTACTCATCCTTACGCTCAACAACGTCTCTTTTTAACTCCTCTCACTTTCTTCAGGTCAGAAGGATGACCATGGCTACCCGCATGGGCCCCAGTTATGCCTGGCTCTTTGTGGGGTAAATGAAATATTCCTTGTTGCAGTGCTATTCCAGCCCCCACCCACAACTCTTTCTCCAATATGTTGAAGATGTTATCAGTGCTACTTCGCTGTCTCATCCAGGAGTGAAAAGTTCATCGATTTCGCTTCCAGTTTCTACCGCGCCCTCATTATCACCTGGTTTATCTTTGACTCCTCCCTTCCCTCCCTTGACATCTCTGTTCCATTTCTGGGGATAGACTAGCCACTAATATCCACTATAAATTCAATGACTCCCACAGCTACCTGAACTATGCATGCTCACATCCTGCTTCTTATAAAGACTCCATCCTATTTTCTCAGTTCCTTTGTCTCCATTGCAACTTCGACAAGGGACCCTCTGAAGTGACCACCTTCTTCCTCAACTGGGGATTCCCCAGCACCATTGCTGACAGGGACCTCAACTGAGTCCGACCGATCTCCAGCATTTCTGCCCTCACCCATTCCCTTCGGTCCCACAATAGCGATCGAGTTCCCCTTATCCTTACCTACTGTCTCACCAGCATCCACATCCAGAAGATCGTCCGACACCACTTCCGCTGCCTCTGGCAAGATACCAGACACATATTCCCTTCCCCTCCCTTGTCCATCTTCTGCAGAGACCATTCCCACCGGGACACCTTGGTCCACTCTTCCTTTACGTCCGACAACCCCCCACAGCCCAGGGCACCTTCCCCTGCAACTGGTTAAAGTGCATCACCTGCCTATTTACATTGCCCCTCCCCACTATCCAAGGGCGCATACATACCTTACAGGTGAAGCAATGCTACTTGTTGCCTGCCACTTTAACACAACATCCTGTTCCCTGGCCAACATCTTTGTTGCTGGCTTGTTGCAGTGTTCCAGCAAAGCTCAACACAATCTGGATGGGCAACGCGAATTTCCACTTGGGGACTTTGCAGACCTCTGGACTCAATACCAAGTTCAATAATTTTAGGGCATAAACTGTCCCATGTCCTAAACCTTTACCTCACACATCAGGCCTTGTTATCACATCACCTATCATTACGCACTACTTATTGTGAGAAACTAATAGACCCCATAAACAACTATTCACCCTCCAAGCCAGATCATTATCAACTCCTTTGTCTATCCAACTGCTCTTCTCTCTCTTCAGACTCTATCTGGTCGTTTACTGCCTACCCCATCCTCCTCCCTATTTTCTGCATATAAAACAACCTTTACCCAGCTACCATCATTCTGAGGAAGGGTGAACAGATCCGAAACACTAACACTGATCTTTTCTTCATAGGTGCTGCCAGACATGCTGAGCTTTTCCAACAACTTCTGTTTTTGTTCTTGAACTGAGTGGTTTGTGAGATCATTTCTTAGTGCAATTAAGAATGAACCACATTGCTGCAAGTCTGGAATCACATGTAGGCCAGGCCAGTAAGGATGGCAGATTTCCTTCCCTGAGGGACATTAGTAAATCAGATAGATGTTTATGACGATTAGCAATGATTACATGCTCAACATTATACTAGCTATTCCTTTTCATCCAATGGCAGCTATGATTATCTGTGTTCAGTACTCATACCAAATCACACCATTTGATGTCCATCAATGTCTATTGCAGTTTCGAATATCTTAAAGTATGATCAAATTCTCATTTTATTCTGGTAGGAATGATGGGCTTAATTGCATCCTTCTCAGTTGTAAGTATTTTGTAATTCTCTCAAGTTAGGATCATACGTGCTTCAGTGGAGAACTTGCAGCTGGTGATGTTCTATGCATCTGTTGCCCTTGTCCTTCTATACGGTTGAGATTACAGATTTAGAAGCTGCTGTTAGTGGAGACTTGGCAAGTTGGTGAGTTGCAAAATTGAACTTTTAAATTTAGATATTCCACACTCTTACTTCTTCAATTTGATACAATTACCTTCGTTGACTATTGGTTTATCACCTCCCCATCCCCACTCATTTTGCAGAACACGCCTAATTTTCCACAGTGTTGCTCACCCTGGCAGAGTGGGCACATGGGCCACGCTGGCAGAATGGACACAGAGGTATCAGAAGATAAACAAAATGGGCAGCATGTCAAATGGAAGGGGTGAGGGAAGCTGCGGAGAAAAAAAGTACTGAAAATATGCAACAAAGATTTGATTATTTTTGTGCATATTGTAAAATGTAGCAAACTGCATTTGATGTCTCTATGCCTGTAAACAAATTTAACAAGCTATGATAACTTTCATCTCCTTGATTGCTCAAGCATGATTATCTGCAATTAGGATTCGTTCCACATCACACCATTTCAAGTCTGTTGATGCCTGTTGCAGTTTTGAGCATTTTCGAGTACGATTGAATACCCATTTTATCTGGCAGGATTGACGGACTGAATAGTGCCTTCTGTGCTGTAAACATTTTGCAATTTTCTCATAGCTCCTTGTTTTTAAACATTAGAGGATAGATGATTTTTTTTTGTTCTCGGAACAGAATCCGTTAACAAAGATATTTAGGAACTCCAAGATGTAAAATGCTTTTTATGTGATTAATATATGATTGAACGTTTGTTGGAAATATTTGAATCCTTATTCTCCTGGGCAACTTGGTTTATTTGATTGATGAAGTTATTTATTGTGGTATAAAGTACATTATCAGCAAATATTTATGCAAAATATTCTTAATGTATCACAGCTGTAACTCTTAGGAAGCAAAATGCAAGATATCCAAGAACTTAGATCCTATGCATTTAGACTCAGGAAATATATTTTGGGATGAAACATGCATATATGGTCGAACATGTACCAGATTATAGCAACAAGAAGTCCTGACCTGCAGTTGAGGCCACAGAAATAAACTTCGATGTTTTAACCATAGAACATAGAACATTACAGCACAGTACAGGCCCTTTGGCCCTCGATGTTGTGCTGACCTGTCATACCAATCTGAAGCCCATCTAACCTACACTATTCCATGTACGTCCATTTGCTTATCCAATGACGACTTAAATGTACCTAAAGTTGGCGAATCTACTACCGTTGCAGGCAAAGCGTTCCATTCCCTTATTACTCTCTGAGTAAAGAAACTACCTCTGACATCTGTCCTATATCTTTCACCCCTCAATTTAAAACTATGCCCCCTCGTGCTCGCCGTCACCATCCTTGGAAAAAGGCTCTCCCTATCCACCCTATCTAACCCTCTGATTATTTTATATGTCTCAATTAAGTCACCTCTCTACCTTCTTCTCTCTAACAAAAACAGCCACAAGTCCCTCAGCCTTTCCTCGTAAGACCTTCCCTCCATACCAGGCAACATCCTAGTAAATGTCCTCTGCACCCTTTCCAAAGCTTCCACATCCTTCTTATAATGCGGTGACCAGAACTGTACGCAATACTCCAAGTGCGGCCGCACCAGAGTTTTGTACAGCTGCAGCATAGCTTCTTGGTTCCGGAACTCGATCCCTCTATTAATAAAAGCTGAAACACTGTATGCCTTCTTAACAGCCCTGTCAACCTGGGTGGCAATAGTTCACATCACAGAAGAGGAATTTCCGGAGGTCTTAAAGAATATAAAGATGGATAAATGTCTGGGACCTGATCTAATGCATCCCAGAACATTGTGGGAAGTAAGGGAGGAATTTGTGAGACCTTCTGCAGAAATATTTAAATCATCTATAACTAGGGGTGAGGTGCCTGATGACTAGAGAGTGGCTAATGTTGTACCTTTGTTTAAAAAAGTTTGCAAGGAGAAACAGGGAATCACAGACCAATAAGTCTGACTTCGCTTGTGGTAAATTGTTGGAGGTGATTATAAAGAGTACAATTTATGGACAATTAGAGAGACAAAAATTGATTAGCGATAGTCAGCACGGTTTTTGCGCAAGGAAAATCATGTTTCACAAACTTGATTGAGTTTTTTGAGAAAGTTACCAAAAAGATTGATGATGGCAGTACAGTTGATGTTATTTATTTGGATCTTAGTAAAGCCTTTGACAAGGTTCTGCATGGAAGATTAATTAGAAAAGTTAGATCACATGGGATTCAGGGTGAGCTTGCCAATTGGATGCATAATTGGCTTAATTGTCGGAGACAGAGAGTAACAATGGAGAGTAACAATGGAGTAACACCGAATAGTGGTGTTCCACAGGGATCTGTTCTGTGTCCACTTTGTAACTTATATAAATTATCTGAATGAAAATGTAGAAGGCACGGTTAGTAAGTTTGCACATTACACCAAAATCGGTGCCTTAGTAGACTTTGAAGAGGGCTATCTAAGCTTACAAAGGGATCTTGATCAAATGGATCATTGGGCTGAAAAATATCAGATGGAGTTCTATTTGGATAAATATAAGGCATTGTATTTTGGTGCAACAAAAAATGGTGGAGCTTATACAATTAATGCTAGGACTTTGGGTGGTGTTGTAGAACAGAGGGACCTAAGGGTGCAGGTACACAATTCTTTGAAGTTTGCATCTTGCATAAACAGGGTGGTTAAAAAGACGTTTGGCATGTTTGTCTTCAGTTCTCAGTCCTTTGCATGTATGAGTTGGGAAGTCATGATGACGTTGTACAGGACATTGGCGAAGCCTCTTTTGGAATACTGGTCCAATTTTGCTTGCCAGTTATAGCAAGGATATTATCAAGCTGCAGAGGGTTCAGAAGAGATTTGCCAGGATGTTGCTGGGTATGCAAAGTTGAGTTATAAAGAAAATCTTGGATAGGCTGGAACTTTTTTCACTGGAGTGTAGGAAGTTGACAGGGGTCCTGATAGAAGTTCATAAAATAATGAGAGGTAAAGATAGAGTTAATGGTAGTTGGCTTTTATCTAGGGTGGGAGATTTCAAGGCAAGGGGGAGAGGGGAGAGATTTAAAAAAGGCATGAGGGGAAAAAATTTTATACATAGGGTTGTCCACGTGTGGAATGAATTTCCTGAGGAAGACATGGATGCGGGTACACTACAATATTTAAAAGACATTTGAATAGATACATGAATAGGAAACGTTCGGAGGGATATTGTCCAGGAGCAAGCAGGTGGGACATGTTTAATTTGGGATTATGTTTGACATGGACTTGTTGGATCGAAGGGTCTGTTTCCATACTGTATGACTCTATGATGTGTAACAGGATGTGGGTCAATTAAAGTTTAGTCACAGGTTTTACGTAAAATTTTTGTGCTTATATTTTGTGGTCTCAATATTTCCTTTCACAGCCATTGCTTATGAGAAGCAAAGATAGCATGTAACTGTGGTAATCTCCGAAACTCATTTATTGGTTTAGCTGGTATTAAAAGGTGCCATTATGCACAATACCATTGTATATGTATGATTAAAAAGGGTTTTTCACTCTTTATAGCAGCACATAGCCAACCAGCCAGTAAAGATTTGCTTCAAACAGTTCTGTCTTCAGGCATGAAATTTTACATTGCGCAAGCACTTTGAGTTTTGCTTTTAAACCACAATTATTCTGGTCCGCATGAAAGACTTCCAGTCCACCTACAACCTGATAATCATCGGTTGTAATACAAGTAGGCCTGATTAGAATTATACTCTCTCAGAGGCAGCAGATTCTCAAATATTATATCTGTCCACATAGGCTGTGAATGTAATGTAATCTACCTTTCAAAGAAGGTCTGGCCTAAATAAAATGTACTTCAAAAGGCAATTTGAACTATTGTCAACAGGTAGTACAGTTCTATTGATAATGCTGAGGAAATGATAATTTTGAGTTAGCCTGCTTGACAACCAACATCAAAAGGCATTCAATGAGAAACAGTACTTTTCTTTGATAAAACACAGTGTTTGTTCATTTTTCAGGTTGTGTGAATAAAAGGAACATTGTAACGTTTCATGTCCAAAACAGATAGACAGGCATCTTTGCCCTAATACCCATCTATCAGCTTGCAAGAAATAAGCCCACTGAATTCAACTTTTTGATTAAATGCCAGACATGTACCTGCATCAGAAATGATATGTTAAGTATGTGTTGACTAAATTTTATTCGTACTGTTTTACACTTTGGTGATTATTTATTGCCAATCCAGGCAGCATTGTTAGGATGACTACAAGAATAACCTATTTGCAATTCCTGAAATTAGAAATTTTATGTAATTAGTTTTTAAATAGCTTTTTTGTCTTTTAGTCCCTGGAACATCTTTGCATATTCATCAATTTTCATGTCAGCTAATTGCTAATGCTGCTTCAGAAGTTAAGTATTTCCAAACTGCGACGTGTACCACCTAAAACATCAAGGAGGCAGATGCATAGGTACAGCACTCCCTGCAAGTTCCTCTGAGCCACACACCGCCCTGACCAAGAATATCATGGTTCCTTCACTGTCACTTCATCAGACTCCACAGTGCCCTGCTTTAACAGCATTGTGGGTGCACCTGCACCCCAAGGATTGCAGCTGTTTAAGAAGGTAGCTCATCACCACCTTCTCCTGGATAAGTAGGGATAGGCAGTAAGTGTTGACCTAGCCAGCAATGCCCACATACCAATGACAAATGAAAACAAAGCTTATTTAAAAACCCTAATATCAATTTTATGATCCTCTGCAGCACCTTCTGAATTTTTATGACATTGAAAATGCCAAATAAATGCAAACTTTTAGGGCTGTTGTTGCTAACTTTGTACATTCAGATTGCAAGTATTATTTCTTCAATTGGGAATTTTATTTCCTACCATCTCGATCATGAAAAACATACAAGGAAATGCAGACATCATCAGATCAGTAGTTCTGGCAATATCAGTGAAGAGAGAAACAGATTTAACATTTTCATACAAATATATCTGCTTCCGAACTGAAGGAAGGTAAAAATGTGATGGATTCTCCTGCCAATGAAATAGGGGCTGGGAGAGGAAGGACAAAAGAGAAGATCTGTATTAGAGTAAAGAAACAATGAGAAAAGGAGACAGATGTCTTGGAACAAAAAGCAAAGGAATAAATGGTTGTAGTAAAGACTATAAAAGAATTTGTCCAGAGTGCATGCGAATGGCAGAAGAGTAAACAGTTCTACCCAATAGCAAAAACATGATAATCAAGATTCAGACTAACACATAATTTAAAAAATCAAAATGGGAATGAGGAGTTGTGGAGGCTGCAGAGGTCATGTTTTAAACGTTTGAAGTCAATTCTGACTGATTCATTTTGGAAGATACTTTAGAGACTTTTAAGTGACTCTTGGATAGGCACATGGGGGATAGCAAAATGTAGGAAATGCAGGGTAGTTTGATAATAGGTTGGCACAACATCATAGGCTGAAGGGCCTGTACTGTTCTATATTCCCCAGATTAGATTCCCTAGCGTGTGGAAACTGGCCCTTTGGAGCATCCCACCCAGACCCATCCCCCTATAACCCGCACACCCCTGAACACTATGGGCAATTTAGCATTGCCAATCCACCTCGCCTGCACATCTTTGGACTGTGGGAGGAAACCAAAGCACCCAGAGGAAACCCATGCAGACATGAGGAGAATGTGCAAACTCCACACAGACAGTTGCCTGAGGTTGGAATTGAACCCGGGTCCCTGGCACTGTAAGGCTGCAGTGCTAACCACTGAGCCACCGTGTTGCCCTAAAGATGTTAAGGCTTTTTTCATTGGATCAAAGAAGGATGATAGGTGACTTCATAGAGGTGTACAAAATGATGAGAGACATAGCTAGAGTGGATAGTTAGAGACTTTTTCCCACGGCAGAAATGACTATTACAAGCGGGCATAATTTTAAGGTGATTAGAGGAAGGTGTTGGGGAGATGTCAGAGGTAGGTTCTTTACACAGAGAGTGGTGAGGGTGTGGAATGCACTGCCAGAAGTGGTAGGAGTCAGATACTTTAGAGACTTTTAGGCGACTCTTGGATAGACACATGGAAGATACTAAAATGTAGGGTATGCAGGGTAGATTGATCTTAGTGGGATAATAGGTCAGCACAACATCATGGGACGAAGGGCCTGTACTGTGCTGTACTGTTCTATGTTCTATGTCCTATGTTCTATGTTCAATGTTCAATGTTCTAGGTCCAGAGAACTGTAAGGTGTATATCATTGCGAGATGAGATGCAATTTCTTAAGTTTGCATTGAGCTTTGTTGGAACACTGCAAGGAAGCAAAAATCTGAGTTATGAGATCAAGGTGGCAAATTAAAAGGTTATGCAACTGGACATTTGGGGTCATGCCTGTGGACTAAACAGATTGCTTCACACGCCTTTGAAATGCTGACAAGAGAAGGAATGAAGGAATATACATATTTGGTGGCCTGATTATTCTGAAGATGGCTGGAATTGTTGGGGATGCTTCTTTGAATGTGGAGTTTGGTTGTATGGAAAATGAGGACAAGGGAATGCTGAGCACTGTTTAAGAAGGATGAGAAAAGGGTCAGGTGAGAAATAGGTCAGAACAGGTAGAGAATGCTGTCAATTACAGCAGGGAGGGAGAGCTGGAATTCTTGGCTGTAGAAAAATGAAGACAGAAACCCACAAAGGTTGATGAGAGAAAATGTTGACTACCAAATAAGGATATATTAGGATCCAATAACCAGGGCTCAGAAGTGCCTGCAGTACTTGAGTTAAGTGAGGCTACTGTGCTCTGCTAAAGGCTGGGGCATGTGCCAATATTTCATCCTCTTCCCATGCAAATGCAGGAGGAGTAATACCTGCCCTTTATCTCCTCTCTCCTCATTGCCCAAGACCAATATTTCTTCCAGGTATGCCCATGATTTCTGTCCTTTGCTTTGGTGGTCAGTAACACATGAGGGAAGTTTCAACAAAAAATCAAAGAAGAAGTATTCAAGAATGCACATCAATTGTATTGCAACAGAGAAAAAGACATCATTCTGTAGATAGATACTTCTTCAAAATATAGATATCCAATGAAAGCGATCTCTAGGTGGAGCAAAGAACAGGAAGAAAACTGACATCGATGGCACTGCCTGGCTGTAAAGTAAGACAACCTGCCAACAGAATAAAATGAGTTTATTTAATTTTCTCTCAGCAATTTTCTCTTCTCCCATGGTCCTGTGGCCTCCTATTCATCCCCCAGCTTTCCCATCATTCACAGGTGAAAAGAAGACCTCCCCTCCTCTCTACTCCCAGCCCAGGTTTCCTGATCCCTTCCCTCACCTTTTCAGGCTTCCTGTACCCTCTCAGTTTTTGCCTTACTTCCGGCTGAAGCCTAAGTCTCCGTGACACTGCTTATGCCCCAACCCCATCACCACCACTTCCATCAGGGGCATGAAGATCCTGTTTTGTACCCTTGCCTTAATGGGGCAAATTATTTGCCTGGCTTAATCGTTCATTCTGGGATTATGTGATAAGACTGTCACATGGTTTTTTTCACCATTTAGTGCAAATGTCACTAAAATGCCTACCTGTAAATTGCAACCTTTGTCAGATGTGATCTCTTCAGTTGTACAAAATAGACTGAATATTGCACTCACTTGGTCTACCATGGATGCATTTGAATTGTCCTTTCATCTGTTAAATGAATGGAAAAGTAGTCAGTGACTAGGATTAAAAAAGAGTCAGCCTTGGAAATGGCCGCATAGTCAAGCCATAGCTTTCAGGGAAGTGAAGAAACAGCTGTCTATGGTGTTGGCACACTATAATCCTATGCAAAATCTGGTATTGATGTGCGATACATCCCTACATTAGCTCATAGGTAGCCCAATGGAGACAACTCCTCAAAAGCATATGCATCCAGAACTTTGGCTACTGCAGAGTGTAAATACCCCCAGATAGGGAAGGAAGGTTTGGTGGTCATATTTGGAGTCAGCAAGTTCCACCAATACCTTTACAGGAATAAATCTATAATAATAATATACCACATACCCCTGTTAGATCTACTTAAACAAGATAAGGCAGTGCTGTCCATAACTTCAGGCCAAATTCAGTGGTGGCTCTAATATTAAAGCCCATATTATTACAAATTGGAACACTGAGACGCCAAGTAGCAAGATATATTGAGCCACACCCCATCACTGGAAGAAACCGGAATGGTTTTAAATTTTCTTGTCAAACTTCTAGTCACAGCTGACAATATTAGACTGTAGACACTGAAAGATCAGGTCCATGTAAAATTGAAACAGCTGGTGGTGATGGGGAAACCAAAGGGCCATCACAACCAGAATTGAAATCTTTTTGGACCTAGAAAGACAAGCTCACAGTTAAGGATGGCAAATTATTATGGGGAGCAAGAGTGATTGTCCCGAGTAAAGGTCACTGCCAGATACTGGCTGAGCTCCACCAAGGTCATTCAGGGGTTTCCAAAATGAAGATTTTGTCAAGAAGTTATGTCTGGGGGCCAGGATTGGATGCAGACAAAGCTGCATTGGTGGGGCAGTACCCTGTATGCCAACAAGGACAAAAATTACCTCTAGCAGCTACATCACATTCATGGAAAGGCTGGGTAAACTCTGGACTCAGTTACACATCAACTGTGCAGATTCTTTCATGGGATCAATGTTCTTGGTTGCTGTGGTTGCCCACTCAAAGTACTGGATGTGCATAGAGTTCATTTATCAAACATGGGGATGACGACAGAAAAATTGCATGCATCTTTTGCAAAACATAGGCTCCCAGAAGCGTTAGCCACATATAATGGACCATTTTTCTACCAGCAGGGAATTTCTGAAAGTCAAATGGTATTTGACATATAATGACAGCTCCATTCCATCCATCATCCTATGGTCTAGCAGAACGACCAGTGCAAACTTTGAAGGAAAATTTAAAGAAACAAGCTACATCGGCTACCAGAGATAACAAGGTTTAGAGCTGGATGAACACAGCAGGCCAGGCAGCATCTTAAAAGCAGGAAAGCTGACATTTTGGGCCTAGACCCCTTCATCTGAAATGGGGGAGGGGAAGGGGGTTCTGAAATAAATAGTGAAAGAGGGAGAGGCAGATTGAAAATGAATAGAGGAGAAGATAGGTGGAGAGGAGACAGACAAGTCAAAGTGGCGGTGATGGAGCTCGTAAAGGTGAGTGTAGGTAGGGAGGAGATAGGTCAGCCCAGGGTGGCGCAGGGAGAAATGCTTCTGAAGGGTCTCAATGTTCTGAATGTAGATATTGTCATGGTTGGGGCCAAATTGGGAAGGCTTGAACGTGGACTGTAGTCCATTGGGGATGATCTGGTTTCATAGGCAGGTACTAAGAAAGGTGATGTGGCTGTAGTACTTGGTTTGCTTCATGACATGATCGAGCAGTTGCTGTAGTACCTGGTTTGCTTATTTTCAAGGCGGAAGAGATTACGAGAGAGTTGCAGTGGGAGAGAAATCCCCTGAGGTTTGTCCGGAGGGAGAAGGCTAACTTCTTCAGGGTAGGCATCCTTAGAAGACGCTTCACAGTGGGGCTAAAATTGTATGAGAGATAATAGGAACTGCAGATGCTGGAGAATCCAAGATAACAAGGTGTAGAGCTGGATGAACACAGCAGGCCAAGCAGCATCTTAGGAACAGTCCGCAACGTCAGCTTTCCTACTCCTAAGATGCTGTTTGGCCTGCTGTGTTCATCCAACTCTACATGTTGTTATCTCGGATTCTCCAGCATCCGCAGTTCCTATTATCTCTGATATCTTTTGTCCCGGTTTCATATGTGATTACATGACCACCCATTATGTAACTAGCGGGATAGCTCCAGCAGAGTTGCTAATATGGAGAAGACACCACAACAGGTTCAATCTGATCTCCCTGGACATGGGGGGAGGGCAATGGGAGGGGGTGGAGGCTGAAACAACATCATGTACACCAATGCCAGACACACATTCTGCCAAGCGAGAGTGACAGTTTACTTCAGGGAACAAAGTTTGCTATAGGACCCATGGGATAGCCCTGCATGAGTAAGAGGTATGGTCGATGCAAGGTCAGATCCAGTGATGTATAAAGTCTGAATAAGTGCAATGGCCCTGAACAAGCAAGTGGTCCATATGAAAGCTGCAAACTCACAAATGGTGTGGGTGCAAAACAGCCATTTTGACTGTCCCAGAAACTGTGGATTCACCTTCTTCATCAAGTGTTAAAGATACCTCAGAATCTGAGATGGATACAACAGATGTTGTTGCCTAGATGGCATTGCTACCTGAAGAAGAGAATAAATTTCTTACGAGATGTTCCGGGCACAGGAGGTGATTTGCTGTGTATTATATGTCACCTGTAACAGAGGCGGCATTAGAGGAACCTGACCCAGTGCTAAAAAGCTCCAGGAGGGGCTGCAGAAAAATGAGGGAGGGGGATATAGTGACTGTAACAAGGTCAGTCTGGTGGACTTCATAAAATATGAGTTCCCTGATTGCAGCTGTTAATCGGGTCCAATCAGGGAGCCATAGGTGACAGATAAGAACAGGAGTGTCAGATATCCTGGTCACTTTGACAGCTGGCTCTCAGGAAGTTGAATCAGTGTCAAGGACTTTCCAGGTGCAAGTAAAGGGTGACTTGATCAGACAGCCATTGTGTCATAGAGTCCTCCAGTGGGGAAACAGACCCTTCGGTCCAACATGTAATCCCTAGCTAAACTTCTCCCACCTGTCTGCTCCTGGCCAATACCCTTCCAAACCTTTCCTATTCATGTACTTATCCAAATGTCTTTTAATGTAATTGCAACTATATCCACCACTCCTTCAAGAAGTTCATTCCACATGTGAACCACCCTCTGTGTAAAAAGAAATGCCCCTCATGCCTTTTTTCCTAAATCTCTCTCCTCTCATCTTAAAAATGTACGCCGTAGTCTTGAAATCCTCCAACCTCGGGAAAAGACAGCAACCATTAACTCCATCTATACCTCTTATTATTTTATAAATTTACACCAAGTTGCCTATCAACCTCCTATGCTCCAGTAGGAACGTCCAGCCTATCCAGCCTTTCTTTATAACTTAAACCTTCTAAATCTGGTAACATCCTAGTAAATCTCTTCTGAAGCCTCTCCACCTATAACTGCATAACTAGATCTTGACACAGTATTCCAGAAGAGACCTCGCTGATGTCCTGTACAACCTCAACATAACTCCCTAACTCATATACTCAAAGGACTGAGCAATGAAGGCAAGCATGCCAAAGCATGGTGATGGGATGTCCGCCTCTGTGGAGTTATTTCAGATGGGATTATGTGTGTATATCTCTTTAAAGAAAGATTTAGATGTCTTGCGTTTCAACATATTTTGAAATGCCAATTTTCTTTAGCACATGCATAGTAAAACTTCACTCATCTGTGTGCTGACCTACATGTCAGCTAATACAATTACTTTCCATGTTGTCAAGCTACGTCTGAAGCTTCTGTTGCATATGATCACTACACTTGCACTTTCTCTGAGGTATACCAAGTTTGAACTTTCCTGTGGCACCAAATGTGACTGGACCAACTCAATGCGAGTATTCTTGATTTCTATTGTTGCAATTGTTGTGATGGTGACTTTGTAAATTGTCACAATGTTGAGTTCTATAAAATGTGACAATTTTGCTATTGCTGGTCCATTCATATTCACTGGGTAAAAATATTGGTGATTTCCATGCAGAATGGCCAGAGCTGCGTTTCATTGCCAATGTACTAGTTTTTTGACGAGTATATTATTACATGCAGTTAATTGTACAGTCGTCAATTGTCTCATTGACTTCCTATGGCTCAGGTACATATCCTTCAGAATTTTGATTGATATGGTTGCTGTAGCTCCTATGGCCAACTTTGGACTTGAATGTTTGTTTCCCAATTTTCTTCAGACATATAATTTTCATTGTGGCAAAAGCTTTTTCACTGTTTGACTGTTCACAAAATGTGTCAGATTCATAATGTGGAAAAACATATTTGACTTCTGCCTCTTCCATTCTGGGTCTGTATCCTGGTCCATCATATATGTGCAAAGTCTTATTCAGATCTCTACTGCACTCCAGTATACTGCATGTATTTTGTTTAGGTGTATTGTAATCTCTGGTTGTGCCCTTGGAACCTAATTCTTTGCTTAGATGAGCCCATTGTCCTTTCTGCACCACAAGATTTGCGATCTTGGAATGTGAGAGAGCTTTGCAGTGAGCGCAATAAACCACATGTCCCACAAAATTTAAATAAAAACCAATAGAACTGCAGATTCTGTAAATCAGGAACAAAGTCAAAGTTGCTGGAAAAGCTCAGCAGGTCTGACAGCATTTGTGAAGGTAAAAACAGTTAATGTTTCAGGCCCGGTGACCCTTCCTCAGAACTGATGGTGGCTGGCAACCTAGCAATAGGGTTAGCTTTAACTCAGCTTTTATCTTCACAGATTCTGCCAGACCTGCTGAGCTTTTCCAGCAATTTTGTTTTGCCCAACAAAATTTGTTTGATTTCTGCTTATTGGCTTAGCATCAATTGTGGCAACTGTGCATTAGACTTGCACATGTTGTTGACTATCAACACTGTCTTCATATTATGATAAGATCTTTTATCAATGTGTTGATGCGGCAGCTTCTGTGTGATTTGAAAAAGCTAGTTTGGAAAACTTTGATTGGTATTGAGGCTTTAAACAGCTATATTATCCAGACAGCTCAGCCGGTAAGCAATGATAACTTTTGCTCTTGTCAGGGCACCTAGTGGCAAACTGATCAATTAATCCGACTGGGAGTTACCTGCAAAACACAGTTCTAGAAAGTGAATTCTAAAATTCCCTTTTATATGAAGTTAATTCCTGACTCATACAGATATGAAGGCAATGCCCATCTTCAAAAGATACAATCTAATCACACTCACCACCACCCTGACAACTTCCCTTCTCCTTTTGCTGCCTGCTTAGTCCTTTCAAATACATCAATACTTTATACCCACCTGCACTTGGAATGACAGCTGTACTTTCTACTTTCGTCTCAAGCAATTCCTCTCTTTCTCTCATTCCAGGAGAAGGTAGCACTGACACGGTAGAGGAGAACCTGACATTTGGCTCCTCCTCCCTATGAGGAGAGAATCCAAATCCTATCAAAAACCCTTGGGACCCTCTCACGTTGATACAGAAACATTCCTGTCCTACCAGCCAAATATGTATTCTCCATTCCACTGCAATGCTCTCATTAGCCTTGCTATTAGTGACAATCATTGCAGATTAGTTCTAGCCATACACTTTGAGTTTATGGTTAGACTTTATCAGTCAAATTGCAACAATCAAATCCAAGGGTTTTTCAGTGAGATCTATAATGTTCTTGTTCACTCTAAATTGTCTTGATTGGGATTATGTGCAATAAAGTAGCATCAAAGTCTGGACACTGAGCCCTAATTTTACTTGCATTTTGGAGATGGGAGGGCTGCAATAATCATTGTAGAGGGCATTGGTGTTCACAAAACATGAGGGCTAGTGAAGAAAAATCATGCTTCAACAGGGTGGAAAGAAAGTTAAATTTGTTAGACAGGTGATTAACTGCTATTTTGTATTTTGTATTGGATTTTACAAAGGGTCTACAGGAACAACAGAGCTTCACCAGCCAGAGCAAGACAGAAGATCAGAGGCAGGTCAGCCATATTTCACTTAGCAGACTTGTGAATAGTAGTATACTTGGTAGGGTGGGTTATACAGTATATATAATGGCAGTAGCAAATTGATGTCTTGACACATTTGTCCAGCAAGGAACAGTGATATATTTCCCAGTTAGAATGGTGAGTGGCATGGAGGGGACTTTGCAGTTGGTGGTGTTCCCTTTATCAGTTGGCCTCATCCTTCTCAGTGGTGGTGGTTGTAGGTTTGGAAGGCACTGACTAAGGATCTTTGGTGAATTTCTGCAGTTTATCATGTAGATGGTACAGTCTGCTTCTAATAATCATTAATGGTAGAGGAAGTGGATGTTTGTGAATATGCTGCCAAACAAATGGGCTACTTTGTCCTGGATGGTATCTAGTATCTTGAATGTTGTTGGAGCTGCATACATCAAGGCAAATGGGGAGTATTCCATCTCACTCCTGACTTATTGGTGGACGCTTTGGGAGTCAGGAGGCACATTTCTCATTGCAGGATTCTCAACCTCTGACCTATTCTTTGAGCTGCAGTATTTACATGGCTAGTCCAGTTGAGTTCCTGGTCAGTGGTAACCACCAGGTCATTGATAATGGGGGCTCCAGGAATATCAATGTCTTTGATTGTCAAGGAGCAATGGTTATATTCTCTCTTGATGAAGATGGGTGTTACCTAGCAGTTGTGTGGTGCAAATGTTGTTTGCTACTTCTCAGCCCAAGCCTGGATATTATCCAGAATTTGACACATTTGGACATGGACAGCTTTGGTCTCTGAGGAATAAAGAATGGTGCTGAACACTGTGCAACCCTCAGTGAATATCTCCATGTCTGAGCTTATGATGGAGAGAAGGTGATTGTTGAAGCAGAGATAACAAGGTGTATAGCTGGATGAACACAGCAGGCCAAACAGCATCAGAGGAGCAGGAAGGCTGATGTTTCAGGCCTGGACCCTTCTTCAGAAGGGTTTCTTTCTGTCGAAGGGTCTAGGCCTGAAACATCAGCCTTCCTGCTCACCTGATGCTGCTTGGCCTGCTGTGTTCATCCAGCTCTACACCTTGTTATCTCAGATTCTCCGGCATCTGCAGTTCCTGCTATCTCTGATTGTTGAAGCAACTGTGCTGCGCCTAGGAACCTACCCAGAAGACTGTAGAGCTCTTGTGGCACAGTGGTAATGCCTCTACTTTAGAGCTAGGAGGCACAGGTTCAAAACCCACCTACTCCAGAGGTACATAATAACATCTCTGAGCATGTTATTTGGCAATATCTATCCTGAGAAACTCTTGCTTAGATGACTGACTTCCAACAGCCACAACAATATTCTTTTGTGCCAGGTACGGCTACAAACAGTAGAGAATTTTCACCCATGATTCCCATCAACTTGAGTTTTGGAAGGGCTCCTTGATGTCAAGTGTGGTCAAATGCAACATTTTTGTCAAGGAGAGTCATTGTCACCTCACCTGTGAAATTCAGCTTTGTTTTCCATGTTTGAAGCAATGCTACAATGAGGTCAGGAACTGAGTGGCCTTGATGCAACCCAAAATGTGCATCAGTTGGTGGTGACTTCAGGCATTGCACCCTCTTTCTTGCCTAGCTATTAGATGGTAATTCCATTAGTGTAGACCCTGAGAATTGCCATTATCTTGATGCAGGAAATCATGCATGCACGTGGCTTGGATGCACTCTTCTTTTTGCTGAGCAGGTATGTGCATAACCTCATAGCTGAGAGATTTTCACTCATCACATACTGCACCTCCAATATTTGCTGCATTGCTGATGAATCTGAAGACAAATCATGATCCTGAGGTTGAGCATTGCTGGCTCATCCCAGGGTCCTCAAATTCTGTGTGACCTTGGTTATCCCTGCTCTGTCAGCTTCTTGGGCACATCTGTTCACTGCTCTTCAGACTGGCATCCTGATTCTAAGATGGGAGATAATGCACCAACATGAGTTTATCTGCACTAGTGAAGTGTGTGGGGGAACAGTGTGATACGATATACTCTAATGTCTCCTGCTGCTCTCCCTCAATGGTGAGCAGTGGCCCTGGTGATTTCAGCTGGCTACCTGTATGGTTGAGAAGGAAAGGGAAGAAAATGAGGGAGAAAAAGGATTGATTAGAGGGTAATGTTCTTGCAATTCTTCCCATCCTATTGGTTACTCCTAATCTGGAGCTTCATGTGACCAATGGTGAATATCCCTGGCTTTGTGTTTGTAAAATGGTCTCCAGTGCCCATCCATCAGGTTTGTCCATCTGTCAAAGTTCACATTTCACCACGAGCTATATTACTCCTGACCTTGAGGCCACTCAGGATCAACACTGTTTTTCAAAGGCCATCAGGATGACAAGATTTGGGATGCAGCCACCCACCTTGGTTTCCTCTCTCACTTCTTATGCTTACTTCTCTTGCAAAGATGTGCACTTCCATTGTTAGTCATTCATTAAAGACCCACACAGTGCTGATTCTGGTAGCAGCCTGACTGTCCACCATGGGGATTGTCTCTGGTACATGTTCAATCAGAGTCCTCCACAGTGATACTGCCTAATGCTGCTGCCCGGGGGAGGTTGACTTTTCTACATTTTGTACATTTTGCTTAATCAGGTTTTGAGCTTAATATTGTGTGCTGCACTGGTCTCGTTAGCATACATCAGGTCTTTAATTATTTCATAGCACCACCCCCATGCTCAAAGTATGAACTTATAACTGTTGACTTTCTCTGTGACCTCAATTGCAGACTTTCTTTGTTTATTGGGTCAGTCTCATCCTTCTACCTCAATATGATAGCACAGCACTCCTAACCTGAGAAGTAGTAACCCAAGATGTAGGATGGAAAAAAAATTGTGGCTGGAAGACCTGACCCCTTTTTGAGGTATCTTCAGTTTTGGAGCTGATTTCTTTGAATTCTATGAGGACAAATTACTGTTTTATAAGTTGTTGCATTGTTTTGAAACTTTAGGGGAAAAAAAAGACCAAAACAACAGCACTTTATAAAGGAGGAAGGTAGACAAAGGTAGTGACCCAATGGGAAGTGAAACAAATGGAGAAATAAACCTGCAATGCTGTCTGATCCAGCAGTGAATCTGCACAGCTGACTGCTCCGCTGTTTGATTTCAAATCTCTCTAGACATTAGAGTCATCTAAGAAAAAATTAACAGTCAAATTCACAGCTGACCCTGAATAAACCTGTGTGGGAGAGCTCACAGTGGGGGAGCAGCTAAGTGGATTTTTAAAGTGTAAGATTACTGTGTTTATATTACTTCTTGATTACATGTTTAATCGAAATATATCTCTTGATTAAACTTTAAAAATATAAAACATAAGGAATAAGTTAGGCTGGAGCAGTGTTTTCTAGAGCTGAAAGATTCTGCTGATTTCTGGGTCTGTAGATTGTTTAGGTGCAAAGATGGCCTTTAATGTGCTCTTCCTGTCAGATGTGGGAGGGTAGGGAGAGTTTTCATGTTGCTGATAATTATGTCTGTAGGAAGTGTGTTTGGTTGTGAATCCTATCACATTGCAAGAATTGGTTGGAGCGGCAGTTATAGGCAATGAGAAATTTACAGGAGCTAGTGGGTGGATGGATGGAAGTTGCAAGAAGGGAGGTAAACCAAAGTTATAGTCAGGTTGATAGGTTACCTCCAGGAAAGGTAGGAGAAGAAGTCAGTTCATGCAGCAGTCTCCTGTGGCTATCACCTTCTCAAACTGGTATGCTATTTTGGAAAATGTAGGGGGTGAGGGACTCTCAGGGGAATGTAGCACTGGCTGTCAGGTTTCTGGTACCGAGGCTGGCTTTAATAAAAGTGGTACGTCAGGTACCAAGCGATCAATTGCAATCAGGGACTCCCTAGTCAGAGGCACAGACAGACGTTTCTGCTGCCTACAACAAGACATCAGAATGGTGTGTTGCCTCCCTGGTTCTAGGATCAAGGCTATCCCAGAGACAGTGCGGAATATTCTTAAAGGGGCGAGGGACCAGCAGGGGGTCATTGTACACATTGGAACTATCAACATGGGGAAGATTATGAGGAGACAATATAGGAAGTTGAACAGGAATTTAAAAAGGAAATCCTTGAAGGTAGTAATGTCTGGATTGCTCCCGGTGAACGAGTTAGTGAGAGTAGGAATAGGAGGATAGAACAGATGAATGCGTGGCTGAGGAGCTGGTGTCGAGGAGAATGATTCACATTTTTGGATCATTAGAATGTCTTCTGGGGTAGAAGTGACCTGTATAAGAATAATTAGCTGACTGGGACTGAGTGACTATCCTGGGACAAGCAAACAACAGACGTGCAAGGGAATTTCTGGAGACACGGTTCTCAACACGCCACTCCATTAGAAGAATATAGAAATAGACCCTGTATACAGACTGCTGCTGAAAAACAGAATTGGAATTGACAAGACGCATCACATCAGAGGGTCAGTTAAATTTGGGATGGAGCAGAACACCAATGCTTCCATTAGTCGTTGCAATGATGTTGTTGCCTAGAATTGTAACAAAATGTCTGTGGACCATGGAACAACCAGCTTGCTGAGCAAATAGACTACCACATTTGGTTCAGGTGCTGGGATTTCCTTTCTGGTCTCTCTGGAACTGCTGTCTGTGCAACTATTCCTAGCCAGCGTTCAAATGTGGTGCCAGTGTTGATGAAGCAATACCAGGACCCTTGTGACATGAACTTTCTACCTTGATAGACATTAATTAGTCAGTTCTGAGAAGGTTCTGAACTCCAATTTGCAACCCCATGCACCACCACCCACCTCCCATCCCCCCAACCCCCACCTCCGGCAGCATGGGCCGACTGAGAAAATTACGGGTCTGGTTCAAGAAGGGCAGAGACAGTGTTACTAAAAGAGCTTTGACTTATTGCTGTGGGAATATAGGACTGAATGCTACATGTGGGATAATTTAACCATTGAAGTGAATTTACTACAGATCCTTGGTTAAGTGCCTGGCCTAACAAGTTGACTGTATTTGCTCAGAAACTATAATATGTTGGTTAGTAACTGACTCCTGCTTTGACTTGATTTTGACACATGCTGCACCTCCACAATTTACAAAGATCAAAGAACAAAGAAAATTACAGTACAGGAACAGGCCCTTTGGCCCTCCAAGCCGTATCCCTGTATTGTCGTCCTATTCATGTATTTGTCAAGGTACCCTTTTGGATCTGCTTCTACTACTTCCCCCGGCAGTAAGTTCCAGGCACCCTCTACCCACTGTGTAAAAAAACTTGCCTCCTACATCACCTTTAAACCTTGCCCCTTGCACCTTAAACCCATGGCCCCTGGTAACTGACTCATCCACCATAGGAAAAAGCTTCTGACTGTCCAGTCTGTCCATGCCCTTCAAAATCTTGTAGACCTCTATCAGGTCATCCCTCAAACTTCATCAACCAGCCTAAGCTTCTCCAACCACTCCTCATAGCTAATGCTCTCCATACCAGGCAACATCCTGGCAAATCCTTTCTGTATCCTCTCCAAAGCCACCACATCCTTCTGGTAGTGTGGCAACCAGAATTGGACACAATATTCCAAATGTGGCCTAACTAAGGTTCTATAAAGCTGCAACATTACCTGCCAATGTTTAAACTCAGTACCCTGGCCAATGAAGGCAAGCAAGCCGTATGCCTTGTTGATTACCTTTTCCAACTGCATTGCCACTTTCAGTGACCTGTGTACCTGTACACCCAGATCCCTTTACCTATCAGTATTCTTAAAGTTTCCTCTATTTACTGTATATTTTCCATCTGGTTTAGATCTTCCAAAATGCATTACCTCACATTTTTCCAGATTAAACTCCATCTGCCATCTCTTTGTCTAAGTCACCAACTGATCCATACCCAGCTGTATCCTTTGATGGTCCTCATCGCTATCTGCAGTTCCACCAACCTTTGTGTCATCAGCAAACTTACTAATCAGACCAGTTACATTCTCCTCCAAATCATTTATATATATTACAAACAGTAAAGGTTCCAACACTGATCCCTGAGGAACGACACTAGTCACAGCCCTCCATTCAGAAATGCACCCTTCTACTGCTAAGGGGTTAAAATTGTTTCAGAGATAGTAGGAACTGCCAGTGCTAGAGAATCTGAGGTAACAAGAGTTGGATTAACACAGCAAGCCAAGCAGCATTAGAGGAGCAGAAATTTTTTTCTGAAGAAGAGTCTCGGCCCGAAACATCAGCTTTCCTCCTCCTCTGATGCTGCATGGCCTGCTGTGTTCAGCCAGCTCTACACCTTGTTATCTCTCTTCTACTGCTAATCTCTGACTTCTATGAGCCAGTTTTTTTATCCATCTTGCAAGTTCACCTCTGACCTCATATGACTTTACCTTCTGTATCAGCCTGCCATGAGGGTCCTTGTCAAAGGCCTTATTGAAGTCTATGTCAACCATGTCCTTTGCTCTACCCTCATCAATCATCATCACTTCCTCAAAAAACTTAACCAAGTTGGTGAGGCGTAATCTCCTCTTCACAAAACCATGTTGCTTCTCGCTAATATGCCCACTGATTTCCAGGTGGGAGTAAATCCTACCTTGAAGA